>NC_134102.1:2519340-3234011 GCF_000715075.1 Nicotiana tabacum
GCCTTGATTTTATCGGGGTTAATCTCGATTCCCCGATTCGACACTATGAAGCCGAGGAACATGCCCGAACCGACCCCGAAAGCACATTTTTCGGGGTTAAGCTTCATGTTGTATTTCCTCAAAATCTCAAACGTTTCCTGCAAATAGGTCAAATGGTCCTCTGCGCACAGGGACTTAACTAGCATGTCATCAATATAAGCTTCCATTGATTTACCTATTTGTTCTTCGAACATTTTATTCACTAGGTGTTGGTAAGTAGCCCCTGCATTTTTTAGCCCAAAGGGCATCACATTATAACAATATGTTCCATATTTGGTGACAAATGAAGTTTTTTCCTGGTCTTCCGGGCTCATCTGGATTTTATTATACCCGAAGTAGGCATCAAGAAAAGTGAGGATCTCGTGGCCGGGGGTAGCATCGATCATGCGATCGATGTTGGACAGCGGAAAAGAATCTTTGGGGCATGCTTTGTTCAAATCCTTATAGTCCACACACATTCTAAGTTTGTTTCCTTTTTTAGGCACTACAACTACATTGGCTAACCATTCGGGATATTTCACCGACCCTATCTTGAGGAGTTTGGTTACGCCGTCCTTTAAGAATGTGTGCTTTACCTTGGACTGGGGTCTTCTCTTTTGCTTTATCGGTCTGAACCTAGGGTCCAAGCTTAGTAGATACGTCATTATGTCCGGTGGGATCCCTGTTATATCTAAATGGGACCAGGCAAAGCAATCAATGTTATCGATAAGAAATTGAATAAGTTTCTTCCTGAGTTCGGGGCTCAACCCCGTTCCCAAGTATACCTTCCGTTCGGGCCAGTGTTTGATTAGTGTGACTTGCTCCAGTTCCTCAATAGTTGATTTAGTGGCGTCAGAGTCATAGGAAATCACGAAGGATCGAGGGATCCTCTGATCACCATCCTCTTCGATCTTTTGGTTATCTGGTTGGGTCAAAGCCGATGTTTGTGATTGCTATTTGGTATCTCGTTCCCCTTCTGAGCCTGATCCCTTTGCGGGCGAAGGCGAGGATATTGGTTTCGCTTCCTCGACGACGAACATTTCTCTTGTGGCTGGTTGTTCTCCATACACTATTTTGACTCCTCTCGATATTAGGAATTTGAGGACCTGGTGTAGGGTCAAAGGTACAACTCTCATGTTGTGGATCCATGGCCTTCCGAAAAGGGCGTCGTATCTCATTTCGCCTTCGATTACGTGAAACTTCATTTCCTGGATGGTTCCGGCCACGTTTATTGGTATAATTATCTTGCCTTTGGTGGTTTCACATGCCATATTGAATCCGTTTAGAACCAGGGTTGCGGGTACGATCTGGTCCTGCAGGCCGAGCTGTTTTACGACCATCAATATAATGATGTTGGCCGATCTACCTGGATCAATCAACACACGCTTAATTTTAGTTTTATTCATGAGTACGGATATTACCAATGCGTCGTTATGAGGTTGTATGACTCCTTTTGCATCTTCATCACTGAAGGGCAACGTTCCTATGGGTTGTAATCTTCAGTTCGAGATCGCTTTTCTCTCACAATCGACGTCTTAGTGCGTTTAAGCACTGGTCCCTGAGGGGTATCGGCTTTGCCGATGATCATGTGAATGACGTGTTGTGGTTCTTATTGTTAGATGTGCTTGCCGAAATCCCTGTTTTTAAAATGGTTCTTCGCCCTATCGCTCATAAATTCTCGAAGGTGCCCTTTGTTGAATAATCGGGCTACTTCCTCTCTTAGTTGCCTGCAATCTTCCGTTCTGTGGCCATGGGTGCCATGATATTCGCACATTTGATTGGGATTCCTCTGGGCAGGATCGGTCTGCATGGGTCGAGGCCATTTAGTGTCTTTGATGCGTCCGATAGCCGATACGATGGTGGATGCATCAACGCTGAAGTTATACTCCGATAACCGAGGTGCTTCCTTAGTTCCGGCAGGCCTATCGAACCTACTTCTGTTCACCAGCCCCCAGGACCCTTGACCTCGATCATTGCTTTTGTTATTTTTCCTGAGGTTATGTCTCGATTCACTGACTCTATGGCTTCCGTTGTATGGTTGGTATCGATCCTCGATCGGACCTCGTTCTCGATTAGTATCCCTTCGAACAGCAGGTTTAGACCCCAATTGATCATCTTCAACCCTAATCTTTGATTGGTACTGATTGTGCACGTCGGCCCGTGTGATGGCTGGGTATTCAATCAGATTATGCTTTAATCATCATGAAGCCGTCGAACTTCGTTCGTTCAAACCTTGAGTGAAAGCCTGAACAACCCAATCGTCTGTGACTGGTGGTAAGTCCCTTCGTTCCATTTGAAAACGAGATACGAACTCCCTCAGTATCTCGTTATCCTTTTACCTTACCTTGAAGAGGTCTGATTTCCTTGTTGCGACTTTTATGGCGCCGACATGTTCTTTCATAAAAGAATCTGCTAACATGGCGAACGAGTCGATGGAATTTGGTGGTAGGTTGTGATACCAAATCATTGCCCCTTTCGAGAGGGTCTCTCCGAATTTTTTTAACAACACAGATTCGATTTCATTGTCTTCTAAATCATTGCCCTTGATGGAGCATGTGTAAGAAGTGACGTGCTCATTGGAATCGGTCGTTCTGTTATATTTGGGAATTTCGGGCATACGAAATTTTTTGGGGATTGGTTTTGGGGCTGCGCTTGAGGGAAAAGGTTTTTGCATGAATTTTTTCGAATCTAACCCTTTTATCATTGGTGGAACTCCCGGGATCTGATTGACCCTAGAGTTATAAGTTTTTACTTTTTTATCATTGGCTTCGACTCGCTTTGTGAGTTCCTCGAGCAATTTAGCAATTTTGGGAGTAGTCCCCGATTCTTGCTCATTTGACTTCACTATGGCTAGCTCCGTTCTATGGGTGATTTCTCGAGGTGGATTGGGCTCCGGCCTTCTTTGTAGCTGGGTTTGGCTCTGCAACTGAGCCATTGCTGCCTGTTGGGCTTGCAATATTTCGAAAATCACACGCAAGCTAACGCCGTTTTCCTCGACGTTATGGGTATCTCGAGCCGCATACCCAGTGCCACCATGGATGCTATTCTCGGGTTCAACATGTAGGTTCGCCTCAATGGCTACATGCGAACTGATGTCTATTGGCGCTCCGATTTGAGCTCCAACGTCGTTTACAAGTGGTCTTGCAATACCGGGTGTCAAGTTGTTATTTTTGTCTTGAAGACTTGTCGATTGGTGAAGCCATTTGATTGATGGTTAGTCGTAGCTAATCCGAAATTCAAGATATTTTTGGAGACAAGCGCAAAACACAATGGCGTATTTTTTCAGATTTATATCAAATAACCACTGTTATCCTTAGCCCCACGGTGGGCGCCAAACGATTTACCCGAAAAATGGATAGAGTTAAATTTATACGTAGTTCTAAGGATATGTGATAAAACTCAATACAAATCGTAAAGATAAAAGGGAATATCAAATATCGTCTACAAAGAATGTAAAATGGATAAAGTTGTAAAGAAGAGGATTTTTAGGACTAAGCAAGATGGATCACTTTTTTATTAGGCTCAAAAATAGTAACTCTTGAATATAAGAGGATATGGTGCTTAAATTACAATGTGAGCTTTATATCAAAAACTTGCCTCTCCAGAAATGATAAAACCCCTCTTTATAATAGAGGAACCTTATTTTAAATATAATTAAAAAATACTCAATGGGAGATCCATGATAAATCAGCTTTTCCACAATTCTTGCCAAGATTCCCTCATCTAGTGGGATTGCAACGGCTTATGTCTGTGAGTCCGATCTGACTTGGGCTTTTGATCTCGGCTTGAGCCCGATTCTAACTCGAGCTCTCGATCTTTGGCTTAATCTCGATTCTGACTCGGACCCTTGAATTGATTCGGGGTCGATGTTGGTTGGACTCCGGCTCATAAGCTTGATAACTTTACTCTGCATCATAGTTCGATTTGTATTCGAGCTCAATAACGATATCGAACTCGACATTGATCGGCCCCTCGGGTTCGAGGCTTGTTCGCTCCATCTTTGAAAACCATCTCGAAGTCGCACTTCGATCGACTATCATTCGAACTCGAACAGACGTGGGAAAAAAGAAATCTATTTCGACCGTATACATCCACTTACTTGTTCATTAGACAAACTCTTTCTTCTTCACCTTCGTTTAACAGCATAATACAATATATAAGATTTTGAATAAAACCAGTGGCTATTAACTATGGAAAGAATTTATCGTCACGTTGTAAGCCCCACACTAGTACCAAATTATCAATAAGAGGATTCAAAAAATAAAAACAAAATGAATACGCAAAGTAATTAAGAGATTCAAACGTCTAATATATATCCAAAAAAAAATTAACCTTATTGACATTGTATAATTTTTCTTTAAAAAAAAAATAATGAATAGACCCCCCCGCCCCTGACTAAAATAGTTCTCATTGTTTGGTATATTGTGTATTTGTAGAATTATCACTTGCATGTTTTTTCTTGTGACAAAGTCAGTTGTGTGACTAAGTTGGACTCTACTATTGTAGCATAGTATCAACTTCATCATTTTTTCTAGAAGAAAATATATACAATAGTTTATTATTATTATTCCTAATATTATTTTACCTTTTAATAATAACACAAGTACCGCTAACTCTCTGTTCATCAAGGCTTAGATAAAGGAAAGAAATTATTTTTTTTTTGTCTTGGTGGAATTTGAACCCAAGTATCTAATGTTTGCACCCATTTCATTAAATATAGGTGAAAACAGGGGCATACCCGAACCCCTTTCATCGAAAAATTATACTGTACATATAACGCAAAATCCAATTTAAATATTTATATTTTATATTTTAAATCCCCTTAACAAACCCAAAAACGTAGCTCGGTGATCAAAGGGATTCAGAACCTCTAAAGGTTGTTGGTTCAATTCCCACTTGTCAAACCATTCATGATGCAAAAGCTATTTAGCTTAATTTTGTCATATTGGTTTCTTGTCATTATGCTATGTGATGAAGATATATGGAGCTCCATTAGGTCCACGTTGTATGAATATGACGTCAATTGTCTTGTTATTGGTGTTTCTACTCCATTTGTGTGTTTAACAAAATCAAGAGATAATGTAAACTAAAAGTCTATATCTTGTAGCAACACATTTTGTGTTCCATTGACAAATCTTTTAGCAAATGGTTGGCCAATATTTGTTGCAATCTTCAAAACCACTCCTTATAAAATGATCTTTTTTGTTCCTCAATAACACACTTCATTAGATTACTTCTAAAACTGTATCACTAGAGAACTAATAGCTTACCTATGGCTGAAAAGCTTACCTCAAAAACCCATGGCCAAAATGGTGCACAAGACGCCAAGGGCGGGTCTACATCAGGCGAAGGGTTGTCAGTTGAATACCCTTCGTCGGAAAATAATACTGAGCTGAAATTCCTGACTTCGTCACCGCAAGACGTGGCCCAAGTGGCTGTGGTCATGGTACCACTTCCAGCCCAAGGCCATCTAAATCAACTCCTCCATCTCTCTCGACTCGTTTCCTCGTACAATATCCATGTCCATTATGTTGGAACCATTGCTCACATTCAACAGGCGAAAATTCGGGCTCATGGTTTTGATCCTCTCACCACAACAAACATTCATTTCCATGAATTTCAAACACCTTCTTTTGAAACTCCCCTTCCAAATCCTAATGCTTCTAACAAATTCCCAAACCAGCTAATGCCTTCTTTCTACGCCACGTTCCATCTCCGCGAGTCAGTTTGTGCTCTAGTACGCGAACTTTTGAGCAAGAATCTTAAGAAAGTGGTTGTTATTTATGATAATTTGATGAATTGGGTGGTTCAAGATTTGCCTGAAATGCCAAATACAGAGTGCTATTCTTTCAATAGTACTTCAGCTTTCTTTTCATATTCATTTTTATGGGAACTCAAAGGAAAACCTGTTCTACCTGGAACTGAACATTATGAGGATATACCATCAGTTTTAGACTGTTTTACTACAGAGTTTTGGGAATATTTGAAGATACAAGAACAATTTGATGGGAAGATTCATTGTGGTGAACTTTACAATTCGTCGCGAGTAATAGAAAGTTTGTACCTTGATTTAATGGCCAAAGAATATGATGGATTGAAGCAATGGGCTATAGGTCCGTTCAATCCTTTAGAGCCAAAAGAGAAGAGCAAAGACTCAAACAAACGTTACGAATCCCTCGATTGGCTTGACAAACAAGAACGAAACTCAGTTATTTTTGTGTCATTTGGAACGACTACTTCGTTGTGTGATGAAGAAGTCAAAGAACTCGCGATTGGTCTAGAGAAAAGCGAGCAAAAGTTCATTTGGGTACTCAGAGATGCTGATAAAGGAGATGTTTTTACAAGTGAAGTTAGAAAAGTACAATTGCCTGAAGGATATGAAGAGAAAATACAAGGAAGAGGGATTATAGTTAGAGATTGGGCACCCCAATTGGAAATATTAGCACATAATTCAACAGGTGGTTTTATGAGTCATTGCGGATGGAATTCGTGTATGGAGAGTATTTCCTTTGGAGTTCCTATAGCAACCTGGCCAATGCATTCAGATCAGCCAAGGAATTCTCAACTTGTAACAAAGTATTTGAAAATTGGACTAACTGTTAGGCCATGGACGCGTCGAGATGAACTTGTTACATCAGAAATGGTTGAAAATGCTGTGAAAACTTTGATGGCTTCACCACAGGGAGATGAGATGAGGAAAAGAGCAGCTGATTTGAGTAATGCTATCAAGAAATCAGTAACAGATGGGGGCGTAAACTGCGCTGAGATGGATTCTTTCATCACCCATATTACTCGTTGAGTTTTTCTTAGTTAGCACAAGATCGAGGTATAATGTAAGAAAACATATCAATACACTATATATAGGGAATGCTATGACAATGAAAACATATTCTCATTTACTCTCTTCTGTGGATGATCAATTTTTGTTAACTTGCCTTATAGATTTTATTGGAATGTCTTTTATTAAAGCTAAATATATAGTGATGGTAGCTGTAGAGACGATATTTGTGGGGAAAAAGTTGTTCAGACCCTCTAAGAATATTGTCGCATCCGTTTCGGATTCTCAAAAGAATTCGTAGTTTTTGAAGAATCAGGCATGCACCCAACAATATTTTTGAAGAGTCCAGGCACATATATATATGCGATATGTCTTGGGATATTATACGGCAACTTTTTAAGTACACTTATCAGCCACTGGAAAGTTTTGGGAGGTGATAACATAGTTAAACGGACTAGAAAAATATTTAGAGAAGAGAAATCTTAGAATTGCATCTTGCAGATAACACATATAAGTGTATATATAGATAATCTAAAAGTTATATGCAGCTATCAGAATTAATTAACTTTGGCAATATCAGAAGTTCAAAGCATATAGGACAAGTATCAAACTGTTTTATATTAAACCAAACACCGTTGATTAGCAAGAAAACACCAATACAGCACATAGGAATGTCATTTTGTCATAGCATTTATATGCAAACAACTGAGAAATGTATATAAGATCATTCTCCACATCAACCCTGTATTCTGCATAGTTAGAATCAGATTAGCTGTTGATCTATGTTCTTACTACGAGAAATAAAAGATCATAAACTAGTCTGATCCAAGATATTTAACATGCCAAGATCACATAAACTTAAGGTAGTATAAACTAATCTGAGACAAGAAACAGACAAGTGACAAATTTTTGAGAGAATTGTAAAGTAACCAAAGAATATAGAGCTAGACCCCTTGACCTTGAGATTTAGTGAAAAACAAGTCTATCTTGTGATATGCGCGATGAAAGAATCCAACTCCATTCGAGATGCACCCCCTTTCTCTGTGGACAGCCTTACGGCTTCTCCCAATTCTTCTGCTCTTTTCCTAATATTTACCAATAAATCATAACCCTTTTCTTGATTCTTTTCAAAATAAAGACAGTTCGACTTGAAGCTTTTAAATCCTTAAAAATCCTCAACTCAGTTCCATTTGATACAGTTAACAAATATAATCAAATAACGGTATCCACAAGCATGGTGTAAACCTAAAACTACCCGGACATAAACAGGAATAGTAGCTACGTATTGACTCTCGTCACTTTGTGCGTACGTAGCCCACACAAATAACAACACATATTAATTAAGTTTACCTATGGGGTAAGTTCCCTCTTACAAGGTTAGAAAAGTAACTTACTACGCTCCGAAGTTCCATCACCGGCTCTCAAGCCCTTCCAATAACTCAAACCGATGCCCAATGCTCCAAAAAGTAGTCGATAAATGTGCAAATCCATAAATATACGCTCTAATACTTATTATAATCCAATATATAACAATTCTTAACTCCGCTTGGAAAGTCTATAAAAATTACCCTCTGGCCCACATGCCCGGATTCCGAAAATTTTAGAAGATAAACCTTACCCATAGCACTACGAACTCAAATATATAATTTATTCACAATTGGATGACCAAATTCGTGATCAAAATCCAAGAATACCAATTTCTAGGTTTTTTTTCTTCAAAATCCCAAATTTCTACAAATTTTCATGCTTGAATACATGTACAAATCATGTATTTAACTCAAAATGTGAAGAAATCACTTATCCCATTATAGTTGATGAAGATGGCACTCCAAAGTGCCCCAAAATTAGCTCCCATGGATGAAATGAAGCAAAAATAAGCCAAAACCCCGTTTTATTAAACCTCACTGCCCAGCGACTTTCGCACATGCGGTGCTTTATGTCGCATCAGTGGTCCCGCACCTACGGCAAATGCCTCGCAGGTGCGCCTTTCCCTCACCTGGCTAGGCTCCTCATCTGCGGACAAGGAGGGTCGCTTCTGCGAGCCTAGCCACACCTGCGACCTTGTCTCTCGCACCTGCGCTCACGCAGGTGAGCCCAATTTTCCGCATCTGCGGATTCTGGGCTGCCCTCCATTTCTCGCTTCTACGGCTGGTGGCTCGCACCTGCGAGCCCGCACCTGAGGACCTTTTCACGCAGGTGCGATTGCACCAGGTATCAGCTGCCTTAACATTTTCCTTAGTTCAAAATGCGACCCGTTAAGCATCCGAAATTCACCTAAGGCCCCCGGGACCCCGTCTAATCAAACCAACCACTCCAATAACATAACACGGACCTGCTCGAGGCCTCAAATCATATCAAACAACATCGATATCACGAATCACCCCCAATTCAAACTTAATGAACTTTAAAATTCTAAACTTCTACAATCGATGCCGAAACCTATCAAATCACGGACCTACTATATCAAAAAGTCCACTACGAATCAAACTTCTTAAAATTATCCAAACTTCAAACTTTTGCCCAAATGATCCCAAAATGACCTACAGACCTCCAAATCCACTTCTAGATGTGCTCCTATGACCGGAATTATCATGCGGATCTATTCCCAGACTCGAAATCCCAAACGGACGTCAATATCATTAAAATGCAATTCAACTTAAATTTATGAAATCCTTCCAAAATGCCAACTTCTACAATAGGCGCTGAAACATTCCCGGGTCATCCAAAACCCTATCCGGACATACGTCCAAGTCTAAAATCATCATACGAACATGTTCGAACCTTCAAATCCTGATTCCGAATTTGGATCGTAGGTACAAGCTCGCAGAAGCGAGCCTGGAATCACAAAAGCGCGACTGCAGAAGCGACAGAATGATCGCAGATGCGGCCTGGGCTAAGGGGGACTAGATCACAGAAGCAAGTCCGCAGAAGCGGACTTCTTGTCCGCAGAAGTGAAGGCAGTCGCAGAAGCGATTTCTTCACCGCAAAAGCGGAGCCGCAAATGCATTTGCGGTTAAAAATTCCGTAGAAGTGAAACCTCTGGGTAGTGTACAAAAATAGAGGGTTCCAATATTTTTGTCATTTTGGACATTTTCAACAAGGTTTTGGGCGATTGTTCAGAGAGAATTCATGGGAAATTTTGAGGTAAGTCACTTGTGATCATTGTTAGTCAATAATATTGGATTATCATTGAGTATTTCAACTAGATTGCGTATTTTTGAGGTGAAATTAGAGGATTTGGACCTAGGATTTCAAAATAAGAATTTAAGATTTGGAGGTCGAGTTGATGTCGTAATTTGGTAAAACTAGTATGGTTGGACTCGTGGTTCAATTGGCGTTCATATTTTATTACTTTTGTCAGTTTTCGAGACGTGGTCCCCACGAGCAATATTTGAGTTCAATTTCAGATTTTGTTGGAAAATTAGTATTTTCATATGGAATTAATTCAAATGATTTGTATTGACTGAATCGAATTAATTGTGACTAGATTCGAGGTGTTCAGAGGATAATTCGCGAGGCAAAGGCATAGCAGAGTAAAGAATTACACGGTTTGAGGTAAGTAACATTTCTAAACTTAGTTATGAGGGTATGATTCCCTAAATTTTGTGTGATATCAATTGTTGGAGGTGACGCACTGTCACGATCCAATTTCCCCTCCGTGTGACGTCATGACGGCACCTAGTCTTTGCAACTAGGTAAGCCTAATATTTTGCGGAATAATGAAATAAACATATATAAATTTAACCAACAATTCAAATATACAAAACAACTCCCAAAATCCGGAACATCATGAATCAAAAACTACATAAGGTAAAATGTAGTGTCTCTATACATCAGAGTCTAACAAGGAAAAATACATAAGATAATGGACATGAGAAAGAGTACAAGGGGACTCCGATGTCTGCGTACACGGCAAATATACCTTGAAGTCTCCAAAGTTGTCCCGGCTCACTGATAGTGTGGCTGATAAGGTGCACCTGAATCTGCACACGAAAAACATGTGCAGAGAGTAGCATGAGTACACCATAATCGGTACCCAGTAAGTGCCAAGCCTAACCTCGGTCGAGTAGTGACGAGGTCAGGTCAGGGCCCTACTAGTAATTATATATAATAAAGACAATATAGAGTGTAATACCGCAATAAAATAAAGGTTGAAATTTAACAACAATGAAATCATGAAGGTAACAGCTCAATACACAGAAACACAACAGGGGATCTCCCGAGATACCGTCTTGTAGTCCCAAATATAAATGTGCAGAGGGATATCCCGGAATATCGTTCCGTAATCCCAAAGTAAATGTGCAGGAGGATCTCCCGGAATACCGTTCCATAGTCTTAAAGTAAATGTGCTGGGGGATCTCTCGAAAAATAGTTCTGTAGTCCCAAAGTAAATATGTAAGACAGGGGGATCTCCCGGAATATCGTTGCGTAGTCCCAAAGTAAATATGAAGTACATAGGGATATCCCAGATTACAGTTCCATAGTCCCAAAGTAAATATGCAGCGCAAATAATAGAAGTGCAACTACATCAAGAAATCTTACGATTTAGACTAATTACCAGTTAAGGAAGAAGCAGGAAATTACTAAGCATGCTGCACAGAGTTCACATAGGCAATTAAGACACGTAGACATATTGTATTAGACTAAACAGGATAGCTACGCAAATGGGAATAACTCAATTAAGAATGAAAATAGATTAATACTCATCAAAATGGTATAACTCAAAATAAAAGGAAAACATGTTGCTTCTCAGTAAGAAAATTGGATTTTTCCACAACTAGCACGTGTACGTACTCGTCACCTCACGTACATAGCGCTCACATATCACAATAGTTCCAAATCTTAAGAGGATTTCCCCCACGCAAAGTTAGGCAAGCCACTTACCTCGAGTCAAGCTCAATCAATCCGTAGGAATGTCCTTTCCACGAATATCCGGTTCTGAATGGCCCAAATCTAGCCAAAAGAAATTACATATCATAATTACAATCATAATAGACTCATCTAATTAATTAAATCAATACTTTAACAAAAAATCCAAAATTCCCCCTTAAACGTCGACACGGGCCCACGTCTCGTAATCGGGTAAAAGTCACAATAGCAGAAATAAATGTGGGAGAAGCAGTAAATAGGGGATCAGGGCTATTACTCTCAAAACAACCGGCCGTGTCGTTACATCCTTCCCCTCAAAAAATAATCGTTCGTCCTCAAACGAGCATAAAGACATACTTGAAGTGGTGAAAAGGTGGGGGTAACGGCTGCGCATAATATGCTCGGTCTCCCAAGTCGCCTCCTCGACCAGCTGTCCCCTCCATTGAACCTTCACAGAAGAAATGTTCTTTGACCTTAGCTTTCTAACCTGCCTATCTAAAATAGCCGCTGGCTACTCAACATAAGATAGATACTTGTCCAACTGGACTGAGCTGAAATCCAACACATGAGACGGATCACCGTGATACTTCCAGAGCATAGAAACATGGAATACCGGATGAACTCCTGCTAGACTGGGAGGTAGGGCAAGCTCATAAGCAACCTCCCCAACTCGCCGCAACACCTCAAATGGACCAATAAACCTTGGGCTCAGCTTGCCCTTCTTTCCAAACCTCATAACGCCCTTCATAGGTAAAACCTGGAGCAAGACTCGCTCTCCAATCATGAATGCCACATCGCGAACTTTCCGATCCGCATAACTCTTCTGTCTGGACTGGGCTGTGTGAAGTCTATCCTGAATCACCTTTACCTTTTCCAAGGCATCTTGAACCAAGTCCGTACCCAATAATCTGGCCTCGTCTGGCTTGAACCAACCCACTGGGGACCGACACCGCCTACCGTATATAGCCTCATACGGTGCCATCTGAATGCTAAACTGATAACTGTTGTTGTAAGAGCCTCAAGTGGAAAAAATTGGTCCCAAGCACCCCCAAAATCTATCCCACACGCACGGAGCATATCCTCTAATATCTGAATAGTGTGCTCGGACTGCCCATCCATATGAGGGTGAAATGATGTGCTCAACTCAACCCTAGTACCCAACTTTTTTGTACAGCTCTCCAGAACCGTGATGTAAACTGCGTACCTCGGTCAGAGATAATAGATATCGGTACGCCATGAAGCCTGACAATCTCACGGATGTAGATTCGAGTTAGCTGCTCGGAAGAATAAGTAGTCATCACAGGAATGAAATGAGCCAACTTGGTCAGCCTATCCATAATCACCCAAACTACATCAAAACTCCGCTGAGTCCGTGGGAGTCCAACCACGAAATTCATACTGATCCGCTCCCATTTCCACTCTGGAATCTCTAACTTCTGAAGCAATCCACTTGGTCGTTGATGCTCATATTTTACCTTTGCCAATTCAGACATCGAGCCACATACTATACTATGTTCTTCTTCATTCTCCTCCACCAGTAATGATGTTTCAAGTCCTGATACATCTTTGCGGCACCCGGATGAATAGAGTACCGCGAACTGTGAGCCTCCTGGAAAATCAACTCACGCAAATCATCTATATTGGGCACACATAGCCTGCCCTGCATCCTCAATGCACCATCATCTCCAATAGTGACCTCCTTAGCATTACTGTGCTGGACCGTGTCCTTAAGGACAAGAAGATAAGGGTCATCATACTGACGCTCCCTGATACGATCATAAAGAGAAGACCGAGAGACCACACAAGCCAATACTCGACTCGGCTCACAAATATCTAATCTCACAAATTGGATGGCTAAGGCCTGAAAATCCAACGCCAATGGCCTCTCTGCTGCTGGTAGATATGCTAAACTCCCCAAACTCTCTGCCCAGCGACTCAAAGCATCATCCACCATATTGGCCTTCCCAGGGTGGTACAAAATAGTGATATCAGAATCATTAAGTAGCTCCAACCACCTCCCCTGACGTAAGTTAAGATCTTTATGCTTAAAAAGATGCTGCAAACTCCGATGATCGGTGTAAATCTCACAAGGAACACCGTACAAATCATGCCGCCATATCTTCAAGGCATGAACAATAGCTGCTAACTCAAGGTTGTGAACAGTATAGTTCTTTTCATACACCTTTAGCTGTCTGGATGCATAGGCAATCACCCTACCGTCTTGCATCAACACCGCGGCGAGACCAATCCGCGATGCATCGCAATATACAGTATAAGACCCCGACCCTGTAGGTAGTACCAATACTGGGGCTGTAGTCAAAGTTGTCTTGAGCTTCTGAAAGCTCTCCTCACATTCCTTTGTCCACCTGAACGGAGCACCCTTCTGGGTCAGCCTAGTCATAGGTGCTGCAATAGATGCGAATCCCTCTACAAAGTGACGGTAATACCGCGCCAAACCAAGAAAACTCCCGATCTCTGTAGCTGAGGACGGTCTTGGCTAACTCTGCACTGCTTCAATCTTCTTCAGATCTACCTGGATCCCATCACTCGATACTATATTACCCAAGAATGCCACTGAGTCTAGCCAAAACTCACACTTTGAAAATTTTGCATATAACTTCTTTTCTCTCAAGGTCTGAAGTGTAGTCCTCAGGTGCTGGTCATGATCCTCTCGACTCCGGGAGTACACCAGAATGTCGTCAATAAATACAATGATGAATGAGTCAAGATAGGGCCGGAACACTCTGTGCATCAAGTGCATAAAGGTTGTTGGGGGCATTGGTCAGCCCAAATGACATCCTAAGAAACTCGTAGTGACCATACCGAGTCCTGAAAGCAGTCTTCAGGATATCTGTCTCCCGAATCTTCAATTGATGATAGCCTGAATGTAAGTCAATCTTGGAAAACACGCAGGCATCCTGTAACTGATCAAATAAATCATCAATACGAGGCAATGGATACATGTTCTTCACTGTAACTCTGTTCAGCTGGCGATAATCTATGCATATACGCATAGAGCTATCCTTCTTCTTCACAAACAAGAGAGGAGCACCCCAAGGTGATACACTGGTTCGAATGAAGCCCTTATCAAGCAACTCCTATAACTGCTCCTTCAACTCCTCTAACTTAGGAGGAGCCATATGATACGGAGGAATAGAGATGGGCTGAATGTCCAGCAACAAATCAATGCCAAAATCAATATATCTGTCGGGCGGCATGCCCGGAGGATCAGCTGGAAACACATCTGGAAAGTCCCTCACTACTGGAACTGACTCAACGGTAGGGGTATCAATACTGACATCTCTCATATAAGCTAGATACGCGTCACACGCCTTCTCAACCATTCGTTGAGCTTTAAGAAAAGAAATTACTCTACTGGGAGTATACTCTAAGGCACATCTCCACTCTTATCGCGGTAAACCTGGCATAGTCATCATCACGGTTTTAGCATGATAATCAAAAATAGCATAATAGGGCGACCACCAGTCCATGCCCAAAATAATATCAAAGTCCACCATGCTGAGAATTAATAAATCGGCTCTGGTCTCAAAACCACTAAAAGCAATCAAACACGACCGATACACGTGGTCCACAATAATAGAATCTCCCACAGGAGTAGACACATAAATAGGGGAACTCAAAAAATCCCGAGATACGCCCAAATACGGGGAAAAATAAGAGGACACATAAGAATATGTAGAGCTAGGGTCAAATAATACTAACGCATCTCTATGACAGACTGGAACAATACATGTAATGACAAAATCAGAAGCAACTGCCTCTGTACGAGCAGGAAGTGCATAATATCTGGCTTGGCCTCCCCTTCTAAGGCGACCTCTACCTCCTCGACCTCCACCTCGAGCTGGTTGAGCAGGTGGGGTGGAAGTTGGTGCCGTAATCAAAGCCTGAGGAACCGGTGGAGCACGTTGTGGCTGAAACGTCTGTGGAGGTGCACCCCTCCTAATCCTGGGGAACTCCCTCACCATGTGGCGAGTGTCGCCACACTCAAAACAAGCTCTGGGAGGGAGTGGCTGCTGTGACTAGCTCGGGCCAGGTCTGCTGGACTAGCTGCAAGAAACACCCTGTGCAGGAGGCACACTAGATACTGGCAGTGCATAATAAGGCTCCTGGGGTCTAAAAGGAGCTGGAACACTGCTGGACGCTGGAAGAGCTGAATGAACGGGACGAATCATATAACCCCTACCATGGCGAGCTGCTGGGGCACGAGCTCCAGAATAATAACCAGACTCTCGAAACCTCTTGGCCTCCCTCTCCTCTCTATCCCAGGCAAACACTCCCTTGAATCTCCTGGCAATAGTCACAACCTACTGTTAAGAAATATCTATCTCTAATTCCCTGGCCATACTACTCCGGATGCTGGGATGGAGACCCTCAATAAATCATCGAACCCTCTCTTGAATTGTGGCAATTAAGGCCTGTGCATGTCGGGCCAAATCACTGAAGAAAACTGCATACTCTGACACAATCATAGCATCCTGGTACAGCTGCTCAAACTCCGTGTGCCATGAGTCCCTGAGGCTCTGAGGGACATATTCTCTGAAAAACATGTCCGAGAACTGAGTCCATTTAAGTGAAGCTTCTTCGGCTGGACTACTCAACTCATAAGCACACCACCACTGATAGGTTGCTCCTCTAAGCTGGAATATGGTAAAAGAAACCCCGCTCGTCTCCGCTACGCCCATAGTACGGAGAATACGATGACACTCCTCCGAAAAACCCTGAGCATCATCTGTAGCCAATCCGCTGAAAGTAAGTGGGTGGTATTTCCTGTACCTCTCAAGTCTGAGCTACTCTGTCTCAGAAGCTACTACCCTAACCTCGGGCTAAGCTGGAGCTACCAGCTGCATTGGTACAATATCTGGAGTACCGGTGATGGAAGTCTGTGCTCCTCTCCCGGCCTGAGATGTGGCAGGAGCAAGTGGAATCAATCCAGCCTGAGCTCGTGCGCTCTAGCTACACCACGTGGATGTCCCCGGCCTCTACCCTGGCCCCGGCCTCTCACGGCTCTAGCAGGGGGCGCAAATGCCTGGTCATCAGATTCGCTTGTACGTGTCCTCACCATCTGTGAGAGAATAGAGTACAGAAGTTTAGAATCTTTGAAGTCAACAATTTGCGCACGATAAGGAATTAAAGTAGTGAAATATTCCTAATATTTCCATAGACTCCCGAAGATAAGTACAGATATCTCCGTACTGATCCGCGAGACTCTAATGAACCGGCTTGTGACTCACGAAACCTACGAACCTAGAGCTCTGATACCAACTTGTCACGACCCAATTTTCCCTCTCTGTGACATCGTGATGACACCTAGTCTCTACAACTAGGTAAGCCTAACATTTTGCGGACTAATGAAATAAAAATACAAATTTAACCAACTATTCAAAAATACACAACAAATCCCAAAACCTGGAAACATCAGAGTCTAACAAGGAAACATACAGAAGATAATGGACATGAAAAAGAGTAGAAGGGAACTCCGAGGTCTGCGGAGGCGGAAGATATACCTTGAAGTCTCCAAAGCTATCCCGGCTCACTGATAGTGAGGCTGATAAGGTGCACCTGGATCTGCACACGAAAAACATGTGCAGAGAGTAGCATGAGTACACCACAATCGGTACCCAGTAAGTGCCAAGACTAACCTCGGTCGAGTAGTGACGAGGTCAGGTCAAGGCCCTACTGGTAAATATATATATAATAAAGACAATATAGAGTTTAATACCGCAATAAATAAAGGCTAAAATTTAACAACAATAAAATCATAGAAGGTAACAGCTCAGTATACAGAAACACAACAGGGGATCTCCCGAGATACCGTCTCGTAGTCCCAAACGTAAATGTGTAGGGGGATCTCCCAGAATACCGTTCCGTAGTCCCAAAGTAAATGTGCAAGGGGATCTCCCGGAATACCGTTCCGTAGTCCCAAAGTAAATGTGCAGGGGTTTCTCACGAAATACCATTCCGTAGTCCCAAAGTAAATATGCAAGACAGGGGGATCTCCTGGAATACCGTTTCGTAGTCCCAAAGTAAATGTGCAGGGGGATCTCACGAAATACCGTTCCGCAGTTCCAAAGTAAATATGCAAGATAGAGGGATCTCCCGAAATACCATTCCGTAGTCCCAAAGTAAATATGCAGTACAGGAAGATCTCCCGGAATACCGTTCCGTAGTCCCAAAGTACATATGCAGTGCAAACATTAGAAGTGCAACTACATCACGAAATCTTATGATTTAGACTACGTACCAGTCAAGGAAGAAGCAGAAAATTAATAAGCATGCTGCACAGAGTTCACATAGGCAATTAAGATACATAGACATGCTATATTAGACTAAACAGGATAGCTACGCAAATAGGAATAACTCAATTAAGAATGAAAATAGATTAATACTCATAAAAATGTTATAACTCAAAATAAAAGGAAAACAAGTTGCTGCTCAGTAAGAAAATTGGGTTTTTCCACAACTAGCACGTTTATGTACTCGTCACCTCACGTATACAGCGCTCACATATCACAATAGTTCCAAATCTTTAGGGGATTTCCCCCACACAAAGTTAGGCAAGCTACTTATCTCGAGTCAAGCTCAATCAATCTATAGGAATGCCCTTTCCACGAATATCCGGCTCTGAATGGCCCAAATCTAGCCAAAAGCAATTACATATCATAATTACAATCATAATAGAGTCATCTAATTAATTAAATCAATACTTTACAAAAATTCTGAAATTCGCCCTAAAAAGTTGACACAGGCCCACGTCTCGGAATCCGATAAAAGTCACACTAACAGAAATAGATATGGGAGAAGCAGTAAATAGGGGATCGAGGCTATTACTCTCAAAACGACCGGCCGGTTCGTTACACGCACATGCTAGGTGACAAGTGTATGGGCGTGCACCATAGAAATTGTGACTTAAATAAACTCCGTGGTGTTGTAAAATTAAAGAATCATGTTATTATCTGAATATTCTCCACGTGTTAGAGAAATTGGACTGAGACTCGTATTAAAGATCACGGTTAGGCTATGTGCCTATATCTTGGGACCCAGAGGGTCGTGTTGCTGTTGAATTTAATTATTTTAAAATGTATATTTCATACTTAGTCAAGTTCATAAATGTGAGGATATTTATGGGATCATGGTTTCCCGCCTGCAACAGGCCATATCGACTTTATATATATCATTATTATATGGATCAGGGCTGCCCGCCTGCAGCATGCCATATAGACTTTATATTACGCTTGGGCTAAAGGAACCCCTCTGGAGTCTGCACCCCCCACAGTGAGCGTAGATGATTTATATTCGAGATAGACTTCACAGGGGATGGACTTGCCTTATTTATATATATTCAGGATGGACTTCCCAGGGCATGGATTTACTTTATTGATTTATGATTGTGATGAATTTTCCTTGGACATGAATATTGTCCTAGTCATCTATATTTGGGGATAAATTTACCCCTGGGATGGATTGGCCTTATACATTACTGAGTCACTGACTGACAGTTGATGTATATATATATGGGATGGATCTTCCTTGTGCTGGATTGGCCATATACAGTACTAAGTTTATCTATTGAACTTGAAATCATGCCTACATTTCTGTAATGTTATTTCTATAATGGACTGTACCTGCTGAGCTCGTCACTACTTTCAGCCCAAAGGTTAGTCTTGTTACTTATTGTGTTGGTTGTACTCATACTACACTCTACACCTCGTGTGCTGATTCAGGTACTTCCGGTTATGGCGACTATTAAATCTCAGAGTATTATCAGTTGAAGACTTTCAAGGTAGGTGCCTGGCGTCTGCTGACCTTGACTCTCTTCCTTTCAGTTATTATACTGTTTTATATTTTTAGACGGTGATTTTATCAATCAGACTTTGTTATCATTTAGATGCTCATGTACTCAGTGACACCGGGTTTTGGGAGTATAATTTATATCAGTATGTGTGGGATTTTTCTATTAAATTTATATATTATGTTTTCAAACTTAAAAGAAATTGTGACTTATTGAGGTTGTCGGCTTGCCTAGTATTGAGATAGGTGCCATCACGACATCCAGATTTTGGTTCATGACATTAAAACAAATCTTAGGGTGCATAAATTTATTCCATAAAGAGAGTGTTTGAGGTTAAAAAAATAGATCACAAAGTAAAAAAGAAATTAGTATAATATTAAGAAGGCCATACAAGTGTTCAGGAAGCATATTCAAAGCTAAATATTGGACAAGAATAAGCTTTCAAGACTATATTATAAAAAGTCGACTCTGGTATAGGGGGATTTCTAATGACTCCGGCCGGTCGTTTTGAGTATTACAACCTCGTTCCCCATTTAATGTTCAATTTATGCCTTACATTTGGTATGTGACTTACCGTGGGTAATTGGTTCGGGTTCGATGAGCTTTTGGAATGATTTGGAACACTTAGCTCTAAGGTTTAGAATTTAAGTTGAAAAGGTTGACCTGATGTTGACTTATGTATAACGACCCCGGAGAATATTTGCTAAGGAAATTAAGGTTTTGTGGGCTTGCCGCGGCTCGGACATTTTCGTTGAACAATGTACTAGGGAGAAAAGGAAACTTTTTGGCAGAAGAGGACATTTCTACGGCCCACTATGCGGTCGTAGAATCACTCTGCGGACCGCATAATGGCCGCAGAGTGAGACAGGTAAGGTGCCGTTTTGGATGCCATTCTGCGGTCGACTATGCGACCGTAAATTGTTCTACGGTTTATTATGCGACCGCAGAACAAGTCTGCGGGCCTCATAGTGACCGCAAACCTAGGCAGGTTCTTCCTAATTCTGGAGGTCAATTGTGCGGCCGATATGCGGACCACATATCCATTCTGCGGTCGCACGGAGCTTTGTTTTTGGATTTTTATAACCAGACCCCACTTCGTTAAATACACGCAAAGGACCATTTTTGAGCCAAAATCTGATATTTTTAGAGAGAAGGGAGAGTGTTCTAGAGAGAGGAAGAAGCTCAAGTGTTTTGTTCATCAAGATCCTGTTCAAGCTTTGAAATCCAACAAGGAAATATCACAAGATCTTCACCCAAGAGGTAAGGTTCTAACCCCTAGTCTTCAATTTCGAGTTTGGGTAAAGATGGATGATTAAAAGTATGATTATTGGGTGTAAGAGCATTATTTATACGTATCAATAAGGTTTATGGAAAGATTGTTGAGTTCAAATGGGTAAAGATTGGGTGGAAAATGGTAGAAATCTTCAAAGACTTTAATTGAAGATTTGAGGGTCAAGTTGATATCGGAATATGGTGAAATTTGTATGGTTGGACTCGTGGTTGGATGAGCGTTCATATTTTGTAACTTTTGTCGGTTTCCGATACATGGGTCCCACGAGCAATATTTGAGTTAATTTCGGATTTTTATAGGAAAATTAGTATTTCCTTATGGAATTAATTACAATAATTGGTATTGACTGAATCGAATTAATTGTGGCTAGATACGAGGCTTTCGGAGACCAATTCTCATTGCAAGGGCATAACGGAATAAAGAATTATACGGTTTGAGATAAGTAACAGTTTTAAATCTGGTCTTGAGGGTATGAAACCCCAGATATGTGTTATGTGATTGGTTTTGAGGTGAAGCACATGCTAGGTGACGACGTGTGGGCGTGCACCCTAGGAAATGTGAATTGGTGAAATTCCATGGGACTGTGTAGTTAAATTATCTGTTGATATCCGTACATTCTCTATGTGTTAGGGAAATATTGAGCTGAGACTCATATTAAAAATTATGCTTAGACATATGCTGTTATAATTGGTACCCACTGGGGTCATTTCTATGGTTGAATTATATGTTCAAATTGTAATTTCACACTCAGTCATGTTTATTCATTTCATATCATATCTCAGTCTCTGCTGTTATTTATTAAAACATCATATTATCATTTCACATCATATCTCAGTCTCTGTTGCTATTTATTAAAACATCATATTACTTGCAAATGTCATAGCAAGAGGCTTGATATTGTTAGCAATAAGAACAAGTGGTGTACCGGCAATGATTTTATTATGAGTTCGTACAACTCACTTTAGATTTGACATACCTCTTTAAATAACTAAAATAACCATCAAAAATATATCAAACCAGAACAATAATGCTAAATTTATAAGGAAAGAAAAAGTGATAATATGGGATGAAATGCTTTTGGCTAAGCGTCAAACAATCGAAACAATCGCCCAGAGGTTTAGAGATATATTGGATATCGATGAACCGTTTGGTGAAAAATTAAAGTTTGGGAGGTGATTTCTGTCAAGTACAATTAGTAGTTCCAAAATTGTCCAAAGCAAAAACTATAAAAGCCAGCTTGCCAAAATTATACTTATGACCTCAAATAAAAAATATTCAAGTGAAAAGAAATATAAAAGTAAGAACAGATCCGATATTCAGTGATTTTTTGCTTCGTGTCGGAGACGAAGAAGAGCATCCAATAAAAGATATTTTGGTTCTTCTAGAACACTTGGTTATCAACCCCAATGGTAATTGTAGTGCATTTAATAAGGAAAATATTTTCATCATTAGATTAAAACACAATTTGTGCAAATTACATGATAGAAATTAAAGAGTTATCTTAGGTTAGCAGAAATAAATATGTTGATCAATTAAATAAAAGAATGATTACTAAGTTTTATGGTAAAAATAAAATATTTTTCAGTTTTGACTCAGCAGAAGATGATATCAACAATTACTACCAAGAAAAATACTTGAATACTTCAATACCAAATGAAGTTTTGACAATAATGTCATATATGCAGAACTTATGATACTGGTAAATGTGCTTCTAAGTATGTGTTTATCCCCGAATTCAACTTTCGTTCTCCGAAACTAAAGAATATCCTTTTAAATTTGTGTAAAAATAATTTTCAGTATATTCATGTTTTGTAGTTATAATAAATAAAGCACAAGGACAAACATCCTATATATTGGACTATATTTACCACAATATATTTTTTTAGACAAATAACTATATGTTGCACATTCGAGAGAGATATCAATATCGACAACAAAAGTTCTGATTATGACAGCGTAACCAAAGCACTAGAAGGAAACATATACAAAAAAATACTGTATTTTAAGAAGTGATCGATAAGATACCATCACATTAGATAGCTTTAAACTACAATACATAATTATCTACTTAACATGATTAAAATTGATCATTTATGTAAGGTCCGATGATGTCCTTTTATTTTGAATGCACGTATTATGCTAATGTAACAATATTTTTCGGCATTTAGATAATTGTTGCAGTATTATATATATATAATTTCTCTCATTAATTAAGTTTTATTATTCCTTCATATAAATAAATATTTAAACCATCATGTGCCATTATTAACGTGCAATGGACATTTATAGATACTAGTCCATTAAAAAGTGGGTTGGATAATGAACTTTTTAAAAACGGGTCAAATATGGATAAGAACCATACTATCTACTTAGAAAATGGATAACTAATGGATAATGAGTTTAACTTTTACATTTGCAAAGCCTCAAATTGGAGGTTCCTCAAGTTTGGAATATTAGGAATTCTCCAAAAAGTGATCATATTCTTAAACCCATGGATAATATAGATATCCATATTATCCGCCGATTAACCCGTTTTTTATCCATATTAAGTATGGATCGAGTCAAATAATTTATCCGTTTTTTGTATTACCCGTTTTTGACCTGCCCATATCCGATCCGACCCGTCCGTTTTTCACCCCTAATCATATATAAAATCATTAAATGAATTGAATTTGTATTTCAAGTGAGAAAAAAAAAACAAACTAATAAGCCTCAAACAAAAATTAAAATCAACTCCATTTTATTTGGTTGATTCAAGTCAAAAGCAATAATTTGAATCAACATGGAAAAAAAATTAAATTATTCTCAAATTATTACATTAGATAATAATTTAGTGGTTGAATTCACTGCAAAGGAGTAATTAATCCTAGGCGGGAATGGGGTGGGGGAAAAATAGACAGGTGAAAGAGATGGATTAAGACATGTATTTGTTAATTTCTCCCACTGTGTTTTGTTTAACGCTATAAAGCACAAATTTTCAATGGTTTGAATCTGCTATTTTGTTTGATTTCGAAGCCCAGTGTCCTTTACTCTGGTGCCCAATTAATCTGGATTTGTGCCAAAAAGTCCGACTTTGAGACCCCCGATCAATCCGGATTTGCGCTAGAAATTCCCACTTTGAGACCCCCCGATCAATCCGAATTTGCGCTCGAAAGCCCCACTTTGAGGTGGTAAAATGCTCCCTACTAAAGACGACTTCAAACCCAGGGTTCGAACCCGAAACCTCCGATTAAGGATGGAGAAGTACTTGTCACACATTTTATTTGTACGTAGATATTATTCATGGCCGGTTGGAATGAAAAGGAACTTTATATTTATTAACACTTTTGACAACAACTTTTAAGGGAATTACTCAAACTTTCCAAGTCTTAGTTCTGTATATTCGTTCAATTCTCATAGATTTCAAAGTCAAATACCTTGAAGAAATACAAAAAAAGTTGAATATTAAAAACCTTCTAATTTCTTTCATGGATAGAAGCAGTGAGAATATTGCAAACCATGAACTTAGCAAGTTGAAACAAGATAATGAAGTAGCTATAGTTATGGTTCCATTTCCAGCTCAAGGACATCTCAACCAAATTCTCCAACTTTCTTGTTTAATTTCCTCTTATGGTCTCCCTGTTTACTATGTTGGCTCAGTGATCTCGTGCTATAATTCCGTAATTTTTGACATTATTTATCCTACTTGCTTGTTGTTTGGATGCTAATTTGTTCGACAAATGAGCTTAATAAAAATAGTTTATTTTACGTATAGGAATGCTTGAACATGAAGTGGAGAAAAGTTGCACGAAATGGTACCTCAAAACTACAAAATGGAGCAATAACAGAAGACGTGCAAGGCAATGAAAAGTCACGGCCGTAGACAATGCAAGGCTTTGTCCAGGGCATTGTCATTGGCGCCTCTGACAGTGCCTTGCGGGGAAATGTTGGCGCCTCTGATAGTGCCTCGCGGATAATGTTGGTGTCTCTGACAATGTCCCGCGCCGACAATGCTTATCCGAGCCACTTTTATTTCTTCATTATATTTGGACGTGTAGACCTCAACCCTACCTTATAAATACCTCCTAAACTTAGTTTTTAGAGGAGGAGAAATTATTGGAGAGGCAAAAGGCTACGGAATACTTGGAAGCAACGAATCACACGAGTTTTTTCTTCCGTTCTTCCTTAATTTATATTTGAATGCTTTCAATTATTATCTGGATTGTTAGTATGGTTATGAATAGCTAAACTTTCTCATCTAGGTTTTGATGGAACCTTTTGAAGGATAATTTTCTGTTGCGTTTAATATAATTTAGCATTTGAATTTATCTACTTGTCCAACTATGTGCTTATTTCAGTTGATTGAATGGCCATCGATTGACAGGTGAAAGAGATGGATTAAGACATGTATTTGTTAATTTCCCCCACTGCGTTTTGTTTAACGCTATAAAGCGCAAATTTTCAATGGTTTGAATTTGCTATTTGTTTGATTTCGAAGCCCAGTGTCCTTTACTCGCTTTGGTGCCGGATTAATGTGGATTTGCGCCAAAAAGTCCCACTTTGAGCCCCCCAATTAATTCGAATTTGCGCTAGAAAACCCCACTTTGAGGTGGTAAAACGCTCCCTACTAAATACGACTTTATACCCAGGGTTCGAACTCGAAACCTGTGGTTAAGGATGGAGAAGTACTTGTCATGACCCAAAATCCATTAAGGTCGTGATGGTGCCGGACACCACTGTCAGGCAAGCCAACCATAATTCGAATCACTTAATTACCCATTTTAGTATTTTGAAATAAAAAAAATTTCAATGAAATAGTAAAGATAAAACTCATAGAGTAAATGATAAATATTTTTAGCAACTAAATTTCTAACACTTGATAGGAAGATGTGGAGGTCGAGTATTAGGGTTATAGGTTAGGAGGTAGTTGAGTCGTGTCTTACTTCGTAACATGGTGGGACTAGCCATGTAAGTTTTTTTTTTTTTTTTTTTTAAGATAACTAGTGGAAATGTTGTGGCTTACTATTTCTCTTTTCAGTGCAGGTCCTATTTACTAGCTATCGCTTTTGCTTTACATCTTTCTTCTAGATTTCATGAGGTTCCTATTTTACTTATGACTGTTGTGGTGATACTAATATTTACTAATATTGTCTCCCTTTACTTTGCATCTTTCTTCTGGATTTCATGGTGTTCCTATTTATCCTATGATTGTTGTTGTGATACTAATATTGTCTCCCTTTTTGTCCCTTTTGTCTTTTTTTTTGAGCCGAGGGTCTTTCGGAAACAGCCTCTCTACTCCTTCGGGGTAGGGGTAAGGTCTGCGTACACACTACCCTCCCCAGACCCCATTAGTAAAATTTTACTGGGTTGTTATTGTTGTTGTTGTTGTTGTTGTAAATTTCTAAACAATTCACAACCATTCCCAAAATCCGGTGTCACAAGTGCATGAGCATTTACTAGGGAATTAAAATAAAATACAGCATCTGTCCAGAATACAAATTAGACAGAAAAATATAATAACTTTGAAGGAGACTCTATTAGTTGCGGATCGTAATATAGAATACAGCTCACCTATGTCCCCACAATAATTAACCATACCTCTGCGCCCACAAGGCCGCTAGACATATATGTACCCGCCCAATAAAATGTGCAGCAAGTGCAGTATGAGTACGAAAACAACGTGTACCCAGTAAGTATCAAGCCTAATCTCAAAGAGGTAGAGACGAGATGACCGACTTTGACACTCACTATGGGTCAATAATATTAAATAATCATAAAAATAGAATAATAATTTTATTGAACCAACAGAAATAATTAAATTCCTTCAATTCCAATAAATTTCCAATTTATCAATTAGCCTCATTTACAGGAATAACCATAATTTCCTTAACAAGCAGAGATAATTAATTCTTTCGATTTCCAATAATTTCCAATTTATCAATCAAATTCCTTCAAATGCAACAATTCTCAATCTATTAATTAAATTCACAAGTTGCAATAAATTATCAAAGTATTGTGTAATTATTATTATAAGGCACGATTTCTGCCGAGGTCGCACGGCCCGATCCAGACTGTCATGTACACTGCCGAGGGATGTGCGACGCGATCCATAGATGCATCTATACTGCCGAGGCATTCAGCCCGCTCCAAAAGAAAGGAGGACATTTTCTTATGTACTTCCGAAATGAGAATATATTTATTATAAGATTAATTCGAGAGGATGAACAATTTCTTTTAACAATTAATTAATTTAAGCAGAAAATTAAGTATATGAGATTTCCATCTTTTACTATATTTTCCTAACAATTTACAATATATATCAAATAATTTAATTAAATAAATATAATTTACACACACACTTCATGCTTTGAGTCCTAAACTACCCGGACTTTAGCATAGATAGTAGCTAAGTACAGACTCTCGTCACCTCGTGCGTACATAGCCCCCACAATTAGCAACAATTAATATTTTAATAAACTATGGGGGTAAATTCCCCCTCACAAGATTAGAAAAGAGACTTACCTCGCTCCAAAATTCCATAGCTGGCTCCCAAGCCATTCAAACAACTCGACCGATGCCCAACGCTCCAAAACTCGCTTTCGCTTTATTAACATTCACAAGCTCTTAATCCTTCTCCGACATCGTAACATTGAGTAAAATGCTCATACACCACCAACAAATTGATATCTACAATTACAATCCCAATTACAATCAGTATATGACTCAAAAATATTTATCAATATCCATTTATGGCTCACAAGTTGGCTACAAGCCTCCAGCTCATTCAACTCAACTCCACTCTTATCATTTAATACCCATTTGAAGTCATCAATGATACTACATTAATTTTTCAACACCACCAAATTACTATTCATCGTCTTCCTTAATCAACATTTCCAAAACATTCAATTTGGTGATTACTTAGTTGAACACTTCCAACTAAGCTAGAAAATGAATCCATAGGTTCATTGCATCCTTTAATTTCATTTCTAAGAACACTATTTATCTTTTCCTCATTTTCTCAAGAACACTATTCATGCCATGAACTAGGGTTTATGAAATCAATTATCCAACCATAACAACTTGAAACAAATGTTAGAATTACTCTCACCGACTCATAAGAAATGAGATTGAAGAATTAGTATTACCTTCTTGAAGCTTTTCCCTAAAATTCCAATATTTGAGAAATTTGGTGTTCTTGAACAACTTGAAAGATTTCTAGGGATTTCAAAGATTGAAGGATATTAATACTAGTATTAATAGGATGTTATTAACTTAAAATATCCAAAAAAACTCACCTTGTATTTTTAAGTAGTCCCCAAGGTCGAATCCACCATGAAAGAACTAATCCCTAGCTCAAGAAAATCCTCGAAAATGGCTGCTGCCCGTGACTGCCTTATATAGGCATATGTGCTTCAGCGAGTTGTAACTTGCGCTGTGCAGGTTGTACCTCGTATTACAAGTTTTCCCCTGCTAGACACCTTTTACTAAAACGTCCATAACTCCTTGTAGAAATATCCAAATGACGAACGGTTTAAAGCGTTAGAAACTAGACCCAAAGATCTTTCATTTGATAGGTTGTCCACCATATAACTCCTTATATATATATATATATATATATATATATATATATATATATATATATATATATATATATATATATATATAGAGGCATGCTCGTCCAAAGTTAGGTTTTGTGTGTACTCATTTGGAACTTTAGTCTATCATGTAATTTCCAACTTGACTTAGACTTAGGACTCTCCTTAGACCCCATATCACATATAATTATGACTCATACACTTATTAACATACGAACTTGCTGGAACCTTCATAGATTGAATGAAATCTCAAAGAATCCCACGTTCAAGGTATTACTCAGTAAATACATATATATCTTAACTTAATCCTGATTCCGAGGTCGTTTACTCAAAAATCCAACCTTAGTCAATTCTTCCAACTTAAACCTTTCGAAATGAGAAATTTCTTTCCTATTCAACTCCGAACTTCACGAAATTAAATTCCGACCACGCGTACAAGTCATAATACTTGAAGTGAAGTTGTTCAGGGCCTCAAACCGCCGAACGACGCGCTAGGGCTCAAAACGACCGGTCGGGTCGTTACATTCTCTCCCACTTAAACATATGTTCGTCCTCGAACATGCTAAAAACTGCCCTGGAGTTGTCTGTAATCATTGTTTAACACATCGTGCACCTACCTGTGCTACCATAACTTAGTTGAGCTCACTAGCTCGAGCCAGTCTGATTTGTTTTTTTTTTCTAATCAAATAAGCCTTTGAGCCCAATTCCAACATTCGGAATTTCCCGCCAGGCCTATTTCCATCATCCGAACACCGTATCAATCACTACACGATGCACCAATACATGGTTGCATACCTTTTCTATATCCACACCATGCACCACTTAATTCACATAACCATAATAACATACTCTGATAACAATAGCCGAAATTCCACAAATCTGATGCCCACAACACACCTCATGATACATGTAAGTCATACTTTAACTCTTGAAATGCTTCCACGATGGAAGAAATGTGTAGAAATTCATAACCATCTGTCGAGTCAACGAATTATTGAGTTTCTCCTTCTGACAAGAACCATTGCCTCATTATGGACCAAATAATGGTATTTGCTCTTTATTATACTTCATATAATCCGATCGCACTGATCTCGGATCCAATAATCTCGTCTCACCCAGTATAAGATGCTCAGGTAATAAGCCACCCCAGACACGATCAAAAAGCCTCATATGACGGCACAATGATCTAATAAGCTACGGACTCGATTGCGATACATAAGAAAAATGAACTCTGGAAAGGACCACGTGACTAATTAAACAACTGAAAAGTTGTCATGAACCTTCCTCAGATAATGGGACACAAAACACACAAAAATAGAATATAGGGGACTATACTCAACATCACACTATTGCGGGCGTGCAACCCGATCCAAATAACATACCTGTGGCGGCGTCGCCACCCGATCCGCACAAAAAAAGAATCTATAAGGAAATACTTACCGAGCTAGAATGCTCATTACTTACAAAATATCTGAATATTGGACACAAGCACGCTAAGTGCATAATACCATCCTTGAAAGGATCGACAGCGCCATACGCTACAAAAATCAAGCATAACTAAGGTGCGATATATAATCTGAATCTCGAGAGCCATCCTGCTCACATAACACCATCGCTATGCGAAACCTCAACACATAAGAAATTTACCAAGCCGTTTCACAACTCACATGACACAATATATTATTACATGTAATAGCCGGCGACGAAACGACCTCCAACTTCCGAATACTCCTCCATAAGGAGCGCTATGCTGAATGAACACATCCGACCTGATATAGAGTCCATATTCATATTTAAATCCATCCACAGATTTCAAGCTGATTCTGATCGCACCATACTAGGCTAATAACCCTTCAAGGATCCAAAATGACCCATTTCCCATAACACACAAGAACAACCATCATAACTGGAACAAACTTCCGCAGTCCACAACCAAATGAACCGAGCGCCCTCCAGGAATAAATTCTTGAATTAGCGATATCGCCACAATCTTCATACTTAGTTTCAATCTTCACTCAATTGAATGACTACATGCCACTCTTACCCAATCTTTCTATGAGAGACGCTCCCACGACCTTCCGCACCAGGTAACAAGTCTGCACATCCATGCTACCGGTTACTCTAATGCTGTAAAGCATATCAAGAATCCAAAAATCAATACACAAGGTCTCTTACACCTGACATCGACCATAGGTGATGCCGAAAACAATATCATATTATTTTAAACATCTAAACCCTTTTCCTTCTCATCCGAGATCATGACATCCTTGTCAACACCGAACCGAAATCTTGAATCCTCAACTTTCGAATTCCATGCTACTTAGTGCACTAAATCACGCAATGCGCATGAGTACAAGAATAACATCATAACTCCCGAACCACTAAAAGGGTAAACACTTCATCATATAGAAACCTTCTACTTAACTCATTTCAAGAGGACCATTGCAACACGTGACTGAATTCCCATATCTGCAAACAATACCGACCTCAAGTAGTGGTCTAAACCACCATAACTCTTTTGGGATCCCTCTACATATAACATGCCATAATACTTGAATTCCTCCAAATAAAATCAGTTACGGCGGCCGCCAAGCCTTGTACGTACCGCTACAAATTACATGCATAACTTTATGCGCTGAATGAACTGATCATTGCCACCATCATGCCGATTCAACCATTGTTAGCCGACCCGTCTTTTTCTCAATTTATTCTCACCTTGCCTTAGAAATAATAATAGCTCCATTCATTACATCACGAACTCAAATCCGCACGTATCCCGAGTGACCTTATTTCACGAGACAACGCTATTTCAAAACCCACTAATCATCTCATATCCCTCCTTATGCATACTTTTACATCTTCAATTAGTACACCCATTCTGATACTTCTTTTATGAATCCGAAGTTATTTTCTTCCTTTTCTCTAATGGTACACCACAAACTGAAGATAACGCAGAGTACTCCAAGCCCCTTTTCTCTGGAAAAGCTCGATACTCAACCATACTACGGACTCGAGATCCTTACGCATCGTACTTTAAATTTTTTAACCCACCACAACTGTTATTGAGAGTCATTTGCTCTGACTTGTTCCTAAACATGATCAACTCCAAGGCCGTGCTAGTGTGATGATCCAAAATGTCATCTTTGAATTTAATAATTAATTTTGTGTTCTAAGACCTCGAAAAGCATTATTTATCATGACTCGACTTGCGTGCGCAGTCCGTAAAATTTTCTGAAAAGTTTTTATGTGAAAAATGGATTAAAATGTGAATTAGAGCTTTAAAACTCAACTGAGTTAACTTTGGTCAATATTTTGAGAAAATGGACTCGGATCAGTGTTTTGACAGTTCTGTAGGTCCGTATCGTGATTTAGGATTTGGGCATATGCCAGGAATCAAATTCCGAGGTCCCTAGCCGAGATATGGAATTTTAATAAAAAATTAAAAGTTTAATTTCAAATAGTGACCGGATGTCGAATTATGTGCAAACGACCCCGCAATAGAATTTTGATGATTCCAACAGATTCGTATGGTGATTTTGGACTTAGGAGCATGATCGTAATTTTATTTGGAAGTCCATAGTGAAATTAGGCTTGAAATGGCTAAAATAGAAATTTAAAGTTTGGAAGTATGATCTAGGAGTTGACTTTTTAATATCGGGGTCGGAATCAAGTTCTGAAACTTTTCACAGCTCTGTTATATCATTTATGACTTGTGTACAAAATTTGAGGTCAATCACGAATGTAGAAGTTGGAAATTTTAAGTTTCATTAAGCTTGAACTGGAGCATAAGTCGTGATTTTAGCGTCGTTTTATGTGATTTGAGGTTTCAAATAAGTTTGTATGATGTTTTAGGACTTGTTTTTACACTTGGTTGAGGTCCCGAGGGCCTCGGGTGAGTTTCGGATGGATAACGGATCAAAAGTTGGACTTAAAATAGCTGCTGCAATTGTCTTCCTTTCTGTTGGGAATTCTGGGCCAAGATCGAGCCCAAGATCGAGACACAAGATCGAAGCCACGATCGAGACAGAGGATCGAGGCCATGATCGAAGCCACGATCGAGGACATGATCGAGGCCATGATCGAGGGCTGCCTGGGCAGAATTATAAAAGAGGGCATTCGTCCCATTCGCCGTTTTTAACAAATTGGAGCTTGAGCAAAGGCGATCTTTGATAGATTTTCAAGGAAACGACATTGGGGTAAGTGATTCTAACTTGGATTTGGTCTATAAATACAAATATATCATTATTTTCATCATTTAATTAGTTTTTTTTTAGACTGACATTTGGAAAAATTTTAGAAATCTCATAGAAACAAATATTTGAGATTTCGGTATCGATTCGGAGTCGGATTTGAGTGAAACTGGTATGGTTGGACTCGTAATTGAATGGGTTGTCGGATTTCATAACTTTTGCCGGATTTCGAGATGTGGGCCCCACAGACGAAGTTTTAATTAATTTTGGGATTTTTATTGAAAATGTAGTATTTTCTTATAGAATTGATTCCTATAAATTTTAGTGATTGTATCGAATTAGTTTTGGTTAGATTCAAGCCAATCAAAGTTGGATAATCGAGGAAAGGGCCTTCTAGTGGATTAAATTGAAGCAAGACGAAGTAAGTCTCTTGTCTAATCTTGTGGGGAGAAATTACCCCATAGGTGATTAAATTAAATAATTGTTACTAATTGTGGGGGCCACGTACGCATGGGGTGACGAGAGTCCGTGCGTAGATACTATTAAATGCTAAAGTCCGGGTAATTTAGGAATCAAAAGCATGAAATGCTTGAGAATTGTTGCATTTGAAGGAATTTAATTATTTCTGCTGGTTAAATAAATTATTGTAAATTCTGTGAATCATGCTGATTTAGATAGTCTAGTTTTATTTCAATTTTTATTATTGACCCGTAGTGAGTGTCAAAATCATCCATCTCGTCTCTACTACTTCGAGATTAGGCTTGATACTTACTGGGTACACGTTGTTTACGTACTCATACTACACTTGCTGCATTGTTTGTGCAGGATCTGAGACAAGTACTAGTGGAGGACCTATCATCACATATCCACGTCATCCCGAGGCATAGTGGTGAGCTGCCTTTTTGAGACGTTTTGCAGCTACCTGTGTCTCTTCTTGTATTTTTAATTCTGTCTATTTTCATTTCAGACAGTATTTGGAGTTTTGTATAATCTACTACATGCTCATACACTTGTAACACCAGGTCTTGGCACACACATTGGTTGAATTAAGAGTTGCTTATTTTCTTGGTTATTTTAAATTACTGGTTGGCTTGCCTAACTGTAGTGTTGGGCGCCATCATGACCTATAAGTGCAAATGGGTCGTGACAGCTAGCACATGGACACTTTATCAAGGAAACACCTGACTGTCTCACTTTTCCTATGCATTACATCTACACGAAGCATAAACTTTGAGTCTTCCCAAAGCCTGAATATGAATCGATAAGGCCAAATATGGCACACATTCCTCAAATCCTTTTCTCAGATTCCCATTGATGTTTTCTTTTCTTTGTCGTAATGACATACCAATACACCGATAACCAGAAACTGCACAAGTTGACACTATGCAATCCAATCATAGACGGTGGGGCTCTCCCACTTAGCTTGAAGCTACAATTACAAAATTCCGGAATCCACCGAGATTCTTTCTTCATCATTGACATGATCCTGCACACGCAACTCGCCAAAATTTCTCGAAATCCTTCTATTAACCTTTAATAAACACTCTGAACCACTAGCCATATTTACAATTAAATCTCTTACCGGGTAGCCTGTAGAATTCTTCGCAGAAGCTTCGTCAACACCACACGACCGTTAACTTGCTCATAGGAGATAACCCACCTGTGGAAATTACATGCCGACATATTCCAATGTCGCCGCACTGGGTGCAGTTACTACGAAATCAGTAGATCATACTGAGTCCGAGCTCATTCACCAGCTGCACCAGTCCGCTCACTCCTCATGGACGTCAACTAAAGGTGCGATAATACATTCCAATCCAAAGTCATGTTGTTTCTTACACTTGGCCTTCTCGGAACCTAACCACCACAAGAGACGTTCCACATGTCCTTCCTCATCCTTCGCTGCCCAGTTGTTGCCTTAACTAAAAATCAGTCTCTGTAGAACTCGAACCAATGGGTCGTTACTAGCTTTAAACCTTTCCGAGGATCATCCTTCCTGAGCCATCAATAATAGGAACACTGCTTCGACCCTGAACCACTGTACACCATGATCTCTAACAACTGCTTCCCCTATACCAATTCCTAACACCCCGCCGTGAAGGCGAGTTGAAGAAAACTATAACACCGACAAACCTTAACGCATTTAACAAGGCGATGACACCACATCAAAATTGAGAACTGTACCACGCTCAAAAATATCAGGCTTTGTTACTCCATCAACCTCAAACCTGAACATTCATAGTCCGATTGCCTTTCCACTGCTAGAAATAAAATACGAAACCTCTGAATCATGTACTGGAAAAAACATTCTTTCAAGTCATTTACTACTCTGACATATAGAAAGGCATTCTACCATTACATAAACACTATGCGATAATAACTCATGAATCGTCATAACAATCAATGCCAAATCTCAAAACCTTAGGTAGTAATGATACTGAACTGAAATGATAGAGCGGCCTTCCGTAAGGCGACGACAATAGCCTAATTAATTACACAGGGAGAAGCATCTTGCACTACATCTGTAGTACCATTAAAGATTTCCTCGATCCCCAATTTATAACAAGCGCTTCACGTCGCATAAGATTGAATAGGAAGGGAATGTATCGCACGATGAGGAATAAAAAAGGGATGTATTCCTAACAAACATGTAGCCTCTCCAAGATAAGCACAGACGTCTCCATACCGATCCGCAAGACTCTACTAGACTTTCTCATGACTTGTGAGACCTAAGTGAACCTAGTGCTATGATACCATATTGTCACGACCCAAAATCCATTAAGGCTGTGATGGCGTCGGACACCACTGTCAGGCAAGCCAACTATAATTCGAATAACTTAATTACCCATTTTAGTATTTTTGAAATAAAAATTTCTTCAATGAAATAGTAAAGATAAAACTCATTGAGTAAATGATAAACATTTTTAGCAACTAAATTTCTAAACAATTCACAACCATTCCCAAAACCCGGTGTCACAAGTGCATGAGCATTTACTAGGGAATTAAAATAAAATACAGCATCTATCCAGAATACAAATTAGACAGGAAAATATAATAACTCTGAAGGAGACTCTGTTAGCTACGAATCGTAATATAGAATGCAGCTCACCTATGTCCCCCACAATAATTAACCACACCTTTGCGCCCACAAGGCCACTAGACATATATGTACCTGCCCAATAAAATGTGTAGCAGTGTAGTATAAGTACGAAAACAATGTGTACCCAGTAAGTATCAAGCCTAATCTCGAAGAGGTAGAGACGAGATGACTGACTTTGACATTCACTATAGGTCAATAATATTAAATAATCATGAAAATAGAAATAGTTATATCAACATGATTTACAGAATTAACAATAATTTTATTGAACCAGCAGAAATAATTAAATTTCTTCAATTCCAATAAATTTCTAATTTATTAATTAGCCTCATTTACAGGAATAACCATAATTTCATTAACAAGCAGAGATAATTAATTCTTTCAATTTCCAATAATTTCCAATTTATCAATCAAATTCCTTCAAATGCAACAATTCTCAATGTATTAATTAAATTCTCAAGCTGTAATAAACTATCAAAGTATTGTGTAATTATTATTATTAGGCACGATTTTGCCGAGGTCATACGACCCGATCCAGAGTGTGGTGTACACTGCCGAGGGACATGTGACGCGAACCATAGATGCATCTATACTGCCTAGGCATTCGGCCCGCTCCACAAGAAAGGAGGACATTTTCTTATGTACCTCCGGAATGAGAACATATTTATTATAAGATTAATTCGAGAGGATGAATAATTTTTTTAACAATTAATTGATTTAAGCAAAAAAATAAGTATATGAGATTTTCATCTTTTACTATCTTTCCCTAATAATTTACAATATATATCAAATACTTTAATTAAATAAATACAATTTACACACACAATTCATGCTTTGAGTCCTAAACTACCCGGAATTTAGCATAGATAGTAGCTACGTATGGACTCTCGTCATCTCATGCTTACGTAACCCCCACAATTAGTAATAATTATTATTTTAATCAACTATGGCATAAATTCCCCCTCACAAGATTAGACAAGAGACTTACCTCGCTCCGAAGTACCATAGCCGGCTCCCAAGCCTTTCAAACAATTCGATCGATGCCCAATGCTCCAAAACTCGCTTTCACTTTATTAACATTCACAAGAATTTAATCCTCCTCCGACATCGTAACATTGAATAAAATGCTCATACGCCACCAACAAATTGATATCTGCAATTACAATCCCAATTACAATCAAAAGATGACTCAAAAATATTTACCAATATCCATTTATGGCACACAAGTTGGCTACAAGCCTCCAGCTCATTCAACTCAACTCCACTCTTATCATTTATTACCCATTTGAAGTCATCAATGATACTACATTAATTCTCCAACACCACCAAATTACTATTGATCATCTTCCTTAACCAGCATTGCCAAAACATTCAATTTGGTGATTACTTAGTTGAACACTTCCAACTAAGCTAGAAAATAATTCCATAGGTTCATTGCATCCTTTAATTTCATTTCTAAGAACACTATTTATCTTTCCCTCATTTTCTCAAGAACACTATTCATGCCATGAACTAGGGTTTATGAAATCAATTATCCAACCATAACAACTTGAAACAAATATTAGAATTACTATCACCGACTCATAAGAAATGAGCTTGAACCATTAATATTACCTTCTTGAAGATTTTCCTTTAAATTCCAATATTTGAGAAATTTGGTGTTCTTGAACAACTTGAAAGATTTGTAGGGATTTCAAAGATTGAAGGATATTAATACTAGTGTTAATAGGATGTTATTAACTTAAAATATCCAAAAACAAAACTCACCTTGTATTCTTAAGTAGTCCCCAAGGTCAAATCCACAATGAAAGAACTAATCCCTAGCTCAAGAAAATCCCCAAAAATGGTTGCTGCCCGTGACTGCCTTATATAGGCATATGTGCTTCAGCGAGTTGTACCTTGCGCTGTGCAGGTTGTACCTCGTATTACAAGTTTTCCCCTGCTAGACACCTTTTACTAAAACGTCCATAACTCCTTGTATAAATATCCAAATGACGAACGGTTTAAAGCGTTAGAAACTAGACCCGAAGATATTTCATGTGATAGGTTGTCCACCATATAACTCCTTATATATATAGGCATGCTCGTCCAAAGTTAGGTTTTGTGTGTACTCATTTGGAACTTTATTCTATCATGTCATTTCCAACTTGACTTAGTCTTAGGGCTCTCCTTAGACCCCATATCACATATAATTATGACTTGTACACTTATTAACATACAAACCTGTTGGAACCTTCAAATCCCGATTTCGAGGCTGGAACCTGCTTGATAAGAAATTTCTTTCCAATTCAACTCTGAACTTCCCGAAATTAAAATCCGACCACGCGTATAAGTCATAATACCTGAAGTGAAGCTGTTCAGGGCCTCAAACCGCCGAACAACACGCTAGGGCTCAAAATGACCGGTCGGATCGTTATAGTACTTGTCACACATTATATTTGTACGTAGATAATAATCATGTCCGGTTGTAATGAAAAGGAACTTTATATTTATTAACACTTTGACAACAACTTTTATGTGAAGTAATCAATGTTTCCAAGTCTTAGTTCTGTTTACATTTGTTCAATTCTCATAGATTTCAAAGTCAATACCTTAATGAAATACAAAAAAGTTGAATATTAAAAACCTAATTTCTTTCATGGATAGAAGCACTGAGAACATTGCAAACCATGAACTTAGCAAGTTGAAACAAGATAATGAAGTAAATATAGTTATGGTTCCACTTCCGGCTCAAGGACATCTCAACCAACTTCTCCAACTTTCTTGTTTAATTTCCTCTTATGGTCTCCCTGTCTACTATGTTGGCTCAGTGATCTCATGCTATAATTCCATATATTTTGAAGTTATTTACCCTACTTGCTTGTTGTTTGATGCTAATTTATGCGACAAATGAGCTTAATAGCAATAGTTTATTTTACGTATAGGAATGCTTGGACATGAAGTGGAGAAAGGTTGCACGAAATGGTACCTCAATGCTACAAAATGGAGCAAAAAAAAAAGACGTGCAAGGAAATAAAAAGTCACGGCCGTAGACAGTGCAAGGCTTTGTCTAGGGCTATCACGACCCAAAATCCAACTAGTCGTGATGGCACCTAACCCAACCCGCTAGGTAAGCCAATTTTTAGCTATCCAATTCCAATAACAATTATTAAAGCAATTTAAGTAAATAATTATCTTAACCTTATACATTCCCCAAGAACTGGTAGTACAAATCATGAGCTTCTAAGAATAGAGTATACAAAGCAAAAATTAAATAAATACATAGTCTGTTTGAATAATACATAAACAGAGATTTTATAAATCTAAGGCTACCATGAACAAGAGGCAGCTACAACAGGAACACAGGTACATATTCAAATCTCGCAACCATTGAGCACAACAACAACAACAGCCAACATCTACACGCAATGTGCAGAAGTGTAGTATCAGTACAACTAACCCCATGTACTGAGTAAGTAATAAACCTAGCCTTATGTTGAAAGTAGTGACGAGCTTCTACCAAGGCCAGGTCCAAAACCACTAGTCCACAACAGTCCATAACAACATAAAGCAAATAATATCAGAAGTAACTCAGAGATAAAATGCTCAGCCAAATCATGATTTCAAAAATAATAGTTCTTCCTTTCAAGTACATCAGTGAAAAACCCAAATCGTTTATCGAAATTTCCAAAAATATGAATAAGTTTGAAAGCAATAATTTTCCCAAAATCCTTTCAATAATAAATGATATGTTTCATTTTCTTTCCAGATAACCCGTGTAAAATAAATGCATCACTATGCCCATCTGTCAACATGTGTGAGAAATCATGAATAATGTGATACCGTACAACATGAGGAAAATACATCTCTATGCATATATGTCATGTGTGCATGCCAATGCATTATTTCTCAGAGATTGTACTCATGTACTCACACTCTCAGAGTACTCAATCTCACTGTCTCGCATTCTCTCTCACTATGCTCAGCAAACTCAATCACTAAGCGCTATACAATACCTGCTGCGGCGTGCAGCCCGATCGCTTTTTATAGTCGACTGCGCTCACTGGGGGTGTGTACAGACTCATGAGGGGCTCCTACAGCCCAAGCGCTATAAGCACGGACAACTCACGTGCTGCACGGACAACTCACGTGCTATAATATCATATCTGGATCCGCACAGACAACTCACATGCTGCAGGACAACTCACGTGCTATAATAATATCTGGATCCTCACGGCCAACTCACGTGCTGCACGGACAACTCACATGCTATAATAAATCCTACAAGGCCTGCTGCAGGCGGGCAACCCCGATCCATATAATAATCCTCATAATCAGGCCCTCAGCCTCATTCAGTCATCAATCTCTTCAGTCTCTCTCTCATGGGCTCACAATGTCATGAAAATAGCCCAAAAATGATAATATGATGTATCAATAAATAATAACAGAGACTGAGATATGATATGTAACGACATGAATATGACTGAGTATAATTTTCAATTTAAAACAAATAATTCACTGTAATATGACCTCTGTGGGTCCCAAACATAGATTTGATGAACCGGGTGTTCAAACCCTACTTGGATTCCTTTGTGGTTGTGTTTATTATTGATACCTTGATCTACTCCCACAGTCGAGAGGAGCATGAGTAGCACATTCGGATCATTCTTCAGACTCTGAAAGACAGCCAGTTATATGCTAAGTTCTCAATTATTGGTGGAGGCGAATGAAGAAGGACATAGTTGCCTATGTAGCTCGGTTCCTAAATTGCCAGCAGGTAAAGTGTGAGCATCAGAGACCTGGTGGTTTACTTTATAGGTTAGAAATTCCTGAGTGGAAGTGGGAGCGTATCACTATGGATTTTGTTGTTGGACTCCCACGGACTCAGAAGAAGTTTGATGGAGTTTGGGTCATTGTGGACAGGCTGACTAAGTCAACGCATTTCATTCCTGTGGCAGTTACCTATTCCTCAGAACGGTTGACAGATATTTACATTCGTGAGATCGTCCGTCTTCACGGTGTGCCCGTGTCTATCATTTCTGATCGAGGTGCGCAGTTTACCTCACACTTTTGGAGGGCAGTTCAGCGTGAGTTGGGTACGCGGGTTGAGTTGAGCACAACATTTCATTGTCAGATGGACGGACAGTCCGAACATACTATTCAGATCTTGGAGGATATGCTCCGCGCTTGTGTTATAGACTTCGGAGGATTGTGGGATCAGTTCTTGTCCCTTGCAAAGTTCGCCTACAACAACAGATACTAGTCAAGCATTCAGATGGCTCCCTATGAGGCATTATATGGTAGGCGGTATCGGTCGCCAGTTGGGTGGTTCGAGCCGGGAAAGGCTCGGTTGTTGGGCATAGACTTAGTATAGGATTCCTTGGATAAGGTCAAGATTATTCAGGATCGACTTCGCACAGCTCAGTCCAGGCAGAAGAGTTATGCCGACCGTAGAGTTCGTGATGTTGCATTCATGGTCGGAGAGAGTGTGTTACTTTGGTTATCACCCATGAAGGGTGTAATGAGATTCGGAAGGAAGGGCAAGTTGAGCCCTAGGTATATCAGACCTTTTGAGATTCTGGACAGAGTGGGAGAGGTGGCTTACATGCTTGCGTTTCCACCTAGTTTAGCAGTTGTTCATCCGGTATTCCATGTGTCCATGCTTCGAAAGTATCACGGCGATCCGTCCCATGTGTTAGATTTCATCTTTGTCCAGTTCGACAAGGATTTGACTTACGAGGAGGAGCCTGTGGCAATTCTAGCCCGGCAAGTTCGCCAGTTGAGATCAAAGAGTTACCCTTCAGTTCGAGTGCAGTGGAGAGGTCAGCCTATTGAAGCAGCTACTTGGGAGTCTGAGTCCGATATGCGGGGTAGATATCCCCACCTTTTCACCAGCCCAGGTACTTTTCTATGTCCGTTCGAGGACGAACGGTTGTTTTAGAGGTAGAGAATGTGATGACCCAAAAGGTCATCTTATGCTTTAGAACTCGAATCTGCACTCTTAAGAATTAAAAATCTCATTTTTTACCCTCCTTGATTTGCATGCGTTGTCGGGGCAGGTGTTCGGAAAGCTTTTACGTTGAAAACTAATGAAAATAAGAATTTTTTCCTTACAAGTTGATTTTAGTTGACTTTTGTCAACATTTTTGGTAAACAGGCCCGGATTCGTGCTTTGACGGTCCCGGTAGGTCCGTATCGAATTATGGGACCTAGGCGTATGCCCGAAATAGAATTCGGAGGTTCCTAGCCTGAGTTATGAATTTTTGATGAAAATTAAAAATTTGGAAATTATTTGTTTTTAAGAATTGATTGATATTTTGCATTGTTAGTATCAAGTTCGTATTTTGGTTCCGGAGCCCGGTACAAGTTCATTATGATAATTAAGACTTGTCGGTGAAATTTGGTGAGAAACGGAGTTGATTTAACGTGATTCATACGTCCAGTTGAGAAAATAGAAATTTTAAAGTGTTCTTGAGAATTTCATTTGATTCGGTGCTAAATTCGTAGTTCTAGATGTTATTTTGGCGATTTGATCACGCGAGCAGGTCCGTATGATGTTTTTAGACTTATGTGCATGTTTGGTTTGGAGCCCCGAGGGCTCGGGTGAGTTTCGGATAGGCTACGGGGTGATTTGCCCTTAGAAAATCTGAGATTTTTGCTGCAGCAGCTGTTCTGGTGTGCCCTTCTTCGCATTTGCGTAGGTAGTGTCGCGAACGCGAAAGGTAAAATAGGGGCAGGGCAATTTTCTTCTTCGCAAACGTGAAGGACTGGTCGCAAACGCGAAGCATTGGGGGTGGTACCCTTCACGAACGTGATCTGTCTCACGCGAACGCGATAGTTTAAGGGACCTGGGGGAGGGGGGTCATGTTCTTCTACGCGAACGCGTCCACTGGGTCGCGAACGCGAAGGCTCGGGGGGAGCTGCCTCACGTGAACGCATAGAAGGACTCGCGAACGCGAAGGCCTTAGGCCGCTGTGCATTACTATTGCGACAGGCCTCTCGCGAACGCAATGAAGGCCTATCCAGTGACTTAAAACAGACTCCAAACACGGGTTTAAGCCATTTCTTCAACATTTTTCAAGAACCAAACGGGTAGAGGTGATTTTCAAGAGTCATTTTCTTCCCCAAAGTGTTGGTAAGTGATTCTAAACCATTTTCTTTCAATTACCCATTCCGTTTTATGAATTATCAACCTAAAATCTAGAGTTTTCATGATAGAATTAGGGGTTAGGGTAGAAACTAGGAATTTTAGAAATTTGAGGATTTAGACCCCAATTTGAGGTCGGATTCAAAGACTAATTACATATTCGGGCTCGGGGGTGAATGAGTAAAAGAATTTTGGTCCGAACCTCGGGTTTTGACCAAGCGGGCCCGAGGTCGATTTTTTGACTTTTTGGAGGAAAATTTGGGAAACTTAATTTATGAAATATAATTGATTCCTTTAGCAATATTTGATATTATTGAGTCATTTTTGAATAAATACGAGTGGTTTGGAGGTGAATTCCTAAGGAAAAGCTGTGATCAGGAATTAAGTGGCCTTCGGAGCGAGGTAAGGGTCGTGTCTAACTTTGGCTTGAGGGAATAGGTATTATGTGTTCATTTTCTACGTGTTTAGTTGTTAAATATGATGTATAGGTGAGGTGACGAGCATCTATGCTTCGTTGTCGAGTCATAGCATGCAAGTGAAATCTTATTCTTGTCTATTTTGTAGCCTTAAATTCTATTATCCATGCTTATCGGGTTACTTGAAATGATGGGTGACTCATAGCTAGTTTCACTGAGATTTGGTAACTTTCGAATATTGATTCAAGGTTGAGATTACATTGTGCTATTGATTATGGGTGACATACTAGTTTCTTTGTGATACTCTTATTTATTCGATGTTATTGATTTCATGATTGGTGTTGAGGAGTGTAAAGCACGAAGGGTGATGCCGTGCATGCGTTATTTATATTGTGAGAAAGAGTGTAAACCACAAATGGTGATGTCGTGCATGCATTATTTATTTTGTGAGGTAGAGTGAAAAGCACAAAGGGTGATACAGTGCCGTTCAATTTATTTATTTGGTGAGGTTGAGAGTAAAAGTACGAAGGGTGATGTTGTGCCGTTCTATTTATTTATTTGGTGAGGTTGAGAGTAAAAGCACGAAGGGTGATGCCGTGCAGTTTTCCTTTGTTGTTTTAATTGCTCAATTCTTTTAAGGATTTTCTGTTTAATTTTGTCTTTTCATTATTCTCACTATTTATGTTGTATTCCCTGAATGTATGTCCCCTTCCCATTATTTCTGCGTTATTGCTTTATTTACTGTTGTTGCCACTAGCATGATTATACTGTCCAGGTTATATGTGGGTGTCTTGTCCTAGCCTCGTTACTACTTCGCCGAGGTTAGGCCCGACACTTACCAGTACATGGGGTCGGTTGTACTAATGTTGCACTCTGCACTTTCTGTGCAGATTTTGATACCGGCTCAGGTTGATCGAGATTTGCTACTGGTCCGCTGTCCGGAGACTCAAGGTATATCTGTCGGCGTTCACAGACCTTGAAATCCCCATCTATCTTTCATGTCCTACTGTTTTCCTTCATTCAGACAGTTGTATTTCTTTCACACTATTACTTGTAGTAAATTCTAGAATGCTCGTGAATTGTTACTCCAGATCCGGGTGGTAGTAATTAATATAGTTTTATGATATTCCGCACTTATTATATTTCATCTTAGTTAGTTATTTTTATTTATTGAATGGAAATAAGGAATTGGTTTAACGATTTTTCTAATGTTGGCTTACCTAGCAAGTGAAATGTTAGGCGCCATCACGGTCCCGTCGGTGAAAAATTTTAGGCCGTGAGAAGTACATTATTGTAGTTGCTTGAGAGAAAATTACGATAAGTCGAGTGCTCATGATCAGTAGAGAAAACTTAGGCAAAATTATCGGAGATGCATCGGGAAGGATTCCGACAATTAGGGAAATCATAACTCTAGGCTTTTCTAATCTTGTCTCCAACCCTTAGTATCCCTAGTTTTTAATTTACTTTTTTAATTTATTAGTTAATTAGTTAGACATAAGAATTTTAATATTTATAAATTAGGAATTGTTCGAGCTTGTCTTCTGAGTGATATTGAACAATTATAGTGAAACCTTAGTTCTCTGTGGAATTTGACTCCGGACTTTTAGACCGGATTATATTTGCAGCGACCACTTATCCTTTTTAGGACTAGAGTTGGGCATGATCAAATTTTGGCGCCGTTGTCGGTGACTAACAGTGTTGTTGTAGTTGTATATATTGCTAGGTTTAAAGTTTGAAGTTTTATTTTGTTTTATTGTTTTTTATTTTATTTTATTCTAATTGTTGATTTGAGAAACATGACATCTTGGAATTATGGGAGTTTAGGTGTAGATAATTCTACTATTGATCCTCATATATATTGTGAAGGAAACCACATGTGGAAAAATTATCAAAATATTCCTAAGAGCGAGTTATGCGTACCAACTCAATCTTATTTGTGGAATGTGTGTGATGTGTGTGATGGTCAAAATGGTCAGTTTCATGGTTGTGCTCATATTTCTTATCCTCCCCCAACCCCTTACTATGATGGTTCTACTTTTTCTTGTGAAGTTAATAGGAATAAAGAACTTGGTAATGATGACCTGAAAGAGATCATGGATATGCTAAGGTACCTTGTGGAAAATAATAATGAGACACAACTGCAGATACATAGACAAGAGGCAACTATTCACAACTTGGATGCTCAAGTGTATCAACTAGTTGGAGCTTTTAATGTTCACCCTGAAACTGGATAACCAATTCTTGGCAGGCAGTGAAATACACGTGTCTATTTCATCATTTTTGAATTTTTTTCTCTTTCGTTTTATCTTATTACACTTCTTTTGTATTTTTCTTTTTCATTCTTTCTTCACATTCAAAGTTTTCAATTGTTAATAAAGATCATTCTTTGATCCAGTCCTAATTTGATTAGAGTTTGTGTATGTGGGTTTGTTGCTTCTTTCATATAGTTATTTTAGGAACTCCATTTTTACCAGCATAGAATTTATTGTTACCGATTGTGAGTTTCAATTTTGATTTTATTTTTCTGGTGACTTATATATTCTGATGGGAAGCTGGAGAGATAAGATCTAGGTTTGGGTAATGATGATGGTGTTGAGGTGGTGGTGCCGAGGTGAAGATCAAATGGGTGAAGAATAAAAAGAAGGTGGGGGAGTGTGAATGTGGTGGTTATGGCGTCGAGGTGGTTTTGAGAATTAGAGGAAGAAGATTAGAAGGAAAATAAAAGAAAGGAAAAATAGTTGCCCGGAGAAGGTCGTCGGTGTTCATGGTCTTCTGTAAAACCCCGGAAAATTTCGAAGTGTTTTAAGACCATTAAGAAGATTGGTGGGTGCTAATTATATTAATTCGGGTATGAACAAGACTGATAATTTGAATGATATAAATTGATCATGATAATATATGCATGAGGTGCATTAAGAATGGTTTATGTTCTAAGAAGAGCCCTAAGGCTAAGTCAAGTTGAAAATAATATGATGGGATCACGTTTCAAGTGAGTTAGCACAAGACCTATCTTCAAACAAGCATACCTCTCAGGATATGAAGAGTAATATGGTGTATAAACTATAAAATCAAATTCTTTGAGTCTAGTTTCCAACGCATCAAACCGTTAGTCATTTGGACATGTATACAGAGAGTTATGGCCATTTTACTGGACCTGTGTCATATGCGCGCCCAGATGCGCGACCACGCATATTTCAGAGTTTTTGCCTCAAGTGCGCGGCCAGATGCGCTGCCACTTGCCCAGGTGCCCGGCCGTGCACGTAGGAACCCATTAAATAACCCCAAGGCCGGGTAGAGAGAGGGGTTAAGTCAATTTTGAGGTAAAAACCTGATAGTTTAGAGAGATGTAAGAGCATTTTAGAGAGAGAAAGAGTAAACCTAACATTCTAATCATCCAATCTTGCACCAATCTTCAAGAATCAAGGAAGCTAATCACAAGATCTTCATCAAAGAGGTAAGGTTACATACCCTAGTTTTTAATTTCGGGATTTGGATTAAAAGTAGGCCATAATAAGTATGATTCTTGGGTATGAGAGTATTATGTGTACATGTATGGATTTATTATGGAAATATAAGTATGAATTAAGCAGGTATTGGAACTTATGGTAAGGTGATTGGAAGCCATAAATTCTCAATTTAAATACATAATCATTGTACATATTGAAAGGTGATTATTTGATGGAATTTTGTTGGTTGGGTGAGAATGGTTAGTCACACACGTGATATTAGGATTATAAGTTATTAAAGAATGATGGTGGGATGAATTGTTGTTAAATGATGGTAGTTGGAAGAACTAATTCTTTGGTTAAGAAATGTATAAATGTATGCCCACTAGGTGCTTGGTAAATTGTCTAAATGGCCTAAACTATGGAATTAGTTACTAATGTTGGTCCCATTGGATGTTGATATTGTAGATTGTAGTTGCTTAGTATAGTAGATCGTTGCGGTATCATTAAGGGGTGAATTTCAGTTTCGGATCATTGGCATTGAATTGAGGAGACAAGAAGGCATTCAGAGGTGGATACACATGGAGTGGAATTTCCTAAGTATTGATTAGCTTGCTCGACGTTGGGTTTTTCTTGTTAAGGTAAGTAACAGTTTTAAATCTGGTCTTGAGGGTATAAAACCCCGGATTATTGTATTATCTAAGTATTTTGGAGGTGTCGCACTTGCTAGGTGGCGGGCGTGTGGGCGTGCACCGTGGGAATTGGGACTTGGTCCATTCCGTGAAACTGGAAAGTTGAATAAGCTTGTCGTTAGCAATGTGCCCTTTCTGTGCTATAAATATTTGATAGTGAAGCATGCTTAGGCTATGTGATAGTGCTGTAAAGACCACATAGGTCTTGTACATGTTGAATTATCTGCTAAATTATTGTTTTGTACTCAGTCACAATTTACTTGTTTATTTTATCTCAGTCTCTATTGTTCATTATTGATGCATTATATTATTGATATTTGGGCTGAGTATCATGACTATTGAGAGCCCGAGAGACTGGAGAGATTTATGACTGAGTGAGGACGAGGGCCTGATTGTGACATATTATACTATAGCACGTGAGTTGTCTGTGCAGATCCTTATATTAAACTATAGCACGTGAGTTGTCTGTGAATCACATGAGTTGTCCATGTAGATCTAGATATTTACATTATAGCACGTGCGTTGTCCGTGAAGATTATAGCGCTTGGGTTGTAGGAGCCCTCCGGAGTCTCTACACCCCCAATGAGCACGGGTACCCATTGAGTGTGAGAGCTGAGGGCTGAGAGGCGAGTGGTTGAGCGATTGTGATGAGTTGAGTAACTGCTGCCCTGAGAGGCTGTACTTGATTTTCATTTGTTGTTGCACTTAGTTTCTATCTGTCATTGTTGTGAAATTCTCTGAAGGATTTTATATCTGGATTACAAGAACTTGAACTGTATAAAACTTATTTGACTTAAACTGCTGGAATTAAAAGTATGTCTACTCTCTGCTGGAATTACTGCAAATGAACTGTAACTGTGTAACTCGTCCCTATATTCAGTTCCTTATTTATTATTATTACTCACTGAGTTGGTTGTACTCATCCTACACCTTGCACTTAGGGTGCAGATCCTGGTGTTCCTGGACATAGCGGGTGTTGATTCTTTCGCACAACTGATTTTTTCCGTAGATTCAGAGGTAGTTGCCGTGTTTCGAAGACCTTGTTTCTCCTTCCCTATCTCCTTGATTACTGTATTTGGTTTCAGACTATTATAGACCGTACTTTCCACACTTGTATTCATATTAGATGCCCATATACTCAGTGACACCGGGTTTTGGGAGTGTTTATATTTGTACTTGTGAGATTTCCTCTGCTGAATTTAATAATTATGTTTTCAAATTTAAAAGATATATGGTTTATTGAGATCATCGGCTTGCCTAGTATTAAGATAGGCGCCATCACGACGGGTGAGATTTTGGGTCGTGATAAGTTGGTATTAGAGCTCTAGGTAACATAGGTCTCACGAGTTATGAGCAGGTTTAGTAGAGTCTTGTGGATCGGTATGGAGACATCTGAACTTATCTTCGAGAGGCTGCCGAACCCTTAGGAAAATTTTACTTTCGTGTATATATCATGCGGAATTGATTCAGCTTGATACATAACTATTTGAATTCCTTCCACCCATTCGTGTGCGCATGTGAGTGCTCAGTATCAGTTGTGTATCGCAGGCTTGTGATTCCATGAATGAGGTTCGAGATGATTATTTTGTGTTTCGTTGATGGGCCAGTCTGGAGGACTTAAGGCTAGAGTTAGACCGCAGCTTAAGCTCCGTAGTTTTGGTTGTGAGAACCTGTGCAATTGGACTTATGCATTTTGTAGTATTCCAATGAGTGGAATTTGTGGCTTGATGAGCGGTTGAATGACTATATGATAAGTATGATATGACGTACAGTCTTGAGTTATGAGTGCGCTGAGGGATCTGTCATGCTGCTTAATTTTGGAGCGAAGTAGATTTTCATGTCGTGTTAATAAGTAGATTTTCTACCTGGGACCCAAAATATCATCTTTAAATTTGATAATTAATTATGTGTTCTAAGAGCTCGAAAAGCACTATTTATCACTCCTCGACTTGCGTGTGCAGTCCGTATAATTTTCCAAAAAGTTTTTATGTGAAAAATGGATTAAAATGTGAAATAGAGCTTTAAAACTCAACTGAGTTGACTTTGGTCAACAATTTAAGCAAATGGACTCGGATCAGTATTTTGACAGTTTCGGTAGGTTCGTATCGCGATTTTGGACTTGGGCGTATGCCCGGAATCGAATTCCGAGGTCCCTAGCCCGAGATATGGAATTTTGATGAAACATTAAAAGCTTGAAAGCTTAATGATTTTTAAGAAATTACTAATGTTGGATTTAATGACACCGGGTCCGTATTTTGGTTCCAAAGCCCGGTATAGGTCCACCATACTATTTATGACTTGTCTGTCGAATTTGGTGAGAAACGGAGTTGATTTGACGTGATTCGGACGTCTGGTTGCGAAAATATAAGTTTTACAGTTTTCTTAAACATTTACTTTGATTTGGTGCTCGATTCATAGTTCTAGGTGTTATTTTGGCGATTTGATCTCGCGAGCAAGTTCATATGATATTTTAGGACTTGGGTGCATGCTTGGTTTGGAGCCACGAGGGCTCGGGGTAATTTCAGGTAGTTAACGGATCATTTTTGGCCTTGGTGAGATTGCTGATATTTATTGCTGCCTTCTTCTAGTTTCCTTATATGCGATCGCATAGGTCCATCCGCGAACATGTAAGATTATTTGGGGCAGGGATATGTTGTTCTAAGGGATCTCAAAGGAAGGGACGCGATCGTGTACGTGAGTGAGTCTATGCTTCACGAACGCGTGACTGAGGTTGCATTCGCGTATAAAGGAATGAGGCAGAAGCTGAAGCGTAAAGTTTGTGCTATGCGATCGCACAAGGTCATCCGCGATCGCAGAAGGCTGAGAAGTTGGCTTCGCGTTCACATAAGCCCTTACACGTTCGCGTAGAGCATAAAGCTGGGCAGCCAAAATGTGCTTCGCGATCGCGAAGCCATTCCTGCGATCGCGAAGAGTATAATGAACCTGGGAAAAAGTTGTTCTATGCGATCGCGAACGAATTTCCGCGATCACGATGAGTAAAAATCTGAAAAATAGAACTTAAGTTCTGGAAATGGGATTTCGACCCATTTTCAACAATTTCCAATTTTTTAGCTCGGGTAAGGCGATTTTCACAGGAAAACATTAGGGTAAGTGCTCCTTATCCTATATTGATTATATTTCATGATTCCATACTCATTTACATCATGAATCCGTGAATTTATGGAAGAAAAATCAGATTTTTATAAAATCTTCAAAAAACATAAATTTAAGATTTGAAGATCCATTTGACATCGAAATTGGATAAATTTTGTATGGTTGAACTCGTATCGGAACGGGTGTTCGAATTTAGTAAATTTTTTCGAAATTTGAGGCGTGGGTCCCACTATCGAATATTTAAATGAATTTCAAATTTTTATCCGTAAAATTATTAAATTCATATGGAATTAATTCCTATGATCCGTATTGAGTATATCGAATTGTTTGTGAATAGATTTAATGCTTTTGGAGACAAATTCAAAAGGAAAAGCTGTGGTCGAATAATTTATTGGAATTTGCAAAGTGTGATAAGTGTCGTGGTTAACCTTGACTTGAGGGAATAGAACTCTTAAACTATTTGTTAAATGAAATACATGAGAACGACGTATAGGCGAGGTGACGAGTGTCTATACGTCGTCAAATTAATTATTTGCATAATTACTTGAAAAATTATAAATCGTTTTAAATCATGAATTAATTGTTATAATAATTTTTTCTCTCATATTCTTTGTCAAATATTAATTCTTGAATTCCTGCAATAATTGTTACATGCTATTATGTTTCTTAATTGTTATTTAACATTTAGCATACTAAATATTAACTGCCTACTTTCTCCACGATTTTCACAATTAATTGCTAATTAACATTGTTTCTCATTGAACGTGGTATTTATTGGAATAATTTTTATTACATTCATGAGTTGTTTAAAGTTATATTGGTGGAACGGGTTGCACGCCGCAATGTAAATGAGAGTGTATGTATATATATATATATATATATATATATATATATATATATATATATATATATATATATATATATATATATATATGGGGGATCGGATTGCACGCCGCAATAGACTTATTAAAAAGTCCATATTGGGGGGATCGGATTGCATGCAGCAATAGACTTATTAAAAAGTCCATATTGGGGGATCAGATTGCACGCCGCAATAGACTTATTAAAAAATCCATATTAGGGGATCAGATTGCACGCCACAATAGACTTATTTAAAAGACAATATTGGAGGATAGGATTGCACGCCGCAATAAACTTACTTAAAAGTCTTTACATACTTGATTAAAATAAATATATGAGAGGATTGAAAATGAATATATTGTGGGAGCGGTTTGTATGCTGCAATGGAAATTGGTTAAAATAATAATTGGTTATGACTGCTGAGTTGGCTTCAATTATTATAAATGAGTTAACCGATTTATTTCTATTATTTGGTGTTGTTATTAATATTGCGTGCATGTTAATGTAAGTGACCCGCCTTAGCCTTGTCACTACTTCGTCGAGGTTAGGCTCAACACTTACCAGTACATGGGGTTGGTTGTATTGATACTACACTCTACACTTCTTGTGCAGATTTCGGTGTTGGTCCCAGCGACGTACCATAGACTTGCTCGGATTTCAGCTACCAAAGGAGACTTGAGGTATAACTGCATGGCGTCCGCAGTTCTGAAGTCCCTGTCTACTTTACTTTAGCTGTGTGTTTGTTTCCAGACAGTTTTATTTTATTCAGACCTTTATTTGTATTATTCTAGAAGCCCGTGCACTTATGACACCAATTCTGGGATGGTATTTAGACACTGTTATTTGTATGGATTATTCACTACATTTTAGTCTTTACTTACACATTTGTTTCTTTGTTATTAACAAATTTAAAAACTACTTTTAAAATGGATAATATTATTCTAACATTGGCTTGCCTAGCAAGTGAAATGTTAGGCGCCATCACAGATCGAAGGTGGGAATTTCGGGTCGTGACAGTTGGTATCGGAGCACTAGGTTACATAGGTCTCATGAGTCACGAGCAAACTTAGTAGAGTTTGCAGGATAGGTACAGAGACGTCTATACTTATCTCTCAGAGGCTATGAAGTTTAGGAACAATATCACTTCTTTCTTGCTTTGTCGTGCGAATTTATTCTATCATCGATAATTGAACTATTATACTCTTATTCTCTCGCAGATGGTGAGAACACGTAATACCTCTACCGATGGACAAGGACCATATCCCCCGGTGGCAACTATGGCCAGGGGTAGAGGTCGAGGCCGAGGTCGTGCTAGAAGCCGAGTCAGAGGCAGAGGTACAGCTCAGTCCAGAGCTCGAGCAGCTGCACCTATTGTAGAACCTCAGGCGGATCTTCAGGAGGAAGTTCCACTTCAGAATGTACTAGTTGGACCAATTCAGGTCCCGGAAGGATTCATAGCCACTCCAGTGCTTCAGGATGCTCTAGTCCATTTGGTAAGTCTTATGGAGGGCGTGGCCAAGAATGGTACATTTCCAATGTCACCAGCCATCTCACAGGCTGGGGGAGGAGCACAAACTCCCACTAATCCCGCTCCGGAGCAGATGGCTCCCCAGAACTAGGCTCCAGCAGCCTCGCCGGTTGGGGTAGTTCAGCCAGTTATTGCGGCACAGATCGGTGATAGGCCCACTATGTCTTTTGAGGCCTTATTGAGACTGGATAATTTTACCAAACTCTTTCCAGTTCACTTCAGTGGTACACCTTGTGAGGACCCATGAGATTATCTTGAACGCTGCAATGAGGTGCTTCGGAATATGGGTATAGTTAAGACCAATGGGGTTGATTTTGCTATATTTTAGAAGACAGGTTCTGCCAGGAGGTGGTGGAGGGATTATACATTGACTAGACCAGTTGGATCGCCTGCACTTACCTGGGAGTAGTTCTCTCAGCTATTTCTAGAAAAGTTCCTTCCTATCACACTAAGAGAGGATTGCTGCAAGAAATTTGAGTGTTTACAGCAGGGCAATGACTGTTACTCAGTATGAGTCCCGTTTTGTGGATTTAGCCCATCATGCTCTCCTTTTACTACCTACTGATGGAGAGAGAGTGAGGAGGTTTATTGATGGACTCACTCACCCTATCAGGCTTCAAATGGCCAAGGAGATCGGAGGTGAGATTTCTTTTCAGGCGGTTGCTAATGTCGCGAGGAGGATAGAGATGGTTCTTGCACAGGAGAGAGGGCAGAGGTCTGATAAGAGGCCTCGTCAATTAGGTGGTTTCAGTGGTATCTCGTCTGGAGGAAAGGGTAATTTCGGTAGGGTTCACCCTCCCAGACTGTTTCATTCAGCACTTCATGCATCTCATGGTGCTTCAGGGAGTCACGGTCCTATTATGACTTACTATGGACAACCAGCATTTAGTGCACATTCAGCTCCAATAGCACGCATAACTCGAAGAGTCTTGTGCATCTCATCAATGAAGTCCTGGGGGTCCTCCTCGGGATTAGTACCCGTGAACACTGGAGGATCTAACTGAAGGAACTTTTTCACCCTGGAACTAGCATAATCCTCTGGCTCATTGTAAGAAGTAGGCGCAACATTCGATCTCTGGGCCTGAGAAGACACTATCTGAGCCAACATATGTATGGCTCCCCTGAGATCCACCTCAGAAACATCGGGACCAGAAGCTTGGGCTGGAGGTGGAACTGGAATATCAGTTGTAGGGATCGTTGCACCCTCAGTAGGTGCAGGAACTGGTGCAGTCTGATCAGGAGTAGTAGAGTCAGGTAGTGTAGTAGCTGGAGGAATATTCTCACCCCTCGAGTGCTCACCCGCATCATCAAGTAAAGAATCATCTGCCACTCCTGGGGTGGCATTGGCTCCTTGGCCAGTTCTTGCTTTCTTCCTAGGCACTATTTACTGAAAATTAGAGCAATTAAGGAAGAATGCTTCAACCTAAGCTCAGTAACCTAAGGAGGGAATGGTCTTATAACAACAGTCTCACAACAATATTGTATGCACTCCATGAAGGTGGTGCCTACCGTGGCTATTGAACGGGGAGTAAAATCAAAAGTGATATTCAAGATCATATGAGTTGTATGGAATTCAAATATGTGTGGGCACTAAGATAAGCTAAGTACGCATGCAACAAAAGGAAGAATGACCAGGAAAAGTAATAGTATACGTTTAAAGAAAGCTGAGATGGAACGAAAGGAATTATTCGATTAATGATCCAGAGCTAGTTACATTCATAAGGATGGTTGTTATGAGTGTGGGAACATTGGTCACATCAGGAGGTATTGCCCTAGGTTGGCGAGTAACAGATCTCGGCAGGATTCTCGTGCCATCATACCGGCACCGGTTGCTTCACCGCTTGCTCAGCCAGCTAGAGGTAGGGGTCAGGCAGCTAGAGAGTGAAGGTCAGGCCATTAGAGGTGGAGGTCAGACCATTAGAGGTGGAGGCCAGCCAGTTAGAGGTCGTCCTAGAGACGCAGTTCAGAGTGGTGGGCCCAACCCGGATTTTATGCTTTTCCAGCTAGGCCTGAGGCCTAGTCATCTGATGCAGTGATCTCAGGTATTATTCTAGTTTTCTATAGATATGCTTCAGTTCTATTTGATCCGGGATCTACTTATTCCTTTGTGTCATCCTATTTTGCTTTATATGAAATACATGTGAACGACGTATAGGCGAGGTGACGAGTGTCTATACTTCGTTAAATTAATTGTTTGCATAATTACTTGAAAAATCGTAAATCGTTTTAAATCATGAATTAATTGTTATAATAATTGTTTCTCTCCTATTCTTTATCAAATATTAATTCTTGAATTCCTGCAATAATTGTTACATGCTATTTGATTTATGTGTCTTAATTGTTATTTGACATTTAGCATACTAAATATTAACTAAATATTTTCTCCACGATTTTCACAATTAATTGCTAATTGCCATTATTTGTTCATAAATAAATTATAATTATTGTGTGTCTTGATGCTTAATAGTTTCTCATTGAACGTGGTATTTATTGGAATAATATTTATTGCATTCATGAGTTGTTTAAAGTTATATTGGTGGAACGGGTTGCACGCCGCAATGTAAATGAAAGTATATATATATTGGGGGATCGGATTACACGCCGCAATAGACTTATTAAAAAGTCCATATTGGGGGATCGGATTGCACGCCAGCAATAAACTTATTAAAAAGTCCATATTGGGGGATCGGATTGCACGCCGCAATAGACTTATTAAAAAGTCCATATTGGGGGATCAAATTGCATGCCACAATAGACTTATTTAAAAGACAATATTGGGGGATCGGATTGCACGCCGCAACAAACTTATTTAAAAGTCTATACATACTTGATTAAAATAAATATATGAGAGGATTGAAAATGAATATATTGTGGGAGCGGTTTGTATGCTGCAATGGAAATTGGTTGAAATAATAATGGGTTATGACTGCTGAGTTGTCTTCAATTATTATAAATGAGTTAACCGATTTATTTCTATTATTTGTTGTTGTTATTAATATTGCGTACAGGTTAATGTAAGTGACCCGCCTTAGCCTCGTCACTACTTCGTCGAGGTTAGGCTCAGCACTTACCAGTACATGGGGTCGGTTGTACAGATACTACACTCTACACTTCTTGTGTAGATTTCGGAGTTAGTCCCAGTGGCGTACCATAGACTTGCTCGGATTTCAGCTACCACAGAAGACTTGAGGTATAAGTGCACGGCGTCCGTAGTTCTGAAGTCCTCGTCTACTTTACTTTAGTTGTGTGTTTGTTTCCAGACAGCTTTAGTTTATTCAGACCTTTATTTGTATTATTCTAGAAGCTCGTGCACTTGTGACACCAATTTTGGGATGGTATTTAGACACCGTTATTTGTATGGATTATTCACCACATTTCAGACTTTACTTCCACATTTGTTTCTTTGTTATTAACAAATTTAAAAATTGTTTTTAAAATGGATAATATTATTCTAACGTTGGCTTGCCTAGCAAGTGAAATGTTAGGCGCCATCACGGACCGAAGGTGGGAATTTCGGGTCGTGACATTTCTTTTCTACCAGCTGGGCGTATGTGTTGAGATTTTAATTTGAATCTGGCTGAGAAAGTTGACTTAACTGTCACGAGAATAAATGCGAACTTAGCAGATGATTGAGGTATTTTATGGTGGGTGTTGCATAAGCTTGAGAAGAATTTTTGTTGAACTAACTGCAGTATTATGGCAGTAATAAAGTATGGGTATTGTGAGTTATTGAGTGTTTTGTTGTATGGCTTTGAGTCAAGTGGGGGAGCCTGCTATTGATAGTTCAATTTGATGGATATATGTTAAATTTTAGTTTTGGTCTGAGGCATACTGGTGGATTAGTTTTGACTTATAGAGGTGGAGATCGAGGATTAATCGGGTAAGGAAATTCATGGATACAATTTACATTGCACTTTATGAAACTACGAAAATTATGGAATGATTAAGTTGTTATTTTGAAGGATGTAGTGTGCACGAAGTATGAATTTGATTGGCCATATTAAGGCAAGGTTACTTCTTTGAGTATTGGTTGTGCTAAAGGAGCACGTGTCATTCGGTCCGTTTGGGTGGAGCAAATTAGATTTGAGCAGAGTGGATGACTCTCGAGAGGATTCTAATAGATTCAAAATGTATATGCGGCAATTGAATTTGTTTTCTTCGAATTTGTATATCACTAGAGTCGATTACTTACATTGGATGGTATCGGGACCTGCAGTAATTTTGTTTGACTATGGATTCTATATTTCAGTATAAGAAAAGAAAGAGGAACAATTTTAAATTCGCATAAGGTATTTTTAGAGTGAGTGTTACAGTTGTGGCATTAATGGAGGTACTTAAGAATAATACAATGGCTTATGGGCCTTAGGGCGGTGTGGTCTTATGTTGGGATGTCTTGTAGTGAGCCTTGGGTAAGGATAGTAGTGTTCTCACAATGAGAAATGGCAACTTGAGGAAGAAACTCGGAGAAACTAGGACAAATGGGTAGCATTCTGGATCAATATGGTAATGGTATGCTCGGTTCTTTTGGGGTAATTATGATGTGGTGAGACTTTACGGGTATTTTGTGGCAATACTCTCGGATTTGGCAACCTGTGTGGCTTGGTTGAGATAGAGGAATTCAGTTCTGATAGCTTGGTTATGTGCAAATGGATTTCAAAATGTTCTTGATGGTATCTACCAAGGTTGAACTGGATATTTTTTACCGGTGTGGGGAACGTGTCGTGTATTGTGATTTCCTCCTGGAAAGAAGCAATATAAAGGTTTCTAACTAATAGGGTATGTAATTCGTTGGTGACTCAAAGTTGATAATGATATTCTTATGCTTGTCACATGATGGCATGATAGATGTGGTGTGTTGTGCGGGATTAAGATTTACATGTACAAGGTGGCAATTCATTCTTGAAGGGAAGGTCACGAATTCTAGACAAAATGGTCAGTGTTATATATTTAGATGAATGTTATAACTGTTCGGTAATCCATGAGAAGGGTGCGCATTTCAAAAGGCGCATTGTGTTTTGATTTACGGATGCCATTGGTACTGCAGTACCTACCTGGTTGATAGACTGTTGATATTTCAAATTATTGCTATGTGGCACGGAAGAATTTTGGAAGTATTCCTAGTGGGAGGATCGTGCATGAAAGATGTGTTAGTCATTCGAGTGCTAGAATTGGGATCAATTACGGTGATTCATGTGTCTTATGAATTTGGAGACTGGGAGTTCTCAGAAGCATATTGTTTCAGGGTTGCGACCTGTTTAAGATGAGTATTTTATTTAAACTAAGTGGAGGCACTAGTTGCATTAATTATTTGTGATAGTTATGCGTTATGAGTGCACATATATGTGAGGTTTGAGCCCATGTACGGGTATTATGGCAAGTATTCCTACTCGAAGAAAAAATGCTCAGGCTATGATATGCCTAGAGTTGATTGTTAAGATTAAAGTTATAATATTTCTCGTATTCGTACCTTTATTGAGACCTATCTGGACTATACTTGAGGTTACAAAGAGGCTAATTCCCTAATTATATTGAGTAGTTACTAATTGTGCGTTAACTTGCCGATTTGAGCCGTGATAGCACAATTGCTCACGCCTACACTATAGCATGTTATTTATACCAGTCCAAGAGCATGAGAATCTTATTTCATTTAGCTTATACATATATACCTGTTTAAATGCTCCCATATGATATGTTTGGACTGGAGGCTTGGGACTATATAAGGCTGATTATGTTATGGCACGTGAGTTATCCATGCTTTGATGTTATTGTGAGCTCTAGGAGAGCTAGCTACCATTATTAGATTCGTGTGCCTTGGTTCTACTATGTATGATAAGCTTATAGCATTGCAGTTGTGGTGGTGCTTGTTGAACTTGCAATATGGTTCTCTACTTTGAGACATCTTCCATTTTGGGTACAAGGTTGCGCAGTTGTGGCTTAAGTTGTATTGGTGTGGCATGTCAGTGGGATAGTTATATTTAATAATATATGGTCATTGGACCTAGAATGGGTACTATCAGATTTTATTACGGTATATTGGGAAGGTAATATTGAAAGTCATCTTAGAAGATGATTATGATTCTGGTTGGGGCAAGAAAGCTCCATGACTTGTTGAATTGATAAGGGGTTATGAGATTCCACGTGTTTCTTTCATTATCTGCAGTGTGTGAAGGTTTTAGAATGAGGTTTTGTTTGATATGGGGTTCAATACCAATAATGGGTTGGTTTTGAGTAGTTACTGTGATCGAGAATGGTGCTGCGAGTATGTGAGTTGTGTAGTATGTTATGCGATTATATTTGAAGTAATGGCTATGGCTTGATATAGTTTGTTCAGACTTATACAGTGTTTAGATGTAAGATTCGGGTCTTGAAAAGAAGTTTTTGGATGTTGGAAATTGGATTCCAAGGTTTATGGGCTAAGGCTAAATTGGTAATTTTCAATTATGTGGTGTCATCAGACCTATATGGGATAGAGTGACATGGGATCACCTCGGGTATGCATGCGTGATAAGGAAATAGTGATTTGAAGGCTCAAACGTGTCAAAGAAGAAGCATCACCCCGTGATCAAATATATATTAGGTAGAAATTTTTATGGTCATTTTTCATATTAGAACATCTTAGAGTAATTGTTAGAGGTCGTCAAAGGTTTAGTTTGGGTGTTCGGCGTAGAGATTTAGAGTTGAAGAAAGTGAACGGGTTATTCTCAAGATTTTCTCTATGAATATATTGGGTGAATTGTTAAGAAAGGTAAAGTATGTGTAGTCACATTAGGCCTTATGAAATCATGAAGTAAATAGGCCAAACTATGAGTAGGATGTTTCCTTATTATTGTCCTCCATGTATTTGGTGTTTCATGTGTCTGTGTTGAAGAAAGTAGTTGGAGACCCGACACTCATTGTTCCGGTTGAGTCTATTGAGGTTAATGAGAAATTGACTTATGAAGAGATTACAGTTTCTAATATTGATCGGCAAGTCCGAAAGTTGAGAAATAAAGAAATTGCCTCCGTGAAAGTGTGATGGCGAAACCAGCAGGTTAAAGAGGCCACTTGGGAAGCCGAGGAAGATATGAAGAAGAAGTACCCTCAATTGTTTAAATAGCCATGTATTTATCAAGTTGTGTTCTACGAAAATGCTAAGAGTTACCTTCTATGAATTATGTATCAACTGTATAGCTGATGTTAAAGGTGTTCCTATTAGGTCGTATACTGCTCGTGAGGCCACGGTTTACATTGTTTTAATGTTACATTGCGCAGTTGGTTCATGTATATGTTGTTAGGACTGGTTTTGGTGATTCTTTGGCAGTTGGTTAGGCCCAATTGCAGAGGACACTCGGCTGAAATTTCTGAAAAATTTGGGATTTAGCCAAATTTTGGCGCCTTAAGGAAGTTGAAATGTTGGAAGATTATCTAAGCTCTATATGAAGTCAAAAACGATTAAAGATGATGGTTAAGGTGAAAGGAGGATAATACTGCGCCTAATAATGACGTGTACAACATTCGAGGATGAATATTCTTAAGCGGGGGAGAATGTAACACCCCAAAAAATTTCGAAGTATTGTAAGACCATTTATATTAATTCGGGAATGAACAAGACTGATAATTTAAATTATATCAATTGATAATGATAATATATGTATGAGGTGCATTAATAATGGTTTGTGGTCTAAGAAGAGCCTTAAGGCTAAGTGAAGTTGAAAATTATATGATGGGATAAAGTTTCAAGTGAGTTCGCACAAGACCTAATTTCCAATGAGCATAACTCTTACGTTATGAAGAGTTATATGGCGTATAACCTATCAAATCAAAGCCCTTTGAGTCGAGTTTCCAACGAATCAAACCGTTAGTCATTTGGATATGTATACAGAACGTTATGGCCATTTTATTGTGCCTATGTCATATGCACGTCAAGATGCGCGGCCGCGCATATTTGAGAGTTTCTGCCTCAGGTGCGCAGCCACTTGCCCAGGTGCTCGGCCGCGCATGTAAGAACCTATTAAATAACCCCAAGGTCGTGTAGGGAAAGGGGTTAAGTGATTTTTGAGGTAAAAATCTGATATTTTAGAGAGATGTAAGAGCATTTTAGAGAGAGAACGAGTAAACCTAACATTCTAATCATCCAAACTTGCACCAATCTTCAAGAATAAAAGAAGTTAATCATAAGATCTTCATCAAAGAAGTAAGGTTCCATACCCTAGTTTTTAATTTCGGGATTTGGATTAAAAGTAGGCCATAAGAAGTATGATTCTTGGGTGTGAGAGTATTATGTGTACATGTATGGATTTATTATGGAAATATGAGTATGAATTAAAAAAGTATTGGAACTTATGGTATAGTGATTGGAAGCCATAAATTCTCAATTTAAATACATAACCATTGTAGAGATTGAAAGGTGATTATTTGATGGAATTTTGTTGGTTGGGTTAGAATGGTTAGTCACACACGTGATGTTAGGATTATAAGTTGTTAAAGAATGATGGTGGGATGAATTGTTGGTAAATGATGGTAGTTGGAAGAACTAATTCTATGGTTAAGAAATGTATAAATGTATGCCCACTAGGTGTTTGGTAAATTGTCTAAATGGCCTAAACTATGGAATTGGTTACTAATGTTTGTCCCATTGGATGTTGATATTGTAGATTGCAGTTGCTTAGTATAGTAGATCGTTGTAGTATCATTAAGGGGTGAATTTCAATTTCGGATCATTGGCATTGAATTGAGGAGATAAGAAGGCATTCAGTGGTGGATACACGTGGAATGGAATTTCCTGAGTGTTGATTAGCTTGCTCGACGTTGGGTTCGTCTTGTTGAGGTAAGTAACAGTTTTAAATCTGGTCTTGAGGGTATGAAACCCTAGATTATTATATTATGCGAGTATTTTGGAGGTGACGCACATGCTAGGTGACGGGCGTATGGGCGTGCACCGTGGGAATTGGGACTTGGTCCATTCCATGAAACTGGAAAGTTGAATAAGCTTGTCGTTAGCTATGTTCCCTTTATGTGATATAAAAATTGGATAGTGAAGCATGCTTAGGCTATGTGATGGTGCTATAAAGACCACAAATGTCTTGTACATGTTGAATTATCTACTAAATTGTTGTTTTGTACTCAGTCACAATTTACTTGTTTATTTTATCTCAGTCTCTATTGTTCATTGTTGATGCATCATATTATTGTTATTTAGGCTAAGTATCATGACTATTGAGAGCCCGAGAGACTGGAGAGATTTATGACAGAGTGAGGCCGAGGGCCTGATTGTGAGATATTGATACTATAGCACGTGAGTTATCTGTGCAGCAAATGAGTTGTCCGTACGGATCCTTATATTATACTATAGCACGTGAGTTGTCTGTGCAGCACGTGAGTTGTCCGTGCAGCACGTGAGTTGTCCTTGCGGATCCAGATATTTACACTATAGCACGTGCGTTGTCCGTGCATCACGTGAGTTGTCCGTGCAGATTATAGCGCTTGGGTTGTAGGAGCCCATACGGAGTCTATACACCCTCAGTGAGCGTAGGTACCCATTGAGTGTGAATGCTGAGGGCTGAGAGCCGTGTGGTTGAGCTGTTGTGACGAGTTGAGTAACTGCTGCCCTGTGAGGCTGTACTTGCTTTTCATTTGTTGTTGAACTTATTTGCTATCTGTCATTGTTGTGAAATTCTCTAAATAATTTTATATCCATATTACATGAACTTGAACTGTATAAAACTGATTTGACTTAAACTATTGGAATTGAAAGTATGTCTACTCTCTACTGGAATTACTGAAAATGAACTGTAACTGTGTAGCTCGTTACTATCTTCAATACCTTATTTATTATTGTTACTTACTGAGTTGGTTGTACTCATACTATACCATGCACTCCGTGTGCAGATCCAGGTGTTCCCGGACATAGCGGGTGTTAATTCTTTCGCACAGTTGATTTTTTCTGGAGATTCAGAGGTAGCTGCCGTGTTTCGTAGACCTTGTCTCTCCTTCTCTATCTCCTTGTTTTCCGTATTTGATCTCAGACTATTATAGACCGTATTTTCCAGACTTGTATTCATATTAGATGCTCATGTACTTAGTGACACCTAGTTTTGGGAGTGTTTATATTTATACTTGTGAGATTTCCTCCGCTGAATTTAATCATTATGTTTTCAAATTTAAAAGATATATGTTTTATTGAGATTGTTAGCTTGCCTAATATTGAGATAGGTACCATCATGACGGTGGAGATTTTGGTTCGTGACATCTTCGCCGGAAGAGAAGAAAAGAAAAACGAAGAGAGTTATTTTGTTTTTATTGTAACAGAAAATTACAAAAATAATTTTCTTCCTACTTCTTTGCTTCTCACTCTCTCAAAGAGAATGGAACACACTCTTTATGCCACCTCAACATTTAGGAGGTTAACAATTCTACTATTAAATAGTTCAGGGGGGTGATAAGACTCCCGCAAAGATAAGGTGTGTAGTTGAAACTTCTGCCGTAGTTCAGGGGGTACTTATGCATTTTCCCAAGTTAATATTATGGATAGTAGCCAGGAGCAGTGTGCATTAGAGACAAAAATTGAGGTATCAATGCAGGGGTCTAGAGTAGAACACCAACACTCTAACCAACTAGAATTTGATGATGTCAATGTTGAAGAAATGATATTAGAGTCACGCAAGGACATTGAGGATACAAATTTAGTTGACTCTAGTACAATTTGTGTTGGAGAGGCTGAAAATCTTTAAGTTAAGGTATTTGAGTGTGCCTGACATCATTCCAAACACTTCTCTACATTATGTTTGGATGGTGAAATGATAATTGATCCTTCTGAGCATAAAAAGAAGTCAAGGGAAGAGGTAGATGAGCCTTATATTTTGAAATTTTCAAGGCCGTCTAGGCAACTCGGCCGAGAGCTAAAAGGTGCATGAGCGTTTACTTAATTTTTTGCTCACAAAAATTTGTACCGTCTCAGGATCATAATCAAAAGCTTGAATCAAAATTTGAGGTTCCATTCATAAGCTTGCGGTGGAGGCAGAAATGTTTCACGTCGTGTCGCGACGTTAAATCGGGTGTTTGTTGGGAGGCAACCCAACTTTACTGCTTTATTTTGTTTTTAGTTTTTTTAATTACTTTCTTATTGTATTATTTTTGTAGTGTCATTTTTTATTTTTTAGGATCATGAAAAGCATATCTATTGGAAGGATGCAACAGCAAGACGGATGGTTAGAACTAAGTGTGGGGTGCCCCCATAAAGAAAAATACTAGGGAGAAGTCTGAGTACCCCATGATCTGCTAGTGCTTCGGCCTTTGGCCTGCCATGAAGTTTCTTTTACCATCTTATTATTTATGTTATGCATTGGGGACAATGCATAATTTTAAGTGTGGGGTGAGGAGATTATCTGGGTGACTTTATATGCTATTTTAGTTGTGTTAGTTTAATTGATAATTTTTTTAGAATTCATTTTTGAACTTTTCCCACCGATGGATCTCCTAGACCGTTTTCTTAAGTGATTTAAGTCTAAACAAAAAATACAAAAAAAATAAAAAATACAAAAATATGTCTTTTTATTTTTCTTAGGTAGTAATAATCCCCTGTGATTTTTCTTTGTGCACTGGTTTATTTTCATGGGATGTAACTTGAACTGGGTAATAGTATTTATTTTTCTTTGAGTCGAGTAGTACTTAGAAAATTAAGGAGAAGAAATGATGTGATTCACACCTTTTGACTTGTTTGATTCACACCTTAATATATCTTGTGGCTGTGTGAATACTTGTTTGATTGAGAGTCCGAATGGGACTGTCCTTAGTGAGTCATGTGCCATGTGTGAAGTGAGTTCTTTGTATAGTCCATGTTATTTTATATGAATCTAGAACATTTCCGGAATGTGAATTGAAACGAATCCTAGGTGTTGCTCGGTTTGAAAAGTGATGTTATGCTTTCTTTGATCTTTTTGATTTTTGTTGCTTATCACAAATAAAATCATCCTTAGTTACCCTTTTGAGCTTATAAGCCTTTATTTTGGCACCTGCATTACAAGCCTACCCCCTTCCGTTCTTAATTGAATCATTTTAATCCTTATACCTCTTAAATCACTTGAATTGTAAAGAGAGTGCTAGAAAGAAGTAATAAGAAAACTTGGTGTAGATTTTGAGTAGAACCAATAGAAGAAAGAAATGTGCACTTGTATTTTAATAAAAATCCACTAGCGGCAGGAAAATAATACAAAAAGAAAAGAAAAAATAAGATAAGAAAAAATAAATAAAGGTTTCTTATTTTTTCTAGTGGACGTGACATGAAGTAGTGCGTAAAGAAGAAGGAAAATATTATGGGGGTGAGTTATCTTGTGATGATTGAAGTGGAATGCAAGAATGTTGCGCTTAAATTTGAATACGTGATGTGTTAAAGTGCTTAGGAGAGTTAGCCACTATATCCTAAATATATACTACCCGTCCCTTAGCCTACATTACAACGACAATAAAGTCCTAGTTGATTTCGGACAGAGCGGGCCTACATTAGTAGATGTTTACATAATGGTACATTTAGCATGCATATGACTTCTTTGAGAGAGTGAGTGATTTTTCTTCATATGTGTGAGTCCTTAAAATATATTCGATCATGTGATTTGGATGTGTAGACTGCTTACTCTTTATTTTATTGTGAGGGCACATTGTTTCACAAAGGGTAGGCAACATTATTAGACCTCTCTGTTAGAATAAGTATTCAAGCCTCGGGTGCATTGTGATACTGAGTTAGTTTTCGAGGCTAAGATTATTATAATCATGTTGTTCCTGTGTTGGATGTTTTGAAATTGGGCATAGTATAGGAAGTGTATTTTGACAGCATATGCTAGAGCTCAATTGTTGCTATCAACCATGATCATAGGTGTAGTGTGTTGTAAATGTGTGGCTTGTTGGTGTCACGACCCAAAATCCTAACCTATCGTGATGGCGCCTATCGCAATACTAGGCAAGCCGATAACACCAATAACCTAAAAATTCTTTTAAATACTGAAAACATAATAATTACGTTTAAGAGTAAATCCAACAAATATTGGAAATAAACACATTCTCAAAACCCGGTGTCACTGAGTACATGAGCATCTATACATTATAATTCTGGGAAACCCGGTCTATAATAATCAGATACCAAATACATTAAACAAAAGGATAGAGAATGAGAGACAAGGTCTGCAAAACATAGCAGCTATCTCTGAATCTCCGAAAAATCAACTGTGTGAAAGAATCAACACCCACTGTGTCCGGGGTCACCTGGATCTGCACACGAAGTGAAGGGTGTAGTATGAGTACAACAAACTCAGTGAGTAACAATAATAAATAAGGAACAGAAAGTAGTGACGAGCTTCTCAGCTAAGTCCAAATACAGAACATAAAGGGGTAGGCATGCTCTCAAGTTCAACATTTAAAATTTCACAGTTATTTCATATCAAATTTGACTGAAACAGAAAATAATATTTTTCTAAAATTTCAAAAATAGTGATCTATGACAGTTGAAATGCAGCAAATAATGAAATCAATGCATCCTCTCAGAGTAACAGTCACTCAATCCCTCCATTCACTCCAACTTCACAATCACTCTTTTCTCACAGTCACTCATTCCTCACAGTCACTCAGCACTCGGTACTTGCACTTCAGTCTCTCGAGCTCTCAGAAATCATGATAATCAGCCCAAAAATGATAATATGATATATTAATAAATAGAAACAGAGACCGAGATATGATATGATGTGAATAAACATGACTGAGGGTGAAATTACGATTTGAACATATAATTCAACCATAGAAATGACCCAATGGGTACCAATACTAACAACATATGTCTAAGCATGATTTTTAATACGAGTCTCAGCTCAATTTTCTCTAACACATGGAGAATGTACTAGTATCAATAGATTATTCAACTACACAGTTCCAAAGAATTTGACCAAATCACAATTCCTATGGTGCACGCCCACAAGCCCATCACCTAGCATGTGCGTCACCTCAAAACCAATCACATAACACATAATCCAGGGTTTCATACCCTCAGGACCAAATTTAGAAATGTTACTTACCTCGAACAGTGTAATTCTCACTCTGCTATGCCTTTACCTCAAGAATAGGTCTCTGAAAGCCTCATATCTAGTCAGAATTAATTTGTTTCCGTCAATACAAATTAGTGGAATTAATTCCATAACAAAATATTAATTTTCCAATAAAATCCAAAATTAACTCAAAAATCGCTCGGAGCCCGACAAAAGTTACAAAATCCGAAAACCCATTCAATCACGAGTATAACCATACTAATTTTGCTAAAGTCCGGCCTCAACTCTACCCTCAAATCTTCAAATTAAACCAAGAGGGTTTTCTAAATTTTTCAACTTAATTCACCCATTAAATGTTAAAAACAACTATGGATTCGGGTAATTTAACCAATATTGAGTTAAGAACGCTTACCCCATTGTTTTTTCTGAAAATCTCCCATAAGTCGCTTCTTTTCGAGCTCCAAATCGGTAAAAATTATTTTCAGATCATAAATATTTTGTCCAGGTTCGCATTTGTGGACAAAAACTTCGCATTTGCGAATGAACAGTATCTCCCATAAACAATGTTCGCAATTGTGAATAATTGTTCGCAATTGTAAACTCCACAAAAATCCAAAATCATCGCAATTGCGACAAATTATTCGCAATTGTGAGTGAACAGTAATCTCCAATGAATAGTGTTCGCAATCGCGATAAATTGTTCGCAATTGCGAATGAATAGTACCTCACCAGAAACCAGCAAACTCAAATTTCTTCGAAATGATCTGAAACCACCCTGAAACTCATCCGGAACCTCCCGGACACAAAGAATATATGAATTTCAATCATAAAACATGCTACGGACCTGCTCACGCACTCAAAATACTGAAAATGGGTCGTCTTAACCCGATATTGACCATGGTCAAACTCCAAAATTTCTTAAGTTTACTAGTCTCTCAGCCAATGATCAAAAAATACATCCAAACCCCTCGGGACCAGTCAAATCATACCAACAAGTCCTAAAACATCATACGAAATTAGTGGAAACTTCAAATAACGTAAAACAAATGCTAGAACCACGAATCATACATTAATTCAAGCTTAATGAAACTAAGAAATTCTAACTTCTACATTCAATGCTGAAACCTATCAAATCACGTCTGATTGACCTCAAATTTTGCACACAAGTCATAAATGACATAACAGACCTATTCTAATTTCCAGAATTGGATTCTGACCCCAATATGAAAAAGTCAACCCCCAGGTCAAACTTCCCAAAAATTTGACTTTTGCCATTTCAAGCGTAGTTCCACTACGGACCTCCAAATAATTTACTGGACACGCTCCTAAGTCCAAAATCACCAGTTGTACTGTATATCATAAGTCAAATTACCGACTAAAATAATTCGACCTCAGCTTTCGAACCTACCGGCCTAAAATAGCCACCGGCTCCATATCATAAGTCAAATTATCGTCCAGTTGTACTGTACTAAAATCCAAAATATGAGACGGATCCCCGACATACTTTCGAAGCATGGATACATGGAACAGTGGATGAACACCTGATAGACTAGGTGGCAAAGCAAGTTCATAAGCCACCTCTCCAACCTTCTTAAGTATCTAAAAATCCCCAATATACCGAGGGCTCAACTTTCCCTTCTTTCCGAACCTCAACACACCCTTCATGGGTGAAATCCTGAGAAGAACCTTTTCCCAACCATGTAAGCAACATCATAGACCTTCCGGTCAGCATAACCCTTCTATCTAGATGCAGCGTGTGAAGCCGCTCCTGAATCAATTTAACCTTCTCTAAAGCATCCTAAACCAAGTCAGTACCCAATAGCCTAGCCTCACCTGGATCAAACCAACCCATCGGAGACCGACATTGTCTCCAATATAAAGCCTCATACGGAGCCATCTGAATGCTCGATTGGTAGTTGTTATTGTAAGCAAACTGCACGAGTGGCAGAAATTGATCCCAAGAACCCCCAAAATCAATGACACAAGCGTGTAGCATATCCTCCAATATCTGAATAGTGCACTCGGACTGTCCGTTCGTCTGAGGGTAAAATGTTGTACTCATCTGAACCTATGTGCCCAATTCTCGCTGCACTGCTCTTCAAAACTGTGATGTAAACTGTGTGCCCCGATCTGAAATGATAGACACTGGCACACCGTGTAGGCGAACAATCTCGCGGATATAAATCTCAGCCAACCACTCCGAAGAATAAGTAGTGCCAACTGGAATAAAATGCGCGAACTTAGTCAACCGATCTACAATCACCGAAACAACATCAAACTTCCTCAAAGTCCTTGGAAGCCCAACTACGAAGTCCATGGTAATACGCTCCCACTTCCACTCCATAATTTCAAGTCTCTGAAGCAATCCACCCGGTCTATGATGCTCGTACTTCACCTGTTGACAATTTAAACACCGAGCTACAAACTCAACTATATCTTTCTTCATTCGCCTCCACCAATAGTGTTGCCTCAAATCCTGGTACATCTTCGCGGCACCTGGATGAATGGAGTACCGCGAACTGTGAGCTTCCTAGAAAATCAACTCACGCAAATCATCTATATTAGGTGCACATATCCTGCCCTGCATTCGTAATACACCGTCATCTCCAATAGTGACTTCTTTGGCATCATCATGTTGAACCGTGTCCTTAAGGACAAGAAGATGGGGATCATCATACTGGCACTCTCTGATGCGATCATATAAAGAAGACCGAGAAACCACAGGAGCCAAAACTCGACTCGGTTCGTAAATATCCAATCTAATAAACTGGTTGGCCAAGGCCTGAACATCCAAGGCTAAAGGCCTCTCTGCTACCGGTAAGTATGCTAAGCTGCCCTAACTCTTCGCCTTATGACTCAAGGCATCGGCCACCATATTGGCCTTTCCGGGATGATAGAGAATGGCAATATCATAATCTTAAGCAACTCCAACCACCTTCGCTGCCGCAAATTAAGATCCTTCTATTTAAACAGATGTTGTAGACTCTGGTGATCGGTATAAACCTCACAATGGACACCGTACAAATAATGTTGCCAAATCTTCAAGCCATGAATAATAGATACTAACTCAAGGTCGTGGAACGGATAATTCTTCTCATGTACCTTTAACTGTCTGGACGTATAGGCAATCACCCTACCGTCTTACATCAATACTACGCCGAAACCAATACGCGACGCGTCATAATACAAAGTATAAGACTTTGAACCTATAGGCAACACCAATACTGGGGTTGTAGTCAAAGCTATCTTGAGCTTCTGAAAACTCTCTTCACATTCATCCGACCACCTGAACGGAGCACCTTTATGGGTTAATTTAGTTATAGGCGCCGCAATAGACGAGAAACCCTCCACGAAGCGACGATAATAACCAGCCAAGCCGAGAAAACTCTGAATCTCAGTAACTGAAGATGGCCTGGGCCAACTCTGAACTGCCTATATTTTCTTCGTATCCACCTTAATCCATTCACTGGACACTATGTGTCCCAAGAATGCCACTGAACTAAGCCAGAATTCACATTTAGAGAATTTGGCATATAGTTTCTCCTCTCTCAGTCTATGCAATACAATACCCAAATGTTGTGCATGCTCCTCCTGGGTACGTGAGTACACCAGGATATCATCAATAAATACCATGACAAATGAGTCAAGATACGGTTGGAATACACTATTCATCAGGTGCATAAATGTTGTTGGGGCAATGGTTAGCCCAAAAGACATCACGAGGAATTCATAGTGGCCATAACGAGTCCTGAATGCTGTTTTTAGAATATCCGAATCCCAAATTTTTAACTGGTGATACCCGGATCTCAAATCAATTTTGGAGAACACCCTTACTCCCTAAAGCTAGTCAAATAAGTCATCAATACGTGGACAAGGTTATTTATTCTTGATTGTAACTTTGTTCAGTTGCCTGTAATCGATGCACATCCATATAGTACCATCTTTCGTTTTCACAAACAGAACTGGTACACCCTAAGGCGACACACTAGGCCTAATAAACCCCTTATCAAGAAGTTCCTGAAGTAGCTCTTTTAATTCTTTTAACTTAGTTGGTTCCATACGATACAGAGGAATAGAAATGGGTTGAGTACCATGCACCAAGTCAATACCGAAATCAATATCCTTGTTGGGCGGCATACCCGATAGGTCTGCAGGAAATACATCTGAAAAGTTTCTCACTGCCGGTACTAAATCAATAGTAGGAATATCTACATCAACATAACTCACAAAATCCAAATATGACAAACACCCCTTCCCAACTATACGTTGGGCTTTCAAATAAGAAAGTACCCTGCTGGGAACATGATCTTGAGAACCTCTCCATTCGACCTTCGGCAACCCGGTATCGTCAACATCATAGTTTTTGCGTGACAGTACAGAGTAGCATATCATGGAGACAACTAATCCATACCCAGGATTACATCGAAATCAACCATACTAAGCAATAAGAGATTAACTCTAGTCTCCAGTCCCCCAATAGTTACCACATATGACTGATACATACGGTTTACAGTAATAGTTTCGCCCACCGATGTAGATACATGAACAGGTGAAACTAAGGACTCACGGGGCATATCCAGATAATGAGTAAAGTATGATGATACATACGAATAAGTAGAACCAGGGTCAAATAATATAGAAGCTTCCTTGTGGCACAATGAGTCAATACTTGAGATCACTGCATCAGAGGCAACGACATATGGCCTGGTAGGAAAAACATAGAATCGGGCCTGACCGCCACCTGATCGGCCTCCCCCTCTTGGGCGACCCCTAGCTGACTGACCCCCACTCGAGCTGGCTGGGCGGGTGGTGAAGTAAATGGTGCTGAAGTCATAGTCTGAATCCTCTGCTGCACTGGACCTCCTGAGCGACGAGGACACTGCCTCCACATATGCCCAAATTCCCCGCACTCAAAGCAGCTCCCCGATACTGGTGGTGGTGCGGACTGAATCGGGCCCCGAGAACCAGAATAACTATTAGAAGCACCCAATGCAAATGAACCCTGAACTGAAGAGGCACGGGATGAACTCTGGGCTGGGAGGGCACTGAGAGATGACTCGCCCTGATGAGAACTATATGAACCATGGCCAGATGACGCACTACGGTGAACTGGATGACCCGTCTGAGCGTGTCTGTAAGAACGACCCCTACTGCGGTAAAACTAACCCCCTGAAGAAACACCGCTGAAATCACCTAGACCGCGAGGCCTCTTAGCCTCCCTCTCTTCATGTTCTTGACTACGGACCATCTCTATCCACCGAGCAATGTCAACTACCTCATCAAAAGTAGCACCAGATACTCTCTCTTGAGTTATAAGTAACTGTAGCCGATATGTGAGGCCATCAATGAACCTCCTAATTTGCTCCCTATCAGTGGGAACCAACCAAACTGAGTGACGAGCCAACTTAGAAAATCTCATCTCATACTACATCATAAATGTTCCATCCTGACGTAACTGCTTAAACTGTCTGCGCAGTTCCTCTCCGCGAGACTGCGACACGAACTTCTCCAAAAAGAGAACGGAGAACTCCTTCCATGTAAGTGGTACTGCACCAACCATCCTGCGCCTCTAATAAGCCTCCCACCATCTGAAGGCAGCTCCAGAAAACTGAAAAGTAGTGAACGAGACCCCACTGGTCTCCAAAATACCCGTTGTCTGAAGCATCCGCTGGCACTTATCCAGAAAACCCTGAGCATCCTCTAACTCAGCACTGCTAAATAATGGAGGTCGAAGCCTACCAAATCTCTCAAGTCTCATCTACTCATCATCTGCTGAAGTCCATGTACTACCTGATCTGGAGTATGGGCAACAGGGGCATGAGTACGTCCCCTGGCCTGAGAAGTGGCAGGTGCGGCCTGAGCCAAAACCACCTGAGCAAGGCCAGCATAAACTGTCAATATCTGGGCCAAAGCCTCCTCAAGGCCCTGAATGACAATGGGCACATCTGGTGCTTGAGATGGTCATGTCGGCTCAGCTATATCTGGAATCTACTCCTGAGCTGGAGCAACTGGTGGTGCTACAGGTGTTGCTCCAACTGCTGTACGAGTTACACCTCGACCTCTACCTCGGCCCCGGCCCCTACTATGGCCCCGGCCTCTCGCGGCCCTAACTGGTGGCATTGGTGGCTGACCATCCGATCCGGTAGTACGTGTCCTAACTATTTCTGAGAGAATAGAATAACAAAACTTTAGTTTCCGGAATCAACAATTCCCACGACAGAATACAAGAAAGTAAAATTTTCCTAAGGGTTAGGCAGCCTCTCGAAGATAAGTACAGATGTCTCCGTACCAATCCGCAAGACTCTACTAAACCTGCTCATGACTCACGATACCTATGTAACCTAGGCTCTGATACCAACTTGTCACGACCCAAAATCCTAACATGTCATGATGGCGTATATCTCAATACTAGGCAAGCCAACGACACCAATAACCCATAATTTCTTCTAAATACTGAAAACATATAATTAAGTTTAAGAGTAAATCCCACAAATATTGTAAATAAACACACTCCCAAAACTCGGTGTCACTGAGTACATGAGCATCTATATATTACAAGTTTGGGAAACCCGGTCTATAATAATCGGAGACCAAACATAATAAACAAAAGGATATGGAAGGAGAGACAAGGTCTGCGAAACATAGCAGCTACCTCTGAATCTTTAGAAAATAAATTGTGTGAAAGAATCAATACCCACTGTGTCTTGGTCACCTAGATCTGCACACAAAGTACAAGGTGTAGTATGAGTACAACCAACTCAATAAGTAACAATAATAAATAAGGAACTGAAAGTAGTGACGAGCTTCTCAGCTAAGTCCAAATACAGTACTTTCCAACATAAAAGGGTAGGCATGCTCTCAAGTTCAATATTTAAAATTTCACAGTAATTTCATATCAAATTTGACTGAAACAGAAAATAATATTTTCCTGAAATTTCAAAAATTGTGATCTATGACAATTGAAATATAGAAAATAATGAAATCAATGCATTCTCTCAGAGTAACAGTCACAATGTCCTCCCATTCACTCTAACCTCACAGTCACTCTTTTCTCACGGTCACTAATTCCTCGCAGTCACACAGCACTCGGCATTCTCACTCGGCACTCACACTCAGTAGGTACCTGCGCTCACTTGGGTGTGTACATACTCTGGAGGGGCTCTTTCAGCCCAAGCGCTATATCAACCCAATCATGGCATAAATCAATGAAATATGTTGCGGCGTGCAGCCCGATCCCATAAATATCCTCACAATTAGGCCCTCCGCCTCACTCAATCATCAACCTCTCCAGTCTCTCGGGCACCCAAAAATCATGATAATCAGCCCAAAAATAATAATATGATGTATTAATAAATAGCAACAGAGACTGAGATATGATATGAAGTGAATAAACATGACTAAGTGTGAAATTACAATTTGAACATATAATTCAACCACAGAAATGACCCCAATGGGTACTGATACTAACAGCATATGTCTAAGCATGATTTTTAATACGGGACTCAGCTCAATTTTCTCTAACACATAGAGAATGTACTTGTATCAACAGATTATTCAACTACACAGTTCCATGGAATGTGACCAAATCACAATTCCTACGGTGCACGCCCACACGCCCGTCACCTAGCATGTCCGTCACCTCAAAATCAATCACATAACACATAATCCTGGGTTGCATACCCTCAGGACAAAATTTAGAACTGTTACTTACCTCGAACAGTGCAGTTCTCACTCCGTTATGCCTTTGCCTCAAGAATTGGTCTCCTAAAGCCTCATATCTAGTCACAGTTAATTCGTTTCAGTCAACACAAATTATTGGAATTAATTCCATAAGAAAATACTAATTTTCCAATAAAATCCAAAATTTAACTAAAAAATCACCCGTGGGGCCCACGTCTTGGAACCCGACAAAAGTTACAAAATCAAAAAACCCATTCAACCACGAGTCCAACCATACCAATTTCACCAAAATCCCACCTCAACTAGACCCTCAAATCTTCAAATTAAACCAAGAGGATTTTCTGAATTTTCCAATTTAATTCACCCATTAAATGTTACAAACAACCATGGATTCGGGTAATTTAACCAATATTGAGTTAAGAATACTTACCCCGTTGTTTTCTCTAAAAATCTCCCAAAAATTGCCTCTATCCGAGCTCCAAATCGATAAAAATGGAAAATGGGACTTCAGATCTTAAACATTCTGTCCAGGTTCGCATTTGCGAATGAACAGTACCTCCCATGAACAGTGTTCGCAATTGCGAACTGCACAAAAATCCAAAATAATCGCAATTGCGAAAAATTGTTCGCAATTGCGAGTGAACAGTAATCTCCAATAAACATCGTTCGGAACCTCCCGGACACAAACCATATATGAATTTCAATCATAAAACATGCTACGGACCTGATCGCGCACTCAAAATACTGAAAAGAGGTCGTCTTGACCCGATATTGACCATGGTTAAACTCCCAAATTTCTTAACATTACTACCAATGATCCAAAAATATACCCAAGCCCTCGAGACCGGTCAAATTATACCAACAAGTCCTAAAACATCATACGAACTTAGTCAAAACTTCAAATCACATCAAACAGTGCTACAACCATGAATCATATATCAACTCAAGCTTAATGAAACTAAGAAATTCTAAGTTCTACATTTAATGCTGAAACCTATCAAATCACGTCTGATTGACCTCAAATTGTGTACACAAGTCATAAATGAAATAACTGACCTATTCTAATTTTCAGAATCGGATTCCGACCCCAATATCAAAATGCCAACCCCCGGTTAAACTTCCCAAAAATTTAACTTTCGCCATTACAAGCCTAATTCCACTACGGACCTCCAAATAATTTTTCGGACATGCTCCTAAGTCCAAAATTACCACATGGATCTATTGGAATCATTAGAATTCCAATCCGAGGTCGTTTACACATAAGTCAATCTCCGGATAACTTTTTCAACTTAAGTTTTCAATTATGAGACTAAATGTCTCAATTCACTCTGAAATCCTTCCGGACTCTAACCAACTAACCCGGTAAGTCATAAAATAACTATAAAGAATAATGTGGGCAGCAAATGGGGGAACGGGGTTATAATTCTCAAAATGATAGGCCGGGTCGTTACAGTTGGGTCCTTGAAAAGGAAGTATTTTGTTGGTTGACTCGAGAGCGAGCAACATTTAAGTGTGGGGTGTTGATCTCGTGCTATAATTCCATATATTTTAACGTTATTTACCCTACTTGCGTATTGTTTGGATGATAATTTTTGCGGCAAATGAGCTTAATAGAGTTTATTTTACGTGTAGGAATGCTTGGAAATGAAGTGGAGAAAAAAAGCATGAAATGGTACCTCAAAGATACAAAATAGAGAAATAAAAGAAGAGGTGCAAGGCAATGTTTCACCAAATATTTCACAGATTGGGGGAGGAGTTCTAACTCCTACCGCCCGTACTCCGGAGCAACAGGTTCACATTGGTCAGGTTTTGGGTACAATACTGGTAAAACATATTATTCTGGTTCAGCCTGATATTAGGCCAGAGGCATCAGAAGAAGAACAAAAGAGACTTGACAGCTACTGAGGATGCCCAGGGATTTATAGTAAAATGCCACTATATTCTCTGCACCATGGGTATTGTGGAAGTGAGCGGAGTTGCCTTTACTACATTTCAGTTGTCAGGAGCAGCGTATCGATGATGTCAAGCTTATGAAGAGGGCAGAGCAGCTGATGCAACACCACCAACTTGGGCTCAATTTTCGGAAATATTTTTGAAAGAGTTTGTTCCCCAAACTCTCTGGGATGGATGGCGCACATAGTTTGAACGATTGCATCAAGGCACCATGATGGTGTCAGGATATGCTATCAGGTTCAGTGAGTTAGCCCGACACGCACCTATCTTGGTTCCTACAGTTAGAGAGTGAGTTCGTAGATTCATTGTAGGGCTTGATTATGATTTTAAAATAAGTATGGCTCGAGAATTGCAGATTGACATTCCATTTCAGCAAGTAGTAGAGATTGCCAGGATGTTAGAACGTGTTCGAAGTGAGGAAAATGAGTCTAAAGAGACCAAAAGGTCTCAGAACTCTAGAGGATTCAGTGGATTCTACTCTGCAGCTATGACTCATCATGGCAGAGGCTCGGGCAGTCGGTCAGCCCAGTCCACAATTCAGAATACTCGTAGTGCTCCAGTTAATACTTTTAGTTTAAACTATTTTATCTTTATAGTTCTGTAGAATGAATGATAAAAGAATTTTCTTCTTATGAGTTAGGGAAATAAAGATTCACAAAGTTTAGGTTGATTAGATTTGGGTGAAGTATGCCTTATTTTAATTTTTCTTTTTTTCATATTATATTATCACTACTTTTGTTGACAAGAGTGGGTTGCTCTAGTGGTGAGCACCCTCCATTTTCAGCCTAGAAGTTGTGAGTTCGAGTCACCCCAAGAGCAAGGTGGGGAGTTCTTGGAAGGAGGGAGCCGAGGGTCTATCGAAAACAGCCTCTCTACCCCAGGGTAGAGGTAAGGTCTGCGTACAAACTACCCTCCCCGGACCCCATTATACTGGGTTGTTGTTGTTGTACTTTTGTTATATGTCTAAAGACTTTTTTGCATTCTATTTGAACTTACGGTAGATCAAAGTTGTTAAGAAAATACAATTTTAGGATGATATTTTGATTCAAGACGACTTTAATATTTTTAACTTCCCTTACTGCATATTCTATGAAGATTAATTTAAAATTTGATTGTTTATCTATATACTATATTAAAAGCACGAAGGCCCTTAGCGAAATGTCGTTCGCCTTTTTTACCCTTTAAAAATAGATTTCATATTGGACAAAATTATAATTTAAATTATTTTCCTAATATTTAGGACATTAAAATCAATTAAAATTTTAGTTATTAAATTTTTTCTTTTTTGAAACATTTATAGAGTCCTAATATTTAGGACTTTAAAATCGATTAAGGTTTACCTTACATAAATTTTTTTCCTATTTAACGTATGTAATATATTTGTAATTAGTAGTACCAAAATTAGAAAATTTAAGGCTAAACATTATCTACCACTACTTGTCAAGAATGCACGTAGAAGGAATGCTTGGGCAAAAGGTTTTTGAAAATTAAGTATAATTTGTTTATGTTTTTTTCCTAATATTTAGTATCTTAAGATCAACTAAAATTATATTTATTAAATTTATCCTTTTTATTTGAACTAAGTCCTTATATTTAGGATTTTGATATCAATTAAAATTTAATCAAAATAAATTAAACTATTATCTATATATGTCTATCTATATATTATATAGTACTATACTAAAAGCACTAAATCCTTTCGTTGAATGTCGTTCACCTTTTTTACTCTTTAAAAGATGATTTCATATTGGATAAAATTGAAAATTGATTATTTTTCTAATATTTAAGTGAAATACATTAAAATTTTGGTATTATAGTGTCACGACCAGAAATTTTTCACCGACGGGACCGTGATGGCGATAAACATTTCACTTGCTAGGCAAGCCAACGTTAGAGAATCATTAAACCAATTCTATATTTCCATTTAGTAAATAACAATAATTAACTAAGATGAAATATAATAAGTGCGGAATATTATAAAACTATATTAATTCCTAACATCCGGATCTGGAGTCACAATTCACGAGCATTCTAGAATTTATTGCAAGTAATAGTCTGAAAGAAATACAACTGTCTGAATGAAAGAAAACAGTAGGACATAAAAGATAGACGGGGACTTCAAGGTCTGTGAACGCCGACAGATCTACCTTGAATCTCCGGACAGCGGACCAATAGTAAAATCTCGATCAACCTGAGCTGGTACCAAAATCTGCACAGAAAGTGCAGAGTGCAACATCAGTACAACTGACCCCATGTACTGGTAAGTGCCAAACATAACCTCGGCGAAGAAATGACGAGGCTAGGACAAGACACTCACATATAACCTGAACAGTATAATCATGCTAGTGGCAACAACAGTAAATAAAGAAATAATGGGAAGGGGACATACAGTGGGGGAATACAATATAAAGAGTGAGAATAATGAAAAGACAGAATTAAACCGAAAATCCTTAAACAAATTGAGCAAATAAACAGCAAAGAAAAACTGCACGGCATCACCCTTCGTGCTTTTACTATTAACCTCACCAAATAAATAAATAGAACAGCACAACATCACCATTCGTGCTTTTACTCTCAACCTCACCAAATTAATAAATAGAACGGCACGGCATAACACTTAGTGCATTAAACCTCTCATAATATACACGGTATCACCCTTCGTGCTTTACACCCCTCCTCACGAATCACAGAATCAATTACAACGGATAGATAGGAGTATCACAAAGAAACCAGTGTTCTACCCATAATCAATAGCACAATGTAACCTCAACCTTGAATCAATATTCGAAAGTTACCAAATCTCAGTGAAACCATATATAAGTCACCCAACATCTCAAATAACCCGCTAAGCATGGATAGTAGAATTTAAGGCTACAAAATAGACAAGAATAGAATTTCACTCGCATGCTATGACTCGACAATGACGCATAAATGCTTGTCACCTCACCTATACATCGTATTTAAGAACCCAACACGTAGCAAATAAACACATAATACCTATTCCCTTAAGCCAAAGTTAGACACGACACTTACCTCGCTCTGAAGGCCACTTAATTCTCAATCACAGCTTTTCCTTTGGAATTCACCTCCAAATCACTCGTATCTATTCAAAAATGACTCAATAAGTTCAAATATTGCTAAAGAAATCAATTATTTTGCATAAATGAAATTTCCCAAATTTTCCTCCAAAAAGTCAAATAATCGATCCCGGGCCCGCTTGGTCAAAACCCGAGGTTTGGACAAAAATCTATTTACCCATTCACCCCTGAGCCCGAATATATAATTGGTTTTGGAATCCGACCTCAAATTGAGATCTAAATCCCCAAATTTCCGAAATTCCTAGTTTCTACCCTAACCCCTAATTCTACCATGAAAACTCTAGATTTTAGGTTGACAATTCAAGAAATGTAATGGGTAATTGAAAGAAAATGGTTTAGAATCATTTACCAACACTTTGGGGAAGAAAATGACTCTTGAAAATTGCCTCTACCCATTTGGTTCTTGAAAAATGTTAAAGAAATGGCTTAAACCCGTGTTTGATTCTGTTTTATGCACTGGGCGATAGTGTGCATCGCGTTCGCGAGGCCACTGTCGCATTCACGAAGGGTACTGGCTGCCAAGCCTTCGCGTTCGCTAGACCCTACTCGCGTTAGCGATGGTTACTCCCCCTGGCCTTCGCATTCACGAGACATTGCTCGCGTTCGCGATGAAGGAACGACCAACCCTCCCCCAGGTGTGCCTAACACTACGCGTTCGCGAGGAGCTGGTCGCATTCGCGAAGGGTAACGCCCCCATCGCTTCGCGTTTGCGACTAAGCCTTCACGTTCGCGAATAAGAAAACTTCAGCTGCCCAGTTTACTCTTCGCGTTCGCGAGAGTACATTCACGAACGTGAAGAAGGACCTGCCAGAACACCTGCTGCAGCAAAATACCAGATTTTCAAAGTCCAAAACATCCCGTGGCCTACCCGAAACTCACCCGAGCCCTCGGGGCTGCAAACCAAACATGCGCACAAATCTAAAAACATCATACGACTTGCTCGCACGATCAAATCGCCAAAATAACACTACGAATTTAGCACCAAATCAAATAAAATTCTCCAGAACACTTTAAAATTCATATCTTCTCAACTGGACGTCCGAATCACGTCAAATCATCTCCGTTTCTCACCAAATTTCACATACATGTCTTAAATATCATAGTGAACCTTTACCGGGCTCCAGAAGCAGAATACAGACCCGGCACTAACAATGCCCAACATCAATCGATTCTTAAAAAGAATTAATTTTTAGACTTTTAATTTTCATCAAAAATTCATAACTTGAGCTAGTGACCTCCGAATTCGATTCTGGGCATATGCCCAGGTCCCATAATTTGATATGGATCCACCGGGATCGTCAAAATATGGATCCGAGCCCGTTCACTAAAAAAGCTGACCGAAGTCAACTAAAATTAACTTTTAAGGCATAAATTCTTATTTTCATCAATTTTCAACATAAAAGCTTTCCGGAACACATGCCCGGACTGCGCACGCAAATTGAGGAGGATAAAAATGAAAATTTTAAGGCTTAAGAGTGTAGATTCTAGTTCCAAAACATAAGATGATCTTTTGGGTCATCACATTTAGTTAAGAACATATCTTTATATAAATGATATGCTTACGTTTAAAAAATAATAATAATTCATAGTAATAATATATAACATACCTTAATTTTTCATTTATATATTGTAATATATGGCCATATTAAATCACAAACCCAATTACAATATTTGACAAGTGAAACATAGATAAGATACTCAAATTTATATATTGAAATTACCAGTAAATTGTACTCTAATATATAAGATTGTTTAAATTATAACTTTTTACATATTGTTTGAAATCTATTCTTGTTTAAGTAATATAGTAAGTCAAATAATATTATTCATGTGATTTTTTAAAATTTATTATCATCGATAAGTATTCGCGCGCAACGCGCATACTCTAAAACTAGTTTCTATCTTTTAACTATTATACTACTTGAGTCTATTGCTCTTTAAAGAATTTTTATTAATTATGATTATTTTGCAGTAAAGGATCAACAATATTCCTTAATTTAATTCCTCCATTCACTTCGATGACGAGATTTGAGCAGAGGCATTGATACTCTCCAGCTCTGGCTATGGTTAGAAAAAGGGAATGACTATGGCTTGAGGAACAAAAATATTTCATCTTTAAATACAGAGAAACTGTCACGATCCAATTTCACCTATAGGTCGTAATGGCGCCCAACACTACGGCTAGGCAAGCCAACTTAATAAATTAAGCAGACATTGACAAAATTTAAAAACAAAGAAAAATAATAAAACCCAAATTCTCAAGTGTACGTGCATCTAGTAGATTATACAAAATCTCAAATACTGTCTGAAATAAAAGTAGACAGAATGAAAAATACAAGGAGAGACACTAGTAGCTGCAGAACGGATCAGAAAGGCAGCTCACCACTATGCCCCTGGATAATGTGGGTGTAAGATGATAGGTCCCCCACTAGTACTTGCCTCAGGTCTTGCACAAAAAGTGCAGCAAATGCAGTATGAGTATGTAAACAACGTGTGCCCAGTAAGTATCAAGCCTAATCTCAAAGTGGTAGAGACGAGATGGCCGACTTTAACACTCACTATGGGTCAATAATACTAATTGAAATACAACTAGCTCATATTTAAATCAGCATGATTTACAGAATTTAAAATAATTTATCTAATCGGCGAAAATAATCAAATTCCTTCAAATGCAACAATTCTCAATATATTAATTAAATTCCTTTGATTCAAATAATTTCCAATTTATCAATTAAATATCATTTACAGGAATAATAATTAATTATTTAACAAGCAAGAATAATAATTCATTAAATTCTAAGGATTTCCCAATTTATCAATTAGCTTCGCAAGCTGAAATAAATTACTAAAGTATCGTGTAATTATTATTATTAAGCACGATTTTTGCCGAGGACGTATGACCCGATTCAGAGTATCGTGTACACTGCCGAGGGACGTGCGGCGCAATCCATAGATGCATCTATCCTGCCGAGGCATTCGGCCCGCTCCACAAGAAAGGAGGATATTTTCTTATCTACCTCCGAAAGGAGAGTATATTTATTATAAGATAATTTCGGGACGAAGAACAATTTCTTTTAACAATTAATTAATTTAAATAGAAAATCAAACATATGAGATTTTCATCCTTTAATATCTTTATCTAACAATTCATAATATATTCATATATATCAATTAATATTAATTAAATAAAAAATATAATTTACACAGGTAGTTCATGCTTTGAGTCCTAAACTACCCGGACTTTAGCATTTATAGTAGCTACGCACGGACTCTCGTCACCTCGTGCGTACGTAGCCCCCGCAATTAGCAACAATTATTCAATTTAATCCCTATGGGGTAATTTCCCCCTCACAAGATTAGACAAGAGACTTACCTCGTCTCAAAGTCCACTTTTCGATTATCGCGTCGCGTAAAATTCTCGATTCGATGCCGAAAAATCCGAAACTATCCAAAAGTTATATAAAATAATTAATATATGTTCAATAATTCGAAATTCATCTATTAAATAAATTACCCTATCCAAAATGGTAAAATTCCTAAAGTTTACCCCGGGCCCACGTGCTCGGATTCTGAAAATATTTGGATGAAAACGTTACCCATAATCTCAAGAACTTGAATATATAATTTCTACCAAATTCCATAACTATTTTCGTGGTTAAAATCTCATTTGTATAAAAATCTAGGTTTCTCACCTAAACCCTTGATTTCTAAGATTTACTAGTTATAATCTACCTATAATCTATCTATTTAACTCAAGGAGTGTAGAATTAACTTACCTTTCAATTGCTAGTTGAAGTTTCCTCTCAAAAAGCTCCAAATTCGCCCAAGAATGGAAGAAAATGGGCTCAAAATGACTGAGCCCCGATTTTTAACACATTCTGCCCAATAGTCATTTTCGCACTTGCGGAAGAGGTACCGCACCTGCGGCTTTCGCACCTGCAGAAAAGCCTCGCAGGTGCGAGTTTTCCCTCGCCTGCTAAGCCTCGCATCTACGAAAAAATGCACGCGCCTGCGCATTCGCAGGTGCGCAAATCATATGCATCGCGGTCGATTGCCCCCTTCCCTTTTCCGCTTCTGCGCACAAAAACTCGCATCCGCGAGGTTCGCTCCTGCGAGCTACGGCCGCACCTGCGGCTGTCCAAGCGCAGGTGTGATTCTGACAGTAGCTGGGAGCTTCAGTTTTGGCTCCCAACCTCTAACTTGGTCCGAGCCTCGCCCGATTAACACTCAGGACCCCCGGGGCCCTGCCCGAACATACCAACAGGTTTGAAATTATAAAACGGACTCGCTCAAACTCTCGGAACGCGTAAAACAACATCAAATCTAAGAATCATACCCTAAACCAAATTGATTCAAACTTAAGAATTTCAAGTTCTTCAATTTACTTCCAATTCGCCAAAATATACTTAAACTACTAGGAATGACACAAAATTTTGCGTGCAAGTCTTAAATCACTATACGGAACTATTCCCAAACTCGGAATTCTAAACGGACTTCAATTATTCAAAAACCTACCCCCAAACTAAATTTAAAGAATTTTAAACCTTCAAATAGTTAATTTTTACTATTAAGCGTCAAAATACTCCCGGGTTATCCATAACCCGATTCGGACATACACCCAAGTCCAAAATCATCATACGAACTTATTGGAACCGTCAAATCCTGATTTCGGGGTCTTTTTCTCAAAATGTTGACCGAAGTCAAACTTGGCCTTTTAAGGCTAACTTAAGGAACCAAGTGTTCCGATTTCAACCCAAACGCTTCCAAATCCCGAACCAACTATCCCCGCAAGTCAATAATTATTAAAAACACATACGGAAAATTTTATTTTAGGGAATGGGGTTCTAAAAGTTAAAATGACCGGTTGGGTCATTACAGAAACAATACAAAATATGATTATCCCATTGAATAACAAGATAATGACTATAATTATGACATTTAATTCGGTAAGTGTTTCTTTAAAAGTTTGATTGATAATTTATAATTTGTAGCTATTCTTGAAATTTGATTAATTAGGCAAGTATTTCTACAAGTTTTTTTTAACAAATATATAGTATCTATTAGGTAGAAATAGTAGTTTATTTGAAGTCTTTATTTGTTGAGATTTGTTACTGTCAACAGAACTATATACTTTTGTGCTTTATGTATTCGTTGAACTTATTGTCAAAATTGTTTTTACGTATGTGTGCATATTTTTATCCTTTTAACTAATATTCATTAATGGCCAAAGAATTTTACACTATTAGTTCATTTCTACCTACTTTATTTTCAAGATTATAAATTAAGTTATTTGTAGATATTTTCTGAGTGACCTGATAATATGTCACGACCCGGAATTTTCACCATCGGGACCGTGATAGCGCCTAACATTTCAATTGCTAGGCAAGCCAACGTTAGAATAGTTTTTAGCTATTTTTAACCAATCAAATTAACTGATATCAATTAAACTGTAATAACTGAAATGGAACTGAAATAGATTATGAAAAACCATAATAACCGCAATATCTAGATACAATCCCAGAACTGGTGTCACAAGTGAACGAGCGACTAGAATAATACAGATAATGGTCTGAATGAAATTAAAACTGTCTGAAATGAAATAAACAACTAGGAGAAGATAGAAGGGGACTTCAAGGCTGCGAAAGCCGAGCAACTGTACCTCAAGTCCACAATCCGGCAATCAATCCGAGCAATCTACAGACCGCCTCTAGGACCGACTTCAAAATCTGCACAAGAAGTGCAGAGTGTAGTATGAGTACAACCGACCCCATGTACTCTGTAAGTGTCGAGCCTAACCACGACGAAGTAGTAACGAGGCTAAGGCAGGTCACTTATAATACCTTGTACGCAGTATAATAATAATAACAAGAAAGGGATACAGGAAAGTAAGGCAACTAACTTATGAAAATAAACTCAATCCTCCGAGTCGGTAAAACCAGGAACACCAGTACTCAGAATCTCGTATGAAAGCATCGAAAGCTAACACAGTTCAACAATGAATACAAAACACACAATCTGTTATGGCGCGCAACCCGATCCCACCATACAAACACAATTCTCCCTTATTTCAACATATCAAAATCAATAATAACATATAAAAACCGTTGCGGCGCGCAACCCAATCCCACCATATAATCAGAATCGATATCATATTCCTCCCTTATTTCACCATATCAAAGTTGCATATAAATTTCGTTGCGGCGTGCAACCTGATCCCACCATATCAATATCAATCCTCCATTATTTCACCCGTTGCGGCGTGTAACCCAATCCATAAACAAAATCAATAAGTGCAATTGTCAGAACCTGAATTTCCCACCTTCGGGCCCGTGATGGCGCCTAAATTTTCACTTGCTAGGCAAGCCAACGTTAGAATAATTTAATCACAAGTGTACGAGCTACTAGATTAATACAAATAAAGGTCTGAATTACATTCAAGTTATTTGAAAGATAATACACAGCTAAGATAAGATAGAAGGGGACTTCAGAACTGCGGACGCTGTGCAGTTATACCTCAAGTCTCCTCTAGGTAACTGAATCTGAGAAAATCTATAGTACACCGCTGGGACTGACTCCAAAATCTGCACAAGAAGTACAGAGTGTAGTATGAGTACGACCGATCACATATACTGCGTAAGTGTCGAGCCTATCCTCGACGAAATAGTGACGAGGCTATGACAAGACAGGTATGTAAACAACTTGTACAAGTATATATAAATACGAAGCAAAAATAACACAATAAATAAAAATTTATAAGTTTGGGAGGGAACATGCGAAGGGGAATGATATAATAATTTCAGCAGGAGAAGTGTCACGTAGCAGCCAATTAATTCATCAACAATAAAATGAGCAGCTGATAATATTAAATGGCACGACACCACCCTTCGTGCTTTTACACTCATTCTTCCCATAAATTGATAAATAAATAATAATAATTGACACGGCATCACCATTTATTCTTTAACTCTCTTCTGGCACGGCATCACCTTTCGTGCTTTTACACTCTTTCTCACCATGGCAAGGATAATATAAATAATATAAATGGCACGACATCACCCTTCGTGCTTTTACACTCTTCCTTACCATGAAAATAAAAATATAAATTCGTAAGTGTATTTAAATGCGGGGATATATACTTATCAACCAATTCAATACCAGAATACCGACCTCACCTACCAAAATATTCAACAATAATTAAACTAGCAATAATCTCATGAAAAATGATCAAATAAACAATAATAACTTAAAAAGGAATATCTTAACTAAATAGGCAATTATTCAGAATAACCAAATTTCACCTGCATGCTTTGACTCAACCACAACACATAAGTACTTGTCACCTCACAAATACGTTGTACTCGCACATTAAATCACATAGAAAATAGACAAATAATTCCTACTCCCTCAAGTCAAGGTTAACCACGACACTTACCACGCTTTGCAACCAACTCAAGATTCCAATAAACCTTTGCCTCGTGAATTATTGTCTGAATGCCTCAAATCTAGTCACAAACAATTCAATATACTCAATATGAATTACAGGAACTAATTCTATATGAAAATACTAAATTTTCCAATCAAAAATCCGAAATTCAATTCAAAAATTGATAGTGGGGCCCACATCTCGGAACCCGACAAAAGTTACAAAATATGAATGCCCATTCAACCACGAGTCCAACAATATAAATTTTATCAAATTCCGACATTAACTCGACCTTCAAATCCCCAAATCTTATTTTCAAATCCCTAGGCCCAAATCCTCGAATTTCACCTCAAAAACACATAATCTAGTCGGAATAATCGATGATAATTCAATATTATTGACTAACAATGATCACAAGTGACTTACCTCAAGTTTTTTCGTGAATTATCGCTCAAAAATCACCTCAACCCGTGTTGGAAATGTCCAAAATGATAAAAATACCGGAACCCTCTATTTTTGTAATATGTCCAGTGCTTTCGCACCTGCGGACACTTAAGCGCATCTGTGGTTCCGCTTTTGCGGAGATTGTGGTCGCTTCTATGGGTTGGTTCGCTTATGCAGACTCGCTTCTGCAACGAGGCAGCCCCTTCCCCTTTTCTGCTTCTGTGACGAACTACACACTTCTGCGGAGCCGCTTCTGCGGCCAAGGCTTCGCAGAAGCGAACACACCAGAAGCAGCAAATTCCAGAGTTTGCTTAAGTCCAAAATTTGATCCAATTTCGATTAGAATCACACTCGGGGTACTCTGGACCCCGTCCGAATATACCAACAAGTCTTGTAACATAATACAGGCTTACTCGGGGTCTCAAATGATGTCAAACAACGTCGAATTTACAATTCACATCTCAATTCGAATTTTTGAGTTTCAAACTTTTCAATTTACAAAACTCATGCCGAAACGTATTAAACGAATCCGGTCAAACTTTGGAATCTTTAAGCTTTCAAACATCCAATTTTCAATAAATGGCGATAACTCAAGCTAGGGACCTCCAAATTAAATTCCGGGCATACGCCCAAGTCCTAAATCATGATACGGACCTACCGGAACTACCAAATTATTGATCTGGGTCCGTTTGCTCAAAACGTTGAACGAAGTCAACTCAAATGAGTTATGAAGCTCCATTTCACATTTTAATCAATTTTTCTTATAAAAACTTTCCGGAAAAATTTACGGATTACGCACGCAAGTCGAGAAAATATGAATGGTTCTATTTGAGGTCCCATAACAGATAAATAAATATTAAATTTAAAGATGATATATTGGGTCATCACATTAAGTATTTGACAACTCAAATCACAAGAATCTCTACGATTAAGGAAATATGAAAGCAATGCCACAAAGGAACCTCGTATCAAATCAAGGAATGCTACAATTAATACAAAGTAACAAGACAAGTCAAATATATGACAATTAAAGTATACAGATAAGACAATTAAGGCAAGTAGCAATTAATCATGGAAGAATCAGACATTTAATACGAGAGAAATAAGTGGCAAATAGCAAGTTAAGGCATAAGAAGCAATTAAAACATGCAACACTTAAGACATAAAATAAACTAATTAATGAAATGCAGAAAAGCATAGAAACAAGTATTTTGACGGCATATATACACTCGTCACCTTGCATATACGCTGCTACACAGGTAATTCACATAGCACATAGCTCAAGGGTTTCTAATACCCACAAATCAAGGTTAAACCCAACACTTACCTCGCTCTGAAAGAAAATCAAAGCTCATCCGGGGACTTTCCTATGAAATATGCCTCCAAAGCAATCGAATCTAACCATAATCGACTCAATAACACCATACAATGCAAGGAAAATCAATTACAATATATAAAGTTATTATCTTTACACTTTTCCTAAAAAGTCAACAAAAGTCAACCTCAGGCTCGCTTGGTCAAGACCCGAGGTTCAGACCAGAACTCATTTACCCATTCATCTCCGAGCTCAATTATGTAGCTAGTTTCGAAATTCAACCTCAATTTGAGGTCTAAATCCCAAATTTACAAAACCCTCAATTATTCCCAAATCCCTAATTTTCTACCATGAAAGAACATAGATTAAGGTTAGAAATTAATGGGTGTTGATGGACATGGAAGAAATGGAGTTAAAGTACACTAACCTATGAAAGGGTGATGAAATTTCTCTTCCAAATCGCCTCTAGGCCGAGCTCTTGTCATGACCCAAACTCTCTCCGTATAACGTCGTGACGGCATCTAGTCTCTACGACTAGGTAAGCCTAACAAATTGTGAAAAATAACAAAATGAAAGTAAAACTTGGCAACTAACAGAGTGGATAACTGAATAACTAGTAACAATGATGCTCGGCATGTACAATAACCAATACTCTATAAATATACAGTCTTCCCAAAACTCGGAACATCGTAAGTCATAGGCTACAAAAGGGAAATATCGTCTCTATACGCCAGAGTCTAATAAAAGGAATACATGAAGTGTTTGACATAGGGGAGAATAGAGGGGGACTCCTAGGTCTGCGGACGCGAGCAGATGTACCTTGAATTCTATGGAACAGCAGCAAATGCACAACAAATAGTGAGGCTGGTATGATGAACCTGGATCTGCACACAAAAACATGTGCAGAAGAGTAGTATGAGTACACCACAATGGTACCCAGTAAGTGTCAAGCCTAACCTCGGTCGAGTAGTGACGAGGTCAGGTCAGGCCCACTTGTAAATAATAAATAAGGCAGGAGAATATACAGTATAATAAGAGACTAGAATTTAACAAAAGGAAACACAACAAGGCAACAGTACAACACACAGGGGTAAACAGCAGGGGATCTCCCGAGATACCGTCTCGTAGTCCCAAAATAAATATATAGGGAGAAATCCCGAGGTACCGCCTCGTAGTCTCAAAGGTAAATATACAGGGAGAACTCTCGCAGGTACCGCTTCGTAGTCTCAAAAGTAAATGTGAAGGGAGAACTCCCGAGGAACTGCCTCGTAGTCTCAAAAGTAACTCGGGTACTATGAGGGGATTAAGTTTCTTAAGGAAACAATGTGAATTCAGTGGGCTCGGATTCATTTTTTGTTCTTCTACATTTCTGATTTTTTCTATTGCTACTGCATTTGAATATATTTTCAAATACAAATTTCTAACAAGCTTAAGGAACTTAATTTATTTTTTTGTATCCATCTTATATTCTATTTGTGGGAGACTAAATTCTAGCGATTTCTACTCTCAGTTTGGAGACTAAAATCTTCGGATTTTCTACTCCTTTTGTATTCGGTTTGAAGAAATAAAATCTTTACCATTGTATGTAATCTATTTATGTTAAAGTTATTCGGTTTGAAGATTTTAAATACTTCACCGTTAATTAATTTTATTTTTGGTTTGTGATTAACAAAAATAACAAAAACAGGAACTCCTGTGGTTGGCTCTACGACCAATATTGCGTCTTCCAGTTGTTCTGTGCCACCACCGGCTCTGGCGGAAAAGCCCAAAAAATTTTCCGGGATTGACTTCAAACGGTGGCAACAAAAGATGTTCATCTATTTGACTATTTTGAGTCGACAGAAGTTCATCAAAGAGGACATTGCAGTTCTACTGGAATCAACTCCTGAGAATGAACGTTTTATGGTGACTGAGGCATGGAAGCACTCAGATTTCTTATGCAAGAATTACATTCTTAGCGGACTGGAGGATGATCTTTACAATGACTATTGTAATGTGGAAACTTCGAAAGAACTATGGGAGGCATTGGAAAAGAAGTATAAAACCGAGGATGCCGGTTTGAAGAAGTTCGTTGCAGCCAAGTTTTTGGTCTATAATATGGTAGACAACAAGCCTATCATTACCCAAGTTCAAGAGGTGCAAGTTATCATTCATGATATCCTTGCTGAAGGTATAATCCGAATTAATGCTTATGTTGAAAGTATTAATTCTGTTACTAATTATGAATATTTTGTTGAAGGTTTGGTCATCAATGAGGCGTTTCAAGTTGCATCAATGATTGAGAAGTTGCCTCCTTTATGGAGTGACTTTAAGAATTACTTGAAACACAAGCGCAAGGAGTTGAAACTCGAATATCTCATAGTGCAATTGAGGATCGAAGAGGACAATAAAGCTGCAGAAAAGAAGACACGTGGGAAGTCAATAATTATGGCAGCAAATATTGTTGAAACTGCTCCAACTAATCTGAAGAAGTAGAAGAAGTCTTCTGGACCAAACAACTATGCCAGCAAGAAGGAATTCAAGGGAAATTATTACAACTGTGGAAATGTTGGACACAAAGCTGCAGAATGTCGTACTCCAAAGAAAGAGAAGAAAAAGGGTCAAGCAAATATGGTTCAAACAAATGATGATATTGATGACTTATGCGCTATGTTGTCTGAATGCAACTTAGTGGTAAATCCTAAGTAGTGGTGGATTGATTCTAGTGCCACCCGCCATGTTTGTGCTATTAGAGAAGCATTTGCTTCATATGCTCCCGTTGGACCCGACGAGACCATTTTTATGGGAAATTCTGCAACAGCCAAAATTGAAGGTTATCGAAAGATATTCCTAAAGATGACCTCTCGCAAGGTGGTGACTCTGAACAACGTTTGTCATATTCCTGAAATACGGAAGAACTTAGTTTCTATTTTACTTCTCGTCAAGAACAAGCTTAAGTATATTTTTGTTACAAACAAAGTAGTAATAAGTAAGAACGAGATAAACTTAGGAAAAGATTACTTTACTGAGGACCTTTATAAGCTGAATGTAATGGTTGTCAATTATAAAACCTTGCGAAAAATGATTAATTTGGAAGTATTGCCTAAGTTTGAATGCGACAAATTAAAATGTCAAATATGTGTGAAATCTAAGTATGTTAAAGATCTTTATAAGTCAATTGAAAGGAATTCACATTTGTAATAACCCAACTGGTCATTTTGATTTTTAGAACCCCGTTTCCCTAAATAAAACTTCTCAAATTTGTTTTTTATACTTTATGACTTGCGGGAATGGTTGGTTCAAAATTTGGAAGTGATCGGGTTGAAATCGAAATAATTGGTTCCTTAATTTGACTTTAAAAGGCCAAGTTTGACTTCGGTCAACATTTTGAGAAAACGACCTCGGAATCGGAATTTGACGGTTCCAATAGGTTCGTTTGATAATTTAGGACTTGGGCGTATGTTCGAATTGGGTTTTAGATAAACCGGGAGCATTTTAGCTTAATAGTAAAAATCAACTATTTGAAGGTTTAAAGTTCTTTAAATTTGGTTTGGAATAGGTTTTGGACTAATCGAGGTACATTTGAAATTCTGAGTTTGGGAATAGTTCCGTATGGTGATTTAAGTATATTTCAGCGCGTTCGGAGTAAGTTTGAAAATTTTGAAATTTCTAAGTTGAATCAATTTGGTTTGGAGTATAATTCTTAGATTTAATGTTGTTTAACACATTCCGAGAGTTCGAGCGAGTCCGTTTTATGATTTCAAACCTGTTGGTATGTTCGGGCGGGGACCCAGGGGCCCCGAGTGTTAACCAGACGGAGCTCAGATCAGTTTTGGAATTTTGAAGATGAGCTGAAGCTTCTAGCTTCTGGTATGATCGCACCTGCACATGGGCAGTCGCAGGTGCGAGCCACCAGCCGCAGGTGCGAACCTGAAGTCTGCCACCGCAGGTGCGGAACTTTTGGCGCACCTGCGAATGCGCAGGTGCGAGGCAGGGTGCAGATGCGAAGCTGGTCCAGGCGATTGAAACTCGCACCTATGAGGAACTTCCGTAGGTGCGAAGCCGAATGTGCGGTCACTCCTTCGCATGTGCGAAAAACCTGCTTGGACATAACCTTAAAACGGACGAAGCTTAGTCCATTTTTGCCCACTTTTCTTCCATGTTTGGGCGATTTCAGAGCTTTTTGAGAGGGGATTTCAACTAACAACTTGGAGGTAAGTTAATTCTACACACTTTGAGTTAAATACATAGATTATGGGTACATTATAACTTGTAAATCTTAGAAATCAAAGGTTTAGATGAAAAACCTAGATTTTTATAAAAATGAGATTTTAACCACGAAAATGGTTATGGAATTGGATAGAAATTATATATTTGAGTTCTTGAGATTTTGGGTAACGTTTTCATCCAAAAATTTTTGAAATCCTGGCACGTGGGCCCGGGGTGAATTTTAAGAATTTTACCATTTTGAATAGGGTAATTTATTTAATAGATGAATTTCAAATTATTGAACATGTATTAATTATTTTATATAACTTTTGGATAGTTTATGATATTTCGGCACCGAATTGAGGTTTTTAGGCGACATTTTAACCGGAAAGCGGACTTTGAGACAAGGTAAGTCTCTTGTCTAATCTTTTGAGGGGGAATTTACCCCATATGTGATTAAATTAATAATTATTGCTAATTCTGAGGGGCTACGTACGCACGAGATGACGAGAGTCCGTACGTAGCTACTATTTATGCTAAAGTCTGGGTAGTTTAGCACTCAAATCATGAATTACGTGTATAAATTATATTCTTTACTTAATTAAATCAATTGAAATATATTGTGAATTGTTAGGGAAATATAGTAAGATAGAAATCTCATATATACTAAATTTTCTGTTTGAATTAATTTAATTGTTAAAAGAATGTGTTCATCATCTCGAATTAACCTCTAATAAATATACTCTCCTTCCGGAGGTACATAAGAAAATGTCCTCATTTCTTGTGGAGCGGGACGAAAGCCTCGGCAGTATAAACGCATCTATGGATCGCGTCGCATGTCCCTTGGTAGTGTACATGACACTCTGGATCACGCCGTATGACCTCGGCAGAAATCGTGCCTAATAATAATAATAATTACTTGATACTTTGCTATTTTAATTTCAGTTGGTGAATTTAATTAATAGATTGGAAATTATTGCATTTGAAGGAATTTAATTATTTTTGCTGGTTAAATAAAATTATTGTTAACTCTGTGAATCATGTTGATTTAGATATTCTAGTTTTATTTCAATTATTATTATTGACCCATAGTGAGTGTCAAAATCGGTCATCTCGTGGTGTTTTACGACTCCAGGACCGTCTATGTATTCCTAATATTGATGGACTGAGGAAAAAGATCCTAGAGGAAACACACAGTTCTCGGTATTCTATTCATCCAGGTGCTAGAAAGATGTATCGTCACCTAGGGCAGCATTATTGGTGGCGACGAATGAAAAAGGACATAGTTGAGTATGTAGCCAGGTGTCTAAATTTCCAGCAAGTTAAAATGGGAAATGGGAACGCATCACTATGGACTTTGTAGTTGGGTTGCCGCGGACCTTGCGGAAGTTTGATGCAGTTTGGGTCATTGTTGACAGGTTGACTAAGTCGGCACATTTAATTCCGGTTGTGACTACGTATACTTCAGAAAGGTTGGCCCAGATTTATATACAGGTGATAGTTCGGTAGCACGGTGTGCCAATTTCTATCATATCAGATAGAGGCCCTCAGTTTACTTCACATTTCTGGAGAGCAGTACAGAGTGAATTGGGGACCCATGTAGAGCTCAGCACAGCCTTTCATCTGCAGACCGACGGGCAATCAGAGCGGACAATTCAGATTTTGAAGGATATGCTCAGGGTATGTGTGATTGACTTTGGAGGATAGTGGGATCGTTTTTTGCCTTTGGCCGAGTTTGCTTATAATAACAATTACCAATCCAGTATCGAGATGGCTCCATTTGAGTCTTTATATGGTCGGCGATGTCGTTCTCCTATCGGATAGTTTGAGCCCCGTGAGGCTAAGTTATATGGTACTGATTTGGTGAAGGATGCCTTGGAAAAGGTAAAGTTGATTCAGGAGCGACTTCGTACAGCACAATCCAGACAGAAGAGTTACGCGGATCAGAAAGCGCGTGATTTATCATTTGAGATGGGTGAAAATGTTCTCTTGAAGGTTTCGCTGATGAAGGGAATCATGAGATTCGGGAAGAAGGGAAAGTTGAGCCCAAGGTTTATAGGCCCATTTGAAGTGTTGAGACGAGTTGGGGAGGTTGCTTATGAGCTTGCATTGCCTCCTAGTCTATCGGGAGTTCATCCGGTTTTCCATGTATCTATGCTCCGGAAGTATCATGCCGACCTATCACATGTGTTAGACTTCAGCACGGTTCAACTAGATAATAGTTTGGACTATGAAGAAGAATCAGTTGCCATTGTTGATAAACAGGTTCGCCAGCTGAGGTCCAAGAGGATTTCTACAGTAAAAGTCTGGTAGTGGGGCCAATAAGTCGAGGAAGCGACTTGGGAGGCTGAGGAAAACATGTGGAGCAGATATCCACACTTATTCAGCACTCCAGGTACAATACTAAACTCGTTCGAGGACGAACGTTTGTTTATGAGGTGGAGAATGTAATGATCCAACCGGTCATTTTGACTTTTAGAACCCCGTTGCCTAAAATAAAATTTCTCGAATGTGCTTTAAATAATTTATGACTTACAGGGATGGTTGGTTCAAAATTTGTAAGTGATCGGGTTAAAATCGAAACAATTGGTTCCTTAGTTTGGCTTTAAAAGTCCAAGCTTGACATTGGTTAATATTTTGAGAAAATGACATCGGAATCAGGATTTGATGGTTCCAATAGATTCGTATGATGATTTCGGACTTGGACATATGTTCGAATCGGGTTTTGGATAACCCGGGAGCGTTTTAGCTCTTAATAGTAAAACTTAACTATTTGAAGGTTTAAAGTTTTTTAAATTTGGTTTGGAATAGGTTTTGAAGTAATCAAGGTCCGTTTGAAATTCTGAGTTTGGGAATAGTTATGTATGGTGATTTAAGACTTGCACGCAAAATTTGGTGTCATTCCGAGTAGTATAAGTAGATTTCGGCGCGTTCAGAGTAAGTTTGAAGAATTTGAAATTTCTAAGTTGAATCAATTTGGTTTGGAGTATGATTCTTAGATTCAATGTTGTTTAACACATTCCGAGAGTTCGAGCGAGTCCGTTTTATGATTTCAAACCTGTTAATATGTTCGGGCGGGCCCCCGAGTGTTAAACGAACGAGGCTCGGATCAGTTTTGGAATATTGAAGAAGAGCTGAAGCTTCCAGCTTCTGGTATGATCGCACTTGCACATGGGCAGTCACAGGTGCGTGCTCGCAGGTGCGAGCCACCAGCCGCAAGTGCGAAGATGAGTAACAAGTCTTCCACTGCAGGTGCGGAACTTTTGGAGCATGCGAGGAAATTTCGCAGGTGTAAAGGCGCAGGTGAGGTCACTCCTTCACAGGTGCGAAAAACCTGCTTGGACAGCACCTTAAAATGAACGAAGCTCAGTCCATTTTTGTCTGTTTTTCTTCCATGTTTGGGCGATTTCAGAGCTTTTTGAGAGGGGATTTCAACTAACAACTTGGAGGTAAGTTAATTCTACACACTTTGAGTTAAATACATAGATTATGGGTAGATTATAACTTGTAAATCTTAGAAATGAAAGATTTAGATGAAAAAACTAGATTTTTATAAAAATGAGATTTTAACCACGAAAATGGTTATGGAATTGGATAGAAATCATATATTTGAGTTATTGAGATTTTGGGTAACGTTTTCATCTGAAAATTTTCGGAATCCAGGCATGTGGGCCCGGGGTGAATTTTAGGAATTTTACCATTTTGGATAGGGTAATTTATTTAATAGATGAATTTCGAATTATTGAACATGTATTAATTATTTTATATAACTTTTGGATAGTTTCGGATTTTTCGGTATCGAATTGAGGTTTTTACGCGACATTTTAACCGGAAAGCGGACTTTGAGACAAGGTAAGTCTCTTGTCTAATCTTGTGAGGAAAAATTTACCCATAGGTGATTTAAATTAATAGTTTTTGCTAAATGTGGGGGCTACGTTCGCACGAGGTGACAAGAGTCCGTACGTAGCTCCTATTTATGCTAAAGTCCGGGTAGTTTAGGACTCAAATCATGAATTACGTGTATAAATTGTATTCTTTACTTAATTAAATTATTTAAAATATATTGTGAGTTGTTAGGGAAATATAGTAAGATGGAAATCTCATATATACTTAATTTTCTGTTTGAATTAATTTAATTGTTAAAAGAATTTGTTCATCCTCTCGAATTAACCTCTAATAAATATACTCTCCTTCAGGAGGTACAAATGAAAATGTCCTCCTTTCTTATGGAGCGGGACGAAAGCCTCGGCAGTATAAACGCATCTATGGATCGCGTCGCATGTCCCTTGGTAGTGTACATGACACTCTGGATCACGCCGTATGACCTCGGCAGAAATCGTGCCTAATAATAATAATAATTACTTGATACTTTGCTATTTTAATTTCAGTTGGTGAATTTAATTAATAGATTGGAAATTATTGCATTTGAAGGAATTTAATTATTTTTGCAATCCATTAGATTTAATTAATATAGATATTTGCGACATGATGTCAATACTATCTCGCGGTGGAAAAAAGTATTTCATAACTTTTATTGATGATAATACTCGATATTGCTATGTTTACTTACTTAATAGTAAAGATGAAGCAATAGATGTATTCAAACAATACAAAAATGAATTTGAAACGCAACTCAACAAGAAAATCAAAATGATAAAAAGTGATAGGGGTGGTGAATATGAATCTCCTTTTGAAGAGATATATTTAGAATATGGAATTATTCATCAAATAACGGCCCCTTACACGCCCAAATCCAATAGGATTGCGCAAAGAAAGAATTGATCATTAAAGGAAATGATGAACGCTTTGTTGATAAGTTATGGTTTGCCACAGAACTTGTGGGGGGGAGCTATTCTTACGGCTAATCGGATATTAAATCGAGTACCCCATAGCAAAACGCAATCCATTCCATATGAAAAATGGAAAGGAAGAAAGCCCAACTTGAATTATTTTAAAGTGTGGGGGTGTTTGGCAAAAGTGCAAGTTCCTAAAACCAAAAGGGTAAAGATATGACCAAAAACCGTTGATTGTGTTTTCATAGTATATGCTACCAATAGTAAAGCATATCATTTTCTGGTCCATAAATCAGAAAATCCTGACATTCATAATAATACGGTTATAGAATCAGATAATGTTGAGTTCTTCAAAAATATATATCCGTATAAAAAGAAATGTGAGTCGATTTGTGAAGAATCTAAATGACCTCGGGAGGAGACAAAAGAAAGTACGTATAATTAGGAGGATCCAAGACGTAGTAAACGTCAAAGAATATCTACTTCGTTTGGACCAGATTTTGTAACTTTCTTATTGGAAAATGAGCGAGGATAAGTCATTGTGGAGGTAACATTACCTAGAAGAATGGAGATCCCAAGATCTAGGTTCAAGGAGATAAAACAAAGTCATTAATGACGGTTCACCATTATCAACTAAAACATTTAGTCCATTCCCGTGATGAGACAATGTTCAGTACCAAGGATAAAACATAAAGTCTTTTTAATGGTTTCTAAATTGATACAGGGTATATCAAATAGTGTATGTACGGGATGACACGTTTAGGAATCACCTATGTAAGTGTGAAGTGTTAGCCGCTTCAAGGAGAACTTTGTAAGGCAATTTTTCTACGCACTTATGAAACCAGGCGGTGTTCATGGATGAAACGAACACAACAATGAGAACCAAAGACGGTTAAGGGTTGATTGTGTGACTTATGGTTGTCTAGGTATACACTTAAGTTCGACGGTTCAAAGATATCAAATCTATTGAATGATCGAGTATATCCGACATAAGTTCACTACGGAAAGTTCAAAGGAAAACCTACTTATCCAGATGTGATTAATCCTTGCTTGTAAATCACACAATTTTTCATGCATATTTCCATGATATATCCATTCCCTATTAATGTGAGGGATTGTTGGGTTTAAGCCTATTAGAGCTTAAAAGGGGTGAATGGGCAATGGAGGAAAAACTAAAAATTTGATTTTTCCTCCTTGACAAAGGGACATTGTCCCATATTGGAAGAGGAAAAGACTTTTGATGGTATGTATACAATTGCTCCTCTTCTAGCTCTTAAAGAGTTGAGAAGAAGACAAGCCTTGCGTCACCGTCGCCGTCGCTCGCCTCAGCTTCGGCTTCGGATTCGCATTCGCATTTGCATTTGGATTTGGTCAAATGATCGATTGATTGATTAAATTTTGGACCAAATTTATTTGTTAATATTAACGTAATATTAATTAATCCAAATTAGACCGTTACTGTAATAGTAATTCAGTTTTCCTCCATTTTAATTTTCCGTTATAATTTGAATTTGGCGGTGTGCATAAATGACCATTTTATAAAACAGCCATTTTGAGTTGTAACTCTTCAGTATAACCCAACATTTTTTGGCTATAAATACATGAACTCTCCATCAGATTTTCCTTACGAAAATTTTGATTTCTCCTTTTTTTTTTGCATTATTTTAACAGAAAAGAAAATAATAAGTGGGATTTACTACTGCTCGTTGAATTCGTTGATCACTGGGGTTTGAAGTATCCGGGGGAGGAAATAATCGTAAACCTCGGGTACTAATGTGATGACCCAAAAGGTCATCTTATATTTTAGAACCCGAATCTGCACTCTTATGCCTTCAAAATCTCATTTTAACCCTCCTCGATTTGCGTGCACAATCCGAGCATGTTTTCGGAAAGCATTTATGTTGAAAACTAATGAAATAAGGATTTTTACCTTAAAAGTTAATTTTAGTTGACTTCGGTCAATATTTTTGGTAAGCGGGCCCGGATCCATGTTTTGATGGTTTTGGTGGGTTTGTATCGATATATGGGACCTGGGCGTATGCCCGGAATCGAATTCGGATGTCTCTAGCTCAAGTTATGAAGTTTTTTTGAAAATTAAAAGTTTGAAAATTTTTGTTTTTAAGAATTAATTGATGTTTGTCATTATTAGTACCGGCTCCGTATTTTGGTTTCGGAGCCCGGTACAGGGTCATTATAATACTTAAGACTTGTCAGTGAAATTTGGTAAGAAACGGAGTTGATTTGACGTGATTCGGACGTCCAGTTAAGAAGATAGAAATTTTAAAGTGTTCTTGAGAATTTCATTTGATTTGGTGCTAAATTCGTAATTCTAGGTGTTATTTTGGCGATTTGATCGCGCGATCAAGTTTGTATGATATTTTTAGACTTGTGTGCATGTTTGGTTTGGAGCCCGAGGGCTCGGTTGAGTTTCGGATAGGCCACAGGATGTTTTGGACTTAGAAAATCTGGTATTTTACTGCAGCAGGTGTTCTGGCATGTCCTTCTTCGCATTCGCAAAGGTACTCTCGCGAACACGAAGAGTATACTGATGAGGCCGGAATTTACTTCTTCGCGAATGCAAAGTCTTGGTCGTGAATACAAGCTCATCACGAACGCAAAGTGTTAGACACTGGGGGGAGTTAGTCTTTCCTTCATCGCGAACGCGAGCAATATCTCGTGAACGCGAAGGCCAGGGGGTAGCCTATGTGAACGCGAATACTCTCTCCTGAATGCGAAGGCTGGGCAGCCAATGCTCTTCGCGAACTCAATAGTGGCCTCGCGAACGCAATGCACACTGTAGCCCAGCACTTAAACAGAATCAAACGGGACTTAAGCCATTTCTTCAACATTTGCAAGAACCAAACGGTTAAAGGCGATTTTCAAGAGTTATTTTCTTCCCCAAAGTGTTGGTAAGTGATTTTAAACTATTTTCTTTCAATTACCCATTATATTTTATGAATTATCAACCTAAAATCTAAAGTTGTCATGGTAGAATTAGTGGTTTGGGTTGAAACTAGGGATTTCGGAAATTTGGGGATTAAAACCTCAATTTGAAGTCGGATTCCAAAACCAATTATATATCCGGGCTCGAGGGTGAATGGGTAAACGGATTTTCATCCGAACCTCGGGTTTTGACCAAGCGGGCCCGGGGTCGATTTTTCGACTTTTTGGAGAAAAAATTGGAAAATTTAATTTATGCAATATAATTGATTACTTTAGCAATATTTGATATCATTGAATCATTTTTGAATTGATACGAGTGGTTTGGAGGTGAATTCTACAGGAAAAGGTGTGATTGAGAATTAAGTGGCCTTCGGAGCGAGGTAAGTGTTGTGTCTAACCCTGACTTGAGGGAATTAGGAAACTCAGATTATTTGCTATGTGAAATTCATGTGAGTGGTGTATATGTGAGGTGACGAGAACTTATGCGCCGCCAATTTACATGTTTTCCCTATTTTCTCCCGTTTTTCTTATATTGTCTCTTTCCTATGCCTAATTGCTATGTGTTTATACTAGTGTTGTTAAATTGATCGTTTTTATCATGTTTACGGATTTTGTGGTGATAATTGAGTATTTATTTCAAAATTGAGATTGATATTGTGGAATCAAATATTGAAGTAAGGTTTGTACTTGTTATTCTATCTCCATGTTGTTATTTATTCATTGTATTATGGTAAGGGAGAGTGTTAATGCACGAAGGGTGATGCCGTGCCATATTGTGAGTGTTAATGCACGAAGGGTGATGACGTGCCATATTGTGAGTGTAAAATCACGAAGGGTGATGTCGTGTCATATTGTGAGTGTTAATGCACAAAAGGTGATGTCGTGCCATGATATGAGAGTTAATGCACAGAGGGTGATGTCGTTCCGTGTTTATTGATTTTATGGTGAGATTGAGAGTAAAAGCACAAAGGGTGATGCCGTGCATTTTTCCTTTGCTGTATTCGCCGTTCTTGTTGATTCACTGTATATTGGTTGTTCCAGCTATCATTCTGTTGTAGTTTCTTTATCTCGTATTTCCCCCAGCATGTTTTCCCCTCTCGATAATTCTTGTCTAGCTCTTCATTACTGTTATTTGTATATACACTTTAAATTGTACAGGTTGATTTGTAGGTGCCTTGCCTTAGCCTCGTCACTACTTTATCGAGGTTAGGCTCGACAATTACCAGTACATGGGGTCGGTTGTACTGATACTGCACTCTGCACTTTCTGTGTAGATTTTTGGTACCGGCTCGGGTTGATCGAGATTTTGTTATTGGACCGCTATCAAGAGACTCAAGGTAGATTTGTCGGCGTTCATAGACCTTGAAGTCCCCATCTATCTTTTCTGTTCTATTGTTTCTTTCATTCAGACAGTTGTATTTCTTTCAGACTATTACTTGTAGTGAATTCTAGAATGCTCGTAAATTATGACTCTAGATCCGGGTGGTAGTAATTAAGGCAGTTTATATATTATTCTGCACTTATTATATTTCATCTTAGCTAATTATTTTTATTTACTGAATGGAAATAAGGATTTGGTTTAATGATTCTCTAACATTGGCTTGTCTATCAAGTGAAATTTAGGTGCCATCACGGTCCCGTCGGTGGGAATTTCGGGTCGTGACAGTTGGTATCAGAGCCCTAGGTTGCCTAGATCTCATGATTTGCGAGCAAGCTTAATAGAGTCTGGAAGATCTGTACGGAGACGTATGTGCTTATCTTCCAAAGGCTATGAAGTTTAGGATTAAATTTCACTTTTATTCTCTTCTGTCGTGCGATGTTATTTGCTCAATACTGATTGAACTCTTCTACTCTTATTCTCTCGCAGATGGCTAGAACACGTACCTCTTCCTCAATTGAGTAGCAACCAGAGCCTCCAGTGGTAGCTCCTATGAGGGACAGAGGTATAGGCCGAAGCCGTGCCAGAGGCCGAGGCAGGGGTAGGGCTCAACCTAGAGCCCGAGCAGAAGACCCAGCAGTGGAGCCTCAGATAGATCTTCATAAGGAGATTCCAGCCCAGACTATTCCTGTCGGACCAGATCAGGTTCCAGAGGGGTTCATTGCCACCCTAGTACTTCAGGACGCTTTGGTCTGTTTGGTGGGCCTTATGGAGAGTGTGGCCCAGACTGGCACATTTCCAATGGCACCAACAGTCTCTCATGCTGGTGGAGGAGCCCAGATTCCTACTACTCCCGCTCCGAAGCAGATAGCTCCCCAGTATCAGGCTCCAGCAGCTCAGCCAGTCGGAGTAGTTCAGCCGGTTGTTGCGGTGCAGACCGATGATGGGTCAGCTATATCTTCTAAGGCTTTGTGTAGATTGGACAGGTTTACCAAGATCTTTCCTATTCACTTCAGTGGTACTACTTCAGAGGACCCCCAGGAGTAACTTGACAACTATCACGAGGTTCTACGGAACATGGGTATAGTGGAGACCAATGGGGTCAATTTTGCTGCATTCTAGATGACTGGTTCCGCCAAGAAATGGTGGAGAGATTATTTGTTGACCAGGCCATCTGGGTCGCCTGCTCTTACTTGGGACCGGTTCTCTCAGCTCCTCATAGAGAAGTTTTTGCCTATCACATTGAGGGAGGAGTGTCGCTGTCAGTTTGAGCGTCTCCAGCAGGACAGTATGACCGTTACTCAGTATGAGACCCGTTTTGTGGATTTGGCCCATCATGCTATTCTTCTTCTTCCCACCGAGAGAGAGATGGTGAGGAGGTTTATTGACGGACTTGCTCAGCTTATCAGATTGTAGATGGCTAAGGAGACTGAGAGTGAGATTTCTTTTCAGGCGGCTGCTAATATCGCCAGACAAGTCGAGATGGTTCTTACTTAGGGAGGTCAGGGGTCTGACAAGAGACCTCGTCATTCCGGAGAGTTCGGCGGTACCTTATCTAGGGGCAGGGGTACTTTTGGTAGAGGCCATCCTCCCAGGCCATTTCATTCAGCACTCCAGGCATCCCACGGTGCCTCAGCTGGTCGTGGTCCTCATATTCCTTATTCCGACCAGCTAGCTTACAGTGCACCACCAGCTCCTATTAGTGCACCTCCACTCCAGAGTTATCATGAGGTTAATCAGGTCGACAGGGGCATTTTCAGGGACAGCAGTCACAGCAGCCGAGGTTATGTTATACTTGTGGTGATCCGAGGCACATTGCTAGATTTTTTCCTCGGGCAACGGGCAGCTCACAGTATCAGAGTTCTCGTGCCATAGTTCTGGCACCAGTTGCTGCACCACCTGCTCAGCCATCCAGGGGCAGGGGTCAGGCAGCCAGAGGTAGAGGCCAAACTATTAGAGGTGGAGGTCAGGCCGTTAGAGGTGGAGACCAGCCAGCTAGAGGTCATTCCAGGGACGTAGTTCAAGGTGGTGGGGCCCATCGCCGATGTTATGCTTTTCTCGCCAGGTCTGACGCTGAGTCATCTGATGCTGTTATCACAGGTACTGTTGCAGTTTGCAGTAGAGATGCTTCAGTTCTATTTGATTTGGGATCTACTTACTCTTGTGTGTCATCCTATTTTGCTTCATATTTGGTTGTGCCCCGTGATTCTTTGAGTGCTTTTGTGTATGTGTCTACACCAGTGGGAGATGCTATTGTTGTAGATCGTGTTTATCGTTCATGTGTGGTCACAATTGGGAATCTTGAGACTCGTGTAGACCTTTTACTTCTCGACATGGTTGATTTTGATGTCATACTGGGTATGGATTAGTTGTCACCTTATCATGCTATATTAGATTGTCACGCCAAGACGGTGACCTTAGCCTTATAGGGATTGCCTCGATTAGAGTGGAGAGGGACTCTTGGCCATTCTACCAGCAGGGTTATCTCTTGTGTGAAGGTTCGGCATATGGTCAAGAAAGGGTGTCTAACTTACTTGGCTTATGTCCGCGATTCTTGTGCGGAGGTTCCTTCCATGGATTCAGTGCCGGTTGTTCGTGAGTTTCCAGAGGTGTTTCCTGCAGACCTGCCGGGGATGCCCCCCGACAGGGATATTGATTTCTGCATTGATTTGGCTCCGGGCACTCCGCCCATTTCCATTCTGCCATACAGCATGGCCCCGCTAGAGTTGAAAGAATTGAAGGAGCAGTTGCAAGATTAGCTTGATAAGGGCTTCATTAGACCTAGTGTCTCACCCTGGGGTGCACCTTTGTTGTTTGTGAATAAGAAATATAGATTAATTAGAATGTGTATATATTATCGGCAGTTGAACAAAGTCACCATCAAGAACAAGTATCTATTGCCGAGGATTGATGATTTATTTGATCAGCTTTAGAGTTCCAAGTTCTTTCGAAGATTGATTTGAGATCTGGCTACCATCAGTTGAGGATTAGGGCATCCAATGTCCCTACAACTGCTTTTCGGACTCGGTATGGGCATTATGAGTTTCTAGTGATGTCATTTGGGCTGACAAATGCCCCACCAGCATTCATGGATTTAATGAACCTGGTGTTCAAGCCCCACTTGGATTCCTTTGTGATTGTGTTTATTGATGATATCTTAGTCTACTCCCACAGCCGAGAGGAGCATGAGCAGCACCTTCATATCGTTCTTCAGACTCTAAGAGACAGCCAGTTATATGATAAGTTCTCAAAATATGAGTTTTGGTTGAATTCAGTTGCTTTCTTGGGTCATGTTGTATCAGAAAAGGGTATTCAAGTGGATCCTAGGAAGATTGAGGTAGTTCAGAACTGGCCTAAACCCACATCAGCTAAATAGATCCGTAGTTTCTTGGGATTGGCAGGTTACTACCGTCAATTCGTGGAGGGGTTTTCATCTATAGCAACCCCGTTGACCAGATTAACCTAAAGGATGCCCCGTTCAGATGGTCAGACGAGTGTGAGGTGAGCTTTCAGAAGCTCACGATAGCTTTGACTATGGCACTGGTATTAGTGTTACCCACGGGTTCAGGATCTTATACAGTATATTGTGACTCATCTCGTATTGGTCTGGGTGCGGTATTGATGCAGGGTGACAAGGTTATTGCATATGCTTCATGGCAGCTGAAGGTTCACTAGAAGAATTACCTTGTTCATGATCTAGAGTTGACAACCATTATTCACGCACTAAAGATTTGGAGGCACTACCTTTACGGCGTTCCATGTGAGGTATTCACGGATCATCAGAACCTACAGTATTTGTTCAAGCAAAAGGAACTCAATTTGAGGCAGAGGAGATGGTTGGAGCTATTGAAAGACTATGATATTACCATATTGTATCATCTCGGGAAGGCCAATATAGTGGCCAATACTTTGAGTAGGAAGTCAGCTAGTATGGGTAGCCTTGCATATATTCCAGTTGGTGAGAGACTGCTTGCGTTGGATGTTCAGGCCCTAGCCAACCAGTTCGTGAGTTTGGATATTTCTCAGCCCGGCCGTGTTTTAGCTTGTACAGTTGCTCTGTCTTCTTTGTCTGAGCGCATTAGAGATCGATAGTATGACGATCCTCATTTGCTTGTCCTTAGAGACACAGTGCGGCACGGTGGTGCCAAGCAGGTTACTGTTAGAGATGATGGAGTTTTGAGGATACAGGGTCGTATTTGTGTGCCTAATGTGGATGGACTTAGTTAGTTGATTCTTGAGGAGGCCCACAGTTCCCGGTATTCTGTTCATCTGGGTGCCGCCAAGATGTATCAGGACTTGCGACAACATTATTGGTGGAGGCGAATGAAGAAAGAAATAGTTGCATATGTAGCTCAGTGTCTAAATTACCAGCATATAAAGTGTGAGCATCAGAGACTTGGTGGTTTACTTTAGATGTTAGAGATCCTTGAGTGGAAATGGGAGTGTATCACTATGGACTTCATTGTTGGGTTCCCATAGACTCAGAGGAAGTTTGACGCCATTTGGGTCATTGTGAACAAGCTGACTAAGTCAGCGCATTTCATTCTTGTGGCAGTAACCTATTCCTCAGAGCGGTTGGCAGAGATTTACATCCGCGAGATCATTCGTCTTCACGGTGCGCCCGTGTCTATTATTTGTGATCTAGGTACGTAGTTCACCTCACACTTCTGGAGGGCAGTACAACGTGAGTTGGGCACGCGGGTTGAGTTGAGCACAACGTTTCATCCTCAGACGGACGGACAATCAGAGTGCACTATTTAGATCTTGGAGGATATGCTCCACGCATGTGTCATAGACTTCAGAGGATCGTGGGATCAGTTCTTACCCCTTGCAAAGTTTGCCTACAATAACAGCTACCAGTCGAGCATTCAGATGGCTCCCTATGAGGAACTATATTGTAGACGGTGTCGATCGCCGGTTGGATGGTTTGAGCCGGGGGAGGCTCGGTTGTTGGGCACACACTTAGTACAAGATGCCTTGGATAAGGTCAAGATTATTCAGGATCGACTTCGCACAGCTCAGTCCAGGAAGAAGAGTTATGTCGACTGCAGAGTTCGTGATGTTGCATTCATGGTCGGGGAGAGAGTGTTACTTCGGGTATCACCCATGAAGGGTGTAATGAGGTTTGGAAAGAAGGGCAAGTTGAGCCCTAGGTATATCGAACCTTTTAAGATTTTGGAGAGAATGGGAGAGGTTGCTTACAGGCTTGCGTTGCCACCGGGGTTATCATCAGTCCATCCGATGTTCCATGTATCCATGCTTCGAAAGTATCATGACGATCCGTCTCATGTGTTAGATTTCAGCTATGTCCAGTTGGACAAGGATTTGACTTACGGGGAGGAGCCAGTGGCTATTCTAACCCAACACGTTTGCTAGTTGAGATCAAAGCGTTACCCTTCAGTTCGAGTACAGTGGAGAGGTCAGCCTGTTGAGGCAGCTACTTGGGAGTTTGAGTCCAATATGCGGAGTAGATATCCCCACCTTTTCACAAGCCCAGATACTTTTCTATGTCCGTTCGAGGAAGAACGGTTGTTTTAGAGGTGGAGAGTGTGATGACCCAAAAGGTCATCTTATGTTTTAGAACCCGAATCTGCACTCTTAAGTGTTCAAAATCTTATTTTTACCCTTCTCGATTTGCGTGCGCAGTCCGGGCATGTTTCTAGAAAGCTTTTATGTTAAAAACTAATGAAAATAAGAATTTTTGCCTTAAAAGATAATTTTAGTTGACTTCGGTCAACATTTTTGGTAAACGATCCCGGATCCGCATTTTGACGGTCCCGGTGGGTCCGTATCAAATTATGGGACCTGGGCGTATGCCCCGAATCGAATTCAGAGGTCCCTAGCTCAAGTTATGAATTTTTTATGAAAATTAAAAGTCTGTAATTTTTGTTTTTAAGAATTGATTGGTGTTTGGCATTGTTAGTATCGGGTCCGTATTTTGGTTTCGTAGCCCAGTACAGGGTCATTATAATATTTAAGACTTGTTTGTGAAATTTGGTGAGAAACGAATTTGATTTGACGTGATTCGGACGCCCAGTTGAGAAGATAGGAATTTTAAAGCGTTCTTGAGAATTTCATTTGATTTGGTGCAAAATTCGTAATTTTATGTGTTATTTTGGAGATTTGATTGCGAGAGCAAGTTTGTATGATGTTTTTAGACTTATGTGCATATTTGGTTTGGAGCCCCGAGGGCTCGGGTGAGTTTCGGATATGCCACGGGATGTTTTGGACTTAGAAAATCTGGTATTTTAATGCAGATGGTGTTCTGGCATGTCCTTCTTCGCGTTCGTGAACGCGAAGAGTAAACTGATGAGGCCGGAATTTTCTTCTTCGCGAACGCGAAGGCTTGGTCGCAAACGCGAAGCGATGGGGGCGTTTCCCTTCACGAACGCGACAAGCTCATCGTTCGGGCCTAATGTGCTAAATGCTGCTTTTTACCGCTTTGATATTGTTTGAACTATATATAAAACTGTTACGGAACCCTTCTTCTCTCTGAGTTTTTAAATCTTCTGGGAAGAGCACGCTGGCAGGACTTCTTTTCTGTTAATGTCATATCCTAATTTAGAACGAGGATCGGATCAGTTACAAAGTCGGATGGCCTTTTGGTTACCGGTACGTTGCCCCCCCCGGCTCGAGTTGTCCGCTCGGGTAAGCCAGGTCTAGAACCATACACCCAGGATTTAAACTTAGAATAACACAGCCTTATGCCGGATCCCTAGTAGGTACGTTTGCTTGCATCACGTGCATTTGACTTTGGGGACACAACACAGGGGTTGGGTCCATCTAGGACAGGTTATCATGACTTGGCCAGTCGTTTCAAGAGTTATAGCCCCGTTTTCCCCCATTTCTACTTCTTTTGGTATTATTCAGTTGTATTCTATTATACCGGGTTAGTCGGTTCTGGTCCGGAGTTGTTTCGGAGTGAATTGAGACGCTTAGTCTCTAATTTAGAAGCTTAAGTTGGAAAAGTCAACCGGATGTTGACTTATGTGTAAACGATCCCGGATTTGAATTTTGATGGTTCAATTAGCTTCGTTAGGTGATTTTGGACTTACAAGCGCATCCAAAATATGATTTGGAGGTCCGTAGTGGACTTAGGCTTGAATTGGCGAAAGTTGGAAATTTGGCGATTTTGGTCGGCAGTGGAAAATTTGATATTGTGGTCGAAATGGATTTACAGAAGTTGGAGTAGGGTCGTAGTATCATTTGTGACGCGTTTGTAAAATTTGAGTTCATTCAGGCGTGGTTTGGTAGGTTTCGGTGTCGGTTGCAGAACTTGGAAGTTTAGAAGTTCTTAGGCTTGAATCTGAGGGTAATTTAGTGTTTTGATGTAGTTTTCAGTGATTCAAAGGTTCGACTAAGTTTATATGAGGCTATATGACTTGTTAGCATTTTTGGTTGAGGTTTCGAGGGCCTCGGGTGTGTTTCTGGTGGTTAACGGATCAAGTTTGAAGTTTGGAGAATTGTTGAAGTTGGCGTGTTGCTGATGTATTCGCACCTGCAAGGGTATCGCCGCATGTGTGACACCGCAGGTGCGATGGGATTGACGCAGGTGCGGAAGTGTGTTGGATTGGGGAAAACCGCAGGTGCGAGTGGGTGTGCACATTTGCGAGCCCGCGGGAGTGTGTAGTTGCCGAAGAAGCGGAAGAGAGGAGGTCTGGCAGTGGCTGCAGGTGCGAGGTATTTTCCGCACCTGCGAGGTCCCAGAAGCGGATAGGGAGCGCAGGTGCGGAGATGTGTGCGGATATTTTTACGCAAAAGCGGCACCGCAGGTACGCATTTTGAGCCGCATGTGCGAAAAGCCTGGGCAGAACCTATAAATAGAAGACTTCGCGAATTTTGCTCATTTCCACCATTTTCAAGTCGGACCTTGGAGTTTTTGGAGTGATGTTTGAAGGGGATTCAAGGGTTTTCACGGAGGTAAGTTGCTTGAGCTCTAATACTCCTAGCTATGGTGTTTTCCCGTTGTTTTCTCATCTAATAGTGGGATTTATGAGTGAAAATAGGGGGTTAGGGCTTGGGAGTTTTGAGTGTGATTTGAGTATTTGAGGGACCAAATGATGTCGGATTTTGATAAACTTTGTATGGTTAGACTCGTGAGTGAATGTCTTTCAAGTTTTGTATCTTTTGTCAGATTTCGAGGCGTGGGCCCGGGGCCGGGTTTAAGTCAATTTCGGGTTTTGAGTCTAATTTGGTTGTTTTTCTTGTGGAATTTATTCCTTTAGCACATATTGATGGTATTGTACTGGTTGTGACTAGATTCGAAGCGTTTGGAGGCCGAATCGAGGGGCAAGAGCATCGCGGAATAGAGATTTGCTCGGTTTGACGTAAGTAAAGGTTGTAAATCTAGTCCTGAGAGTATGAAACCCCGGATTATTTGTGTCATGTGACTATTTGGAGGTGACGCACATGCTAGGTGACGGGCGTGTGGGCATGCACCGTTGGGGATTGTGACTTGGTCCGACTCGTAGCAACTATAAAGTTGAATTTACAGTAAATCATTCTAAACACCATGTCTTGGCCTTATGCCAGTACTGTTTCGACCCTTAGAGGTCTTTTCTTGCTGTCCTCTCACGGTTTTTGGTTCATAATCTATACTCAGTCATGTTCATACATTTTTACATCATAGCTCAGTTTCTATTACTTTATTTGATGCATAATATCAATGTTGTTTGGGCTGATTACTTGATTTCTGAGAGCCCGAGAGACTGGAGAGATTATGACTGAGTGAGGCCGAGGGCCTGATTGTGAGGACATTTATTGGATCGGGCTGCACGCCGCAACATGTTTCATTGATTCTGCCATGATGTGCATTGATATGGCGCTTGGGCTGAAGGAGCCCCTCCGGAGTCTGTACACACCCCCAGTGAGCGCAGGTACCTACTGAGTGGCGAGTGACGAGTGGCGAGTGCTGAGTGATTGGGAGGCATGAGTGATTGGGAGGCATGAGTGATTGTGAGGTTGGAGTGATTGGGAGGACTGAGTGATGTTTTGCCAGAGGGGAGGTATATGATTTCATCTTGTGTGCTCATATCTGCTTTGAGTCCTTGTTTGAGAACTGTTGAAAGATATTTTTATTGGTTTTACCTTAACTTGATTTAAACAAGCTAATTTGACTTAAACACTGGATTTTAAAGCATGTTGTACTTTACGGAATTTTTGTGATATGAACTATACTTGCATCTAGCTCGTATTACTTCTCAACCTTTATTTACTGTTGTTACTTACTGAGTTGGTGTACTCACGTTACTCTCTACACCTTGTGTGCAAATCCAGGCATTTCTGGCCACGGTAGCTGTTGTTGATATATTTAGTAGCGGATCATCGGAGATAGCAAGGTAGCTGCCTGGCGATCGCAGCACTATTTTTCTTCTTCCTTTATCTTCCCCTTAGTTGTATTGGTTTTTCCCAGACTATGCTAGTCTTGTTGTTATCAGACAGTTTGTAGTAGTTGCTCATGACGTAGTGACACCCCGATGTCGGGCTATCTTTCCGCATTTTATTTTTATTTTGGTTTGAACTCTTTAATGAAGATTCTAGTAAAGTAAATCTTTGACTTATCTTTTAAATGAAATATCGATGTGTTTTTGAAATGTGTCGGCTTGCCTAGTACCATGATAGGCGCCATCACGATTGGATTTAGTTTTGGGTCGTGACAAATTGGTATCAGAGCCTAGGTTACATAGGTCTCATGAGTCATGAGCGAGTTTAGTAGAGTCTTGCGAATCGGTACTGAGACGTCTGTACTTATCTTCGAGAGGCTGTATAACCTTTAAGAAAATTCCACATTCATGAATTCTTGTCGTGCAAATTTGTTGATTCTAGTAACTAAACATCTATTGTTTCATTCTCTCACAGATGGTGAGGACTCGTATTACCGGTTAGGAGGGCCAGCCACCAATACCACCAGCCAGGGCCGCGAGAGGCTGGTAGGGGCAGAGGTGCAGCCCGCACAGCAGCTGGGGCAGTACCTGCAGATCCACCAGTTGCCCTAGATCAGGACCAAATTCTAGTTATTGATGCACCAGCTCAGGCACCACCTGTGCCTATTGTGATTCCAGGCCTTCAGAAGGCCTTAGCTCAGATTCTGACCGCGTGCACCAGCCTTGCTCAGGAGGTCTCTATTTCGGCCGCAGCAGTCACTTCTCAGGCCAGGGGAGGTGCTCAGACTCACGCTGCTCGCACACCATAGCAGGTAGTACAGAGATTCTAGACACTGGGGGCACCACCAGCCTAGCCGGTTGCAGTTGCTCAGGACTACATTGTTCCTGCTATGCCTGAGGATGAGCAGCATAGATTGGAGAGATTTGGGAGACTCCAACCTCCATCTTTCAGTGGTGCAGAGGGTGAGGATGCACAGGGTTTTTTGGACAAGTGTTAGAGGATACTCCGTACAACAAGTATTCTGGAGACCAGTGGGGTCTTGTTCACTACCTTCTAGTTCTCTGGGGCTATATTCAGTTGGTGGGAGGCTTACGAGAGGCGTAGGCCGGTTGGCGCATCACCCCTTACTTGGCAGCAGTTCTCCATTATCTTTCTGGAGAAGTTTGTGCCTCAGTCTCGTAGAGAGGAGCTGCGCAGACAGTTTGAGTAGCTTCGTCAGGATGATATATCTGTGACACAGTATGATTTGCGATTCTCAGAGTTGGCCAATCATGTTATATGATTGGTTCCCATAGACAGAGAGAGGATCAGGAGGCTTATAGATGGCCTTACTTTTCAGCTTGGATTGCGTATGACCAGAGAGAGAGTGTCTGGTGCTACTTTTGATGAGGTTGTCGACATTTCTTGGTAGATTGAGATGGTTCGCCCGTCAGGAGAGGGTTAAGAGGGATGCCAAGAGGCTTCGAGGATAGGGTGGATTCGGTGGTGCTCCTCATAGGGGTCAGTTCCAGCACGTCAGAGGCCGTCCATTCGGGCATGCTCAGTCAGGCTGCCCAGTTTACCGTGGTGCATCATCGGGCCATAGTTCTCACAGTTCTCATCAGGGCTACTCATCACTCACTGCCCTCCCATCCCAGAGTTTGTCTCGTGCTCCGTTAGTTCAAGGCTCCTCCATGCCAAGTTCTTCTACCATTTATCCCGGTGTTAGGGGTTCCCTTCAGTCCCCGTCACCTGCACCAGGGAGTTGTTTTGAGTGTGGGGAGTTTGGGCATATGTGGAGGCAGTGTCCTAGTCATCATGGGGATCCATCTCAGCAGAGGAGTCAGCCTTCGACTTCGGCACCAGTTACTTCACCACCCGCCCAGTCATCTAGGGGTGGAGACAGTCAGCCAGGGGTCGCCCTAGATGGGGAAGCCGATCAGGTAGTGGTCAGGCCCGTTTCTATGCCCTCCTGGCCAGACCAGATGCTATTGCTTCAGATGCTGTGATTACAGGTATTGTCTTAGTTTGTCACAGAGATACCTCTGTATTATTTGACCCTAGTTCCACGTATTCATATGCTTCCTCATATTTTGCTCATTTTCTGGATATGCCCCGTGAGCCTTTAGTTTCATCTATTCATGTATCTACTCATGTGGGCGATACTATTGTTGTGGACCGTGTGTATCGGTCATGTATGGTGACTATTGGGTATCTGGAGACCCGAGTGGACCTTTTGCTGCTCAGTATGGTTGACTTTTGAGGTGATATTGGGTATGGATTGGTTATCACCATGCCATGCTATTTTAGATTGTCACGCTAAGACCGTGACGTTGGCGATGCCGGGATTCTCGAGGGTTGAGTGGAGCGGTTTTGTAGACTATGTACCTAGTAGGGTGATTTAATATTTGAAGGCTCGGCGTATGGTCGAGAAAGGTTGTCTATCCTATCTGGATCTTGTGAGGGATGTTAGTGCAGAGACTCCTACCATTGATTCTGTTCTGGTGGTACGTGATTTTCCGGATGTGTTTCCTGCAGACCTGCCCGGCATGCCACCTGACAGGGATATTGACTTTGGTATTGATTTGGTGTCGGGCACTCAGACCATTTCTATTCCACCGTATCGTATGGCACCGGTGGAGTTGAAGGAGTTTAAAGGACAACTTCAGGAACTCTTTGATAAGGGGTTTATTCGGCCTAGCATGTCACCTTGGGGTGCACCGGTTCTATTTATAAAGAAGAAGGATGGTTCCATGAGGATGTGCACTGATTACAAGCAGTTGAACAAGGTCATAGTCAAGAACAAGTATCCTTTGCCTCGTATTGATGATTTGTTTGACCAGCTTCAGGCAGCGAGGGTGTTCTCCAAAATTGATTTAAGGTCCGGGTATCACCAGCTAAAGATTCGGGATTCGAATATTCTTAAGACTGCTTTTAGGACCCGTTATGGCCATTATGAGTTCATTGTGATGTCTTTTGGGCTGACCAATTCCCCAGCAGCGTTCATGCATTTAATGAACAGTGTATTCCAGCGCTATTTGGACTCGTTCGTTATTGTATTCATTGATGACATCCCGGTGTACTCTCGTAGCTAGGAAGAGCATGCTCAGCATCTGAGGATTGTATTATAGAGATTGAGGGAGGAGAAGCTTTATGCAAAGTTCTCCAAGTGTGAGTTTTGGCGCGGTTCAGTAGCATTCTTGGGGCACGTGGTGTCCAGTGAGGGTATTCAGGTGGATCCGAAGAAGATAGAGGCGGTGCAGAGTTGGCCTAGACCGTCCTCAGCCACGGATATTAGGAGCTTTCTTAGTTTGGCGGGCTATTACCATCGCTTTGTGGAGGGATTTTCATCTATTGCATCACCTTTGACCAAATTGACCCAAAAGGGTGCTCCTTTCAGGTGGTCGGACGAGTGTGAGGAGAGCTTTCAGAAGCTCAAGATTGCCTTGACCACAGCTCTAGTGTTAATTCTGCCATCAGCTTCTGGTTCTTACACCGAGTATTATGACGCCTCGAGGATAGGCATTGGATGTGTTCTGATGCAGGAGGGTAGGGTGATTGCCTATGCCCCGCGCCAGTTGAAGACCCATGAGAAGAACTATCTTGTCCATGATCTTAAGTTAGCAGCCATTGTTCACGCCTTGAAGATTTGGTGCCATTATTTATATGGGGTTCATTGTTAGATCTATACTGATCACCGGAGTCTGCAGCATCTGTTTAAGCAAAAGGATCTTAATTTGCTACAACGAAGATGGTTAGAGCTTCTTAAGGAGGCCAATGTGGTGGCCGATGCTTTGAGTCGCCGGGCGGAGATTTTGGGGAGTTTAGCATATCTTCCGACAGCAGAGAGACTCTTGGCATTGGATTTTCAGGTCTTAGTGGGCCAGCTTGTTAGATTGGATATTTCGGAGCCGAGTCGGGTATTGGCTTGCGTGGTCTCCAGGTCTTCTCTTTATGACCGTATCAGGGAGCGTCAGTATGATGACCCCTATCTGCTCGTTCTTCAGGATAGGGTCCGGCGAGTTGATGCTAGGGATGTGACTATTGGTGATGACAGCGTGTTGAGGATGAAGGGTCGGATATGTGTGCCTAATGTAGATGGGCTTGGGAGTTGATTCTTGAGGAGGTCCACAGCTCGCGGTATTCCATCCATTCGGGTGCCGCAAAGATGTACCAGGATTTGAGACAGCACTATTGGAGGAGGAGGATGAAGAAGGATATAGTTGGGTTTGTGGCTCGGTATCTCAACTGTCAGCAGGTTAAGTATGAGCATCAGAGACCGGGTGGCTTGCTTCAGATATTAGACATCCCGGAGTGGAAGTGGAAGCGGATCACCATGGACTTCGTAGTTGGGCTCCCACAGACTTCGAGGATGTTTGATGCTATTTGGGTTATTGTAGATCGGCTGACCAAGTCCGCGCACTTCATTCTAGTTGGTACTACTTACACTTCAGAGCGGTTGGCTGAGATTTATATCCGAAAGATTGTTCGCCTGCATGGTGCCCCAGTTTCCATCATTTCAGATAGGGGTACTCAGTTTACATCGCAATTTTGGAGGGCCGTGCAGCGAGAGTTGGGTACCCAGGTTGAGTTTAGCACATCTTTTCACCCTCAGACGGACGGACAGTCCGAGCGCACTATTCAGATATTGGAGGACATGTTGCGCGCTTGTATCATTTACTTTGGGGGTTCATGGGACCAGTTTCTGCTGCTCGCGGAGTTTGCATATAACAACAATTATCAGTCGAGTATTCATATGGCTCCGTATGAGGCTTTATATAAGAGGAGGTGTAGATCTCCGATACGATGGCTTGAGCAGGTGAGGCTAGGCTCTTGGGTACAGACTTGGTCCAGGATGCATTAGATAAGGTAAAGTTGATTAAGGAGCGGCTTCGCACGGCGCAGTCTAGACAGAAGAGCTATGCGAACAGAAAGGTCCGTGATGTGTCTTTCATGGTTGAGGAGAAGGATTTGCTGAAGGTATCACCCATGAAGGGTGTTATGAGGTTTGGGAAGAGGGGAAAGTTGAGACCCCGGTTCATTGAGCCTTTTGAGGTGCTTCAGAGGATAGGGGAGGTGGCTTATAAGCTTGCCTTGCCACCCAGTTTGTCGAGTGTGCATCCGGTATTTCATGTTTCCATGCTCCGAAAGTATGTTGACAATCCGTACCATGTTTTGGACTTCGGCACGGTTCAGTTGGAGGGTGATATGACTTACGATGTGGAGTCGGTGGCCATTTTAGATCGACAGATTCGGAAGTTGAGGTCAAAGGACATAGCTTCAGTGAAGGTGCAGTGGAGAGGTCAGCCTGTGGAGGAGGCCACTTGAGATACCGAGCGGGAGGTGCGGAGCAGATATCCACACCTATTTGAGACTCCAGGTATGTTTCTAGACCCGTTCGAGGACGAACGTTTGTTTAAGAAGAGGAGGATGTAACTACCCAGACGTTCGTTTTGAGAGTTATAGCCATCTTTCCCCCATTTCTGCTTCTTTTTGTATTATTCAGTTGTATTGTGTTATACCGGGTTAGTCGGTTCGGGTCCGGAGTGGTTTCGGAGTGGATTGAGACGCTTAGTCTCTTATTTAGAAGTTTAAGTTAGAAAAGTCAACCGGATGTTGACTTATGTGTAAATGATCCTTGATTTGAATTTTGATGGTTCCATTAGCTCCGTTAGGTGATTTTGGACTTAGGAGCGCGTCCGAAATGTGATATGGAGGTCTGTAGTGGAATAAGGCTTGAATTGGCAAAAGTTGGAAATTTGGCGATTTTGGTTGGTAGTGGAAAATTTGATATCGGGGTCGAAATGGATTTCCGAAAGTTGGAGTAGGTTCGTAGTGTCATTTGTGATGCGAGTGTAATATTTGAGGTCATTCGGACGTGGTTTGGTAGGTTTCGGCGTCGTTTGCGGAACTTGGAAGTTTAGAAGTTCTTAGGCTTGAATGCGAGGGTAATTTGGTGTTTTGATGTTGTTTTGAGTGATTCGAAGGTCCGAATAAGTTCATATGAGGTTCTATGAGTCGTTGGCATGTTTGGTTGAGGTCCCGAGGGCCTCGAGTGTGTTTTGGGTGGTTAACGTATTAAGTTTAAAGTTTGGAGAATTGCTGAAGTTGGCATGTTGCTGGTGTTATCGCACCTGCGAGGGTATCACCGCAGGTGCGGAAGTGTTTTATATTAGGGAAAACCACAGGTGCGATTGGGTGTGCGCATCTGCGAGCCCGCAGGAGCAGGTAGTTGCCACAGAAGCGGAAGAGAGGAGGTCTGGCAGTGGCCGCAGGTGAGAGGTATTTTTCGTACCTACGAGGTCGCAGAAGCGGATATGGAGCGCAGGTGCGGAGATGGGGATTTAAGTGAATTTCCGTAGATGAGGAAAGTTTTGCTCAAAAGCGGCACCGCAAGTGCGAATTTTGAGCCGCAGGTGCGAAAAGCCTGGGCAGAACCTATAAATAGAAGACTTCGCGAATGTTTGCTCATTTCCACCATTTTCAAGTCGGACCTTGGAGCTTTTGGAGTGATTTTTTAGGGGGATTCAAGGTTTTTCACATAAGTAAGTTGCTTGAGCTCTAATACTCCTAGCTGTGGTGTTTCCCCGTTGTTTTCTCATCTAATAGTGGGATTTAGGAGTGAAAATAGGGGGTTAAGGCTTGGGATTTCTGAGAGTGTGATTTGAGGATTTGGGGGACCAAATGATGTCGGATTTTGATGAACTTCGTATAGTTACACTCGTGAGTGAATGGGCTTTCACGTTTTGTAACTTTTGTCAAATTTCGAGGCGTGAGCCCGTGGGCCGGGTTTGAGCCAATTTCGGGTTTTGAGTCTAATTTGGTAGTTTTTCTTGTGGAATTTATTCCTTTAGCACATATTGATGGTATTGTACTGGTTGTGAGTAGATTAGGAGTGTTTGGAGGCTGAATCGAGGGGAAAGAGCATTGTGGAGTAGAGACTTGCTCGGTTTGAGGTAAGTAACAGTTGTAAATATAGTCCTGAGGGTATGAAACCCCGGATATTTTGTGTCATGTGACTATTTGGAGGTGATGCACATGCTAGGTGAGGGGCATGTGGGCGTGCACCATTAAGGATTGTGACTTGGTCCATCCTGTAGCAACTATAAAGCTGACTATACTGTCGTAGCTATATGATTCTTATGTGTTTTTAGAAAGATTTACAGTAAATCATGCTAGAGGCCATGTCTAGGCCTTATGCCAGTATTGTTTTGACCCTTGGAGGTCTTTTCTTGTTGTCCTCTCACTGGTTTTGGTTGATAATTTGTACTCATTCATGTTCATGCATTTTTACATCATAGCTCAGTCTTTGTTACTTTATTTGATGCATCATATCAATGTTGTTTGGGTTGATTACTTGATTTCTGAGAGCCCGAGTGACTGGAAAGATTATGACTGAGTAAGGCAAAGGGCCTAATTGTGAGGACAATTATGGGATCGAGCTGCACGCCGTAGCATATTTCATTGATTCTGCCATGATGGGCATTGATATAGTGCTTGGGCTGAAGGAGCCCCTCCGGAATCTATACACACCCCCAGTGAGCGCAGGTACCTACTGAGTGCGAGTGCCGAGTGCTAAGTGATTGGGAGGCATGAGCGATTGGGAGGCATGAGTGATTGTGAGGTTAGAGTGATTGGGAGGAGTGAGTGATGTTTTGCCCGAGGGGCGGTATATGATTTCATCTTGTGTGCTCATAGCTGCTTTGAGTCTTTGTTTGAGAACTGTTGAAAGATATTTTTATTGGTTTTACCTGAACTGGATTTAAACAAGCAGATTTGACTTAAACACTGGTTTTTAAAGCATGTTGTGCTTTACGGAATTTTTGTGATATGAACTGTACTTGCATCTAGCTTGTCACTACTTCTCAGCCTTTATTTACTGTTGTTACTTACTGAGTTGGTGTACTCACGTTACTCCCTGCACCATGTGTGTAGATCCAGAAATTTCTAGCCACGGTAGCGGTTGTTGATATATTCAGTAGCAGATCATCGGAGATAGCAAGGTAGCTGCCTGGCGATCGCAACCCTGCTTTTCTTCTTCCTTTATCTTCCCCTTAGTTGTATTGGTTTTTCCCAAACTATGCTAGTCTTGATGTTATCAGACAGTTTGTAGTAGTTGCTCATGGCTTAGTGACACCCCGATGTCGGGCTATCTTTTCCGCATTTTATTTTTATTTTGGTTTGAACTCTTTAATGAAGATTCAAGTAAAGTAAATCTTTGACTTATATTTTAAATGAATTATCGACATGTTTTGGAAATGTGTCGGCTTGCCTAGTACCACGATATGCGCCATCATCACAGAATTTAGTTTTGGATCGTGACACAGGTGTACCCGAAATAAAAAGACCATCCTGATGCATTTTACGTGCTACTCGTACATTTATTTGCTTCGGCTTGGATGTTGACCGGCTTCTATAATATGTAAGAAAAATAAAAGTAAAAACCAAGATTGAGGTAGGAGAGAAAATAACCTGATTCTGAAAATCCCGGTATTCAAAATATCCTGAAACTCTGCCGAAACTCCGGTCCCAATTTTCAAAAAACAAAAAATCAAAAATATTTTTCCTTTTCTTAATTCCCTATTTAGAATTCTTTCTTTAGAAAATCCAAAAAATAAAATTCAAAAATATTTTCCTTCTTTTTCGAAGTCTTTCATTCGATTAAAACAGAAGTGAAAAAAAACATTTAAATCAAAATTCATAATATTTTCTTCCTTCTTTAGAATTCCTTCTTTTTAAAAAAAAATTCAAAAATTCCATAAAAAGAAAAAAAAACTCCAAAAACAAATATTTAAAAGTTTATAAGAAAAAAAATAGGTCAGTCTTTTCCCGATCTTCCCGAACTACGCAAGATCTGATTCATGCGGCGTCATCATACGTAGGAAATCCCCATCGGATTCGATTATAGACATTAAATAAACTGAGTGAGAAATAAGAAAAGAAAAGAGTGACAAAAAAATAACAAAAAAAAAAGAGAAAAAAAATAATAAAAAAAGAAAGAAAAGAAAGCAAGACTGAAAAATCCAAAAAGAAATTTCTTTGTCCAGTTTAACAAAGAAAACCATAGAATGTTTTTATGAATATGCTGTCAAATGGCGTGAGCAAGCCGCCAGGGTAAAGCCTCAAATGGACGAAGCATAAATGGCTACGATTTTCCAACAGGCCCGAGAGGCAGATTACTTCCGGAACATTATGTCCTCTATGGGTAATTCGTTCGCCGAGGCTATCAAAATTGGGGAGATGATCGAAAAGGGTTTAAAAATGGGCCGAATCTTGAGTCATGCTGCCTTTAAGGCCACATCACAGGTCGTTATGAATGGTTCGGGGGGTTTGATGAACAAAAACGGGAGAGAAGAGGGAGCCATGATGGCTTCGAGCTCGAGGGGGGCCCTCAGGTCATTCAGCCAATCATATATGCTTCCTAAGGTCTCACAACACTATTATACCCATCAAGATGTTGCTTATACCGTGGCACCGCCTCCCTATGCGGTGATGAACACACAACCTTATACGCGGCCATAACATTATACACAAAATCGAGCTCCACTACCAGAAATGCCCGTCCCTACCAAGCTCTATATAATTCCCAACCAAATGTTTCCCAATACAATCCTCGCTCAAGAGATCCCCTCAGAAGGAATCAGTTCACCCTTATTGCTGAATCATATGCAAGTTTGTTTCGAAAGCTAATCGGGCTAGGTCTGCTGCAGCCAGAGGCCCCGAACCGGCCGAACCCTGAGTCCCCTTCGCACCGAGCTGATACTAGATGTGAATACCACTCTGGAGCAGTGGGACACGGTACGAAGGACTGTTGGACCCTCAAGAGGGTAGTTGAAGACTTGATTGAAGTTGAAAGAATCGTTCTTTGGGACGAAGAGGCTCATAATATGATGAAAAATATTCTTCCTACTCACAGCAATAGGCCAATAGTCAGAATGATTTGTGAAGATGAGGAATTTGATCCGGCACTGAAGGCCATTGCATTCATTGCCAAAACAGAAGAAAAGCCAAAAAAGGGTCGACAAGCCTAAAAGTTTCCCATTAGACGGGAGTCTCGGTAGCCAGTCTTGCTATCCTTTCTACGTCTGGATTATCTAAGAGTGTGATCCGGATATTTTACTTTACTGTCTTACTTTCCAATGAAATTCTTCTATCTTTAAAATTCAAAAAAAAATCAAAAAGAAAAAAATATCAAATGAAATTAGTATTTCATTGTCCATAAATGTCTCTTCTTAATTCTGTCACTTCTCTTATTCCTTTTTCAGTTCTGTTAAATGCAGTTTTCAATAACATGACATGCTTGCGGACTTCATGCCCGGATCCAAAATTATTGTCAAACATCGAAATAATGAATCAAGAATCAGAATGCAATAAAGATAAGTTTAAGGAAATAAAACAAAGACTCGGAACAACTAAAGGAAAATTGGCTCCGGATTGGAAAGGTCCATACATTGTAACAAGACTAGTGCCAAAAGGGAGCGTTGTATTTGGGAGATATTAAAGGAAATATCTCTGTGCCAGCTGTCAATACAAACGCGATCAAAAGGTATTATGTTTCACCCTTTTACGCAACTTTAATGCTCTCTGATTGGGATGACGAAGGCTTTCATTCTCACTATCCAAACACTATCAACCCTTTGCAAACCCTTTGAGCCGGTTACCTTTTCTTTGACTACCCTCTTTGGAACCTGAAAGTGTTATTGAAAAAAAAAGAAAAAAATTAAAAAAAAAAATAGAGACAAAAGAAAATGAAAAAAAGGAAAAGGAAAGTAAAAATAAAGAGAAAATAAAATAAAACAGAAGGAAAACAAAATCAAAACAGTTCATGTTGCTTGAACTACGTTCGACTTGATTCTGAAAGGATACGTAGACAGCCTCTCTCTGGGGTTCAGTCACATCAAACAAAAATCCTCATTTCTCCAAAAGTTGAAACTCGGGCAGATGTTACAATGGTTCGGCGATGGTTTCGCCTGAAAGGTTCCAAAGTTGTAATTCCATCCAAATCCTTTTTACCCAAATCCATTTCAAGTCCTTCCGATCAATCAAGGAGAATATTCAAAATTGGAGGATACAGTCATTTGGATCTAATGCAAACCAAAATGAGAGAAATGAAAATGAGAGAGTCTTACTAGTGAAAACTTGTAAAGAGCACTATAAGGTGACGGTGAGTAGAGAAATGAGAGAGGTTAGATGGTGAAAACCCGCAAAGGGCGCCACTGATCGAAAAGAGGATCCTCACAGTCATTGACATCGACACAGTCCTGGGCAAGGTTTCTCGGTTTCAAGGAAAAGTTGTGATGAATTTCTAAGAGTTGGACGGTCTACATGGATCAGGCATCTAGTCCAAGAGGCATGTCATGTTCATGCAAGAAAGGTAAAGTAGAGAACATGGAATTTGGTCGTGAGGATAAGTTAATCTTCTATGGTCCCAGTGAAAAAGCAAGATTTGAGTCCTACAAGTCAAAATCTATGGCTTATGGACGCTCTGTAAGTCTCTCTCTCATGAAAAATCTTCACTGTGATGTGACTGCTATTTTCCATTATCAGCACCTTTCCTCTCTGTTAGATACTATTGGAAACTCTATTTATGAAAAACCAGTAAGGATGTTTTATGCAAACCTTTTTGTGAATGATAAAGATGACTTGGAATCTATGATTTTAGGCACTAGAATTGTTTTGGACTCTTATCAATTTAAAAAGATTTTCTCTGCTAAGTTTAGTGGGTTTGATGTGTTTGTACAAATTCGTGGCCCAAAGACTTTGAAGTTTCCTTTGATGAAGCAAAAACCTTTTTGTCTGATAATCCTCCTGACATTGGTCCCAAGAATCTTAATTTGAACATCGTGTCTTGGCCCATATGATTGTGTGATGACCCAAAAGGTCATCTTATATTTTAAAACTCGAATCTACTCTCTTAAGCCTTAAAAATCTTATTTTTATCCTCCTCGATTTGCATGCACAGTCCGGGCATGTTTCCAGAAAGCTTTTATGTTGAAATTTTATGAAAATAAGATTTTATGCCTTAAAAGTTAATTTTAGTTGACTTCGGTCAACATTTGCAGTAAACAGGCCTGGATCTGTGTTTTGACGGTCCCGATGGGTCCGTATTGAATTATGGGACTTGGGTATATGCCCGAAATCGAATTCGGAGGTCCCTAGCTCAAGTTATGAATTTTTTATGAAAATTAAAAGTTTGAAAATTAATTATTTTTAAGAATTGATTGATGTTTGGCATTGTTAGTATCGGGTCCGTATTTTGGTTTTGGAGTCCGGTGCAGGTTCATTATGATATTTAAGACTTGTCTATGAAATTTAGTGAGAAACGGAGTTGATTTGACGTGATTCGGACGTCCAGTTGAGAAGATATGAATTTTAAAGTGTTCTTGAGAATTTCATTTGATATGGTGCTAAATTCGTAGTTTTAGGTGTTATTTTGGCAATTTGATCGCGCGAGAAAGTTTGTATGATGTTTTTAGACTTGTGTGCATGTTTGGTTTGAAGCCCCGAGGGCTCGGGTAAGTTTCGGGTAGGCCACAGGATGTTTTGGACTTTGAAAATCGGGTATTTTGCTGCTGCAGGTGTTCTGGCAGGTCCTTCTTCGCGTTCGCGAAGTTACTCTCGCGAACACGAAGAGTAAACTGGGCAGCTGAAGTTTTCTTCTTCGCGAACGCAAAGGCTTAGTCGCGAACGCGAAGCGATGGGGGCATTACCCTTCGCGAACGTGACCAGCTCCTCGCGAACGCGTGGTGTTAGGCATACCTGAGGGAGGGTTGGTCGTTCCTTCATCGCGAACGCGAGCAATGTCTCATGAACGCGAAGGCCAGAGGGGAGTAACCATCGCAAACGCAAGCAAAGTATCGCGAACGGGAAGGCTTGGCAGCCAGTACCCTTCGCGAACACGACAGTGGCCTCGCGAACGCGATCCACAGTATCGCCTAGTGCATAAAACAGAATCAAACACGGGTTTAAGCCATTTCTTCAACATTTTTCAAGAACCAAATGGGTAGAGTCGATTTTCAAGAGTCATTTTCTTCCCCAAAGTGTTGGTAAGTGATTCTAACCATTTTCGTTCAATTACCTATTACATTTCTTGAATTATCAACCTAAAATCTAGAGTTTTCATAGTAGAATTAGGGGTTAGGGTAGAAACTAGGAATTTCAGAAATTTGAGAATTTAGACCTCAATTGGAGGTCGGATTCCAAAACCAATTATATATCCGGGCTCGGGGGTGAATGGATAAATGAATTTTGGTCCGAACCTTGGGTTTTGACCAAGTGGACCCGGGGTCAATTTTTTGACTTTTTGGAGGAAAATTTGGGAAATTTAATTTATGCAATATAATTGATTTCTTTAGGAATATTTGATATTATTGAGTCATTTTTGGATAGATACGAGTGGTTTGGAGGTGAATTTCAAAGGAAAAGGTGTGATTGAGAATTAAGTGGCCTTCGGAGCGAGGTAAGCGTCGTGTCTAACTTTGGCTTGAGGGAATAGGTATTATGTATTTATTTGCTACGTGTTTGGTTGTTAAATACGATGTATAGGTGAGGTAACGAGCATCTATGTGTCGTTGTCGAGTCATAGCATGCGGGTGAAATTCTATTATTGTCTATTTTGTAGCCTTAAATTCTACTATCCATGCTTAGCGGGTTATTTGAAATGTTGGGTGACTTATATCTGGTTTCACTAAGATTTGGTAACTTTCGAATATTGATTCAAGATTGAGGTTACATTGTGCTATTAATTATGGGTAAAATATTGGTTTCTTTGTGATACTCTTATCTATCCGTTGTTATTGATTCTATGATTTGTGAGGAGGAGTGTAAAGCACAAAGGGTGATGCCGTGCATGCACTATTTATATTGTGAGGAAGAGTGTAAAGCATGAAGGGTGATGCCGTGTATATTATGAGAGATTTAATGCACGAAGGGTGATGCCGTGTTGTTCTATTTATTTATTTGGTGAGGTTGAGAGTAAAAGCACGAAGGGTGATGCCATGCCGTTCTATTTGTTTATTTGGTGAGGTTGAGAGTAAAAGCACGAAGGGTGATGCCGTGCAGTTTTCCTTTGTTGTTTTTATTTGCTCAATTTGTTTAAGGATTTTTGGTTTAATTATGTCTTTTCATTTTTCTCACTCTTTATATTGTATTCCCCCACTGTATGTCCCCTTCCCATTATTTATGCGTTATTTCTTTATTTATTGTTGTTGCCACTAGCATGATTATACTGTTCAGGAAATATGTGGGTGTCTTGCCCTAGCCTCGTCACTACTTCGCCGAGGTTAGGCTCGGCACTTACCAGTACATGGGGTCGGTTGTACTGATGCTGCACTCTGCACTTTCTGTGCATATTTTGGTACCGGCTCAGGTTGATCGAGATTTTACTATTGGTCAGTTGTCCGGAGACTCAAGGTAGATCTGTCGGCGTTCATAGACCTTGAAGTCCCCGTCTATCTTTTATGTCCTACTGTTTTCTTTCATTCAAACATTTGTATTTTTTTCAGACTATTACTTATAGTAAATTCTAGAATGCTCGTGAATTGTGACTCCAGATCCGGGTGGTAGTACTTAATACAATTTTATAATATTCCACACTTATTATATTTCATCTTATTTAATTATTGTTATTTACTGAATGGAAATAAGGAATTGGTTTAATGATTCTCTAATGTTGGCTTGCCTAACAAGTGAAATGTTAGGCACCATCACGGTCCCGTCAGTGGGAAATTTCGGGATGTGACAGTTGATATCAGAGCCCTAGGTTGCCTAGGTCTCACGATTCACGAGCAAGCTTAGTAGAGTTTGGAGGATCAGTACGGAGACGTCTGTGCTTGTCTTCCAGAGGCTATGAAGTTTAGGAACAAGTTTCACTTCTATTCTTCTCTGTCGTGTGATTTTGCTTTCTCAATACTGATTGAACTCTTCTACTCTTATTCTCTTGCAGATGGCGAGAACACATACCGCTTCCTCAGCTGAGCAGCAGTCAGAGCCTCCAGTGGCAGCTCCTACGCAGGGAAGAGGTCGAGGCCAAAACCGTGCCAGAGGCCGAGGTAGGGGCAGGGCTCAGCCTAGAGCCCGAGCAGCAGCCCCAGTAGTGGAGCCTCAGATAGAGCTTGATGAGGAGGTTCCAGCCCAGATTATTCCTACCAGACCAGCTCAGGTTCCAGAGGGGTTCATTGCCACCCCAGTACATCAGGACGCTTTGGTCCGTTTGGTGGGCCTTATGGAGAGTGTGGCCCAGACTGGCGTATTTCCCATGGCACCAGCAGTCTCTCAGGCTGGAGGAGGAGACCAGACTCCCACCACTCCCGCTCCGGAGCAGATAGCTCCCCAGTATCAGGTTCCAGCAGCTCAGCCAGTCGGATTAGTTCAGCCGGTTATTGCGGCACAGGTCGGAGATGGGCCAGCTATGTCTTCTAAGGCTTTGTGGAGATTGGACAGGTTTATCAAGCTCTTTCTGTTCACTTCAGTGGGGCTCCTTCAGAGGATCCCCAGGAGTATCTTGACAGCTGTCACGAGGTTTTACGGAACATGGGTATAGTGGAGACCAATGGGGTCGAATTTGTTGCATTTCAGATAACTAGTTCCGCCAAGAAATGGTGGAGAGATTACTTGTTGACCAGACCAGCTGAGTCGCCCGCTCTTACTTGGGACTAGTTCTCTTAGCTCTTCATAGAGAAGTTTCTACCTATCACATTGAGAGAGGAGCGTCGCCATCCGTTTGAGCGTCTCCAGTAGGGTAGTATGACTGTTACTCAGTATGAGACCCGTCTTGTGGATTTGGCCCGTCATGCTATTCTTCTGCTTCCCACAAAGAGAAAGAGGGTGGGGAGGTTTATTGATGGACTTGCTCAGCCTATCAGATTGCAGATGGCTAAGGAGACTGGAAGTGAGATTTCTTTTCAAGAGGCTGCAAATGTTGCCAAACGAATCAAAATGGTTCTTACTCAGGGAGGTCAGGGGTATGATAAGAGACCTCGTCATTCCGGTGAGTTCAGCGGTGCCTCATCTAGAGGTAGGTGTACTTTTGGTAGAGGCCATCCTCCCAGGCAGTTTCATTCAGCGCTCTAGGCATCCCACAGTGCCTCAGGTGGTCGTGGCCCTCAAATTTATTATTCCGACCAGCTAGCCTACAGTGCACCACCAGCTCCTATTAGTGCACCTCCACTCCAGAGTTATCAGGGTGGTTATTCAGGTCGATAGGGTCAGTTTTAGGGTCAACAGTGACAGCAGTCGAGGTTATGTTATACTTGTGGTGATCCGAGGCACATTGCTAGATTTTGCCCTCGGGCAACGGGCAGCTCGCAGCATCAAAGTTCTCGTGCAATGGTTCCGGCACCAGTTGCTACACCACCGGCTCACCTAGCCAGAAGTAGGGGTCAGGCAGCCAGAAGTAGAGGCCGGACTGTTAGAGGTGGAGGTCAGGCCATTAGAGGTGGAGACCAGCTAGTTAGAGGCCGTCCCAGGGACGTAGTTTAGGGTGGTGGGGCCCAGCCCCGATGTTATGCTTTCCTAGCCAGGCCTGAGGCTGAGTCATCTAACGTTGTTATCACAGGTACTGTTTCAGTTTGCAGTAGAGATGCTTCAGTTCTATTTGATCCGGGATCTACTTACTCCTATGTGTCATCCTATTTTTCTTCATATTTGGTTGTGCCTGTGATTCTTTGAGTGCTCCTGTGTATGTGTCCACACCAGTGGGAGATGCTATTGTTATAGATCGTGTTTATCATTCGTGTGTGCTCACCATTAGGAGTCTTGTGTGTTTATCACATGGTTGATTTTGATGTCATACTGGGTATGGATTGGTTGTCACCTTATCATGCTATATTAGATTGTCACGTGAAGACAGTGATCTAAGCCTTGCAGGGGTTGCCTCGATTAGAGTGGAGAGGGAATCTTGTCCATTCTGCCAGCAGGGTTATCTCTTATGTGAATGCTCGGCATATGGTCGAGAAAGGGTGTCTAGCTTATTTGGCTTATGTCCGCGATTCTAGTACAGAGATTCCTTCCATGGATTAAGTTCCGGTTGTTCGTGAGTTTCCAAAGGTGTTTCCTGCAGACCTGCTGGGGATGCCACCGGACAGGGATGTTGATTTCTGCATTGATTTGGCTCTGGGCACTCAACCTATTTCCATTCTGCCATACCATATGGCTCCGCCAGAGTTGAAAGAATTGAAGGAGCAGTTACAAGATTTGCTTGATAAGGGATTCATTAGACCTAGTGTCTCGCCCTAGGGTGCACCTGTATTGTTTGTGAAGAAGAAAGATGGATCGATGAGGATGTGTATTGATTATCGGCAGTTGAACAAAGTCACCATCAAGAATAAGTATCCATTACCGAGGATTGATGATTTATTTGATCAGCTTCAGGGTGCCAAGGTGTTTTCAAATATTGATTTGAGATGTGGCTACCATCAGTTGAGGATTAGGGCATCCGAAGTTCCTAAGACAGCTTTTCGGACTCGGTATGAGCATTATGAGTTTCTATTGATGTCATTTGGGCTGACAAATGCCCCAGCAGCATTCATGGATTTGATGAACCGGGTGTTCAAACCCTACTTGGATTCCTTTGTGGTTGTGTTTATTGATGATATCTTGATCTAATCCCACAGTCGAGAGGAGCATGAGCAGCACCTTCGAATCGTTCATCAGACTCTGAAAGACAGCCAGTTATATGCTAAGTTCTCAAAATGCGAGTTTTGGTTGGGTTCAGTTGCTTTCTTGGGTCACATTGTATCAGCAGAGGGTATTCAGGTGGATCTATGAAGATTGAGGCAGTTCAAAACTGGCCTAGACCCACATCAACTATAGAGATCAGTAGTTTCCTCGATTTGGTGTGCTATTACCGTCGATTTGTGGAGGGGTTTTCATCCATAGCAGCCCCGTTGACCAGATTGACACAGAAGGGTGTCCCGTTCAGGTGGTCAGACGAGTGTGAAGCGAGCTTTCAGAAGCACAAGATTGCTTTGACTACGACACCGGTATTTGTGTTACCCACAGGTTCAGGATCTTATACAGTATATTGTGACGCATCCCGTATTGGTCTGGGTGCAGTATTGATGCAGGGTGTCAAGGTTATTGCATATGCTTCACGGCAGCTGAAGGTTCATGAGAAGAATTACCATGTTCATGATCTAGAGCTGGCAGCCATTGTTCACGTGCTGAAGATTTGGAGGCACTATCTTTACGGCGTGCCATGTGACGTATTCACTGATCATCGGAGCTTGCAATATTTGTTCAAGTAGAAGGAACTCAATTTGAGGCAGAGGAGGTGGCTCGAGCTATTGAAAGACTAGCATATCACTATATTATACCATCCAGGAAAGACTAATGTGGTGGCCGATGCATTGAGTAGAAAAGTAATGAGTATGGGCAGCCTTGCTTATATTCCAGTTTGTGAGAGACCACTAGCATTGGATGTTCAGGCCCTGGCCAATCAGTTCATGAGGTTAGATGTTTCTGAGCCTAAACATGTCCTATCTTGTACAGTTGCTCGGTCTTCTATGTTTGAGCGCATCAGAGATCGGCAGGATGATGATCCTCATTTACCTGTCCTTAGAGACACAGTGCGGCACAGTGGTGCCAAGCAGGTTACTGTTGGAGATGACGGAGTTTTGAGGATGTAGGGTCGTATTTGTGTGCCTAATGTGGATGGGCTTCGTGAGTTGATCCTTGAGGAGGCTCACAGTTTTCGATATTCTATTCACCCGGGTGCTGCCAAGATGTACCAGGACCTATGGCAGCATTATTGGAGGAGGAGGATGAAGAAAGATATAATTGCTTACGTGCCCGTCATGTTATTCTTCTGCTTCCCACAAAGAGAGAGAGGGTGGGGGAGGTTTATTGATGGACTTGCTCAGCCTATCAGATTGCAGATGGCTAAGGAGACTGGAAGTGAGATTTCTTTACAAGCGACTGCTAATGTTGCCAGACGAGTCGAAATGGTTCTTACTCAAGGAGGTCAGGCGTCTGACAAGAGACCTCGTCATTCCGGTGAGTTCAGCGGTGCCTCATCTAGAGGCAGGAGTACTTTTAGTAGAGGCCATCCTCCCAGACAGTTTTATTCAGCGCTCCAGGCATCCCACAGTGCCTCAGGTGGTCGTGGCCCTCAGATGTATTATTTCGACCAGCTAGCCTACAGTGCACCTCCACTCCAAAGTTATCAGGGTTGTTATTCAGGTCGATAGGGTCAGTTTTAGGGTCAACAGTCACAGCAGTCGAGGTTATCTTATACATGTGGTGATTCGAGGCACATTGCTAGATTTTGCCCTCGGGCAATGGGTAGCTCACAGCATCAGAGTTCTCGTGCCATGGTTCCGGCACCATTTGCTGCACCACCGGCTCAGCTAGCCAGAAGTAGGGGTCAGGCAGCCAGAAGTAGAGGCCAGACTGTTAGATGTGGAGGTCAGGCCATTAGAGGTGGAGACCAGCCAGTTAGAGGCCGTCCCAGGGACGTAGTTCAGGGTGGTGGGGCCCAGCCCCGATGTTATGCTTTCCTAGCTAGGCCTGAGGCTGAGTCATCTAACGCTGTTATCACAGGTACTGTTTAAGTTTGCAGTAGAGATGCTTCAGTTCTATTTGATCCGGGATCTACTTACTCCTATGTGTCATCCTATATTTCTTCATATTTGGTTGTGCCTGTGATTCTTTGAGTGCTCCTATGTATGTGTCCACACCAGTGGGAGATGCTATTGTTATAGATCGTGTTTATCGTTTGTGTGTGCTCACCATTGGGAGTCTTGAGACTCGTGTAGATCTTCTACTTCTCGACATGGTTGATTTTGATGTCATACTGGGTATGGATTAGTTGTCACCTTATCATGCTATATTAGATTATCACGCCAAGATGGTGATCTAAGCCGTGTAGGGGTTGCCTCGATTAGAGTGGAGAGGGAATCTTGGCCATTCTGCCAGCAGGGTTATCTCTTATGTGAATGCTCGGTATATGGTCGAGAAAGGGTGTCTAGCTTATTTGGCTTATGTCCGCGATTCTAGTACGGAGATTCTTTCCATGGATTAAGTTCCGGTTGTTTGTGAGTTTCCAAAGGTGTTTCCTGCAGACCTGCCGGGGATGCCACCCGACAGGGATGTTGATTTCTGCATTGATTTGGCTCTGGGCACTCAGCCTATTTCCATTCCGCCATACCGCATGGCCCCGCCAGAGTTGAAATAATTGAAGTAGCAGTTGCAAGATTTGCTTGATAAGGGATTCATTAGACCTAGTGTCTCGCCCTGGGGTGCACCTGTATTGTTTGTGAAGAAGAAAGATGGATCGATGAGGATGTGTATAGATTATCGGCAGTTGAACAAAGTTACCATCAAGAACAAGTATCCATTGCCGAGGATTGATGATTTATTTTATCAGCTTCAGGGTGCCAAGGTGTTTTCAAAGATTGATTTGAGATGTGGCTACCATCAGTTGAGGATTAGGGCATCCGAAGTTCCTAAGACAGCTTTTCAGACTCGGTATGGGCATTATGAGTTTCTAGTGATGTCATTTGGGCTGACAAATGCCCCAGCAGCATTCATGGATTTGATGAACCAGGTGTTCAAACCCTACTTGCATTCCTTTGTGGTTGTGTTTATTGATGATATCTTGATCTAATTCCACTGTCGAGAGCAGCATGAGCAGCACCTTCGAATCGTTCATCAGACTCTGAAAGACAGCCAGTTATATGCTAAGTTCTCAAAATGCGAGTTTTGGTTGGGTTCAGTTGCTTTCTTGGGTCACATTGTATCAGCAGAGGGTATTCAGGTGGATCTATGAAGATTGAGGCAGTTCAAAACTGGCCTAGACCCACATCAACTATAGAGATCAGTAGTTTCCTCGATTTGGTGTGCTATTACCGTCGATTTGTGGAGGGGTTTTCATCTATAGCAGCCCCGTTGACCAGATTGACCCAGAAGGGTGTCCCGTTCAGGTGGTCAGACGAGTGTGAAGCGAGCTTTCAGAAGCACAAGACTGCTTTGACTACGACACCGGTATTGGTGTTACCCATAGGTTCAGGATCTTATACAGTATATTGTGATGTATCCCGTATTGGTCTGGGTGCAGTATTGATGCAGGGTGGCAAGGTTATTGCATATTCTTCACGGCAGCTAAAGGTTCACGAGAAGAATTACCATGTTCATGATCTAGAGCTGACAGCCATTGTTCGCGCGCTGAAGATTTGGAGGCACTATCTTTACGGCATGCCATGTGAGGTATTCACTGATCATCGGAGCTTGCAGTATTTGTTCAAGTAGAAGGAACTCAATTTGAGGTAGAGGAGGTGGCTCGAGCTATTGAAAGACTAGCATATCACTATATTATACAATCCGGGAAAGGCCAATGTGGTGGCCGATGCATTGAGTAGAAAAGTAGTGAATATGGGCAGCCTTGCTTATATTCCAGTTGGTGAGAGACCACTAGCATTAGATGTTCAGGCCCTGGCCAATCAGTTCGTGAGGTTAGATGTTTCTGAGCCCAACCGTGTCCTATCTTGTGCAGTTGCTCGGTCTTCTATGTTTGACCGCATCAGAGATCGGTAGGATGATGATCCTCATTTACTTGTCCTTAGAGACACAGTGCGGCACGGTGGTACCAAGCAGGTTACTATTGGAGATGACAGAGTTTTGAGGATGCAGGGTCGTATTTGTGTGCCTAATGTGGATGGGCTTCGTGAGTTGATCCTTGAGGAGGCTCACAGTTTTCGGTATTTTATTCACTCGGGCACTGCCCAAGATGTACCAGGACCTACGGCAGCATTATTGGTGGAGGAGGATGAAGGAAGATATAGTTGCTTACGTGGCTCGGTGCTTGAATTGTCAGCAGGTGAAATATGAGCATCAGAGACCCGGTGGTTTGCTTCAGCAGATGGAGATTCCTGAGTGGAAGTGGGAGCGTATCACTATGAACTTTGTTATTGGACTCCTACGGACTCAGTGGAAGTTTGACGTTGTGTGGGTTATTGTGGATAGGCTGATTAAGTCAGCACACATCATTCCTATGGCAGTTACCTATTCCTCGGAGTGGTTAGTAAAGATTTATATTCGGGAGATCATTCGTCTTCACGGTGTGCCCATGTCTGTCATTTCTGATCGAGGTACGCAGTTTACCTCTCACTTTTGGAGGGCAGTACAGCGTGAGTTGGGTACGCTGGTTGAGTTGAGCACAGCATTCCATCCTCAGACGGACGGGCAGTCCGAGCGTACTATTCAGATCTTGGAGGATATGCTCCGCGCTTGTGTCATAGATTTTGGAGGTTCTTGGGATCAGTTCTTGCCCCTTGCAGAGTTCGCCTACAACAACAGTTACCAGTCGAGCATTTAGATGGCTCCCTACGAGGCACTATATGGTAGGAGGTGTCGTTCGCCAATTGGGTGGTTCGAGCTGAGAGAGGCTCGGTTGTTGGGCACAGACTTAGTACAGGATACCTAGGATAAGGTCAAGATTATTCAGGATCAACTCCGCACAGCTCAGTCCAGGCAGAAGAGTTATGCCGACCGTAGAGTTCGTAATGTTGCATTCATGGTCGGAGAGAGAGTGTTACTTCGGGTATCACCCATGAAGGGTGTAATGAGGTTCGGAAAGAAGGGAAAGTTTAGCCCTAGGTATATCGGACCTTTTGAGATTCTGGAGAGAGTGGGAGAGGTGGCGTATAGGCTTGCGTTGCCACCTAGTTTAGCAGTTGTTCATCCGATAATCCATGTGTCCATGCTTCGAAAGTATCACGGTGATCCGTCCCATGTGTTAGATTTCAGCTCTGCCTAGTTGGACAAGGATTTGACTTACGAGGAGGAGCCGGTGGCAATTCTAGGCCGGCAAGTTCGCCAGTTGAGATCCAAGAGTTACCCTTCGGTTCGAGTGTAGTTGAGAGGTCAGCCTATTAAGGCAGCTACTTGGGAGACCGAGTCCGATATGAGAAGTAGATATCCCCACCTTTTCACCAGCCCAGGTACTTTTCTATGTCCATTCGAGGACGAATGATTGTTTTAGAGGTGGAGAATGTGATGACCCAAAAGGTCATCTTATGTTTTAGAATTCGAATCTGTGCTCTTAAGCCTTAAAAATCTCATTTCTACCCTTCTCGATTTGTTTGCACAGTCCGGGCATGTTTCCAGAAAGCTTTTATGTTGAAAATTTATGAAAATAAGAATTTATGCCTTAAACATTGATTTTTGCTGACTTCGGTCAATATTTTTGGTAAACGGGCTAGGATCCATGTTTTGATGGTCCCGGTGGGTCTGTATCGAATTATGGGACCCGGGCGTATGCCCGGAATCGAATTCGGAGGTCCCTAGCTCAAGTTATGAAATTTTTATGAAAATTAAAAGTCTGAAAAATTAATTGTTTTTAAGAATTGATTGATGTTTGGCATTGTTAGTGTCGGGTCCGTATTCTGGTTCCGGAGCCCGGTACATGTTCAATATAATATTTAAGACTTGTCTGTGAAATTTGGTGAGAAACGGAGTTGATTTGACGTGATTCGGACGTCGAGTTGAGAAAATATGAATTTTAAAGTGTTCTTGAGAATTTCATTTGATTTGGTGATAAATTCGTAGTTCTAGGTGTTATTTTGGTAATTTGATCGCGCCAGCAAGTTTGTATGTTGTTTTTAGACTTGTATGCATGTTTGGTTTGGAGCCCCGAGGGCTCGGGTGAGTTTCTGGTAGGCCACGGGATGTTTTGGACTTTGAAAATTTGGTATTTTGCTGCAGCAGGTGTTCTGGCAGGTCCTTCTTCGCGTTCGCGAAGGTACTCTCGCGAACGCGAAGAGTAAACTGGGCAGCTGAAGCTTTCTTCTTCGCAAACGCGAAGGCTTAGTCGCGAACGCGAAGCGATGGGGGCGTTACCCTTCGTGAACGCGACCAGCTCCTCGCGAACGCATAGTGTTAGGCACACCTGGGGGAGGGTTGGTCATTCCTTCATCGCGAACGCGAGCAATGTCTCGCGAACGCGAAGACTAGGGGGGTAACCATCATGAACGCGAGCAGGGTCTCGCAAACGTGAAGTCTTGGCAGCCAGTACCCTTCGCGAATGCGACAGTGGCCTCGCGAACGTGATGCACACTGTGTGCATAAAACAGAATCAAACACGGGTTTAAGCCAATTCTTCAGCATTTTTCAAGAACCAAATGGGTGGAGGCGATTTTCAAGAGTCATTTTCTTTCCCAAAGTGTTGGTAAGTGATTGCAAACCATTTTCTTTCAATTACCCATTACATATCTTGAATTATCAACCTAAAATCTAGAGTTTTCATGGTAGAATTAGGGGTTAGGGTAGAAACTAGAAATTTTGGAAATTTAAGGATTTAGACCTCAATTTGAGGTCGGATTCCAAAACCAATTATATATTCGGGCTCGGGGGTGAATGAGTAAATGAATTTTGGTTCGAACCTTGGGTTTTGACCAAGCGGGCCCGGGGTCAATTTTTTGACTTTTTGGAGGAAAATTTGAGAAATTTAATTTATGCAATATAATTGATTTTTTTAGAAATATTTGATATTATTGAGTCATTTTTGAATAGATACGAGTGGTTTGGAGGTAAATTCCAAAGGAAAAGCTGTGATTGAGAATTAAGTGGTCTTCGGAGCGAGGTAAGTGTCGTGTCTAACTTTGGCTTGAGGGAATAGGTATTATGTGTTTATTTACTATGTGTTTGGTTGTTGAATACGATGTATAGGTGAAGTGATGAGCATCTATGCGTCGTTGTCGAGTCATAGCATGCGAGTGAAATTCTATTCTTGTCTATTTTGTAGCCTTAAATTTTACTATCCATGCTTAGCGGGTTATTTGAAATGTTAGATGACTTATATCTGGTTTCATTGAGATTTGGTAACTTTCGAATATTGATTCAAGGTTGAGGTTATATTGTGCTATTGATTATGGGTAAAATACTGGTTTCTTTGTGATACTCCTATCTATCCGTTGTTATTGATTCTATGATTTGTGAGGAGGAGTGTAAAGCACGAAAGGTTATGCCGTGCATGTATTATTTATATTGTGAGGAAGAGTGTAAAGCACGAAGGGTGATGCCGTGTATATTATGAGAGGTTTAATGCACGAAGGGTGATGTCGTGTCGTTCTATGTATTTATTTGGTGAGGTTGAGAGTAAAAGCACGAAGGATGATGCCGTGCAGTTCTATTTATTTATTTGGTGAGGTTGAGAGTTAAAGCACGAAGAGTGATGCCGTGCAGTTTTCCTTTGCTGTTTTTATTTGCTCAATTTGTTTAAGGATTTTCAGTTTAATTCTGTCTTTTCATTATTCTTACTCTTTATATTGTATTCCCCCATTGTATGTCCCCTTCCCATTATTTTTGCGTTATTTCTTTATTTACTGTTATTGCCACTAGCATGATTATATTGTTCAGGTTATACGTGGGTATCTTGTCCTAGCCTCATCACTACTTTGTCGAGGTTAGGCTCGGCACTTACCAGTACATGGGGTCGGTTGTACTGATGATGCACTCTGCACTTTCTATGCAGATCTTGGTATCGGCTCAGGTTGATCAAGATTTTGCTATTGGTCCGCTGTCCGGAGACTCAAGGTAGATCTGTCGGCGTTAATGGACCTTGAAGTCCCCGTCTATCTTTTATGTCCTACTGTTTGCCCTATGGTCTTCTCATCTCACATGTTCTCGAGGTCATGAAGGTAGATTTGGCACCCTTTACACCTAAGCACATTACCAGTACTTATGATAAGACAACCTTCTCAATGATGGGTTACACCCTCGGTGATGATGGATGTGTGAAGCGCGCCAAAGTTGAATGTATTCCAGTGCCAGTTGAAGTTCAAACTGAACAACCAGCATCTCAGTCGACTGCCTCTCAAAATCTTCAGAAAATTCAGCATTATCTAGATGCGGTAAAAATGCTACTAGTTGAGATGAAGGAATAGGTAGACAAAATCACGAAAGTTACCAAGGAAACAGGTACAGATGTGGCTAAACTCATGATGGATATGGGAGCCACACGGAGACAAGGAACCAGGGCTTTCAATTCCATGAGTGAAAAGATGGAAAAACTTGCCAAAGATGTTGAAATTTCCTATGACTCCTTCTGCACCAAAGTGATCAATACTCTCAAGTACTTCCTGGGAAGAAGTTAATGAGACTCTATGTGATGGTGTTACAAACAATTGTTTTGCTTTTTGCTTATGCTTGCTTGTTGGTTTTTTTTAAAACAATCGTTTGCTTGGGTCTGAACTAGCTAATCCTCTGCTGAAGGCACTACTTTTGTTGCTCTACTCCCCTAACTAGTATGTATATTATTTCATATATTATTTGTTATATGTGTTTTTCTTTCCTTTTTGATTGATGTCAAAGGGGGAGAAATATGTAGAGAAGTAAACACCTCAGCAAGAGAAACTCAGCACATCAGGAGACAACATTTATTCAATTATTCAGGGGGAGCAACATATAAAAAAACAAGGGAAGTCTCATAGTTTATGTTTACTCTCTCTTGATTGTCATCATCAAAAAGGGGGAGATCGTTAAGTTTTAAAGTTTCAAAGATGACAATTCCATCTTATGTTAGTTTGTAGGATTGCAGGATTCGAAACAAGCAAAAAGGAAAGAATGATATGCTATCCAAAGATATGATTGCTAAATTAATGGACAAGAAAAAGGGACTTCATTGCAGCACATTTATTAGACCTCAATCAAAGGAGTTCAGATTGTTAATCAAGGAAGCCTTCGCTAGCAAATATCCTGTATCCAAAAATAAGCTCTCAATCAAGGCTTGAATAACTCCTCAATACAAGAATGTGACAAGGAAGGTCACGATCGAATGTGGGCTCTCCCAAGAACAGGATTCGAAGAGGCACCCCTTGGGTCAAATCCCTTTGATGATCTCGTGCCTCTACTTTCGGTCAAGACTCAACGGCCTTTTTCTCTCCTATAAGAAGATTGCTAAGATCAAATGGAAGGCTTGCGCAACTACACACATTGTCTTCTAAGTCTCTCTACTTCTTAGCCTAAACACTGTAATCCTTAGTTTATCAGTGTCTCAAAAGATAGGAAAAATTAGAACACAAAAGAGAGTTGTGTCAAACATTCAGAATTCACTGTTGTCATTTTTCGTTGGTGGAGAACGAGTCAAAATCATTTGTATTGTAATACTTTCAAGATCTAAAGGGAACTTTTGTGACCCAAGGGAAACTGGATGTAAGTACTACAACGGTATCAAACCAGTATAAAATTTTTGTGTGTTATTTACTTTTTAATTACTGTTATCTTTCATTCTGCACTATGTTTAGTCAACTAAAATCATTGTTAGTTGACTAATTTTTAATAAACCACAATTCACCCCTCCCCCCTCTTGTGCTTTCAATTGGTATCAAAGCAAGGATCACAATCTTTGCTTAACAGCTTGTGAGAAAAAGATCATGGGATCTAACACTTTATTGGTGCTCTATTTCAAGAAGGAACCTCTCAGGTTCGACCTCCTTATTTCAATGGTCAGCACTTTTCTCGCTGGAAAGTGTGCATGGAAACTTACACAATGTCATATGACATCAAAGTTTGGCGTGTGATCAAAAGGGGAAATCTTCCAATCCCTCCTAAGAAGGATGCAAATGGTCAATTCATCGTATCAATTGATCCTCTGGACTTGGATGATTACACTGATGAACAAGTTGTTGTCATAACTGTTAATGCCAAAGCAAAAAATCTATTGTACAATGCTATCAGTGGAGAAGAGTATGAAAAGATATCAAGTTGTGAAATGGCCAAATAAATATGGGACAAACTAAAGGTTACTTACGAAGGAACCAACAAAGTGAAAGAAACTAGGATAAATCTTATGATTCGGGACTACGAGTTATTCCAAATGAAGGATAGATATCAGTGGAAGAGATGTTCTCCAGATTTAGTAAAATTCTCGGAGATCTAAAATCATTTGGTAGACCTATCAAGAGTGGTGAACAGGTTAGAAAGATTCTCAGGAGCTTACCCACCATTTGGCAGCCAAAAGTTATCGCCTTGGAATGTCAAGATCTAGACAAAAATTCCTATGATGAACTCAGAGGTGATCTAATTGCTTTTGAGAAAACTCACTTGGATAGATAAAATCAAGAGAAGGAGAAAACTGTTGCTTTGAAGGCAACTGTGGCTGAACCAGAAAATGAAGAGGAAGAAGAATGAGGAGATGTCACGACTCGAAATTTTCACTTTCGGACCGTGATGGCGCCTAACATTTCACTTGCTAGACAAGCTAACGTTAGAATAATATTAACTAATTTTTAAAGAATCTTTAAATATTAATAAACAAAGAAACAACTGCGGAAGCAAAGTTTAAGATATAGTGAAATAATTCATAAACACAACGGTTTCTAAATACCATCCCAGAATTGGTGTCACAAGTGCACGAGCTTCTAGAATAAATACAAATAAAGGCCTGAATAAAATAAAGTTGTCTGGAAATAAACACACAACTAAAGTAAAATAGACGGGGACTTCAGAATTGCGGACGCCATGCAGTTATACCTCAAGTCTCCTCTAGTAGCTGAAATCCGAGCAAGTCTATGGTACGCCGCTGGGACCAACTCCGAAATCTGCACAAGAAGTGCAGAGTATAGTATCAATACAACCGACCCCATGTACTGGTAAGTGTTGAGCCTAACCTCGACGAAGTAGTGACGAGGCTAAGGCGGCTCACTTACATTAACATGTACGCAATATTAATAACAACAACAAATAATAAAAATAAATCAGGTAACTCATTTATAATAATTGAAGCCAACTCAGCAGTCATAATCCATTATTATTTTACTCAATTCTGTTGCAGCGTGCAACCCGCTCTCACAATATATTCACATTCAATTCTGTTGCAGCGTGCAACCCGCTCTCCCAATATATTCCTTTTAATCAAGTCTGTCATATATTTATTTCAATCTAATATATATATAGACTTATAAATAAGTCTGTTACGACGTGCAATCTGATCCCCCAATATTGACTTTTAAATAAGTCTACTTCAGCGTGCAATCCGATCCCCCAATATTGACTTTTAAATAAGTCTATTGTGGTGTGCATTCCGATCCCCCAATATTGACTTTTAAATAAGTCTATTGCGGCGTGCAATCCGATCCCCTAATATTGACTTTCATTTCCGTTGCGGCGTGCAACCCGTTCCCCCAATATAATTTTAAACAACTCATAAATGTAATAAAACTTACTCCAATAAATACCACGTCCAATGAGAAATTATTAAGCATCAAGGCACACAATAATTATAATTTATTTATGAACCAAACAATGACAAATAACAATTTATTATGAAAATCATAGAGAAATTAGGTAGTTTAATATTTAATATGCTAAATGTCAAATAACAATTAAAACACATAATTCAAATATCATGTAATAATTAATGCAGGAATTCAAGAATTAATATTTGACAAAGAATAGGAGAGAAACAATTATGATAATAATTAATTTATGATTTAAAACAATTTATGATTTTTCAAGTAAGCAGGCAAACAATTAATTTGACGATGTATAGACACTCGTCACCTCGCCTATACGTCGTTCACATGCAATTCACATAACAAATAATTTAAGAGTAATATTCCCTCAAGTCAAGGTTAACCACGACACTTACATCGCTTTGCAAATTTCAATCAATTACTCAACCATAAAGCTAGCTTTACCTTTTAAATTTTTCTCCAAAAGCTTCAAATCTATTCACAAACAATTTGATATATTCAATACTAATCATAGGAATTAATTCCATATAAATTTAAAAAGTTTCAAGATAAAAATCCGAAATTCATTTAAATATTCGACAGTGGGACCCACGTCTCAAATCTCATAAAAACTTATGAAATCCGAACACCCATTCTGAGGCGAGTCCAACCATACAAAAAGAATCCAATTCCGATGTCAAATGGACCTTCAAATCTAAATTTTTCGTTTTTGGAAGATTTTATAAAAATTTCAATTTTTTCCATCTAAATCCGAAATAAATGATGAATATAGACATGGATTTATGAAATATAATCACTTTTGGTTATAGAATACTTACCCAATTCAAAGTCGTGAAAAATCGCTTTGGAATCGCCAAAATCCGAGACTCAAAACTCAAAAATGAATAAAAATGGCTAAAACCCAATTTTTATGTGTTCTGTCCAGCATTTCTGCTTCTGCGGAAATTTGACCGCATATGCGGTTCCGCTTCTGCGAAAAATTAACCGCAGGTGCAGTTTTCGCTTCTGCGAAAATTTGACCGCATCTGCGGTTCCGCTTCTGCGGAAATTTGACCGCACGTGCGGTTTCCGCTTTTGCGGAAAATCGACCGCACGTGCGATTACACCAGAAGGCCAAAATTTCAGATTTTTTCTTAAGTCCAACTTTTGACTCGTTAACCATCCAGAATCCACCCGTGCCCCCCGGGACCTCAACCAATTATACCAATAAGTTCTAAAATATCATATGAACTTACTCGGGGTCTCATATCACGTCAAACAACACTGAAATTACAATTCACCCCTCGATTCGAACTTTGAGTTTTAAACTTTTTAATTTACAAATCTCGTGCCAAAATATATTAAATGAATCCGGAATGACCTTAAATTTGGCACACAAGTCATAAATGACATAACGGAGCTATTCAAATTTCCAGAATCGGATTCCGGCTCCGATATCAAAAAGTCAACCCCGTTGTCAAACTTGAAAATCTTTAGCCTTTAAATTACTAGTTTCCGTTAAATGGTCATAACTTGAGCTAGGGACCTCCAAATTAAATACCGGACATACGCTAAAGTCCCAAATTATGATACGGAGCTATCGGAACTATCAAAACACTGATCCGGATCTGTTTGCTCAAAATATTGATCAAAGTCAACTCCAGTTGAGTTTTAAGGCTCTATTTCACATTTTAATCCATTTTTCACATAAAAACTTTTCAGAAAATTTTACGGACTGCGCACGCAAGTCGAGAAATGATAAATGATACTTTTTAAGGTCTTAGAATACAGAATTACTTATTAAATTTAAAGATGACATTTTGGGTCATCACAGGAGAACAAGACGAAAATATTGTCATGCTCTCTCAAGTTGTAACAAGCATGATGAGGAAAAATAGGAATAGTAGAAGAGGGAAGCCTAAGTTCAGGAAAGGAAGGATAAGCAATAAAGCTGATAAAAATGATGGAAGGTGCTACGAATGTGGAAATTTTGGTCACATTCAAGCCGATTGTCCTGAACTAAAAAAGAAACTCAACAGAAACATGCAAAAGAAGAAATCCTTCGGAGCATGGAGTGATGAAGAAGATTCTGATCATGAGGAAATTGCTAACATATGTTTCATGGCTATGAATGAAAATGAAGATTCAGGAGAACTTGGACTAATGGCAGACAGCAATGATGAGGAAGACGACTCAAGAGAACTTGGTCTGATGGCGGACGAAGGAACTAGTGAGGTACGTACTCCCTTATGCTCTAATTGTTATGAACTGCAAGAATTTGTTGATATTGCTCTTGCAGATATAGAAAGAGTCATGAATGAACTTAGAAGAATTAAGAGAGAAAAGAAATACTGGGACTTGAAACTAGAAGTATGTGAGATTGAGTGTGATATGCTACAGGATGAAATAAATGAACTTCAACTTCAATTGAATGGAATGCAAAAATCCATGAGTCACAGCTCAGTCAAATCAAATCAGATTGTTCATCACAAATAGAAAATCCCTGCATGTTCCTTTTATGGTAAAAACGGCCATAATACTAACCAATACAGGAATAGAATTAGAGCAGAAAGGGGCTCTAGTAACTCTAACAGTCCATCATTTTTTTATTGTGGTAAAAGATGTCATACCTCAAATCGTTGCAGGTTCAAAGATAACCGGAGATGGGTTTGGAGACCTAAATCTTCAAATCAAACTAACACTCAGCATTCTAACCATTCAGGACCCAAGCAAGCTTAGGTACCTAAAAACAAATAATTTTGTTTTGCAGGAACACCGCAAGAAAAATCAAAAAGGAAAATGGTATCTCGACAGTGCGTGTTTCAGACATATGACTGGTGACAAATAATTGTTCAAATCAGTCACCAAACTAGATGGAGGGACAGTTACTTTTGCAGATAAATCCAAAGGAAATATAATTGGTGTTGGAAAAGTTCCTCTAAGCTCAACATGTGATGTAGATGAAGTCTACCTGGTTGATAAACTTGGCTATAATCTTCTCAGCATTAGTCAACTATGTGACAATGACTATGAGATTCGTTTTAAGAAACATGGCTGGTTTATAGAAGATGAATTAGGTAAAATCATTCTTTCAGGTAACAGAGACAGAAATGTCTATACTATCAGTAACTTAGAAAATCTTAGGGATCAAATTTGTCTTACTTCCAAGATTGATGATCCCTGGGTTTGGCATAGAAAACTTGGTCATGCCAGCATGCATATTATTCAAAAACATTCTAAACATGATCTTGTAATTGGACTTTCAAAACTAGATTTTTCAAAAGATCATATATGTGATGCATGTCAACTAAGAAAACAAACTCGTTCTTCTTTCAAAGTTAAAAATATTGTTTCCACCTCCAAACCTCTTCAATTATTGCATATGGATTTATTTGGTCCTACTAGAACTGCTAGCATAGGTGGTAGGAAATATGCATTTGTCATTATAGATGATTTCTCTAGATTTACCTGGGTTATGTTTCTAAGTCACAAAGATATTGTTCTAAAGAATTTTGAAGTTTTCTATAAGAAGGTTCAACGAGAAAAGGGATACTACATCTCTACTATCAGGAGTGATCATGGAGGAGAATTTGAAAGCAGAGTTTTTGAAAATTTTTGCAACGATCAAGGAATCTCTCACAACTGCTCTTCACCAAGATCGTCGCAGAAAAATGGAGTAGTAGAGCGTAAAAATATAACTTTACAGGACATGGCAAGAACCATGATTGTGAAAAACTATCTACCTCATCATTTTTGGGCATAAGCTGTGAGTACAGCATGCCACATCATCAATAGGTGTCTGATTCCACCAATTCTCAAATAGACTCCTTATGAGCTGTGGAATGGTAAGAAACCAAATATCAACTATTTTCACCCTTTTGGATGCAAATGTTTTATCCACAACAATGGAAAGGACAATTTGGGTAAGTTTGATCTTAAGAGTGATGAAGGTATATTTCTTGGTTACTCTCTTTCAAGTAGAGAATATAGAGTCTACAATAAAAGAACTTTGTGCATTGAAGAATCTATTCATGTTGTTTTTGTTGATACTAACCCTCGCCCGAGGACTGAACAAATTCCTGAAGATGACAAAATTTCCTGTGTCCCTAAATCTGTTATTGTAGGAAAGGATCATCAAAATGAGCCAGCTGTTCAACAGACTCAACCAGCTGAAGTACCCACAGAAGATCTCGAACTGCCTCAAGCAGATCAGTCGACTACTAAAGAAAGAGAACCTCCCTCAAACACTCCAAATGAATGGAAAAGTGAACCGGGATATCCTCACAAATTCATTATAGGAGATCCACAGGAAGGAATCACTACAAGAAGGTCATAAAAGAACAAATCTCATGTAGCTCTTATTTCTCAACTTGAGCCAAAGAAAGTGGATGAAGCTCTCAAAGATACTCACTGGATAAGTGATATGAAAGAGGAACTAGATCAATTTGAAAGAAATAAAGTATGGGAATTGGTTTCAAGACCTCCAAACTCCTCTATCATTGGAACTAAGTGGGTTTTCAGAAACAAATTGAATGAATCAGGCCAAGCGGTTCGAAATAAAGCAAGATTGGTTGCTCAAGGTTACTCTCAACAAGAAGGAATCGACTACGATGAAACCTTTGCACCTGTAGCAAGACTTGAATCCATACGAATATTACTTGCTTTCGCTGCTCATAAAGGATTCAAGCTATTTCAAATGGATGTTAAAAGTGTGTTCCTAAATGGCTACATCTCTGAAAAAGTATATGTGAAGCAACCACCTGGATTTGCAAACGTCACTTTTCCTAATCATGTATACAAGTTGATTAAAGCTTTGTACGGTCTCAAACAAGCCCCTCGTGCATGGTATGAAGGGTTAAGTTCTTTTCTTCTAAATCAAGGGTTCAAAAGATGTAATATCGATACAACTCTTTTTATTAAGAACTCTAGTTCAGCTAATCTTATTACTCAAATCTATATAGATGATATTATTTTTGGCAGCCCTAACTCTGTTCTTTGTGAAGAATTTGCTCTTTCCATGAAAGGAGAATTTGAGATGAGTATGATGGGAGAACTGACTTTCTTTCTTGGTCTTCAAATCAAGCAGTCTACTAAGGGAATTTTCATTAGCCAAATCAAGTACACTAAGGAGTTTTTCAAAAAGTTTGGCATGGAAAATGCTAAGTTAATTGACACTCCAATGAGTCCAACTACAATGCTCGATGTAGACAGCAATAGAAAAAAGGTTGATGAAACCATATATATAGGAATGATTGGATCTCTATTATATCTAACTGCTAGTCGACCGGATATTATGTTTACTGTGTGCAAATGTGCAAGATTTCAGTCGGCTCCTAAGGAATCCCATCTTTCTGCTGTTAAACGGATTATTAGATACTTAATTGGTACCTCTGAGCTAGGATTATGGTATGATCGTTCTAACAATTTTTCTCTAAAAGGCTTTTCAGATGCAGATTTTGCAGGTGACAAGATTGATAGAAAGAGCACTAGTGGGACATGTAAATTTCTAGGAAATGCCTTAGTATCTTGGCATAGCAAGAAACAAAATTGTGTTACACTATCCACAACTGAGGCAGAATATTTAGCCGTTGGAAGCTGTTGCACACAAGTTCTATGGATTATGCATCAACTTCTCGACTATGATTTATCTCTTACATCTACTCCTATATTCTGTGATAATACCAGTACTATCTGTTTATCAAAATATTCTGTGCATCATTCTAGAGCAAAGTATATAGAAATTAAACATCATTTTATCTGTGATCATGTTGCAAAAGGTGACATTGTTTTAGAATTTATTAGTACTGATTCTCAACTTAGTGATATTTTTACATAACCACTTTTGGAAGAAAGATTTTGTCTACTCCAAAAAAGGATTGGCATTGTACCAAATTTTTAAATCAAATATTTTACCATGCTTTTAAATATTTTACCTTGTTCTAAAATATTTTATTATCTTAATTATGTGTGTCTTTATTAATTTTGTGTGTAAGTGTAATTATTGCCTCTTCTTAGTACCGCTAATCAGTCACTTCAGAAGCATCACTTCCTTCTGAACCTACTCTTTCCTTTAACCAAGACGTCCCTTCGTTCCTCCCAAAAGCATCCATAAAACCCTTCCTTCTATAGTACTCTCCTCATTCTCTTCAAAGCAATCATTCACACCATGGCCAAAAGAAATCCCTCCTCTTCTGCTGCAAATAGACGCAGCCGAAGATTTCAAAATTAACACTGAAGAACCTGTGGATGTGGAGTCGTCTATTGACTCAGATTTCCTCAAAACAGACAATAAAAGCAGTGAATCTTCTAAAAATCCTCCTATTACTCAGAAAAAGGGCGGCAAAAGACCAATGGAGCAAACCCCCAAAAAGGCTGCATGCAAGAAAGGTAAAGTGGAGAACATAGAATTTGGTCATGAGGATAAGTTAATCTTCTATGGTCCCAGTGAAAAAGCAAGGTTTGAGTCTTACAAGTCAAAATCTATGGCTTATGGACGCTCTGTAAGTCTCTCTCTCTCTCTCTCTCTCTCTCTCATGAAAAATCTTCACTGTGATGTGACTGCTATTTTCGATTATCAGCACCTTTCCTCTGTTTGATACCATTGGAAACTCTGTTTATGAAGAACCAGTAAGGATGTTTTATGAAAACCTTTTTGTGAATGATATAGATTCTTTGTTTTGGACTCTTATCAATTTGAAAAGATTTTCTCTGCTAAGTTTAGTGGGTTTGATGTGTTTGTACAAAATTCGTAGCCCAAAAACTTTGAAGTTTCCTTTGATGAAGCAAAATCTTTTTGTCTGATAATCCTCCTCACATTGGTACCAAGAATCTTAAGTTTGAACATAGTGTCTTGGCCCATATGATTGTTACTACTCTCTTCGCCATAACTGGGTCCCTTAGCTCTTTGTCCACTAGAGATGTTTTTGTCCTTTATTGTCTGGTTAACAATAAAAGACTTGATTGGTTTGTGTGGATTCGTCAATACATGCTTGAAATCATCGGGGATATATCTTCTTATGTTGCATGTTTGCCCTATGGTCTTCTCATCTCACATGTTCTCGAGGTCATGAAGGTATATTTGGCACCCTTTACACCTAAGCATATTACCAGCACTTATGATAAGACAGCCTTCTCAATGATGGGTTACACCTTGGGTGATGATGGATGGGTGAAGCGCGCCAAAGTTGAAAAAATATTTCAGTGCCAGTTGAAGTTCAAACTGAACAACCAGCATCTCAGTCGACTGCCTCTCAAAATCTTCAGCAAATTCAGCATTATCTAGATGCGATAAAACTGCTACTAGTTGAGATGAAGGAATAGATAGAAAAAATTAGGGAAGTTACCAAGGAGATAGGTACAGATGTGGCTAAACTCAGGATGGATATGGGAGCCACACGGAGGCAAGGAACCAGGGCTTTCAATTCCATGAGTAAAAAGATGGACAAACTTGTCAAAGATGTTGAAAATTCCTATGACTCCTTCTGCACCAAAGTGATCAATACTCTCAAGTACTTCCTGGGAAGAAACTAATGAGACTCTATGTGATGGTGTTACAAATAATTTTTTTGTCTTTTTGCTTATGCTTGCTTTTTGTTTTTTTTAAAAACAATAGTTTGCTTGGGTCTGAACTAGCTAGGCCTCTACTGAAGGCACTACTTTTACTGCTCTAATCCCCTAACTAGTATGTATATTATTTCATATATTATTTATTTTGTGTGTTTTTTTTTCCTATTTGATTGATGTCAAAGGGGGAGAAATACGTAGAGAAGTAAATATCTCAGCAGGAGAAACTCACCACATCAAGAGATAATATTTATTCAATTATTTAGGGGGAGCAACATATAAAAAATAAAGGGAAGTCTAATAGTTTATGTTTACTCTCTCTTGATTGTCATCATCAAAAAAGGGGAGATTGTTAAGTTTCAAAGTTTCAAAGATGACAATTCCATCTTATGTTAGTTTGCAGGATTGCAGGATTCGAAACAAGAAAAAAGGAAAGAATGAGATGCTATCCAAAGATATGATTGCTAAAAAGGGACTTCATTGCAACATATTTATTAGACCTCAATCAAAGGAGTTCAGATTGCTAATCAAGGAAGCCCTCGCTAGCAAATATTCTGTATCCAAAAATAATCTCTCAATCAAGGCTTGAATAACTCCTCAATACAAGCATGTGACAAGGAAAGTCACGATCGAATTTGGGCTCTCCCAAGAGCAGGATTCGAAGAGGCACCCCTTAGGTCAAATCCCTTTGATGATCTCGTGCCTCTAATTTCGGTCAAGACTCAACGGCCCTTTTCTCCCCTATAAGAAGACTGCTAAGACCAAATGGAAGGCTTGCGCAACTACACACATTGTCTTCTAAGTCTCTTTACTTCTTAGCCTAAACACTGTAATACTTAGTTTATCAGTGTCTCAAAAGATAGGAAGAATTAGAACACAAAAGAGAGTTGTGTCAAACATTCAGAATTCACTGTTGCCATTTTTCGTTGGTGGAGAACGAGTCAAAACCATTTGTATTGAAATACTTTCAAGATCTAAAGGGAACCCTTGTGACCTAAGGGAAACTGGATGTAAGTACCACAACGGTACCGAACCAGTATAAAATTGTTGTGTATTGTTTACTTTTTAATTACTGTTATCTTTCATTTTGCACTGTATTTAGTCAACTAAAATCATTGTTAGTCGACTAATTTTCAATAAACCACAATTCAACCCCCCTGTACTTTCACCATATACATGAGGTACTGAAAATCATAGAAACAACAGAGAAACTTGCATGTATTGCCCTGTCCAGTGTTGTCAAATTCCAAACATATAGAAAAGTGCCAACGCGTTATGGGGCTTTATGCGTAAAAAGCAATTAAAGTACAAGTGCTGATGAAAAAAGGTGCAGATGATGAAAAAACAAAAATGCATAAAATGGAAGAAAACATAGACCAATGTCTTTCAAGAAAACCCAAGAAATGACCAAACATTCTATTCCATTAGAATATCCACTGTCAAAGTAACATGAAACTTGTCACTGCAATAAGCAAATAAACAGTTGAAAAAGAATGGAAATGGCAGAAGCAATTAGCAACCAATGTGAAAAGGAAAAGCCAATGGTGGAAAACATGACAAGAACCCCTAAAAGTGCAACACAGGAATCTCCAAAATTTTCAAAGAACAAGATTCTAATTGCAACTCAAAATCCACCATAAAAAAACACAAAGTCTGAAAGAAGAAAAATTTTAGACAATAGAAATGGGACATTTTAAAAGGTGAGGAGGAAAAGAGTTGGTTGCAGTTAGTTAGTGCTTTGTAGGGCAAGCAATTGAGTTAGTTATAGACTACTACTTTTATGAATGGACAGGTGTTTCAATACCAAGTTATCTATATTTCTGTAACTATACCAAGTTAATTACAGGTTTCCACACTAACATGGCAAAAAGGCGTTTATATGTTGTGAATAAAAATGGGCACAAAGCATCTCGCATTTACGCAGAGTCCAGGGAAGGTCTCACCCCTAGGGGTGTGATATAGACGGCCAATCCTAATGCAAGCATTAGGGGCTGATTCCACGGTTCGAACCCTTGACCTATAGATCACACGGAGACAACTTTACCGTTGCTCCAAGGTTCCCTTTCGTTTATATGCTGTGAATACAGAGCATATTTGGCAGGGCTTGGAAGAATAGGCAAACATATTGGTCTATAACTTAGGATCTCTCTGCACAACATAGACTTGGGTGTAGGCCGCAAATCAACTGAAGTATAAAATGGAGTTATAGTAAAAGGGGAATGGAAGATGTCTGATGGAAAGTGCAATTTCTATCTTTAGGGGGAAGTAGTACTTATCAAGAGTTTTTTGGACTCGTTACCAACATATATTATGTCAAATCTTTAACTGCAAAATATCTACTCAACATAGCCTCTTGACAATATTCTCGTCGTGTTTTTTGTTATGTTATGGTCCCATCTTCAGTAAAACATCAAGACGTTGGAATCAGCAAAAATGATAGTCGGAACCTACAGCTTCAGGATAAGGCCAATGGGACTGTGATCACTGCCATCTACATCTGATGCCAAACAACCTGAAACAACACCCTTATTTGCAAATGATATTGAACAAAAATGTGATGTTGGAATTATCTTGTCAAGGAGTGACAAATACGAAAGTCCACTATGTAGCGAGAGATTGGGGGAATAAGATGTCAGACGAGTAGTTTAAGAAGATCAATATGTAAATTAAAAAGCGAAAACACAACTATTATCACGACCCAAATAGCTAGTCAAGCTCTCATCTAAGTTGCAGATTGATGTAAGGAGTTCAAACTCCTCTTACCTGGGTTGGACAGAGTATAACTTTCACAATCACGCTATCAAATTAAATCAGCAATTTTCTCATTTCACTAGATGGTAAAACGAAAAATGAGATATGCAAAAATATCTAATATTAGGGGCACTATATTGAGCAAAAACTGAGGTTTATTTCTGGTATCTCAATTTGTCATAATAGGAACGGCCCAAAGGAAGCAAAGGACCATTTTACATAGCACCATAATAGAATAAATTAATGTTCATATACCTTTATTAGTTTTACATAAGTATAACCAACGATGCCAGGATGCTGTATCTACAAACCCCTAGCTTGTTTCCATGGTGCTAGCTAGGTCAGGCTTTGCAATTTGAAGCAGTTGCCAAATTTTGATCTTTTATGTTTCAAGCAGTTTGTATCTATTTTGTAGTGCATGGCTTTTAGATGCCAGTTAAAAGAGGAGCGAGAAGAACCCATACAACTTAAATTAAAAGAGGAGCGAGAAGAACACATGCATACAACTTAAAATTAGCTGCTCCATCAAGGTAAGATTACAAAACGACAAATTAGATATAAAGAACAATGCTATCACTGACTGCTCTTTCTTCTCTTTTCTGGAGTATATATATATATATACACTATCATTCACATAGCATAAACTGCTTCTGCATCATATATATATACATGCATGTTAAGACGGGAAATTAAGTAAAAGAACCAAGTAGTCCTCCAGAAAGAAGTAGTAAATGACTTACCTGGAAATCGAGATAATACTAATTGATGGATGGAGTTGATTAAAGCTGATTTTCCGACATTACGAACACCGACCACCATGATAAGAAGAGTAGGTTCCCTTGTAATAATTTCCTTCAGTTTAAGCTCCACAAGATCGAGAAGCTGATTTTCCCTATCCTTTTTACATCTGGCTCGCTAAAAATAGAATTTGCGGTTCTTGGCCTACTTGAAATTCGTGGCTTTCTGGTATTATATAATGGGCAACTTGCTGATACCTCTTCATCTTCACTAACTTCTTTAAAGACAAAGATCTTGAAACATTTCGATGAGAAAATTTTATGTACTGTAATCAATTAATCATCAGCAAGAATTGTGTGATGCATCACGTACTATTTATTTTTGGTTGATAAGTACACCACTCTTTTGTTTGTAACTGAGCGGGGATTGGATTGAATAGTTCTAATATATATATATGTGGATTTAAAGATCTGTTGATCAGGCATTTATATTGTACTTGATAATAAAATTTCTAGTTAATGGGATCAGTCTGATACTAACAGAAATTAAGCTCTACAAGTATTCATTACAGCTGATAACTGTGACAACATGCTCAAAGATATATAATAGTTGCTGCATCTTTGATATATAGAACCAAATACAAAACAATGAAACTGTTGGAAAAAATAATAATCCCGCCCATGAATAATATTTACGGCAAATAATAATAACACAAGAGAGTAAGAACGACACCAACTCTTTTAATGAGTAAAATACAATGCCCGAGCGAAACAATATAACCACTATAATATTACAACTTAGTAGTGTCAAGGGACTACTACAATTTTGAAAGAAATAATACTCTTTATTTAAAATACCTCATTACAATATTACTCACACTCACTATTTATCACTACTGAGAATGGGCAGAATTCCGACCGCCAAAATGGTTGGAAATCGATCGGAAATCACAAATTTTCGACTACTTTCCGACCGAAATTGGTCGGTCGAAAAACAGTTGGTCGGAAAATAATTTCCGACCGAATCCGTCGGTGATTTCCGACCAAAGTAGTCGGAACGTTCAAAAAGGTCAGACGACCAAATATTTTCAAATTTCCGACCAAAGTGGTTAGAATTTTACCGACCGAATCGGTCGTAATAATATAAATAAAAATAATTATTTATTTAAAATTAAATAATAAAAATATATAATTTCCGACCGAATCGGTCGGAAATTAATAATTAAAAAATAAAATTTATTTAATTTCCGACAGAATCCGTCGAAAACTGTTAAATATTAATTATTATTATTTTAAATATCCGACCGAATTGGTCGGAAATCTTGGAGTTTTTGGTAAAATCTAGGCAGTTGTCCGACTGTTTCCGTCGGAAATCAGTCAGAATTTTCTGTAAAACTGGGCAGAATTCTGCCCAATTTTGAGCTACACCACCTGTCAAACTATTACAATACAATAACGTCAAAAACCAATCAACAAATATAACATCTAAACCAACAATACCATCCATTAACACAATCTAAACTAACAATACCAACCATTAACACAATCTAAACCAATAATTTTAACCATTAACACAATCTAAACCAACAATACCAACCATTAAACCTAACAATTTTGGGCATAAAAACATCCAAATAATAGCCCACATTCAAGTTTAAACACAAAACATAAAGTTGTCTCTCACAATCAAGTTTACAAACCAACCAAAACACCACACCTAAACTACTACACATCAGATTCAGTTTGTTCATCCTCATCATCAAATAGATCATGCCCATGTTTTCTCATGAATTTCTGCATCTTAACAAATGTTCCGAATTGGGAATCCAACGGTTGCTTTAAATCACGAATTTTCTTTTTCATATCTTCCATCTGTTCTTGATTTTGAGAAGAAGAACAATTGGCTAAGAGTGGGTTTGGATGACCTGTAGGTCGACATACGCCAAGTCCGTAGACTCTGCCTTTGTTTATTTCACTTGCTGCCTCTATCCACAATGAAGCCATATCATCAGGAATTGGTTGAGTTGAAGGAGGCTGAGTTTGTTGTCATTCTTCCACTCTTTTATGATAATCTTCCTGAAATGAAAATATAACTATTATGTAAATCATCTACAAACTCTTTCTTGTAGAGATGAACTTTAACTTCGTCTGTTTTCAATAACTTAACACACTTACATTTTACACAAGGGCACCTAATCCTTCCTCCAATATGAAAATCACCAAGTGTTTGAGCCTTAGTAATAAATTCAGCAACCCCTTCAATAAATTCACCCCTCAACCCCGTACGATTAGGATGATTCCTATTATACATCCATCTACGATGAACAAATTCCATCTACACAAATAGAAATCTAGAAATGAGATATTTAAAATAATTTGATTTATTTAAACTGGTTACAAAGTTATACTCTTTCAAAGGTTCGTTTTAGATATATACATATCATTGTGTCAAATCACTTTAATTGATATATTTTACTTTTTAAATTAATATTTTTAACACTCGAAATCTCACATTAATCCCTATTCTAAATAATATAAGTCTTTAAATATAATAATTAAATTTGAATAGCTTCTTAAATGTTCATATAATCCAAATTAACTAATGATTTCTCAAATTTACAAATTAATCTTAATGTTGAAATTGAAGAAATTTAAATTTAAAATCATTCTAAAAAGTGAATATAGAAATATTACTATATTATTTTATATGTTTCTTTGATTATAACTTTTGGAAAAATTTCAGATACCTTTGGAAGTATAACAAAACTATGATTTATACTTTATAATATTGTAGGTGAGTTTTAAATATTTAAATCTTATTTTAAAGTATTAAAGAATCAATGTTTGATGTCACACGACTAGTTAAATAATTTGATCAAAGTATTTTGAACTTTGCAAATCGTTTTGGGATGAAGAGATTAATAGGTGCATAATTTATTTTTTAAGGATATTATAATGTTTAGTTTTTTTTTTTTGCCAAAGTAAAGAGAATAAGACAAAAGGAAAAATCCAAACAATTATGATGAATATGATGAGAAGTAAAGTATAGATAAAGAGAAATGAACAAAAACAATGCCTTGCATCTTACATAGTTTTTCCTTATCAGAAAAATTCATATTTTCGTCAGTCATTTTCTCACTTTAAACAAATCATTATTTGTCTTGTGAAGTTGTAGCATTAAATAACTTTCTAATCTTTATGATAGGATTAAGCTAGTTTAATTAGCTTATAAGCTTAGCGAATCACTTGTTTAACATAAAATTTAAATTCGGGCTTATGAGTGGACATATATTATTAACATATTCTTGTTTAACCCAAAATTTCAACCATACGTAATTTAACATATTCTTCTCTCTTTTTGTTTTATAATAAGTATCATTAAAAAACTAAAATCCCTAAAATTTCAACCATACCTACTTCAACTAGCTAGGATGTTCATATATAGAAAATTACTACAAATTTAACAATGAAAACAAGATATATATGTAAACGAAATACTTACCTCAACGGAAACAATGCCGGAGAAGTCGACTGAGGAGCTCCTGCTGCCGCCGCCAACCACTGCTGTAAAACAGATAAAAACAAATTAATAAATTAAGGGGAAAAGGGAGGAGGAAATGAGAGAGAGAGACAGATGGAGATAGAGAGAGAGAGAGAGAGAGAGAGAGAGAGAGAGAGAGAGAGAGAGAGAGAGAGCAAACATACATTGTTCTTGGGGATGGGGGAGAAGGACGAGAGGGAGAGAGGAGCTTCTGTTTTTTGGGGACGAGAGGGAGAGATGAGAGAAGGAGGAAGAAAAGTGAGCATCTGTTTTATGGGGACGGGGTGTAGAGTTTTTTAAAAAGAATTCCGACCGATTCGGTCGGAATTCTTATTTTATTTTTATTTTTTTTAAAACTACCGACCAAATCGGTCGGAAATGAAGTCAAACTAGTCAAAATAAATTTTCTACCAAAAGTTGCGATCGATTTGATCAGAAATGTGGTCGAAAAGATTTTAAAAATATATAGGAGATATTTTCTTAAAAATTCTGATGGATTCCGTCGGAAATTTCCTACAAAAATATTCAGTCAGAAATTTCGGTCAGAATTTAGCATTTTTCTAGTAGTGTATCTCACATACTACTATCTGTGAATTACTCTCTCTAACTTCTACTGCTTCTCTCTTATTTTGGTGTGTTTGAAATGAAGGATGGAAGCCTCTATTTATAGTAAGAGATGCCATCCAACTACTACAAAGAAGATGGCTTGTTGTTGATTTAGTCCTAAATTTTTTCAATAAAGTTAGGCACCTCCCATTTTCTTCAATAAAGTTACAACAAAGTTAGGCACCTCTCATCCTATTTTTTCTTCATTTCTTTTTTGTTTATATTTAATATGAGCCCCACAAATCTCTCCCTTAATTTTAATTTTTCTTTTTCATTCTAAGACTTGATCTCAATCTCCGAAAATCCTCAAACTTAAGAGGCTTTGTAAAGATATCTGCAACCTGATGATGAGACTTCATATATTTGATCTTGACTTTTTCTTGGCAATGCACTCTCTAATGAAGCGATATCTTGTATCTATATGCTTGCTTCGATCATGATACACCGGATTCTTGAAGAGTGCATGTGCAGATTTGTTATCAATACAAATCTCTGTAGCTTCAATTTGAGGCAAATTGAGCTCCTTCAATAATCTTCTTATCCAAATAGCATGTCAGGTACATGATGTTGCTGCTATATATTTGGCTTCACAAGTCGAGAGAGTAACTATGGACTGTTTCTTTGAACTCCAAGAAATAACAGAATCACCCAAAAAAAAATACAAAGCCAGTTGTACTCTTTCTATCATCAATATCTCCCGCATAATCACTATCACAAAATCCCATAAGGTTGAAATCATTAGAAGAAGAATAAAATAACCCAAAGTCGATCGTACCTTTTAGGTAACGAAGAATTCTTCTAGTGACCTTCAAGTGAGTGGAGGTAGGAGCTTCCATGAAGCGGCTTACTACTCCAATTGCAAAGAGTATATCTGGCCTGGTACAAGTCAAGTACCTCAAACTTCCCACAAGACTTTTGAAAAATGTGGGATCCATATTTTCTCCTTCATCAAACTTGGACAATTTTGTCCTACTCTCCATCGATGTATTCATGGGATTGCAATCGAGCATGTTAAACTTCTTCAAGATCTCCTTCGTATAGCTTTCTTGAGAAATGAAAATTTCATCCTCCATCTGCTTTACTTCTAGGCCCAAGTAGTATGACATGAGCCCTACATCTAGCATCTCGAACTCACGAGACATATCTTTCTTAAAACCTTCAAATAAACTTGGGTTATTACCCATGAAAATAAGATCATCAACATAAAGACAAACAAGTAAGATATCTCCATTAGTATAAACTTTAAGGTAAAGAGCATATTCACGAAGACAACAAGTAAACCCATTGTCTTGAAAATACTTGTCGATGCAACTATTCTATGCTCCTGGAGCTTGCTTTAATCCATATAAAGCTTTCTTCAACCGCAACACTTTATCTTCATAGTTTTTGACCACAAAGCCCAATGGTTGTTCAACATAGACTTCTTCTTCAAGATAGCCATTCGAAAAAGCTGACTTGACATCTAGTTGATGGATCTTCCACTTCATTTGCGCCGCCAAGCTACAAGCAAATTTGTGTGTCTTGGTTCTACTATATATATAAAGAGCTTATAGCATTACAGTTGTGATGGTGCTTGTTGAACTTACAATACAGTTCTCTACTTTGAGACATCTCTCATATTTGGGCACACAGATTGTGCAGTTGTGGCTTGAGTTATATTGATGTGGCGTGTCTGTGGGACAATTGTGTTTAACAAAATAAGGTCATTGGACCTAGAATGGGTACTATCAGGCTTGATTATGGTATATTCGAGAGGGTTGTGGTTCTGGTTGGGGCGAGAGAGCTCCATTACTTCTCGATCTGATAAGAGGTTATGAATTGTTGATTGTTTCTTTCATCATTGGCAGTGAATGAAGGTTTTGGAATGAGTTTCTGTTGAATGCGAGATTTTATACTAGTACTTGGTTGGTTTGAGTAGTTATTGTGATCAGAAATGGTGCTACGAGTAAGGGAGTTGTGTAGTATGTTATGCGATTATATCTGGGGTTATGGTTATGGCTTGGTACAGCGTGTTCAAACCCATACAGTGTGTGGATGTGAGATTTAGGTCTTGAAAAGAAATTCTGAATGTTGGAAATTGAAGTCCCAAGTTTCTTGGCTAAGGTTAAATTACTGATTTTTCAGTTATGTTGTGTTGTCATGCCTATACATTTTATATAGAATAGGGTGACATGAGATCACCCCGGGTATGTGTGTGGTAAGGTGGAATAGAGAATTGAAAGCTTAGGAACAACTCTTGGCACGTTCGAGGACGAACGTATGTTTAAGTGGGGGAGATTGTAACGACCCGACCGGTCATTTTGAGCATTAGCATTTACGCTCCTTTAAACTATTTGAAGTCTTGAATAACTTCCTACGATGTATTATGATTTGTGTGAATTGTCGGTTTTGGTTTTAAGGTATTTCGGAGTTAGCTTAGAAGAATGAATTTCATGTTGGAAGCTTAAGTTGAAATAGTTGACCAGATGTTGACTTATGTGTAAACGACCCCGAAATAGAGTTTTGATGAATACAATAGCTCTGTATGGTGATTTTGGACTTAGGAGCGTGTCCGAAAATATTTTTGGAAGTCCGTAGTAGAATTTGGCTTGAAATGGCTAAAATAGAAAGTTAAGTTTGAAAGTTTGACCGCAGAGTTGACTTTTTGATATCACTGTCGAAATCTAATTCTGGTAATTTGAATATATTCGTTATGTCATTTAAGACTTGTGTGCAAAATTTGAAGTCATTCCGTATTGATTTGATATGTTTCGGCACAAGATATAGAATTTGAAAGTTCAAAATTCATAGATTTTGATTTGAGGTGCGATTCGTCCTTTCGATGTTGTTTGATATGATTTGAGGCCTCGAGTAGGTCCGTGTTATGTTATGGAACTTGTTGGTATGTTCGGACGGGGTCCCGAGGGCCTCGGGTGAGTTTCAGATGCTTAATGGATCGAATTTGGAGGAGGAGGAGGAGTTGAAGCAGCTGGGCTGCTGGTGTGATCGCACCTGCGCGAAAAAGGGCCGCAGGTCCGAACCCGCGGATGCGAGGAATTAGTCGCGGAAACGGAAAATGCATGGGCTGGCCAGGCACCGCGGGTGCAAAAACTTTTGTCGCGGGTGCGAAGACCGCAGGCGCGAAGAAATCATCGCGGGTGCGAAGACCGCAGGCGCGAAGAAATCATCGCGGGTGCGAAGACCGCAGGGGCGAAGAAATCACCGCGGGTGCGAAGACCGCAGGTGCGAAGAAATCACCACGGGTGCAAAAATCCTGGACAGAATGTTAAAAACAGAGGGGTTCCGAGTTTTTGCCAGTTTTGGACCTTCAAGCACGGTTTTTGGGGCGATTTTGAGACAGAATTCAAGGGAAACTTGAGGTAAGTCACTTGTGATCATTTCTACTCCATAATATTGAATTATCATCGAATAATCCGACTAGATTACATATTTTTGAGGTGTAAATTGGGGGTTTGAACTTAGGAATTTGAAAATAAGATTTGAAGATTTGGAGGTCGAGTTGAGGTCGGATTTTGGTAAAATTAGTATGGTTAGACTCGTGGTTGAATGGGCTTCCGGATTTTATAACTTTTGTCGAGTTCCGAGACGTGGGCCCCACGGGCAATGTTTGAGCTAAATTTCGGATTTTTATGGGAAATTAGTATTTTCTTATGGAATTAATTCCAAAAAATTTTATTGACTGAATCGAATTAATTGTGGCTAGATTCAAGGTGTTTGGAGGCCAATTCACGAGGCAAAGGCATAGCAGAATAAAATATTTACACGGTGTGAGGTAAGTAACACTTCTAAACTTGGTTCTGAGGGTATGAATTCCCGAATTTGGTACGATATAAATTGTTTGGAGGTGACACTCACGATAGGTGACGAGCATGTGAACGTGCACCATATAAATTGTGTCTTGAATAAATCTTGTGCAGTTGTAAAGATTAAAGAATCATGTTATTATTTGAACATGTTAGAGAAATTGAGCTGAGGCTTTTATTAAAGACCATATGTAGGCTACGTACTGATATTTTAGGACCCATGAGGTCGTATTTCTGTTGAATTAACTGTTTCAAAAATATACATTTCACACTCAGTCATATTCGTCCATTGTGAGGATATTTATGAGATCGAGCTGCACGCCGCAGCAGGCCATATTGGCTTTATATATGTTATTATTAAATGGATCGGGGATGCTCGCCTGCAGTAGGCCAGAATGGCTTTATACATTATTATTGTTCTGGATCGGGGTTGCCCGCTTGCAGCAGGCCTTATAAGCTTTATTATTATACGGATCGGGGCTGCCCGCCTGCAGTATGACACATTGTCTTTGTATTACGCTTGGGCTGAAGGAGCCCCTCCGGAGTCTGTACACACCCCTAGTGAGCGTATATGATCATCGATATTCGGGATGGACTTCCCTCTCTCTCTCTCTCTCTCTCTCTCTATATATATATATATATATATATATATATATATATATATATATATATATATATATATATATATATATATATATATATGGGATGGATTTTCCCAGGGCATGGACTTGCCTTACTTATTTGTATTGTAATGAGTTTATCTGGATATGGATCTTGTTCACATCATTTATATTTGGGGATAAATTAGCCCAGGGCTGGACTGGCCTTATACGGTACTGGGTGACTGACTGTTAGTCGATGTGTATTTATATACGGGTTGGAACACCCCTGGGCTGGATTGGCCATAAATAGTACCGAGCGACCGGATAATTTATGACCAATATTTACATGAGGTCTTTCTACTGAGATGTCACATTCTTCATATCATGTAGTGTTGATCTATTTCACTTGTACTGAGTTTAACTGTTAAATCTGAAAGCATATCTACATTTTGTACCATTATTTATACTAGACTGTACATGCGGAGCTCATCATTGCTTTCAGCCCAGAGGTTAGTCTTGTTACTTATTGAGTTAGTTGTACTCATACTACACTCTGCACCTCGTATGCAGATCCAGGTGCTTTCGGACACAGAGATTATTAGATTTCAGAGTACTATCAATTGGAGACTATCAAGGTAGTTGTTTGGCATCTGCTGACCTTGTCTCTCTTTCCTTCAGTTATTGTACTGTTCTATACTTTCAGACAGTGGTTTTTTTTATCAAATCAGATATTGTGTTCATATTAGATGCTCATGTACTCAGTGACACTGGATTTTGGGAGTGTTAGATTTGAAATTTGAGATTTCTTCCGCTGAATTTAATTATTTTATTTTCAAATTTAAAAGATATGGTGGTTTATTGAGATATTCGGCTTGTCTAGTATTGAGATAGGCGCCATCATGACAGGTGAAATTTTGGGTCGTGACACATTCCCAAGAGTAATAGCCAAATTTATGACAATTATAACACTCAATTTTGGATTTGTCATACCTTTGTCCATTATTTTCTTGGTAGTAGCCACGTCATCTTCCTCTTCTATGTCCACGACCAAGACCTCTGAATGTCTGGTAGATTTTAACTTCATTGTTGAAGTTGTTACCTTTCACGACCCAAAATCCCAACCTGTCGTGATGGCGCCTATCTCGATACTAGGCAAGCCGATAATCTCAATAAACCAAAACTTCTCTTTAAGGTTGAAAATATAATATTTAAATACAATACAAGCACTCCCCAAAACCTGGTGTCACTGAGTACATGAGCATCTAATATGAATACAAGTCTGAAAAATATAGTCTATTATAGTCTGAGACCAAATACAGTAAACAAAGAGATAGAGAAGGAGAGACAAGGTATGCGGAACACGGCAGCTACCTCAAAATCTCGTAAAAATCAACCGCGCGAAAGGATCAACACCCACTATGTTCGGGAATACCTGGATCTGCACACGAAGTGCAGGGTGTAGTATGAGTACAACCAACTCAGCAAGTAACAATAATAAATAAGGAACTGAAGATAGTAACGAGCTACACAGTTATGGTTCATTTCCAGTAATTCCAGCAAAGAATAGACATGCTATCAAATCTGGCAGTTTAATGTCAAATCAATTTTTATACAGTTCATGTTCATTTAATTCGTATATCAACAATCTTTTAGAGATTTCACAACAATGACGGATAGCAACTAAGTGCAACAACAAATGAAAATCAAGTACAACCTCTTAGGACAATAATCACTAACTGGGCTCCCAGCCCTCATCACTCCCTGGGCTCCCAGCCCTCATCACTCACTCTCAATGGGTACTCGCGCTCACTGGGGGTGTACAGACTCCGGAGGGGCTCCTAAAACCCAAGCGCTATAATCTGCACGGACAACTCACATGCCATAATATAAATATCTGGATCTGCACGGCCAACTCACATGTTGCATGGCCAACTCACGTGCTATAGTATAATATAAGGATCTGCACGGCCAACTCACGTGCTGCACGGCCAACTCACGTGCTATAGTATAATATAAGGATCTGCACGGCCAACTTATGTGTTGCACGGATAACTCACGTGCTATGATATCCATATCTCACAATCAGGCCCTCGGCCTCTCTCAGTCATAAATCTCTCTAGTCTCTCGGGCTCTCATTAATCATGAAATCAGCCCAAACAACAATGATATGATGTATCAATAATAATAACAGAGACTGAGATAAAATGTGCAAGTAAAAACTGAGACTGAGTACATATAGCATTTAGCAGGCAATTCAACAAGTACGCGACCTCTGTGGGTCTCAACAGTACTATCACATAGCCTAAGCATGATTTCTAACATGATTTACAGTCAAATCTTATCAACACATAAAGAGCATATAGCTAGCAACAAATTATTCAACTTTACAGTTTTTTCGGGACGGACCAAGTCACAATTCCCTCGGTGCACGCCCACACGTTCGTCACCTAGCATGTTTGTCACTTCCAAAATAATCACATGATACCAAAATCCGGGGTTTAATACCCTCAGGACCAGATTTAAAACTGTTACTTACCTCAAAACGTGAAACTCTTTACTCTGCTATGCCTTTGCCTAGCAAATCAGCCTCCGAATGCCTCGAATCTAGTCACAAATAATTCGTTTCAGTCAATAAAATTTATTGGAATTAATTCCATAAAAAATACTAATTTTTCATAAAAATCCGAAATTTAGCTCAAAAATTATCCGTGGGGCCCACGTCTCGGAACCCGACAAAAGTTACAAAATCTGAAATCCCATTCAACCACGAGTCTACCCATACCAATTTTACCAAAAATCTGACCTCAACTCGACCCTCAAATCTACAAATCTTATTTTCAAATTTCTAAATTTCAATCTCCGATTTACACCTCAAAAGCATGTAATCTAGTCGGATTATTCGATTATAATTCAATATTATGGAGTAGAAATGATCACAAGGGACTTACCTCAAATTTTCCTTGAAAATATATCAAAAATCGCCTCTTCTCAAGCTCCAATTTGTCAAAAATGGCGAATGGGACGAAGTCCCTATTTTTATAATTCTGCCCAGACAACCTCGGTTCTGCCTCGATCTTGGTCTTCGATCGAGGTCCTCGATCCTAGGCCCTCGATCCTGGGCCTCGATCCTAGGCCCTCGATCCTGGTCCTCGATCCTAGGCCTCGATCCTGGCCCTTGATCCTAGGCCTCGATCGTGGTTTCGATCCTGATCCTCGATCATGGCCCTCGACCCTGGCCTTCGATTATGTCTTCGACCCTGCCTTCGATCGTGGCCCTCGACCCTGGGCTCGATCATGGCTTCGATCGTGGCCCTCGACCCTGGGCTCGATTTCTGGGCTCGATTCTGAGAGATTTCTGGGCTCAAATCTGGCAGAAGAAATTTCCAACATAAGGAAATTGCAGCAGTTGTTATAGTTTAATTTTTGATCCGTTAACCATCTGAAACTCACCCGAGGCCCTCGGGACCTCAACCAAATATACTAACAAGTCCTAAAATATCATACGAACTTAGTCGAATCCTCAAATCACCTCAAACAATGCTAAAACCGTGAATTACGCTCCAATTCAAGCCTATTGAACTTTGAAATTTCTAATTTCTACAAATAACGCCGAAACCTATCAAATCACGTCCGATTGACCTCAAATTTTGCACACAAGTCATAAAAGACATAACATACCTAGTAAAATTTTCAGAATCGGATTTCGACCCCGATATCAAAAAGTCAACCCCTCGGTCAAACTTCCCAAAAATTCAACTTTCGGCATTTCAAGTCTAATTCCTCTACGGACCTCCAAAAAAATTTTCGGACACGCTCCTAAGTCCGAAATCATCATACAGAGCTATTAAAATTATCAAAATTCGAATCCGAAGTGGTTTACACATAGGTCCATATCCGGTCCACTTTTCTAACTTAATTTATTTTCAATTATGAGACTAAGTGTCTCATTATACTCTGAATTCCTTCCGCACTCGAACCAACTAACCCGATAAGTCATAAATCAATAGCAAGGCATAAATTGAGCTGTAAATGAGGAAATGGGGTTATAATATTCAAAACGACCGGCCGGGTCATTACATTACCGTTACTTCTTCCTCTTCCATGACCACCACAGCCTCGGCCTCGCCCGTTTCCTCGATAACTCTTTTCAACTCCATAATCCTTAAAGGATGCCTGAGTTTTAAGAAGTTGTTCCAATGACACTTCTTGTCTCATGTTGATCTTTTCTTCATGGGCCTGTAAAGAACCTTCCAATTACTCTACCATCATAGAGTCTAAATCTTTAGACTCCTCAATAGCACACACCACAAAATCAAATTTAGGTGTTAAAGTGTGAAGGATCTTTTCTACCACACGGACATCTTTTATGTCCTCCCCATATCTTCTTAATTGATTTACAGCAGCCTTCACTTTTGAACAATAATCTGAAATGCATTCGAATTCTTTCATTTTTAAAACTTCAAAATCAGCCCTTAGAGTTTGAAGTTTTACTTTTCTCGCCTTGTCAACCTTGAAGAGAATTTTGTAAAATCTCCCAAGCTTCCTTTGAGGTGGTAGCATCTGCCACCTTCTCAAACATGGTATCATCCAGATATTGATGAATGAGCGTGAGGGCTTGTTGATCCTTCTTTCTTGTCTTTGCCAAGACATCTTTTCATTTTGAGGCAGAACTTTCTCATTATCGGATTTTGCATACCCTCTATCTATGATTTTTCACACATCCTGATAGCCAAGAATGGCTTTCATACGTAGACATAATTTCTCATAATTATCTTTTGTAAGACGGGGTACTGAAAAGACAGCGTACAATTATTTTTCATGGCTCTGATACCACGTTGTTGGGAAAAATAATAATCCCGCCCAGGAATAATATCTACGGCAAATAATAATAACACAAGAGAGTAACAACGATACTAACTCTTTTAATGGGTAAAATACAATACCCAAGCGGGGCAATATAACCACTATAATATTACAACTTAGTAGTGTCAAGAGACTACTACAATTTTGAAAGAAATAACACTCTTTATTTAAAACACTTCACTACAATATTACTCACACTCACTATTTATCTCACAGACTACAATCTGTGGATTACTCTCTCTAACTTCTATTGCTTCTATCTTATTTTGGTGTGTTTAAAATGAAGAATGGAAGCATCTATTTATAGTAAGAGATGACATCCAACTACTACAAAGAAGATGGCTTGTTTTTTGATTTAGTCCTAAAATTTTTCAACAGAGTTAGGCACCTCCCATTTTCTTCAACAAAGTTAGGCACCCAACAAAGTTGTCACCAAAATTAGGCATCTCTCATCCCATTTTTTCTTCATTTCTTTTTTGTTTTTCTTTTAATATGAGCCCACAGAAACAACAAAAGCTTCCAGCTAAATGGCATGGATAAAATGTCACTATCACAACTTCTACTAAGTGCATTTATTGGGAGGCACTCTTGTTTACATGAATCAAAATACCGAATCCACCTCTGCGTAGAATTAAAACAGTAAGTTTCACTGTTACAGTTGTAAATGCCAATATCAAGCCAGTCTTTTTTTCTGAAGTTACGGGGGGAAAAGACATCATGCTATTTATGTACACATGAAAGACAAAGCAATCCACCAAACACTGATCAGCAATGTAATTAGTGCAATGATGCTAGCATACATATCAAAAACAGCTTTGAGATTTAGTAGCATATAAAGAACATTGTTCCAACGAGTGAACAGTTTGGTGCGTTTGCTTTGATAAAATGTATTCTATGAAAATTCACTTCTAATGTTGTCTTGGAGTAATGATAAAGTTGTCTCCGTGTAACCTCTAGTTCACGAGTTCGAGCCGTGAAATCAGCCATTGATGCTTGCATTAGGTTAGGCTGCCTATATCACACCCCAAAGGGTGCGGCCCTCCCCTGAACCCTGCGTAAATGCGGGATGCTTCGTACACTGGGCTGTCCTTTTTTTTTCCGTTTCTCCGAACCCGCAAAGTGCCAACTTTCCGGAAATAGAACACACAACCACTTATTATTATTCATTTTGTATCTGACATTGCTGAATAATATGTAACAAACTTACACGCGCAAATCCCGTTAAGAACCAGTATTTCATGGCAAATGAACCTTCATTTTGCTTTCCCACTTAACAAAAGCACTTTAAATTATTCTACTTGGAATAAGGGACAAGAACTATAGCATAGAGGTTAATACTCCTCTACTCCTACTTAAATTAAACTACCTAGAAGCTTATAGAAAAGAGAATTGAAAAAGGATTAGCATTTCCACATAAACAAGAAGAGATAAAGAGACACAAAAGAGAGAATAGGTGCATGCATGATGTTGGGGTTGGCCAAATCTTTCTTATTGAGCGCAACCACCTGCCTTTTTTCAGAAAACATGCGTAACTAGTAAAGTTGCTGCCATGTGACCAGGAGGTCACGGGTTCGAGCCGTAGAAACAGCCACTTGCAAAATTGCAGGGTAAGGCTGTGTACGATAGACCCTTGTGGTTCGGCCCTTCCCCGGACCCCGCGCATAGCGGGAGCTTAATACATTGGGCTGTCCTTTTTTTTTATAGGCTGCAAGTCGCCATTGGCTGAGGACCAAGGTATCTGCATAAACCACAAAAACAAGATCAGTTTGGTTCAAATTCTAACTTAACTAGTAACCCAACTAAATTTCAATCCCAAACAATCTGAGGTCAACTGGATGAATCCCAAACCATTCCGCTCTATTCAATCCATTTCACTACAATGCTAAACTAATTATCTTTCAAACTATGAGGTGACTATATGAATCCTTTTCGTAATCATTCTACTCTTTTTGGTCCATTTCATTACAATACTAAACTAATTATCTTCCAGGCAAAGTTTTTCACATTTTTTTTGTTTTTCGTATCTTTTGGGCAAATTACTTACCCTTTTCTCAAAACAATTTAAAAAAAAAAACTTTCGTTAGGAGTTCTCTACATTAGTTCTAACTTTACCACTATTTTATATATATCCAGCTATCTAACACTTTCTAAAGCTAAAATCCACATATTTTTCTAGGGAAAGTGATTAACATAAAGTTGATTATTCAACAATGCTTATTCAATTTATGTGGCACACTTTCTTTTTTAGTAAGTTTGAAAAAAGAAAGATTTTTATATTTAGAAATAATTTAACATTAGAATTCCAATTTACTTTTAATGAGATATATATAGCCACACAATTATTTATGAATTATTTTAGACCACAACAACAACAACAAGTGGGGTCTAAGGATGGTAGTGTGTGCCCAGACTTTACCCCTACCTTGTGAAGGTTGGGAAGTTGTTTCTGTGGTAGACCCTCAACTTAAATTATTTTAGACCAAAGTTTCAAAATATTTTCTTTCTTAAGCTTGTGTCTAGTCAAATAAAGCCACATAAAATAGGACAGAGGGAGTAGTAAAGTTTAAAATCAGCTTCAGTGTCAAAAATCAATTCTTTTTAGCTTATATTCACATATTCCCAAAAAAACGTGATTAGTATATATCAAAAGCAGTGACGCGATGAAGCAATTGAGCTCGAGGTGAGCTCCAATGGTGGAAATGGAGACTTGGAGAAGAAGCCCCAAATTAGGAGCATGTGCGAGAAAAGAGAAGAAGAGAACTTGGAAGTGAAAGTCTCATCTCAATTATATTGACTCTATAATGTTGTATATATACAGCTACACAATCAAAAAGAAGACTAACAAAACTAACCGACTAACTAAGTAATGGAAAAATAACCGACTCAGTCTCCTAACAAACTAACTGAATAGTACAACTGCTAAAGTTATAAGTATAACTACTAAAGCTATAAATAATGTAATACATCTCAATACCCCCCCCCCCCCTCAAATTAGAAGTGAGGGTATCAGTGCCAACTTGGTAAGAATGCTGGAATGTTTAATCCCTGTGAGGGGCTTAGTGAGAATGTCTGCAAGCTGATAGTTAGTCCCAATGTGATGTAGAGAAATGAGGCCCTCTTGGAGTTTGTTTCAGACAAAATGGAAGTCGACTTCAATATGCTTTGTTCGATCGTGCAATATTGGGTTCCTTGCTATGTGAAGTGTTGACTGACTATCGCAAAACACTGAAATGGGACTGGAGAATGGGACTCTGAGCTCCTCAAGTAACCTTTGCAACCATACTAACTCACCAATCACTTTCCTGATAGACCTATATTCTGCTTCTACTGATGACAAAGAAATGATTTCCTGCTTCTTTATTTTCCAGCTAATAGGGCTATTTCCCAACAGGACAATATAACCAGTGACTGATTTTTTGGAATCTGGGTAGGATGCCCAGTCAGAGTCACAATATGCTTTCACCATGTAGTCATTATCTTTGGAAAAACAAATTCCTAGGCTAGGATGAGTCTTCAAGTATCTTAACAGGTGATATGCTGCCTTTAAATGTGGTTCTCTTGAATCTTGCATAAACTGGCTCAGATGTTGAACACTGAAAGCCATATCCAATCTTGTGTTGGTTAAGAAATTCAGCTTTCCAACCAATTTTCTGTAGCAGCTGGGATCTGACATGAGAGCTCCTTCCTTTGCTTTGAGTTTCACACTTGGATCAAGAGGTGATGATAAGGGGGTGCAACTAAGACAGTCATATTCTTTTAGGAGATCAATGACAAACTTTAATTTCTTTGGGAAATAATGACTCCATCATTTTTGTAGAGAATTTCCGGTCCAAGAAAATAGTGTAGTCTTCCCAGATCCTTAATCTTGAACCCCTCGTGTAAGAACTTCTTCAAAAGTTCTATTTCTTCTAGATTTGTTCCAGTGAGTATCACATCATCAACATACACTGCTACATACACCAAAGATGTCCCATTCTTTCTGTAGAACAATGAATAATCATGCATAGAGTGCTCATAACCTCTGGAGCAAAATGCTTCTATTAATTTGGCATACAATTGCCTACTGGCTTGTTTCAGGCCATATAAAGACTTGTTTAGCTTACAAATCAGCCCTGGTTCAGGCACCATTAACCCAGGTGGGATCTCCATAAATACTTCCTCATTCAAATCTACATGAAGGGAGGCATTATTCACATCTAGTTGAAGTATGTCCCACCCTCTCTTTACAGATACTGCTATAAGTCCTCTCACAATGGTCATCTTTACCACTGGTAAGAATGTTTCTGTGTAATATATTCCTTCTTGTTGTGTGTATCCTTCTACCACCAAACGAACTTTAAACCTTTCAATACTTCCATCGACTTTATGCTTCACCTTATACACCCACCTACAACCTATATCTTTCTTTCCTGCTGCAACGGGACCAAGTGCCATGTGTGATTGACATGTAATGCCTCAAATTCCTGTGTCATAGCTACTTGCCAAGCAGGATTAATAGCAGCCTCTTCATATAAAGAAGGTTCATCAAATACTGGCTACCATGGATTAAAGCTTCAGGAGAGACAAATTGATGGTTTGAAAGCAATGCATTTAGAGATGGTATACAACTTTTGGAATGTAGTTTAGGCATAGCATGAATGTAGTCATTTAAGTATGCATGTGTTTGATTTCTCTTTGTGTTCTTGTAAGTACAGGAGTGTTCTGATTATCAATTTGAAGTGAATGATCATTCAAAACTGGTGTTGAGTGGTCATTAAAACTGGATGTTGAAGGTGACTCTAGAGGTGAGTGACTATCAGAATTTGCAATTAGACTGTTATTAGGTGATTTAGGTGAGATATTGGTAGGTGGCAGTTCATTGTCCATGGGACTTGCACCATTTGGATTATTTTCTATATTGACTTGGACAATATCATCAACATCATCCACAAAATCAACAAAAGAAACACATTTTAGCACAGAAGGAAAATAGAGACATATGGAACATATGCAAAAGGGAATATATTCTCATGGAAAGATACATCTCTTGAGACTTATATTTTCTTGGTAACAAGACTGAGGACCTTTTACCCTTTGGTTCCAAAAGGGTAGCCTATGAAAACATGTGTGGTAGCTCTAGGCTCAAATTTATCCATGTGTACTTTGGGCACTATTGGCTAGCATAAGCATCCAAGACTTCTCATTTGGGAATATAGTGGTTTCTTCTTGTATAGGAGTTCAAATGGACACTTGTTCTTAAGGTATGTAGTGGGAAGTCTATTTATAATGTAGGTTGATGTCAACACGCACTCTCCCCAGTATCTCAAAGGTAACTTTGACTGAAATAGGAGTGCTCTGGTTGTTTCAAGTAAGCACTTGTGTTTTCTTTCTACCACATTGTTCTGTTGTGGTGTATAGGGACAGAATATTTGGTGAATGATGCCTTTTGAGTGGAAAAATGAGTTAACTTCTGTGTTGGTGAACTCCAGACCATTGTCTGTTCTTATGGTCTTTATGGTAGTTTTGAACTGGTTTTCTATCATGGAAACAAAAGCTTTGATGATTTGAATTGCATTTCTCTTGCAGGTTAAAAGGTGTGTCCATGTGGTTCTACTGAAATTATCAACCATAATGATGAAGTACCTATAGTAATCATGAGTAGTGGTGTGATAAGGACCCCAAAGGTCAACATGTAGTAATTCAAATATGCTGCTGGATGTGCTGGTTCTCTGGGGAAAGGGCAATATATTTTTTCTAGCCATTGGACAAATAGAGCATACAAAGGGTTGTTTGGAAGAAAATGCGACAGGTATAGATGTTATTACCTTAATTTTCACAAATGGCACATGCTCAAGTCTATTGTGCCACAGAATATCATTCTCATGAGATGTACAAGAATTCATAGGAACACGATTTTTTATCGTATTCACAGATGGAGAAACATTTACAGTAGTATTATTACTAGAAGAAGGGGCATTCATAGATGTAGTTTTATTCAGAGGTGAATTATATACAGATGGAGAGTAGACATCTTGCATATCACATGGATGAGCAGACAAGCAGGGAACAGAACTGATTGTGATAGAAAAAGAGCTTGTATCGTTTTGTTTCAAACATTGAGAGCATAGGAGGTAAAGTCCACCCTTGACTCTATCAATCTCCAGAGGCCTCTTCAATGAAGGGTCCTGCAACATACAAGCTCCATCAGTGAAGAATGAAATTCCTCTGAGATTTAAAGTCAACAAATGAATAGAAATGAGGTTATATTTGAAAGAAGGGACAAGGAGAACTTTGTGCAACACAATCCTAGGTGCAAATCTCACACTTCCAACTTCTGTTACTCTAACTTTATAACTATTTGGCAATATGACTAACAGGGGATAAGGCAGAATAGTGATATAACACATTGAGGATCTATTAAAGGTCAAGTAATTTGAAGCTCTTGAATATAATATCCATATATCCGTTTTAGATTTAAAGCACCTATATGATAGTTTACCAAAGTCAATTGAATAGGTATAAACTACAATACCTACAAAGTTTGTAGCTCCAGAGTTCACGTTTATGTTGTTAGAATTCTCTCCTCCACTATTGATTTGGAAGTGCTACAGCAAGCTCATGAGTTGACCATATTGTTCCTTGGTAAACTCATTCCTTGATTCTCATCGTGGTGTTCACCTCCATCTCCATTACTAGTTACCATGTCAGTCGAAGGACCATGAACATTTGCCATTGTTCTTTTTTCCTTATTGAATCTGAAATCTTGATTGGAACTTTGGAAATTTTGATTAGTTCTTTAAAGTTACTGGTTGTGATTCTGAAAGGACTGGCAAGAACTTTGGAAGTTTTGAGGATAACCATGGATTTTATAGCATTTCTCTTTGGTGTGCCCTGGCTTTTTACAATACTCACACACTGGACGAGATCTACTATTGGGAGTGTAGTTGTTTCCTGGGTTGTAATTGGTTCTGAAACTAGGTTGTTTGGAGGTGTTAAATTCAATGAGGCAGACTCAAATATCAGATGGTTGTTAGGTTTGATTTCTCTTTGCTTCTCTTCTTGAATCAGTAAGGAAAAGGCTTGGGCCAAGACTGGTAAGGGATTCATCATGAAGATGCTTCCTCTCACTACAGTATACACCTCATTCAGTCCCATGAGAAACTAAATTAATCGTTTGTCTTGTTCAGCTTTATGCATATTCTCTTTGGCTCCACATGTGCACTGAGAACTACACTGAGTTTTTGAACTTACGGTACTGAACTCTTCCCACAATTTCAGTTTTTGAACTTACGGTACTGAACTCTTCCCACAATTTCTTTATTTTGGTGTAGTAACAAATAACATCTAGGCTCCTTGTGACAAATTATTTATCTCCTTTTGAATTTGATATAGCTTTGCACCATTCGTCTGATCATAGCGATCCTCAAATTCTTTCCATAGCTCAACGGAATCATTGATATACTCCGCACTATTAACAATTTCCTTCCCCAAAGAATTTAAAATTCATGAAGTGACCATATCATCACACCTCTCTCATAGTCTATACTTTGGAGACTCTGGATCTGGCTTCTTACAGTCTCCATTAATAAACCCTAGTTTGTTCTTAACAGATAGTGCACGTAGTACACTTCATCTCCAAGACCTGTATCCAATTCCATAGAAAGGAACTGGTACTAACATCGCACCAGGATTGTCAGATGAATGCATGTACAAGGGACTGCTCGAGTCTATGGTGGACTCTTTGTTTGAGTCCACATCAATGTGCTCGATTTCGTCATCAATAGCCATGAGAATTACTTAACCAACAATGTTTGAAGGAAAATAAAGCAGAGAAACAAAGACGACTTACTAACCCTAATTTTGCGGAGAGAAAGAATTACCTCCAATTACATGTGTAGATCGAGCAATCGATGATCTACACGAGCTTCGTATGTGTAAAGCTACTGGATCAGATCATCCACTGCTCTGATACCATATCAAAATCAGTGATGTGATGAAGCAATTGAGCTCGAGGTGAGCTCCAATGGTGAAAATGGAGACTTGGAGAAGAAGCCCCAGATTAGGAGCATGTGCGAGAACAGAGAAGAAGAGAACTTGGAAGTGAAAGTCTCAATTGTATTGACTCTGTAATGTTGTATATATACAGCTACACAATCAAAAAAAGACTAACAAAACTAACCGACTAACTAACTAATGGAAACATAACCGACCCAATCTCCTAACAGACTAACCGGATTGTATAACTGCTAAAGCTATAAGTACAACTACTAAAGCTATAAATAATGTAATACATCTCAATAGTATAGAATTGAATATTGAAATTTACGCAGACGTCACGGACTTCAATGAAAAGATCGAAGAGTTTGAGGCAGTGGCGACTGGCACGAACGGCGACAGCCATATGGCCCGAGAACCAACACTTTTATTGAAACCCATTTCCCCTAACCATCCTTTCATCTTCACTGTGTGTGGGTGTGTGGGTGTGTGAGAGAGCGCTTAAACTAGGGGTACCAAATGGGCACATTGGATCGATTTTAGGCTGGTCAAAACGGGTTGAGCCAATTGACCCGCCCAAAAATTATTTGGGTTAAGATGGGTTGGATCAAGATGGGCTAAAATTAGGGTCATAGCCCAACCCGCCCAACTCTTATCAATATTTACTTAATATGTGTTATTTTCTTATGAATTGTATAATTACTAAATAAAACTTTTTTTTCCTATGGTCATATATAATATATCAAACAAAAAAAATTATTTCTAAGATATTTTGGTAAAGTTATTCATGGATCAATTTGGGTTAAAAATCAGCCCAACGTTAAATGTGTTGAGATGGGTTGGGTCAAGATGGGCTGAGATTAATAAATTGACGGGTCAATGACCAGTCCAACCTTGAGCGGGTTGGGTGGGCCATTTGGGTTGGGGCCAAGATTGACAGCCCTAGCTTAAACCCTAAATTAGGGGACTGCAGAAATGTGATAAACTCTGTTTCAGTCTCTGTTTACAGGGGAAGTGAACCAATAGCCAATTTCAAAGTCACCTTCAAAACATAATCAACTTTTCAAAACTATTTAAAATCTAGCCACTTTATAAATAATTAATATTTAAACATAATTATCCTAGGCTAATACGGATCGTGTCTGAAATTAGGCTCGGTCTAAAGTAATTCCCAATTTGGCTCCTCTCAATTTCTTCAAGTTCTTATTTCACATGTTACATTTTAATATCAACTTAGATTTAATTAACTAAATTTGAGTGATAAAAGGACAAAAATAGTCCTTTATGTATGAGGCTAGGTTCAATGTTGCCCTTTTAGTATGCTCTGAACAGTTTTGGTCCTTCAAGTTGTATGTTATTTATGAGGGTAGTTTCAAAGTGAATTCCTTTACGTATGCTTTGAACAGTTTTGGCCCGTAAAAACTAAACACTTTTAATCTCTATGAAAAGTTGAAAGTTTAGCGAACCTTGTTTGTTAAATTTGATGTGAACTGTAAAAAAGGAGATTTTGCGGGAATTCACATGTAAAGGTACAAGTTAAGTTTTTGTATATTCTACTTTTTTGATATATTTCTTGAGTCTTGTGCAGTTTTTGAGGGGTATAAATTTTGCAATTTTTGGTATTTTTTTGTCATTAGTACAGTTTTTTGTATTGAATTTTTTGGATTTGATAGAGATTTTCGAATGTTTAAGGTTAAATCTTTTTTATCATAGTTTCCGTCAAATCTTTTTCACGAAAACTAAAAGTGTTAGAACTGTTCGAAGCATACTAAAGGAACTATTTTGAACCTATCTTCAAACATAAGAGACTATTTTTGTATTTTTTTTTAACTCTGACCATGATTCGTACATAAAATTTTTAAGTTTTTTTTAAAAAAAATTTATATTTGAAACTAAATAAAAAATATTATAAGTCACAATTAGTAATTCAAAATATTTAAAAAGTATAATCAAAAGTATTGTTTTCTGAGAGACACGTTGTTTGGGAGGGGGGAGACTAAATGTTTTGTTCTTTTCGTGGGAGACACGCTGTTTGGAGAATAGGATGAGTTAAATAAAACAAAAGGAAGCCTTTTAGTTCATGTCTTGCTAATGTGCTCTTTCTTACGAATACTTTGGTCATTTTCTTAATACAAGTATGCTCAGAGAGGTGATATAAATGTCTTAAGAGAAGAACCAGTTCCTCACGTACCCAGTTAACTCCATTTAACAACACGATCCTTTATACTTGTGTTAGACAGAATAGTCAGGTTTTATGCGGAAGCTATCAAAGCAAACGTTGAACGACAATAAATCAGACAACAAAAGAGAAATTTATCAAAAGAGACACAAACATTTAACGTGGTTCGGCCAATTGACCTACGTCCACGGGCAGAGATGAGCAATCCACTATAATAAAAGAGAGTACAAAATATTGAAAGAACAACCTCACGAAAAGGCAAACACAAGTGACACACTAATACTCATTCCGTAAAGTTTTTCCCCTAAACACGACTCTTAAAACTCATATGGCTACATTATAGATGCTACTGAATGAGAAGTAAGGATCCTCAATTTATAGAAGTCCAAACCTTTTACTCCAAGAAAAAGGACTAGTCAAATATGGAAGAATTATATTTTCCTTTTCGTAAAAGAAAAAATCAATTATGGTAAATATATTTTTCTTCCTTCAAAATATAAAAAAATCAAATATGGTAAGAAAATCAGGACAAACACCTAACAACTTGTATTCATGTGGCTGCTAGGAAAGACCATTTCAATCTCATTGAAGCCCTTATTTGCTACATGAAACAAAATTCATGTCTATATGGGCTCGAAATCGAAGGTGGTGGCATTACTGAACCAACAGCAGCCAGGTTGACCATTGCACTGCGTATATAGATAAAATATTACTTTTAAGAGATATATAACACATATTGAACACCTTTTGTCGGAAATTTTTTTTCACTTCTTTTAAAAAATTCTTAGTTTCACCACTGACAGCAGCCCATCAGGAACTGCTAAGGATTCCCAACAGCAAAGGAAGCATGGCTTTGCACGAAGCTGTAATGTGTAAGGATTACAGGGTGGTGGAACTGTTGGTTAAAGAAGATGCTGATTTCACATATCCACCCAACAAAGTTTCGAGAAGTCCATTATTTCTAGTTATGGAGAAAAAAGATAGCATTTCTGTTGAATTGATCTTGAGCAACTCCAGTTCACCATCTTATGCAGGCCCTTATGGCACTACGGCGCTACATGCAGCTGCAATTTATCATGTTGAAGGTATTTCCCATTTCTGACAAATTCATATATTGAAAATCTCAACTAGAGAGGTTTTGGAGACTGATCTATATACATTCTATGAATTTCTTGTCGTTCAACCAAGTGCATCATTTAGTCTCTTTTGAGTGAGTGCCAACAAATACTATTAAATCAATTCTAGAAAATATATATATAAAATACCTAATTTGACGGAAAAATCATGGGTTCACGTGTCTCATATACTGAGTGATAAATCAGCCCATGTGGCAAAGGCCATAATCATCTCACCATTTCTTCTCACCTGATTAACAACACCTCCCTGATATTTTATTTTCCATTGAGATATATACGTATGTGTTTCTCTCTGTCTTTCTCCCTCTCTGTCTATCTATCTATTTATTTATCTATCTATCTATTTATTTATTATTAAAAAAAGATAAACAGATGGTATATGAAACTATTAAAGAAGATGATAGAACACCTCTGCATTTAGCTGCTCTTAATAATATGATAGACACTGAGCGAGAGATATATGAGCAGTACGTCCAGATTCTATTGAAGCAGTTACTAGTCAAGTGCAGTGGCGGAGCCAAATTTTTTATTAGGATGTAAAAATATATAAAAGTAAACATATCAGAAAATTAAGGGGAGTCAACACATAGTATACATATATATAAATATATTTTTTTACCTACCTACATAGTGTATTTTTTCCGCGAAGGGGACACCCCCACCCTATAAGGTGGCTCCGCCACTGCTTACTTGGAGCAACAACAACAAACCCAGTAAAATTTCATAAATGGGGTTTGGGGAGGGTAGTGTGTACGCAGACCTTACCCCTACCTTATAAAGATAGAAAGGTTGTTTCTGATACACTCTCGACTCATGGAACAGTAGAGAAAAGATAAAGCAACCAAGTAATATACAAAGGTGACAACAATGTATTATGGTGACGAGCGTGAATGACATCACCCTTACTTGGAGGAAACGAATCTAAAGTGGCTGGTAACGTTATTTAATACTCCATACTCGGTTTAAGAAAGAAATAAAGATTTTATTTTATTTGTTAATGCATATATAGGCATTAAGGATGAATTTGAGAAAGATGAAGAGTAGTTCCTCATGGCTTCAGAAACATTGAAAAAGGAGGACATTCATAGATTAGTGTTGTTATGTTTACAATTCTATTTTTGCATTGGAAAATCTTCTTGTCAAGAAAGATTCGTTTGGTTCATTTAGTTGGCTCTTGAATTAATGTTTGTGGTTGCATTTCATCTTCATTGGTTTATCACAATACATGTAAATGTTATAATAAATATTTACACGGGTATGGCAGACTTTGTTGTAGAAATGACGCCAAGTAGTCACGGTTAAGCATATTGTTTAAAATATATACACAATTAAATCTCAAGATTCAAATTTCACGATATCGTGTCCTAAAGTTCAAAAATTGTATTCAGAAATTCGAATCTTATGTCCTGAATTTTAAATTAGCAGTTCAGAAATTCAGGACACTTAGTCTTGTATAATGACCCGACTTGTCGTTTTAAGAATTAGCGTCCCGTTCAGCGGCTTAAGACCTCGAGCAGCTTCGTAATGTGTATTATGACTTGCGCGCACGGTCGAGTTTGGTTTTCGGATGATTCGAAATTTAATTGACATAACAATATATTCTTGTTTTGGAAGTTTAAATGAAAAGAGTTGATCGGAGTTTGACATTTGTGAAAACAACCCCGGAATAAAATTTTAATAATTTCAATAGCTTCGTATGGTGATTTCGGGCTTAGGCGTATGTCCGGAATTGGAGTTGGAAGTCCGTAGAACAATGCGACGCATTTTGGCAAAACTAGAAAGTTGATGTGTGCTAATTATATAATTTTGTGTGCAGACGAGGACTATCAATATGATGGATATCAATTGGATATGATAATAATGTACGAGGCATATTATAAGTGATGTGGGGTCTAAGGAGAGGCCTAAGCCTAAGTCAAGTTGGAAATTTCATGATAGACTAAAGTTCCAAATGAGTACGCACAAGATCAAATTTTGGACACACATATCTACATATATATAAGGATTTATGTAATGGACAACCTATCAAATGAAATATCTTCGAGTCTAGTTTCTAACGCTTCAAACCGTTAGTCATTTGGACACTCCTACAAGACGTTATGACCAGATTACCGAAAGCTGGCAGAAATCTACACTATCGCGGCGCCCCACGCGCCTATGGAAAATTTCAGAATGTTTCAAAATATCATTTCCAGAAATTTTTTACACAGTCACGGCGCCCCACGCACCGCGGCTGTACAAAAATGAGTTTTTATGACCCGACCCCTATTTCATTTAACTCGATTGAGGTTCATTTTGGGGGTAATTTCTGGTATTTTAGAGAGAAGGAAGAGCGATTCTAGAGGAGAGGAAAGGGGAGAACTAAAGATTTCACTACTCTTCCTTGAATCAAACCTTGAAATCGCATCAAAGGGTTGCTAAGGCTTCAAAAAGGTAAGAATTTCTTTCCCCAATTCTTCAATTTCGAAATCTAACTAGAAATGGATAATTAGTAAGATGATTCTTGGATGTGAGAGTATTAGTTATACATGCTTGTACCAATAAGGTTGTGGGAAGATTATTGAGAATGGGTAAAGATTGGGTTGAAAATTGTAGAAATCTTCAAAGAATTTAATTGAAGATTTGAAAGGCAATCTGATGTCGGAATTCGATAATTGTTGTATAGTTGAACTCGTATCGGAACGAGTGTTCGGATTTCGTGAGTTTTACTGGGATTCAAAACGTGGGTCCCACTGTCAATTTTTAAAATAAATTTCGGATTTTAATCCGAAAAATTAATAATTTCATATGGAATTAATTCATACAATTTGTATTGAGTATATTAAAATATTTGTGACTAGATTTAAAGCTTCCGGACACAAATTCGCGAGGCAAAGGTTTATTGAAATCTTGAAATTGGTTGCGAACGAGGTACGTGCCTTGTCTAAATTTGTGTGGGGGAAACCACCCCTTAGGATTTGAGACGATTGTGTCATTCGTGTTATGTGAAGGTCGTGTACGCGAGGTGACGAGTGGGTACATGACCTATATATGGTATTTGACCGGTTAGGATCGTTAGGCTCCTTTTATATAATTGTTTGTAAATATCGTGTCATGATTATATTTGTTGTTAGAATTGTTTGTACGTTCTTTACTTGAAATTGTTATCACATATTCCTTCCTTGTTGTCAAGTTCACCCTTATATGCTAATTGTTGATTGTAGTCACTTGTGAATTACTGCTTGTCTGCTACATGCCTTGATTGTTAATTGATGCTCATAAACTGTGCCTTCATTGTGGATTGTTATTAACTTGCTATTTGACTTCGTGAGCTTTCGTGTAGCTTTTTCATTAATTGTGACTTCTTTGTGTAGACTCGTTATTCCTTTTGATTTTGTGGTACACCGTAGTTGGTTGTAAATTAGTTATTAAATTATATTAATTGAGGAGCGGGTTGCATGCCGCAACATAAATGAAAGTGAATATATTGGAGGAGCGGGTTGCACGCCACAACAGAATTGATTGAAATGAATATATTGGAGGAGCGGGTTGCATGCCGCAACAGAACTGATTGAAAAGATATATTGAGGATCGGGTTGCACGCCGCAATGAAATTAAATAAAAATAAATATATTGGAGGATCGGGTTGCACGCCGCAACGGAATTTAATATGAATATATTGGAGGATCGGGTTGCACACCGCGACGGAATTTAAATATAAAATTATTTTGATATTAAGGTCAATTTCGATTGTAATTCTCATGATGCATTCCATGTTGGGACGGTTATTGTGGTTTCTTAAATAACTTCATTATATTTTGAATATAATTAATTAACCGTCAATATAAAAAAAAAATAGGACAATATGGACTTCTTGTGTGAGTCATGCATCCTATGTGATATGATAAGTTGTTGAAACTTAGCAGATTTAAATGAAAGAATTTTCAAGAGGTTCTACTTGTGTGTCTTTCAAAAATAAAACTCATATTTTATTCGGAGATTTACCAATATAAATGGTGATTATATTTCTACTCTAATTGGTATCTCAAATTTGATCATTATCTTATTGTCGTGTAATTTACGTAAAAATTATTATTACGTATTACTTTAATAAATCCCATATTTACCTCGTTAAGATTTGATTGAATGTCTTATTTGTATAAATATAATATTTTATCGGATATTATATATTTCTAGACTAAATTCAATTAATATTCTATTTGTACAACCTATTTACTATTTTACCTTATTTAAATCCTAAATTGGTTTAATAACTCATTTGACACTTTACTATGTTCAAGTTGGAATTGTGTTTAATTGTGTTTAAATTATTCATCATTTCATGGTAAGGACGAGAGTAAAAGCACGATTTGGTGATGTCGTGCTATTTTTATATTATAGTTGTACTCTGACTGTGTTGTTGCTTAATTGCTTGATTGTTTACTCGCTGCCATCCATGTTATCATTGTTTTCATTGTTGAATTGAATTGGAAATTCTTCTATTATTGGCCTTATATTAATATTCTTTCATTGTTAGCTTTATGTAATATATTGTACAGGTTTATATGTCTGGTAGGTGTCTTGACCTGTCCTCGTCACTACTCTACCGAGGTTATGCTAGATACTTCCTGGGTACCATTATGGTGTACTCATGCTATGCTTCTGCACATCTTTTTATGCAGATCCAGGTACCTCAGTGTTGTTGATATTCTTACTAATTGATCGGACATTGTTCTGGAGAGTTAAGGTATACCTGCTGTCGCGTTCGCAGACCTCAGAGTCACCTTCTGATATTTTCCTACACTGTTGATTCTATTCTGGAACAGTTGTATTTAGAGATTTTCTAGTAAACTCTGTAGAGCTTGTAACTTGTACTACTGGTTTTGGGAATTGTATTAAATTTCTACTTCATATTTATTCCAGATATTTGGTTGATCTATTATCATTTCAACTGAACTGGTAAAAATGGCTAAGATTTATTCTAATGTTGGCTTGCCTAGCAAATAAAATGGTAGGCGCCATCACGGTCCCGAAGGTGAGAATTTCGGGTCATGATAAGTTGGTATCAGAGCCCTGGGTTCATAGGTTCTACAAGTCATAAGCAGGTTTAGTAGAGTCTTGCGGATCGGTACAGAGACGTCTGTACTTATCTTCGAGAGGCTACGGAAACTATTAAGAAATTCCACTTCTTTCATTCCTTATCGTGCGACATTGATTCATCCTGAATTATATATCTCATATTCCTTTCCATCCACTCGTGTATGACATTGCGCACTCGGTATCAGTTGTGCGCCGACGGTTCATGATGTCGCGGATGGACTACGAGGGAGCCAGGGGTGCTCAATAATTTTTCAATGTGTGGTCTCGACTGAAGATGCAGATGTATTGAAAGATCACTCAGTGATTCACGTGGGGGTGCAGCGGATCCGGGCATCTGGTTGAATTGTAAGAACTGTGAAGGTTAATATTATGGATCATTGGACATTGTGAACTATGACTTCGCGCCAAGTGGGGGAATCCACTATCAATGGACGGATTGCGGAGTCACATGTTATATCAGTTTTGGCCTGAGATGTATATATATGTGGTACTGAAAGGTTCTCCAAAATGTACACATGTTTAAGGCCTGAGATTTTACAGGGGATAATGTTGGGACTTGTAGTATGTCTGTGTCCTTAATAATCCTATACTTCAGTACCAAAGGAGATAGAGAAATAACTTCAAATTTACAGAAGGTCTATTCAGCGTGGGCATTTCGGTTGCGACATTATGAGGTGTTTTAGAGGAAGTACGGTGGTTGACGAGCTTCTGGACTACGTGGTTCGTGCCAAGATTTGTCTGTATGGAGCTCTAGTTTTATGATCATTGTGTATAAATAGGGGGAAGAGTTACCCCAAGGAAGGATCGAAGAGTATATGAAGAAATGGGTCAGCTCAACAATGTTGAGTCAGCATAGCAAAAGAAGAAATTGGCCTTGGGAGAGATAATTCTCTACCGGTGTTTGTGGCAAGTCTATGAAGAGGTTAGACCAGCCAATGCAACACTACCTACTTGGGCTCAGTCTTCAGAAATGTTTTGAAAGAGTTTGTCCCCAAACTCTCTGTAATGTGTGGCGCATAGAGTTTGAACGGTTGTGTAAGGACACCACGACGATGTCAGAATATGCCACCAGGTTCAGTGAGTTAGCCCGTCATACTCCTACTTTGGTTCCTACAGCCAGAGAGCGAGTCCACGAATTCATTAAAGGACTCAATTATGATCATAAAATTTTGTATGACTCGGGAACTACAGGCTGATACTTCATTTCGGCTAGTGGTAGAAATTGCCAAGATGTTAGAATGTGTTCGGGGCAAGGAAAAAAGGAAACTAAGGAGACCAAAAGGTCTCGAGGTTCTGTAGAATTCGGTGGATTTTGCTCTGCAGTTATAACTCATTATGGTGGAGGCTCGGGCGGTCGGCCAGCCCAGACCGCATTTCAGAATACTCGTAGTGCTCCAATTAATTAGGGCACTCATGTGGTGCAGTCATCTTTTAATGCACCACTAGCACGGGATTCATACAATGGTTATTCCAGTTATCCGGCACATACTCAGTATGAGCAGCCGAACCGCAGATGGGTTGTTATAAGTGTGGTGATACTAGGCACATCATGAGAAATTGTCCCAGACTTAGGGGAAACCTATTTCATCAGAACACTCAGGTCATGGACTCCATTACAGTTACTACTCTACCTACACTACCAGTTAGGGGTGGAAGACAGGCGGGTAGAGGGTGCCCATGAGGTGGAGGCCCGACCCTTTGTTATATTTGCTATGGTATGGCTGAGGTCGCTACACCAGATGGTGTCGTTACAAGTATGATCTCGAGTTATTATAAAGTAACATTTTCCTTAACTTGATTCGGTTCTGAGTATCGAGGCAAGTCCTCCTAATATACTCCACTCATGAGTGATCTTCGTAATCCTGAAATCTACTTATGTGAATACTCATGTTGAGAGATTCTATGGAGATAGATATGTCTATCATTATGTGGGGTTCACTAAAAATAGTTGTGAGGCTAAAAGTGACATTTGTTAATCATTTCGGTGAGTTTGATGTAATTTCTGAATAATTGATTTCAATTGTGAATTATATGCCCTACCGTTATGAGGGTTCATTATGTGTTGTGATTTTATTTAATGGAAATTATTTAAAAGAAGAAAATGGAATGTTTCGATTGGCACGATGTGCATATTACTTGTGATTCAGAACTAAGGAGGAGATCCTCGCATTTTAATATGATTTGATATGTTTAAACCGGGCCACGAGCCGCGGTGGAAGTCATATAAGGACGAGATCCTTATGATAAAAAATTATGTGTTTAAATTCTCCCTTGTGAAATTAAATTTGTACTATAGTACTTATAAAGAGTCATGCCTGTTAGGCTTATTTGAAAATTCTTGTATGAATTTTTCTGTGCATAATTTGCCAAATTCATGTTGTAATTATTGAGTTTTAGCGTACGAGGTGAGTGCCCAGGTGACGTTAAATGTGACTCGTTAATTCGGGTAAATAATTATGAGGTCTTCATGCCTTGTGTCTCGTTGTTAGTAAAGTGGAGGTTTGAAACGAGATTTTATTAACATGAGGTTAATTGGCGATGTTGTAATCGATTATGAACAACTATTAAGACCAGAGATGTGGTTATAGGCATACATATGATGTGTTTCATGTCCGGTTATCATTATGATAATGCAGTGCTTGTAATGCTGAGATTAGTGTTATTGATATATATATATTGTGGTGCTTTGTTGGGTTGTGGATGCGATGTTAGGAGTTATTTTGGTGTTACTCTGGCAGGTGAATAGGCCCAATTACAGGAGAGACTCTGCCGAAATTTCTGAAAAAATTGGGAGTTTAAAAAATTTAGGAGATTGAGATGTGTGAAAGAAGAGATAAGTTATGTTATGTGTTTGAGGGCGGAATTTACTTCTCATTTGAGGACGAATGATCCTAAGTGGGGGAGAATGTAACACCCCAAAAAATTTTGAAGTACTTAAGCGCTATTAAGAAAGTTGATGTGTGCGTAGGCACGAGTTGCTATAGCCAGTTGAGACTAATACTGTGCGTTGATGTGAAAATTAGACTTTTTGAAAATATTTTAAGTGTAAGAAATTTGGTCTTAAAGTTTACAAATATGGATGAAAGAAATAATCTCAATTGAGATGGTGTTGTCAGGCTTATGTCGAATACGGTAACGTGAGATCAACCGCGAGTATATATGTAAAAGTAAAATCATCACTTTGGTAATCTCAGAATAATTCTTAGCAAGTTCGAGGACGAACATTTATTTAAGAGGTGGAGAATGTAACGATCCGACTTGTAGTTTTAAGAATTAGCATCTCGTTCAGCGGCTTAAGACCTCGAGCAGCTTCGTAATATGTATTATGACTTGTGCGCACGGTCGAGTTTGGTTTTCGGATGATTCGAGATTTAAATGACAGAACAATATATTCTTGTTTTGGAAGCTTAAATGAAAAGAGTTGACCGGAATTTGACTTTTGTGCAAACAACCCCGGAATGGAACTTTGATGGTTCCAATAGATTCGCATGGTGATTTCGGACTTAGGCTTATGTCCGGAATTGGAGTTGGAAGTCCGTAGAACAATGCGACGCATTTTGGCGAAACTAGAAAGTTGATGTGTGCTAATTATATAATTTTGTGTGCATACGAGGACTATCAATATGATGGATATCAATTGGATATGATAATAGTGTACGGGGAATATTATAAGTGATGTGGAGTCTAAGGAGAGGCCTAAGCCTAAGTCAAGTTGGAAATTTCATGATAGACTAAGTTCCAAATGAGTACGCACAAGACCAAACTTTGGATGAGCATATCTACATATATATAAGGAGTTATGTTATGGACAACCTATCAAATGAAAGATCTTTGAGTCAAGTTTCTAACTCTTCAAACCGTTCATTTGGACACTCCTACAAGAAGTTATGACGAAATTACCGAAAGATGGCTGAAATTTACACTACCGCGCCGCCCCACGCACCTGTGGAAAATTCCAAAATGTTTCGAAATGTCATTTCCAGACACTTTTTACACATCCATCCCGCACCCAACAGCGCCCCACGCGCTGCGGCTGTACAAAATTGGGTTTTTATGACCCGACCCCCATTTTATTTAACTCGATTGAGGTTCGTTTTTGGGACAATTTATGGTGTTTTAGAGAGAAGGGAGAGCGATTCTAAAGAGAGGAAAGGGGAGAACTAAAGATTTCACTACTCTTCCTTGAATCAAACCTTGAAATCGCAACAAATGATTGCTAAGGGTTCAAAGAGGTAAGAATTTCTTTTCCCAATTCTTCAATTTCGAAATCTAACTAGAAATGGGTAATTAGTAAGATGATTTTTGGATGTGAGAGTATTAGTTATAAATGCTTGTACCAATAAGGTTGTGGGAAGATTATTGAGTTCAAATGGGTAAAGATTGGGTTGAAAATGGTAGAAATCTTCAAAGACTTTAATTGAAGATTTGAAAGGCAATCCGATATCGGAATTCGATAATTTTTGTATGGTTGAACTCGTATCGGAACGGGTGTTCGGATTTTGTGAGTTTTTCTGAGATTCAAAACGTGAGACCCACTGTCGATTTTTAAAATGAATTTCGGATTTTAATCCAAAAAATTAGTAATTTCATATGAAATTAATTCCTACGATTTTTATTGAGTATATTGAAATGTTTGTGATTAGATTTGAAGCTTCCGGATATAAATTCACGAGGCAAAGGTTTATTAGAATATTGAAATTGAATTGCAAAGCAAGGTAAGTGTCTTGTCTAACTTTGTGTGGGGAAAACCACCCCTTAGGATTTGAGATGATTATGTCATTCGTGTTATGTGAAGGTCGTGTACGTGAGGTAACGAGTGAGTACACGACCTATATGTGGTATTTGACCGGTTAGGACCGTTAGGCTCCTTTTATACAATTGTTTGTAAATATTGTGTCATGATTATATCTTTTGTTGTTAGAATTATTTGTACGTGCTTTACTTGAAATTGTTATCACATATTTCATCCTTATTGTCAAGTTCACCCTCATATGCTAATTGTTGATTATAGTCACTTGTGAATTATTGCTTGTCTGCTATATGCCTTGATTGTTAATTGATGCTCATAAACTGTGCCTTCATTGTGGATTGTTATTACCTTGCTATTTGACTTCGTGAGCTATCGTGCAGCTTTTCCATTGATTGTGACTTCTTTGTGTAGACTCGTTATTCCTTTTGATTTTGTGGTACACCGTAGTTGATTGTAAATTGGTTGTTAAATTATATTAATTGAGGAGCGGGTTGCACGCCACAATAGAAATGAAAGTGTATATTATTGGAGGAGCGGGTTGCACGCCGCAACAGAAATGAAAGTGAATATATTGGAGGAGCGGGTTGCACGCCACAACAGAATTGATTGAAATGAATATATTGGAGGAGCGGGTTGCACGCCGTAACAGAACTGATTGAAAAGATATATTGAGGATTGGGTTGCACGCCGCAAATGGAATTAAATTAAAATAAATATATTGGAGGATCGGGTTGCACGCCGCGAAAATTTAAATATGAAATTATTTTGATATTAAGGTCAATTCCGATTGTAATTCTCATGATGCATTTGGGACGGTTATTGTGGTTTCTTAAATTACTTCATTATATTTTGAACATAATTAATTAACCGTCAATATAAAAATAAAAATAAAAAAAATAAAAAAAAAGTGGACAATATGGACTTCTTGTGTGAGTCATGCATCCTATGTGATATGATAAGTTGTTGAAACTTAGGAGATGTAAATGAAAGAATTTTCAAGAGGTTCTACTTGTGTGTCTTTCAAAAATAAAACTCATATTTTATTCGGAGATTTACCAATTTAAATGGTGATTATATTTCTACTCTAATTGGTATCTCAAATTTGATCATTATCTTATTGTCGTGTAACTTACGTAAAAATTATTATTACGTATTACTTTAATAAATCCCTTATTTACCTCGTTAAGATTTGATTGAATGTCTTATTTGTGTAAATATAATATTTTAACGGATATCATATATTTCTAAACTAAATTCAATTGATATTCTATTTGTACAACCTATCCACTATTTTACCTTATTTAAATCCTAAATTGGCTTAATAACTCATTTGACACTTTACTAGCAAGTGAAATGTTAGGCGCCATCACGGTCCCGAAGGTGGAAATTTCGGGTCGTGACATCTTGAATTTCAAATAAGCAGATAAAAAATTTAGGACACTAAGTCATGAATTTTAAATTAGCATCTCAAAAGTTCAGGATACTTAATCATGAAGTTTGTGCGAAGTGGCTAATCTTTAAATACATTATAAATTATAAATATATTTTAAATAACAGACTTAAAAGTGGCTATTAGCGCGCTTCGCCCGACTATGTTTGCAAATTATAGATGCGAATGTTTTCGTAATAATAGCACGGGCTAGTCAGTTTTCGGACTGGTCATTCAAAAATAGTCAGCGTTTGCAAAGTCATTAAAAAATAGCCATTATTTTACTGCAACACGGAAAGTTCCAGCATAATATACTGGAGATCGATGCACCTGCGTATGAACTTCCAGCATATTATGCTGGAACTCCAACACGCGGAAAGTTTCAGCATAATATACTGGAGATTGGAGCACCTGTGTATGAACTTCCAGCATATTATGTTGGACCGTATATTATACTGGAACTCCAGCATATTATGCTGGACCGGTATATTATATTGGAACTCCAGTATATTATTGGAGTTCTAGTATACTTATGCTGGAAGTCCAGTATATTATACTGGAGTTCCAGTATATTATACTGGACTTCCAGTATATTATGCTGGAGTATTTTCCGGATTTTGAATAGTGTTTTCGTTCAAATTTATCTTTATATGAAAAGTGGCTAAATTTCGATTACTTTTGAAAGTGTGGCTATTTTTAAATGACCACTTGTAAATCTGGCTATTTTTGAATTTCTTCCAATGTTTTCTTTTCGTTTATGGGCTGAAGCCCAATGGGGTTTAATAGCTTGGTAGAAATGACACCAGTTGCACCGTATTTAAAGCATATTCATTTTTTAAAGCTATTTATAGTTTAGTCAGTTTTAAAAAACGTTGGACTAAACCTGTTGTTTCTTCTTTTTCTTCGAGTTTGGAGTTGGCTCTGTCAAAGACTAACTTCATACCCCAAGGTTTGAAGTTTGAAAAGTCAAAGTTTAATTTCATTGAAATTTCAGACATTAGGTCAGTTCAACTATAGACCTCTGAAATTAGGCTTTTCCAAAGCCCAACTTTACACCGAAGTTCTAAATTTGAAAAAAGAACTTCAAACCTGCAATTTCAACTACAGATCAGCATGGCTAAAGTTGATTCTAAAACGGCTAAATTTTAAAAACTTTGTAAATTTCAATTATTATTTAAATTGAGGTTCTAATAACGACTATTTGGTTACTTCACCCAGTAGCTGGGACAAGGCCCAATGGGCTATTCCTTGTTTTTTCGACAATTTTGCAAAAATTTCAATAAATTGTGTTTGCCCAAAGCTATTTGTATTTGTCCTCCTAAAAATGGGGTGTAAATAAGTTAAATATTGGGATCTTTACATAAATATTCGGTCATATTTATCGTTTACTTTTTCTAGCAATATATATAGTTTATACATTGGTTATACATAATTATACATATATAATATATTATTTATGCATATATTATACTTTCACCGGCTATTTTTAGTTTAAACGGTTGGGTGAACGGCTATTTGGGTTAATTCTTCTTAAATAATTATTAAATTAAAGACAAACGAACTGTTCTTGCCTATGGCATCATATAAATATGTATTCACAAGGTATATAAATCATATACACTTAAAATTTTAGTAAAATTTTTCTTTGCTAGAAATCAAAGAAATTAAATTTAAAAGAATTCTATATAAATGTTCGAATTTTCAGAATTCCACATCGTCGCCTTGATAGGAAAATAATGATTAATATCTTATTTTTAAAAGTGTTATATTGTTTTCCTACGCACTCGCCATCTAAATCGAAGTATAATGCTACGCGCGCTTGCATATTGTATTCACATCTGGCGGAGAAATTTGTATATAGTCTCTCAAATATCGATAAATTCTAATTTTGGTCTTTGTGATAATTTTTAATTTACTGCAAGAGCAAGGTGGGAGTTCGTCTTTGGTCTTATTTCTTAGTGCATCAAAGTCACTAATTTGCTTTGGAATTCAACCTTAATTTGAGGTCTGAATCCCCAATTTACAAAAATTCCTATTTTTACCCAAAACCCCCAATTTCCACCATGAAAACAAAATTTTTTGGGTTGAAATCTTAGAAAATGTAGTGAAAGATTGAAAAAAACTAGTTTAGAATTACTTATCAATGATTTGGGGAAGAAAAGTTCTTTGAAAAATCGCCTCTAGGGTTTTCTTGTTTTGACTATTTGAAGAATGAGCAACCAACTGCATATGTCGCAATTGCGATATCATGTTCGCAATTGCGAAAAAGAGGTCGCAATTGCGAACTGCTTCAAAAATTCCAGTGATCGAAAATGCAATAAAACAGCCGCAAATGCGAAACCTGCAACCCTCGCAAATGCGGCCCTACCTTTGCAAATGCGAAGATTCTCAAAATAGTGATGAGTCGCAAATGCGACTCTGCCTTCGCAAAAGCAGAATAGACAAGTTCGCAACTGTGAATTTTAGACTCGCAAATGCGAGTAACCCCTTCCATGCCCTGGCTCGCAAATACGATGGTCTCTTCGCAAATGCGAGCCAGATCTCGCAAATGCGAGATCTGCAGCAAACACCAGAAACAAAAATGCATCAGCTATATTTTCTAAGTCCATTTCACTCTGTAGCCTATCCGAAATTCACCCGAGCTCTCGGGGCACTAAACCAACTATGCACACAAGTCTAAAAATATCATATGAACTTGCTTGCACGGTCAAATCACCAAAATAACACCTAGAACTATGAATCGGATACCAAAATCAAATGAAATTTTCAAGAAACTTTAGAATTGCTATATTATCAACTGGACGTCCGAATCACGTCAAACCAATTCTGTTTCACACCAAATTTGACAGATAAGTCATAAATATAGTATTGGACCTATATCGGGTTCCGGAATCAAAATATGGACCCGATATCAATAAAGTCAAACATTGGTCAAACGTTCAAAGTCATTAGGCTTTCAAACATTCAAATTTCAACAAAGTCCGATAACTCGGATTAGGGACTTTCGAATTCGATTTCGGGCATATGCCCAAGTTGCAAATTACGATACGGATCCACCGGGATCATCAAAATACGAATTTGGGTCCGTTTGCTCAAAACGTTGACCGAAGTCAACTCAAATGGATTTTTAAGGCAATAATTTCATATTTTCTCAGTTTTTAACATAAAAGCTTTTCGTAAAAATACTCGGACAGCTCACCTAAATCGAAAAAGTCTAAAATGAGGTATTTAAGGCTTCAAAGTGCATAACTAGGTTCTAAAACATAACATGACCTATCGGGTTATCACATGATCCAAAAATCAAAGTTGTAGTCCATTGTGTCTAGTTTTCAGAAAGTTAAACCATTTTTCATTTAGAGTTATGTACAAAAAGTTATGATGGATACACTACAGGCTGTCTGGGAAGAGTTTGGAAATCTCTGTTGCACAAGGCCGACTTTAGAAGCTTATATCTCGCAATCTATAAGGAATTGGGAGATGATCAACAAATGAAAGTTATAGATCTTAGAGTCTAGTTTTCAGAAAGTTAAACCATTTATCATTTGGAGTTTTGTACAAAGAGTTATGACCATTATACTAGAAGTTGTCTGAGAAGAGTTTGAAAATAGTTGTTGAAGAATTTGTTCATCGCGAACGCGAGGATAGAGTCGTGAACGTGATGAACAAACCCCAAGGTAGCAAAATAAAGTCCAAATTTGTCTCATTCTTCTATTTTTGGACCAAGGAAGCTCGGGTAAGGCGATTTTTGAGAATTTTTCAAGGAAAACATTGGGGTAAGAATTCCTAACTTGATTTTTGGTTAAATTACATGAATCTGTTGTTGTTTTTATCACTAAATTAGTGAATTTGGTTGAAAATGACGGAAATATTCTAGACTTTAATTTAAGATTTGAAGGGCGATCCGTTATTGGAATTTGATAATTTTGGTATGGTTGAACTCGTATCGGAATGAGTGTTCGGATTTCATAAAAATTCGGTCGGGTTCCGAGGGGCGAGCCCCGCGTTGACTTTTTAGAATAAAATTTGAAGTTGGTATTTTATTATCCGAAATTTTTCCGATGAATTTTAATGAAGTTATACAATTAATTTGGATAGATTTGAGCTGTCCGGAGGTCAATTCAAGCAAGAAATTGTGTCTTATGTGGAAATTGTGTGATTGAAAACCATGTACGCGAGGTGACTAGTACGTACTTGGTTTATATGTGCAAATTATATCGGTTTAAATTCGTAGACACCCTTATGTATTAAATTAGAAAATTGTTAGAACATAGTAAATCCTTTATTGTCATGCCGCATTCCTTGTTTGTCGAGTCTGTATTTTATATGATAATTTGGGATGATTACCACTTGAATTTTTATGTGAATTCTGTGTGTTTGTTGATTTGATATTTCTTGGAATTAATTTCATTATGGATTTTTCATTTGCAAATAATTAATTAAATAAACTTAAAAAGAGGCGTTAATATATTTATCAAAAATTTGGATTAAAGAAGGTGTTGTCCTATGATGAGTTACGTTTCCATCTCTCTTGTTGTTTTTGAGGTTTTCTAGCCTTGGGTTATTTGCTTTGAAATTAATTGATTTTTGTTGTATCTTTGGAGTTGGTTGTGGTCGGTGTGCAAATTGTGATTTGAATTATTGTATTGTGTTATCGTTTAAACACTCTCCTTGATGTTATTTATGCTTCCTACCTTGCGTGTTAATGATATACATATGCTTGGTAAGGAAGAGTGTAAAGCACGAAGGGTGATGCCGTATCATTTCATATACATTATCATGTGAGGGAGAGTGTAAAGCACGAAAGGTGATGCCGTGCCATTTGAGAGTATAAAGCACGAAGGATGATGTCATGTCATTTGTGAGTGCAAAGCACGGAGGGTGATGTCGTGTCATTCTTAATATGCACGAAGGATAATGTCGTGCCATTTCATTTATATTATTATGTGAGGATGAGAGTAAAAGTACGAAGGGTGATGTCATGCTATTATTTTTATATTATCATATGTTCATGGTACGAAGGGTGTTTTCGTGCAGTTGAGGACAAGAGACATACATTATATTGTGATATCTTTTCGTTGTGTATGCATTCATGCCTTTATCTTAAGTTGTTATTGTGCACATATGTTTTCTATGTGTCTTGTAGTCATTGTTGCTTCATGTGTGTTTTCCACTTTATTTCTTTTATTGTCATTAGAATTTTTTTCACCTAGTTAGTACTGTTATATGTATGCACGGTGAGAAATAGATAAATGCACGAAGTGTTGCCGTGCCAATTGATTTGATATATATATATATATATATATATATATATATATATATATATATATATATATATATATATATATATATATATATATATATTGGGTGAGAATGAGACAAGTGCATGAAGGTATTGCCGTGCCATTTGATGTGATATGTTGAATATATTTCTCACACCAGGAAAGTTAAATGAGGTGTCACATGGTGACTTTTACTTGAAAGAATTATATTCGAAAGGTATTTACTTGAAAGAATTATATTCGAAAGGTATTTACTTGAAAGAATTATATTCGAAAGATATTTATTTGAAAAACTTATAGATAAAAGATGTATATTTTGAATGACTTGATTAACTGGTTGTATTTGTGTTTATTATTTGTTTGAGTAACATTTATGGTGTTCTTGTTGCCTTGCTGTTTATATCACTAGTTGATTGGTGATGCTATCACTTCTATTTGTTTTCTATTATTTTGTATGCTATATTACACAGGTTATTAGACTGGTGAGTGTCTTGACTGTACCTCGCCACTACTCCACTGAGGTTAGTCTTGATACTTAGTGGGTATCGATTGTGGTGTACTCATACTACAATTCTGCATATTTTTTGTGCAGAGCCAGGTATTGAAGATATCGGACTCGGACAAAGTTAGAGTGTGATCGCAAGGACTTAAGGTAGAGCTGCTTGGTCGTCGCAATCCCTTGGAGTCTTTCTATTTTTATTGTATTGTTAATTTCTTATTCGAACAGTACTGTATATTCGGTCCTCGAGATCATTCCATGTATTTAGTTAGAGTTCGTGACTCAGTATTATCAGTCTTGGAAGGTTATTTGTAATTATTTTCGTTGTTGGTTTCGATTATCTATTTTTTTTAAAAAAATTGACTTGAATTGTAATTAGAATCGGCTTACTTAGTCTTAGAGACTAAGTGCCATCATGACGCCTGTGGTGGGATTTTGGGTCGTGACAGGTTATCTCAATTTACATCTTTCTATTATTTTTATATTTTTCTATTATAGTTTTTAATTAATTTTTTACGTCCATATTTCTAGTTAATATAGAAGAAAATCTATGAGTGGATCAATATATAGATATAGATATAGATACAAATATACATATAAATATAGATATATAGATTAGATTTGTCTAATATCTATTTAGATTATGTATAAGATTCATTAAACTACTTCCATTAATTATGTTTTTATTTATAATTTCTAATTATTAATATTGTCCTAAAATTGCCAAGTGGCTTCATTTTAGCTTGCCACTTGGCTTAACCACAATGCATACTACCCTCATTTTAATATAATATAGATAGATATAAATTATATACACTTAAATTTTAGTACAACCTTTCTTTTGCTAGAAATGAAAGAAATTAAATTTAAAAAAATTCTATATAAATGTTCGAATTTTCAGAATTCCACTACGTATAGGAAAATAATGATTAGTATCTTATTTCTTAAAATGTTGTCAATAACTTTCACTTATATCAGTTTAGAAAGTGGCAAACTGGACATGAGATGCCCAACCTAAATGCTAATCCAAACATGCCATTTATAGAAACATTCCAGAAGAGGAAAACCCCCAAACCAACAAGGAAAACTAAGAAAGCCATATTAAAATTACTTTACTACACACGGGAAAACCATTATTCCCTTTCCATATTTCCTTTCTAAATTTGGTAATACTTTGTATTATTACACCCTTTAACAATTCAACATAACTATATAACATACGAGTCTTTCCTTCATTACCAATCACCCCTTTATTAGAGATAAAGAAATTTAGAGTAAAAAAAAGGGAAGATAAAATAGAGAAAAATAATTGAGAAAATGACTATTAGAGTTTTAATTTAGCGTGCCAAAGTCACTAACTATTTTTTGTAATGAAAAAATTAGTCAGCTTTACCAGCTAAGTATTACGAAGTCACTACATATATTTTGGCAACCAAATCCCGCGTTTTCTGGAAAATATTTTCTATTATACTAAACATACTTAATCAATTTAGGAACATAAATGAAAATGTTAGCAAATTGGACAATAGATGACCAACAATGCAAAAATGCCTTTTAATAGAACCATCCCAAAGAGTAATTTACTTATTGCACCGAAGTCACTAACTATTTTTTTAACGAAAACGTTAGCCAATTTCACCTAAGTATTACGAAGTCACTAAATATTTTTTAGTAACCAAATCCTGCGTTTTTTTCTGAAAAATATTTTCTATCGTATCAAACACACTTAATCAATTTAGGAACATAAATGAAAATGTTAGCAAATTGGACAATAGATGCCCAACCAATATACTAAACCAAAAATGCCTTATAATAGAAAGTCCCAAATAGTACTTTCATTTTATTGCTCCAAATTCACTAATATGTTAGCCAATTTCGCCTAAATATTACAAAGTTACTAAATATTTTTTAGCAACCAAATCCCGCATTTTTTCTGGAAAATATTTTCTATCATACTAAACGCACTTAATCAATTTAGGAACATAAATGAAAATGTTAGCAAATTAGACAATACATGACCAACTAAAATACTAAGCCAAACATGCCTTTTAATAGAAACATTCCAAAGAGTACTTTGCCACACTTAGAAAAACCATTATTTCCTTTCCAAATTTCCCTTCCAAATGTAGTAACACTTCCCATCCTTAGACCTTTCAAGAATTCAACATAACTATATAAGACATGATTAATTTCTCCATTATCATTCACCCCATTGTTATTAGAAGGAAAAGAAAAGAAAGGAAAGGAAAATGGGGAGAGGGAAAATTGAGATTAAGATGATTGAAAATACAAATAGTAGGCAAGTTACTTTTTCAAAAAGAAGGCAAGGATTGATGAAAAAAGCTAAGGAATTGGCTATTCTTTGTGATGCTGAGGTTGGTGTTCTTGTTTTCTCCAACACTGGAAAGCTTTATCAATTTGCTAGTTCCAGGTAAAATTTAATTTAATTAATTCATCTTTATCTTTTATATATAAGATTTGTCATATCTTTGTGTGTGTGTGTGTTTGTGTGTGTGTTTATATATATATATATATATATATATATAAACAAAAATAAAAATTAAAAGGCAGTCTGGTGCATAAAGTATTCCGTGTTCACGCCGGGTTGGGGGAAGGGGCGACCCCTAAGGGGTGTGATGTAGGCAACCTACCCTAATGTAGGCGTTAGGGATTGATTCCACGACTCGAACTGACCTATAGGTCATCCGGAGATAATTTTACCGTTAGTTCAAGACTCCCCTTCCACACTGGTTAATTATGTATTTATATATAAGATTTTATTTCTTTTGTTGTTCACCTGTGTTGTGAGACTCCTGTTAGTATAAAGATGAATTCTTTTTTCTGATTTTTTTTTCTTTCTGATTGTGGGGTATGTTTAATTGATTTAATCATTTTCCTAATTTTTTAATAATAAAAGTTGAGAAAGGATTAAAAAAATACATTTTCTTCCTATTTTTGTCCTTTGCGTGATCAAATTTGATAGAAAACGAAAAAAATAAAAATAAAAAACTAAAATGGTTTATTTTGTTTGAATAAATAGAAAGTGTTCTAGTAGTGAAAGATTCTAAAAATGCTTAACAAGTACACTATAGAGCCCAAAATGGATTGAAATACTTTTATTTATGCAATAAAATTTCTAAAAGTTGATAGGTTATTCCATTAATAATATGAATTCTTGTTGGGATGGGCCATAATTTTGAGAAAACTACCCTATATAGCCCTTTAAAATTTTAATAGCCCATGTTTTTGTCCATTGACACAAAATGGCCCTTCGACCCAAACATATTATATTTAATAGCCCGAAATGTCTATTTTGTATATATTTTGTATAGTGACAGTCTATTTTGTATATTTGTTATATAGTGACAGTTTATTTTATATAGTGATAATCTATTTTGTATATTTTTTGTATAGTGACAGTCTATTTAGTATATATTTTGTATAGTGACAGTCTATTTTATATATAATTTTGTATAGTGACAGTCTATTTAATATATTTTTGTATAGTGACAGTTTATTTTGTATATATTTTGTATAGTGACAGTCTATTTAGTATATATTTTGTATACGACGGTCTATTTTTGTATATATTTCAAGGTTATGCATAATGAATATTCAGTGATATCCAGGTTTTTCTTTTTTATCTCCATATACAAACACACACTCATTCATCTCCAGATTCTTTGAAGCTAATTTGAGCTGAATCGCCATTATCTATGCTATCTTCTTTCCACTAAACAACCTGCGCTCTATCGTCTACTTCTCCAACTCTCTCAAAGACTTCCAAATTGCTAAATGGAAGCTTTACAATCTTCATTTCTCTGCTCAACTCCACCGAAAACCCTATCTCACAAACCCAAATCAAAACACGCCAAAAACTCACTTTCCGGCGACAACTGATTTTGCATATGATTGGTGGAAGATTGGAACGGCTCGATGGCAACAAAATCTACCGTGTTTGAGCAAATTTAGGCTAGCCATTATAATTTATTTGAAGCTATAAATTGTACGCCTTAATTCATGGCTAGCGAATGATAATTGTTTCCACCGATAGGCTGCAAATGAAATTTGCTCTAAATAGTAGGTTAGGTTTACAATAGTATAAGTAATGAAATAGCCCAACAAAAGATATGGGATTTCATTTATCACAATCATTTTTTTGAACCATCAATTGCCCATACCGAGCGGCCCAAATAAAGCGGGGGGGGGGGTACACGTTTGGTAGCTCAACCAAAAATATTAGCATGCACTGGTCAATATAGATTATACACCATTTATATATATATTATACATATGTCAGTTAATAAACGGTTATACAGTATAAAAATTTCTTTCTTTAAAAAAAAGGATCTACGAAGGGGAAGGGCGAAAAAGAGAAAGAAAATTAAACTCATATTCATTGTGAAAGATCTAACCGATACTATTAGACTATAAGCTTTGACGGTGTCGGGCTATCGGTATTCGTCTTTCCTTTGTACCATTGAAACTCAAGTTCATTGTGAAATATAGACATATATTGCAAGTTATAATCTCACTTATCGCGAACGATTACCTATATTTATTTCTTAGATAACTAAATTATGTGTATAGAAGTTAAACCATTTTAATATTATTCTTTATTATAACATTTTGAAAGATAAAATCTTCACTTTGTATTTTGAAGCATGGAAAACATACTGTCAAGGTACAATAAGGCTCCAGAGTCTTCTGAGCTTACCACAATCGAAAATATGGCAGCAGAGGTAGTAATTAAACAAATATTTATCACATAATTTAACTAATCACATGATTTATTTAAATAAATCATTTCCAATTTAATATTTCCAATTAATTAATTTAAAAAATCTTGATTTTGTTAAACAAGCATGAGTGGCAGCCTGAAGTGAATGAATTAAGAGCTGAAGTTGCTTTGCTACGTCAGGTGCAAAGGTAAGTTTTTCTTTTAATTTTCTACAATATTTTCCTTTTGCATAAAATAAATAGGAAAAAATTCACTTTAGTCCCTTAAGTTTCAATAATTTGTGTTTTGGCCCTTGTGGTATTTACTTATGCACGTATAACCTTCAATTAATTAAAATGTACTATTGGTATAAAAATCGGATATAATTTCTAACCCTATGCCCCCCCTCCCCCCTCCCCCCAAACAATAACAACAACCCAGTGGGATCCCACAAGTAGGGTCTGGGGAGGATAATGTGTACGCTGACTTTACCCCTACCCCTGGAAGGCAGAGATGTTATTTTCCGAAAGACTCTCGGTTCGAGAGGAAGAATAGAAACAAGTGAATAGAAACAACAAGGCCAGAAAAATGATATCAACAATGTAAGGATCGGCGAGAAAATAAATAGAAGAAAGCAATAGCAATAGCCACAAGCAGTGACACGATAAGGTACTAGAAAATCGAAGCAGAAAATAGTACTAAAACAACCCTAATACATGCATTCTAAGAATCGAAGACAATGTACTAGTCAGCTAGCCCTAATAAACCTGGAACATATCAGAAAACATACGACGACCTATTACCCTTCTACCCTAATTTTTGACCTCCATACCCCCCTGTTAAGGATCATGTCCTCGGTAAGCTGAAATCGCGCCATGTAAATTAACGAGCGAAAGAGAAATTTTGCAAAATATGGAAGCGTATATTTTAAACGTGCTTTACTAAGGCAGTTTATTTATATATACTGACTCTTTAAAGAATTTTTATACTGTCAAGTTAATTATAAGCTAGTTATACTAATATATATATAGCAATAAATGTGATTGATATAATATTAATTATTGATGATATTGATAATATTATTCTCTATATTTCTGCATATTATATAATGTGAAGTCGGTTAATGGGGAAAGAACTTGAAGGTCTGAACTTCAAAGACTTGCAGCAATTAGAACATCAGCTAACTGAAGGCATTTTAGCAGTTAAAGATAAAAAGGTATATATTAATTACATTTTATTAATTAAGGAGTAGTTATTATATGTACTTCAAAAATTAGTCCTATTTAATACTCCGAAAAAAAAGAAAAAAAAAGGAAGGAAGCATATTATATTGCTCTTGAATTTATTTATTTTGCTATATATATTTTCAGGAACAAGTATTGTTGGGAAAAATTGAAAAATCACTGCTGCAGGTATACATTTGTGTTAAAATTTAAAAACCCCTGTATTTTGATTTTTTATTGACTTATTTTATTTTTTTTATTGGAAATTTTAAGCTACATCACCATGTTGTTCTGTGAAAGCGGTTGGTTTAGAAGTTCGGCCCAGTGTTTTGGTGTCGTAGGGAAGGGATTGACCTTTCTAAACATCGGTCTAATGACATCATATAATCTATTGAAATAGATTTCGTAAAAACCGGCTATATCCGATCTTAGTTGTCCTTTCACCCCTGGCCATAAATCATCCACGTATTTTGCCACGTATACTTGGGTTGGGTCCTTCAAGGCTTGTTAAAACTTTTTTCAACGTGCTTATGTTTAGATTGATCAGTGTGGATTTTATCGCTTTTTCATTCAAAATTTCATTTCCTCTAACAAAATTGCAATACTTTTTCAAGTAAAATGCATGTATAAACACAATTTCAAATACCTTTTATCAATCTAACTCCAAAAACTTTTTTTTTTGTTTTGAAAATCACATTTTTTGTGTCCAAATACCTACTAAAATACTTGGTCATTTTCTTTTTCTTTTTCTTTGTTTTTCTGCATGGCAGGAGGAAAAGGTTTCACTAGAAAATGAAGCCCTGCGTGAACAGGTATGCCCTTAAGTCTATATTCTAATTCTACATTTAATTGTATTTTAATATTATAATTGTGGTTTTATAGTTATTTTTTCCTAATTTCAGTATAATATTTACCTTTTTATTTGTTAAATCTGTAAACTTATTTTTTGTTTATTCAGATTGAGGAACTAAGACGCAGCTCCAGGCATTGTCAAGAAAGAGCTTTAGCTTTGGAGAATACAGTTTGTGATTCAGACACTTGTTTGCGCTTAGGGTAATTATAAACTTTAATTACATTTTTTATTTAATTAAATTACTTATGTTACTAGTTACACACACATGTATTCTTAGTCTTCATCTAATAATTATTAAATTATAATTCCTATATAACTCGTTTATGAACCAAACGACCCTTAATGATCTCATTTTAAAAAAAATTCTACTCAAACTATCATGTCAAACCAAAATTTATAAAAGAAACTACTTAAAATATGATGTTCCTCCTTTAAAATATTTACAAATTATTATATGAAAACCCATTTGAAGACAAATTTAAAATTTCTTATTCTTATTTGGGATCTTTATCCAAATGACTGGTCAGATTCACTATTTACTTTTTCTAGTCGGTATACATAGATATTATATATATATATATATATATATATATATATATATATATTATACATCTGCCGATTATTTTTTGTTTAAGCGAGTGAATGAACAATTATTTAAATTAATTCTTCTTAGATATCATTTTTAAAATTTTCTACTCCAAATTATCATGTCAAACCAAAATTGGTACAAAACTACTTAAAATATGATGTTCCTCCTTTAAAATATTTATAATATATGCTATGAAAACTAACTTAGAGGACAAATTCAATTTTTTTTTTTTTTGGGATCTTTATCCAAATAGCTGGTCAGATTCACTATTTACTTTTTTTAGCCGGTATACATAAATTATATATCATTATATACATATTATATACTATATATATATATATATATATATATATATATATATATATATATATATATATATATTATATATATGTCGATTATTTTTTGTTTAAGCGAGTGAATGAACAATTATTTAAATTAATTCTTCTTAGATATCATTTTTAAAATTTTCTACTCCAAATTATCATGTCAAACCAAAATTGGTACAAAACTACTTAAAATATGATGTTCCTCCTTTAAAATATTTATCATTTATGATATGAAAACTAACTTAGAGGACAAATTTAAAATTTCTTATTCTTATTTCGAACCTTTATATAAATAGTCTATCAGATTCACTATTTATTTTTCCTAACCGATATACATAGGATATACATATATTATACATAAATTATACATCTGTCAATTATTTTAAGTTTAAGCAAGTAGGTGAATAATTATTTAAATTATTTCTTCTTATTTTTTCTTACAGGCTACCAGTTGATACAAGTCAGAAAATGATAATACCAAAGATGGAAAGTACTTCCAATGATGCTCAAAATACAATGATTTTGGAGTGATATCTTCTTGCATTAGACATTTCTCTATTACAGTTTTAAATTAAGACTATTTCTTATATTACTATTGCTTAACTTGGATTTAGCTAAATTTTAATTATCAAGTTAATTTTTTTCACACATTTCTTCTTTTACTCAGTCTATGTATGACTAGAACTAGTTGCAAAAGTTGGTAAGGCTCAGTCCTATCAAGAATGGAGAGGACTTAAATTAATCTTCTTGAACTTTTTTTGATTATTTCATGTCAATTTTTGTTTGTTATGTTCTTGAAATGTTATTTGTAGTTGTGCAATGGCCACTTCATCTGCTTTGATAATTTATGAGAATTATTTTTTTGGGTCGAGGACATTATCCTAGATAAGAAGATGTGGAGGTTGAGGATTAGAGTAGTCGGTTAGGTAGTCTAAATTGTTCATATCGATAGTATTAGTACATACTCTTGCTTTCTATTGGTATTGGGTTTCTATGACTACCTGTCGTTTCTTGCATTTTGGTCATTTTACTATCTTTTTGTTATTTATGTTGCTTTTACATGGCTTATCGCTGTTGTTCCTTCTTGTTTTTCTTTTCATTAATGTGGTGCTTATACTTTCTTGAGTCGAGAGTCTATTGGAAACAACTTCTTTATTTCTACAAAATAGGGATAAGGTCTGTGTATACACTACCCTCTATAAATCCTATTATGTGGGATTATATTGAGTATGTTATTGTTGTTGGACTTTTTTGAATCGAGACCGTAAATGAAGAGCATCTTGGTAAACATGGTATTACTCCCTAAGTAGGCATATTTGAAGCGAAGCTGATCAGTCGAAGCAATGAGTTTCGAATATCGAATGTTTAAATATTTTTTAAATAACAATATGTATTTAGTTATTTTTTTCATTGTTAGATCAATAATTAATTTGCATATTCTAAATCAAAATTCCCTTATTTTGACAAACAAAATCCTATTTTCACACGGAAATTTATTTTTAAAAAGAAAATAATGATATGAAATCATTTTATCAACTAATTCACAATTTACGTCATTTTTAGATGTATGGTTTTAATATTTTGCGTTGCATCAACGAATGTCTATATAATTTATACATGCACATCGACTCATGACCTAGTGACGTTATATATATATATATATATATATATATATATATATATATATATATATATATATATATATATATATTTGTGGTCACCCCTTCTTTTAAAGTACACATCATTCTTTAGTAACTAATTTTTTTCTAAATTAAGTATTAGCAGGCATTAATCTAATCATGGCTTTATTAGTCAAGCAAATGAAGAAGAGTTCGATAAGATTGTTCATTAATTTAATAATAATTCTCTGATAATAGTTGCATGCCCACTTTACTATATTGATCCATACTTTTAAAAAATATTTGCTATGCTACAGCTGACAAATCAAATATATCCAACTTTTGTTTATTGTTACCTAGTATATGATATCTTACTTTGAATAAACAGGGACAAATATATGGGACAACTGTACAAATAGCTATTTTCAAGGATGCTATTTAGAGATTAGCCAGTACTTATTTTATTCTGAAATTTTAAACTAAAAATCTTAACTTCAAGATAACTCAGGACATTTTTATTCTGAAAAATTAAAATTCAGGACGCTGTGGCTAATTCCTCAACAACAATCCTTTAGAGTGGCTAACTGGTGTCAACAACAACAACAACAAACCCAGTGAAATTTCACACGTGGGGTCTGGGGAGGGTAATGTATACGTAAACCTTACCCCTACCTTATGAAGAAAGAGAGGTTATTTTCGATAGATCCTCGGCTCAAGAATGACTAACTGGTGTCATTTCTACCAAATATATCCCTCTCCTTTTTGGGGTGAAAATCATCTACACCCTCAATTTGCTTTAAAAATTAAACTCCCCCCTTCTACTTTAAACAATTGTCATTTTTCCCCATTTCTTAGTTGACTTTTTTTAAATACCTATTTTAACCTTTATATTTTCAACATTTATTTCTTTTTGTTTTTAATGTTTTACCTTTGTAGCATCATGATATCTTTTTCTTTTCTAATATTTATATTATGTACCTATATAACAACTAAATTTAATTTTCAAATTGAAAAAGTAAAAAATGATAACTAAGCATATAATTTAATGATGTTGAATAATAAAAAGGATGAGCAAAATAAAAAAAAATAATCTTATCAATAATGTTATTAATAGCAATTATTATTTTTAAAATCATTTACACTATCGAGAATAAAAAATAGTGAGAACCTTATAAATATATGCTCGATGCAGGTAATACAAAATCTTATAATTATTAAAAATAAAGTAGATTTTATAACAAACTTCTAAAAGACTATCTATTTAATACTTAAAAAATATAACCTAGATATACTTAATGCGCGTTATATTAAATAAAAATTATAAAAGTATGATAGATTTTGTGACAAATTTTAAAAAGGACTATTCTATTTATAATTTTAATAAATTTAAATTTATAATAATATATAACATAATTTAAATTATAGGTAAAATCATAAAAATAGCATATACAATAAGAAAAGATTGAGGATGGAATTGAAAATAACAAGGGCAACATAGACATTGTGTAGGATTTTTTTTTTGGGGGGGGGGGGGATGATAATTGTTCATAGTTGAGGGAGGAGTTTGATTTTTAAAGCAAAGTTAGGGAGTGTAAATGATTATTTCACCCCCTTTTTTGGGCCACATAATGAAATATAAAATTCCTCGTGTATAAAACATAACAAATTTTTTTTAATCAAATAACATTTTTGTCCATGATAATATAGTTTTCATCCTTAAAAATTGTTATTGGACAATTCAATATGTGATCAGAATATTCTAATGATTGTGATATTACTTTGTGTGTTTAACATACAATCTTTAAAATGTGGAAAATAATTATGTCTAAAATCAACCAATTGTACCACTTTTTTTTTTTTGACTTTTTTATTTTTTTTCCTTTCCAACACACATGGGATCGCTAGTTATTAAAACACCAAGTGTGAGCACCATATTATAGTAAAGGAAGTAAAAAATTTATTAGATTTTTGTGAAATTTATACTATGTGGGAGGTGAAAATAAATAGTATATATTTCCAAACGTCATATTGCTTAGTTTTTTTTTTTTTTTTTAATGTTGTTCGAGTAGATATACCAACATCTCTCAACAATCTTAATTAGTAATCATTTAAATTGGTTTTTGTAATAATGATATTGCGATCAAGTGATGAAAATTCAAGATGATTAGTATTAATAAAATATTGAAGCTAAAATTTCTTGAAAATATTAATTAAATAATTAATGAACCCTTAAAAGTTTGCTTAAAGTGCAAATTACCTTTACGAACCCAATTGTAATACTTTTAATTTTTCTTTCTATTTTGAAGATAATTTCCATAATAATTTTCTCAGTTACTTTTTGGATTTGAGTTATACAATGCTAGTGTAGTTTGACATGTTATAATAAGTTAATTATCATTTTCATTAAATTATTAACTAATATTGATTATTGCAAGTTTAACTGTTTGTACCATATAAATAATTTATTACGTAAATATTTTACTTCGTCAGTATATAAAAGTTAAACTTTTCTTCTTATAAAATTTTATTTTGTACATAAATAATCAAATAAAGGAAGATGGTGATGCAAAGGAAGATGTGCTTATGGAAAAGAAAAAGAATTTAATATGTGCTTAATAAGGAAAGAGTCGACGTGTCAGGATTAATGAAAGTCAATTTAATCCAGGCCGTTTAATTGAGGTTAGGCCACCAATCCTATATTAAAAAATATATTTTTATTTGTCCATTGTGGACAGTAAAAGTGAACGAAGGAGCAATAAAGGTTGTGGTCGAGTACTGACAATTACTTCTTAAACCCTAACCAAATGTTTCGGGTTCGAACTCTGAGTTTGAAGTTGTTTTTGTTAGGGAGTATTTTATTTAATGTAGGACTTTTTGACACGAATTTGAATTTAGTCGGACCTCAATATAAATACCGTACACCGGATAGAAAACAAAAAAAAGTGAAAGGGATAGGAAACGAGATAACGGAATGACATTCACCTGAAGGATTATATACGAGTATATATTTTTGAACTTTAATTTAGATTAAATGAAAATAAGATAAGTATATAGGGTTGAAAGAGAAATTTTACTATGTGAGTCACATAACCAATATTATTTATGTGAGTTTAATTTATTTCTTGACAAGTGAACTCATATTCCTACTTACTTATTTTAAAGCATAAGCTAAAAAATGCAATGTTTAAGCCTACTCTTTTTTCTAATTATGGACAATAAAAGAAAAAGAAGAAAGAAAACGATCTCTTTTATTATATTATCATATTATTATAATAAAATAAAATAAAAAAACAAACCAAGTTGAAAGAATGCATTATGATCTATGCAGTCTTCAACGCAATAAACAAGTTGAGAATAGCAATTACACTAAAATATCTCTAATCGCATTATCTAATAATTCAATTACTTAGTACAAGAAAAGAATAACTATGTCAAACTGAAAAAAGAAAATGAGTTTTAAAAAGAAAAGGATGAAATAGTTAACGTGATAGTCCCACACAGCCTATACTTCTTCAGCAAAGTGATCCTTCATATTTTTTTAGCACAAAGTGTATGTTTTCTTCTTCATCGTAGAATGGATCCTAAGAAATTAGATTTTCAATAAAAAATATTTTTTATCAAAGAGCAGACCTAGAAATCGTTGATCCTGAGAGAGTTTTTCTTTTTTCTTTTTTCTTTTTCTTTTATTGTCCATTAGTTAATCCTCTAATTAGGAAAGAGAATAGACTTAAATATTACCTTTTTAGCTTATACTTTAAAATAAGTAGGAACATTAATCCACTTGTCAAAAAATAAATTAAACTCACATAATTAATTGTCACGACCCAAAATCTCACCAGTCTTGATGGCGCTTATCTCAATATTAGGAAAGCCCACAATCTTATTAAACCACCATATCTATTAAATTTGAAAACAAAATAATTAAATTCAGCAAATACAAATATAATGTCTAACTGATAAAAAAAAATATTGTCCGAAAGTATAGAACAGTACAATAACTGAAGGAAAGAGAGACAAGGTCAGCGGATGCGAGACAGCTACCTTGATAGTCTCCAACTGGTATCATACTAAGGTCTAACAGTCGGCGTGTCCGGAAGCGCCTGGATCTGCACACAAGGTGCAGAGTGTAGTATGAGTACAACCAGCTCAATAAGTAACAAGACTAACCTCTGGGCTGAAAGTAGTGACGAGCTCCGCGGGTACAGTCCAGTATAAATAATGGTACAAAAATGTAGGCATGCTTTCAAGTTCAACACTAAAACTCGGTACAAGTGAAATAGATCAATAATACATGATATGAGGAATATGATATCTCAGTTGAAAGACCTCCTGTAAATACTGGTCACAAATTAGTCGGTCACTCGGTATAGTTTATGGCCAATCTAGCCCAGGGGTGTTCCAACCCGTATATAAATACGTATCGACTGACAGTCAATTACTCAGTACCGTATAAGGCCAATCTACCCCTGGGATAATTTATCCCCAAATATAAATGATACAGACAAGATCCATGTTCAGGTAAATTCATTACAATATAAATAAGTAAGGCAAGTCCATGCCCTGGGAAATCCATCCCTAATATGTATAATCATCTACGCTCACTAGGGGTGTGTACAGACTCCGGAGGGGATCCTTCAACCCAAGCGTGATATAAAGCCTCTGTGGCCTACTGCAGGCGGGCAGTCCCGATCCGTATAATAATAAAGCCTATAACGCCTGCTACAGGCGAGCAACCCCGATCCATAAAATAGTAAAGCCAATAAGGCTTGTTGCAGGCCGGCAGCCCCGATCCAGAATAATAATAATGTATAAAGCTATTCTGGCCTGCTGTAGGTGGGCATCCCCAATCCATTTAATGATAACATATATAAAGCCAGTATGGCCCGCTGCAGCGCACAGCTCGATCCCATAAATATCCTCACAATGGACGAATATGACTGAGTGTGAAATATACATTTTTAAAACAATTAATTAAACAGCAAAACGACCCCATGTGTCTCAAAATATCGGCACGTAGCCTAAACATGATCTTTAATAAGAGCCTCATCTCAATTTCTCTAACACGTGGGAAAATGTTCAGATAATAACATGATTCTTTAATTTTTCAACTCCACAGAATTTATTCAAGTCACAATTTCAATGTTGCACGTCCACACACTCGTCAACTATCGTGTGTGTCACTTCCAAACAATTTATATAACACCAATTCGGGGATTCATACCCTCAGAACTAAGTTTAGAAGTGTTACTTACCTCAAACCATGTAATTTCTTACTCCGCTAGGCCCTTGCCTCGTAAATTGGTATCCAAACGTCTCGAATCTAGCCACAAATAATTCGATTCTGTCAATAAAGTTTATTGGAATTAATTGCATAAGAAAATACTAATTTTTCAACAAAATCCGAAATTTCACCCAAAAATCGCCCGTGGGGCCCACGTCTCCGAACTCGATAAAAGTTACAAAACCAAAAAGTCCATTCACTCACGAGTCTAACCATACCAATTTACTCAAATCCGATAATAAAATCCCATTCAAAACCTCAAAATTCTAGTCCAAGAACTCTTCCTCATTTTCCATAAATTTCCATCTCAAAACACTAATTAAATGCTGAAAACAATGATATATTCGTGTATATTGACCAAATTCGAGTTAGAATCACTTACCCCGATGTTTTCCCTTGAAAATCTCTCAAAATTTACCTCTCCCCGAGCTCCAATTTGTCAAAAAAAAAAATAGAAAATGGGACGAAGCCCCCGTTTTATAACTTAAAGTTTCTGTCCAAGTGCTGCCCTCGATTTTCATGACTTCGATTTCCTGACCTCGATTTTCTACCCTCGATTTTCATGACCTCGATTTTCTGCCATCGATTTTCATGACCTCAATTTTTCAGCCTCGATTTATAGCCTCGATTTTACTAACCTCGATTTTCATGACCTCGATTTCCATGACCTCGATTTTACTGACCTTGATTTCCAACATCGAATTTTCCAGCAGAAAAAAAATTCCAGCAGCTCTTTAAGTCCAAATTTTGATCCGTTAACCGTCCGAAACCCACCCGAGGCCCTTAGGACCTCAACCAAATACACCAACAAATCCTAAAATATCATACGAACTTAGTTGAAACCTCAAATCACATGAAACAACGCTAAAACCACGAATCATACCCCAATTCAAGCTTAAGGAACTTAAGAATTTCCAACTTCTACAGTCGATGCCGAAACCTATCAAATCAATTTCGATTGACCTCAAATTTTGCACACAAGTCATAAATAATATAACAGAGGTATTCCAATTTTCAGAATCGGATTCCGACCCCGATATCAAAAAGTCAACCCCCGGTCAAACTTCCTAAAAATTCGATATTCGTCACTTCAAGCCTACTTCCACTACGAAGTTCCAAAAAAATTTTCGGATACGCCCCTAAGTCCAAAATTACCATACAGAGCTATTGGAATCATCAAAACTCTATTTCGGGGTCGTTTACACATAAGTCAATGTCCGGTCACTATTTTAACTTAAGTTTTAAACCTTGGAACTAAGTATTTCAATTCATTCCAAATCTCACCGAACCCGAACCAATTAACCCGGTAAGTCATAAAATAACTGTAAAGCATAAATTGAGCATTAAATAGGGAAACAGGGTTGTAATACTCAAAACGATCGGTCGGGTCGTTATATTCCCCCCACTTAAACATATGTTCGTCCTCGAACGTGCCAAGAGTTATTTCCAAGCCATCACATCACTATTCTATCTACCACTCACATACTCGGGGCTGATCTCACGCCACCCTATTCTACGTAAATTGTATATGCCTGACAACACAACATAATTAAAAATCATTACTTCAACCTTAGCCCATAAACCTTGGAATTCAATTTCCAACATTCAGAATTTCTTTTCAAGACCTGAATCTTACATCAACATGCTGTATGAATCTGAACAAGTTATATCAAGCCATAACCATAGCCCCAGATATAATCACTTAACATACTACACAACTCGCATGCTTGCAACACCATTTTCGATCACAGTAACTACTCCAAACTAACCTGGTAATAGTATTAAACCCTATATCAAGCCAAACCTCATTCCAAAACCTTCGTACACTGATGATAATGAAAGAAACACGTGGAATCTCATATCCCCTTATCAAATCAACAAGTCATGGAGCTTTATTGCCCCAACCAAAATCATAATGTCCTTTTAAAATGACTTTCAATATTATCCTCCCAATATACCTTAATAAAATCTGATAGTATCTATTCTAGGTCTAATGACCATATATTATTAAACACAACTATCCCACTAACATGCCACACCACTACAACTCAAGCCACAACTGCGCAATCTTGTACCAAAAATGAAAGAGGTCTCAAAGTAGAGAACCGTATTGTAAGTTCAACAAGCACCACCACAACTGCAATTCTATAAGCTCATTATATATAGTAGAACCAAGACACGCGAATTTAATAACAGTAACCAAATCTTCTAGATCTCACATTAACATCACTCGCACGGACAACTCACGTGCTATAGTATCAATATATGGACCCGCACGGATAACTCACGTGCCAATAACATAATCCGCCTGGCATGGTCACAAGCCTCCAGTCCAAGCATATCATATAGGAGCAATCAAATAAGTACACATGTATATGATAATGAAATAGGGTTCACATGCTCCTAGACTGGTATAAATAACACATCATAGTGTAGGCATGTGCAAAGTGTGCTATCACAGCTCGATCGGTAAGTTAACGCAAAAATAGTAACTACCCAGTTGTCCTATTTACTTCGAGTTTCTTCTGAATTATCCTCCATTTGATACATCTCCTTGTCAGAACTCCACGATCCTTACCCAAAGCTCACTACAAGACACCCTAACATAAAACCATACCGCCATAAGGCCCATAAGCCATTGTATTCCTCTTAAGTACCTCCTTAAATACCACAACTGTAACGCTCACTCTGAAAATACCTTATGTGAATTTAAAATTATTCTTCTTATCTTTCTTATACTAAAATTTAGAATCCATAATCATACAGAATTACCGCAAATCCCAAAACCATTAAATGTAATCTCAGATTCTATCCATGCAAAAATCCGAAAAAATTCTTGATTGCTATATAAAAATCTCGAACCCATTAGAATCTTCTCGGGAGTCACCCACTTTGCTCAATTCTAAATTGCACCACCCAAACGGGCTGAAAGACACGTACCTCATTAGTACAACAACATTCGAAGGGGTAACCCTGCCTTAACACCACCGATCAAATTCACACTCTGTGCGCACTACGTCCTTCAAAATAACAATTTAATCATTTCATGATTTTTCATAAAGTACAATATAACCCGCATCCAAGAAGTTTTCTTACTCAAGTCATCCCCGATATCAACCTCTGCAAGTCATAACTAATCAACAAGTATGACTAGGCCCAAAAACCAATACCGTACAAAATCTTGCAATCAAATCATAGATAGCAGACTCCCCTACTTGGCTCAAAGCCATATAATAAAACATCTGATAACTCACCATACCCAAGATAACATCTAAATTGACCATACTAAGCAATGAAAGATCAACTCTGGTCTCTAGTCCCCCAATATTTTCCACACACCACCGATACACACGGTCTATAATAATAGTATCTCCACCAGTGTAGATACATAAACAGGTGAAACTAAGGACTCACGGGGCATATCCAGATAATGAATAATATATGATAAAACATACGAATATGTGGAACTAGGGTCAAATAATATAGATGCCTCCCTGTGGCACACTGAGACAATACATGTGATCACTGCATCTGAAGCAACAACATCAGGTTTGGCAGGGAAAGCAAAGAATCGGCCCTGACTGTCACCGAATCGGCCTCCCTCTCTTGGGCGACCCCTAGCTGACTGAGCCCCACCCGAGCTGGATGGGCGGGTGGTAGAGCAACTGGTGCAGAAGTAGTAGCCTGACTCCTCTACCGAACTGGACCTCGCGTATGGCGGGGATAATATTTCCTCACATGATCCAGCTCTCCACACTCATAGCACTCCATCTCGAAGAATGGTGGCGAGTTCTGAGGTGGACCTCGGGAACCAGAATAACTACCAAAAGGACCTGGTACATATGATCCCTGAACTGATGGTGCACAGGGCGTACTCAGGGCTGGAAGTGCACTGAGAGATGACTGATTCTGATGAGAACTGTATGAACCATGGCTGGATGATGCACCACGGTGAACTGGACGACCCCTGTTGTGGTAGAACTGCCCTCCAGAAGGTACCCCACCAAAACCGCCCGAACCTCGAGGCCTCTTAGCCTCCCTGTCACTACGTTCTTGGCTACAGACCACCTCTATCTGTCGAGTAATGTCAACCACCTCATCAAAAGTGGCACCAGATACCCTCTTCCTAGTCATAAGCAACCGCAACTGATACGTGGGGCCATCAATGAACCTCCTAATCCTCTCCCTATCAGTGGGAACTAACCAAACTGCGTGACGATCCAACTTAGAAAATCTCATCTCGTACTGTGTCACGGACATGCCATCCTGACGTAACTGCTCAAACTTTCTGCGCAGCTCCTCTCTACGAGACTGCGGCACCAACTTCTCCAAAAAGAGAACGGAGAACTACTGCCATGTAAGTGATACTGCACCAATCGGCCTGCACCTCTCATAAGCCTCCCACCATCTGAAGGCAGCCCCAGAAAACTGAAAAGTAGTCAACGAGACCCTACTGGTCTCCAGAATACCTGCTGTCCGAAGCATCCGCTGGCACTTATCCAGAAAACCCTGGGCATTCTCTGACTCAACACCACTAAATTATGGAGGTTGAAGCCTACCAAATCTCTCAAGTCTCCTATGTTCATCATCTACCATAACAGGAACTACCGGGGCCTGAGCAGCTATAGCCGGCTAGGCTGGTAGTGCCCTCGGTATCTGAACTCCCTGTACTACCTGATCTGGAGTACGGGCAACAGGGGTATGAATACCTCCCCCGGCCTGAGAAGTGGCAGGTGCGGCCTGAGCCGAAACCACCTGAGCAAAGCCAGTGCAAATTATCAATATCTGGGCCAAAGTCTCCTGAAGACCTGGAATCTCAACGGGCACAGTTGGTGCCTGAGCTGGTGCAACTGGTGGTATTACAGGTTCTAGTCCCACTGTGGTATGAGCTACACCTCGACCTCTACCTCGGCCCCGGCCTCTACCACGGCCCCAGCCTCTTGCGGCCCTAACTGGTGGCTGACCTTCTGATCTGGTAGTACGTGTCCTCACCATCTGTGAGAGAATAGGATAACATAATTTTTAGTTTCTAGAATCAACAAGTTCGCATGACCGAATACAATAAAGTGAAATTTCCTAAGGGTTCGGCAGCCTCTCGAAGATAAGTACAGACGTCTCTGTACCGATCCGCAAGACTCTACTAAACCTGCTCATGACTCGTGAGACCTATGTAACCTAGGTAGTTTAAGTATCTTTTATACTGATAGATCAAACACAAACTCTGTCCAATTAAATATGATAAAATTAATTATTTAATTTACAAAACAAACATACAAAATTATAAAAATATTAAAATTGACACACACAAGAATTCAGGATAGCTTGGTGCTACTGAGCCTCAAATATCGAGCCTGAAACCCATAGGTATATACTTTGTCCAATTAAATATGATAAAAATTAATTATTTAATTTACAAAACAAACATACAAAATTATGAAAATATTAAAATTGACACACACAAGAATTCAGGATAGCTTGGTGCTACTGGGCCTCAAATATCGAGCTTGGAACCCATAAGTATATACTCTGTCCAATTAAATATGATAAAAATTAATTATTTAATTTACAAAACAAACATACAAAATTATGAAAATATTAAAATTGACACACACAAGAATTCAGGATAGCTTGGTGCTACTGGGCCTCAAATATCGAGCCTGAAACCCATAGGTATATACTCTGTCCAATTAAATATGATAAAAATTAATTATTTAATTTACAAAACAAACATACAAAATTATGAAAATATCAAAATTGACACACACAAGAATTCAGGATAGCTTGGTGCTACTGGGCCTCAAATATCGAGCCTGGAACCCATAGGTATATACTCTGTCCAATTAAATATGATAAAATTAATTATTTAATTTACAAAACAAACATACAAAATTACGAAAATAATAAAATTAACACACACAAGAACTCAGGATAGCTTGGTCCTACTGGGCATCAAATATCAAACCTGGATCCCGGACCAATTAAATAGCTTGGTCCAATTAAATATTGTATAATTATAAAAATTAATTATTTAATTTACAGATCAAACATACAATTAATGTTGTTTAATTTACAGTATACGACATGGACGTGCCGCCTATGCATCCCGGACCTGTCTCCATTGAGCTATTAGTGTTACAAGGCGATCATAGGTCCGCCTACGTATGGGAGGGAGAGTTACTGGCCCAGACTCTCCGCGCCATGAGAGTGGACGACATGTGGGATTTTATGAAGGACAGAGATCTCCATCCCCGTGTAGTCCAGTGCCTGCGGGATACGGGCTTCTACAGGATTTTGGAGATCGGGCGGCTGCAGCTCGACTGGTCTTTGATCACGGCCCTGATAGAGTGGTGGCGACCGGAGACGCACACTTTCCACCTGCCCATTGGCGAGGATACCATCACAATGCAGGACGTGAAGGTTTTATATGGGATGCTTGTTGATGGACTGCCCATTGCACTGCCTCAGGCCATGAGAGAGATGACGCGTGGGCAGTATTTGGACATGCTGCAGCAGCTCACTGGTTTCAGGCCACAGGATGAGACTGCACACTCAGGGGCCAGTCGCATGAGTTTGACAGCTATTCGACAGCATTTGGAGATATTGCACTCCGACATCACCGGGGAGACAGATGATCTGCATACTCACCGGTATACGAGGTTGCTGCTGCTCCTTCTGTTTGGGGGGGGGGTCTTGTTCCCGAACACTTCGGGGAACCTAGTCAGCTTGCGATTTCTTCATCATCTTCAGCTGTTATATGATTTACCCCAGTACATCTGGGGTGCTGCTGTTCTCGCCTACTTGTACAAGCATCTGTGCCGGGCGAGCATGGGCACCCAGCATGATGTATGTTGATTTTTGCCGCTTCTACAGGTGACAACATATTCCAATACTCTGTTCATTCCTTCCAATTCTATCTAGTCAAAAAATTTCTTAAACTTTACGTCAACTTTGTATGTTAGGTTTGGGCCTGGGAGCGGTTCCTGCAGTTGCAGCCACCTCTACCACCATTACCTCCGGATGTACCACCTCTGTTTCTCCCTCTAGCTAGGAGGTGGGTTCTCCGGCGTGGATATGTACGAGATTACGAGGCTCGGCATAATCTCCCCCTTTGCAGGGATGTGTTGGATATGCTGGAGGGCGAACAGGTAAATGTGTACCTAAACTTACTTGGTATAGCTTCACATGTGTTGCGCATACTCATGTTTTATATTGTTATTTGATAGTTCATCTGGACGCCATACAGCGACGACTTGATAGGTGGGCTGCCCGATTATTGCTCGGCCCGCTGACTGATTTGGAGCACTTCCGTCCCGCTCATGTGCCTTGATATTGTGGAGCATCATGCCACGGAGCGGGTACTTTGCCAGTTTGGCCGTCCGCAGTATATACCGAGGGGGCCTACATAGGAGGCCACACATTATCAGCGGGATGATCGTTCCAGGGCGGACGACGCATATGTAGCATGACTAGAGGCGCAGGTCCATACTTGGGATGGCCGAGCTGACCTAATTCCCCCCCCCCCCCCCCACAGATCCAGACGGAGACTATTCAGCTCTATATGCCCTGGTACCGCCGCGTTACCCGAAGTTTTGTCGGGAATCCCATTCATCAAGCTGGCGGTCGGTACGTTCCATATGCCGGGAGGCACGAGGCCCTGGTATGTTTTCTGTTATTATTAATTATATAACTATAACTTAATATTTTGTAGTTTATATTTTATACGTTGTGCAGGCTATTGGCCTACATATAGTCTACCAGAAGGGACTACATATGCAGCAGTATGCCGGCGAGGGAGCGGCCACTTTGCACGATTATGGCCGGCAGGTTGCAGAGGTGGCTGGCCGGACACTGCAATGAGCTCGAGAGGATCAGCGCTTGGGACACGACCCTGCTTATGTAGCGCCAGAGCAATACCAGCGAGGTAGGGGTGCCCCACGAGGCAGGGGTGCCCCATGAGGCAGGGCTGCCCCTCGAGGTGGGGGTGCCCCACGAGGCAGGGCTGCCGCACGGGGTCGTGGTGGGCGGCGAGGAGGTGGTCCCCAGCAAGGGGGCGTTGAGGCCCCTATTGATGATGTTGATGCTAATCTGTCGGGTGACCTACATGAGCTGGACGAGTATCCCACCAACATGTCGTCATACAGCCTTGGGATGTAGCTCACTCCAGGGACTTTGCAGGTGACCCCGTCAGGTCCGTTATTGATCACGGGCACGGACCTTACCGGAGAGGATTGGGAAGCATACTTCCCAGGGTCATCGACCGCTGCTGAGGATCAGCCGACCCGAGATTTGGATAGTGGGCGCCGACTGAGTTATGGCTCATCATCACAGGCGCAAGTATGTTTTTATTAGTATTAAATTTAAATTTGTTTTTTCTTTTCTCATTTATTTTCCATAACTTTATTAATTTTCTTATTAAGGCTTCATCCCCGCCCGTCACGGAGGCCCATTTATGCGATGCTGACAAGGCTGCGACGGATGATTATATTCAAGAGCCCGACGAGACCATGGTAAGACAATTTAAATTATTGTGAATTAATATATACTTTCCTATACTGAGCTGACTTATTCTTCTGTAGGTTTCTACTGGACCGATGACCCCTTCTACCGATCCTACCAGCACCACTGATGATCATGCTGCAGCGCATCCTGCTATAAAGAGGCGCTGTGATGAGGATGATCCTGATAGTATAGCCAGGCGGGATGGGATGTGCCTCAGGCCAGTGGCTGCATTGAAGCACAAAGGCTGTGGGACACTTTAATTTTTTTTTTTTTGTATTTTATGTAAGTATTATTTTATGTAAATAATAACAACAATTTTTTATGTTTACATAATATGCGCATTATGTTTTTATTTCCCCGATCCTTCTTTATTTTAATACTACAACACAAACACAAAATATAACAACTTAACATAATTTAAATTCAGTACAACTAATGAAAATACATAACACGGGAACCATAAAGATAAAGTAGTACACTCAACACATACATGTCATTGTTTAGTCACTGCCGCCCATTATTCTCTGCTCCAACCACTTAAATTTCTCTTCCATCTTATTTTTTTCTAATTCTGCCTCTTTCAGTTTCTTCTTCAACTCCGCAATTTCTCGTTTATATTCTTTTTCATATTCACACTGTTTTAAGGTCAAATCATGAAGATACTGCAAAGATCGTTTGTAGCATTCCTGCTTACAGGGTTCATCAATCCATACCTCAAAATTACAAAAAGATTCGTCGGGAACCCTATAAAACTTGTCCACACACATCCAGTACCGGCGTCCAACTTCACCATCATCCCAACAGTCATTCATCAAATATTTTTTGCCGCACTGGCACCTTGGTATATAAAGGCGTTCAGACATTTGTTAAAGCGTTAAAAAACCTTGCTTTTATGGAAAGTTTTGCTATTGGTTATTGTTAAGCGTAGAAAATAACTAGAATGCGCCAGTTATTTATAGGCAAGGCAACACACATAACGTAGTATTTAACTGTGCTATGCTTTGCGTGTTAAAGATGATTACGGATGCAAAACAACTTTTTCTCAGACGGGCAACTTTTCAGTTCGACAAGACAATACACATAACATAGTATTTAACCGCGATATATATATATTCACATAACATAGTATTTAACCGCACTATATATATTCACATAACGTAGTATTTAACCGCGCTATGTGTATTCACATATTTATCAGAAATCTACCTTAACTCAACTATTTTTGAACTATATTTATCAACTATATTTATCAAATTTATTCACATATTTTTCCGTTTTTTAATCCAATACTATTTTTTATTACATGAACGGGAGGGAGAAATGCATTAATTATACTCAACTGAAAAATATTAAATATCAATAAGATTTAACAACAATGGAAACATAATTTTATTTGATACATCTTGCAGCATAAATAAAACATCTACTTATTACAACATAAACTCATTGATAGTTGGGAACATTAGAAGAACACCCACCACGAGCTTGATTACCACCGCCACCCAAACCAGCCAAGGACATTTTCGACGGTCGTGTCCTGTTTGCGAGCATATACCACATTTGCGCACATAAACGATATCGCTAACATCCATTTGGTTCCGTATACGCGTTCTCTTTTGCACCTGTATTCGACGCAAATAGTCCTTGTTACACACCATTTTAAATGGTTCCGGCGGCCAATAATGCTCAGCACCCACTGGCTGCAACTGCCCACTATAGGTGTTTAAGTAAGTAGTAACACTATATTATTTATCAACGTAGTTGGTTGGCCCTAAACCTATATGTTGAAAGCACCTGATGGCATGTGAGCACGACATGTGGTAGATGGACCATTTCCCATAAGAGCATAACCTTCTAGATTCATTTATGGTATGTACATTATTCCCCCGATTTTGATGGATAGCGGTGCGAACTTCAAAAATATTTCTGTCGTGATCATACTGCAAAAATGAATGCCAATGTGCTCACCGCCTGCATTTCTCAAATCTCTTCATCGACAGTGGCATAAATTCAACACCCCTTTCCATCAATGACATTGCAGCTGCAATCCTTTCAACAAACCTCTCCGCCAGCTGCTTGAACGACATCCGCACAATGGCAGTGACAGGCAATCCTCTTGCCGACTTCAATAACCCATTGAAAGACTGTGACACATTTGTAATCAGAATTCCCCATCTTCTTCCACCATCCGCATGCAAAGTCCATTTCTGAAGCTTATGTCGCATCAACCAATGATAGGCTCTCTCGTCTTCCTGCCTGATAGATTCCATGTGCCTCCGAAATTTATGCTCTTGGTGGTCTGTTGCTGCCATCCACATCAAATCATGCAGATCCTTGTTGGGATGTGCCTTCTGGAAATTGGCCTTAAAGTGCCTCACACAGTAACAGTGGTAGGCATAAGGTTCTTGCCATGCAGGCAAGTTCTCTACAGAACTTAAGATACCACCATGCCGATAAGATATTAGACAAATACCGGAACACTGTTTGACAACGTGCTCTTTCAAATGGTTCAAAAATAGCGTCCACGCCTCTTGGCTTTCATTGGCAAAAATAGCAAACGCTAGAGGAAATATTTGTCCATTAGCATCTACTGCAACGGCTATCAATAACTTGATATCATACTTTTCATATACATGAGTGTCGTCTATGGATATTACCGGCTGGCAATGCGAAAAACCATCAATTGCTGGTTTAAATGCCCAGAACACGTAATTGAATATATATTCTGATTTTCCCAGACTATGCTCAAGCTTCCATTCAACAACTGTCCCGGGGTTAAAGTGTTGCAGTGCGGCTATGTACTTGGGTAGAGCTGCAAATGACTTATCCCAGTTACCATAAATAATTTCAAACGCACGTTTGCGCCCGAAAAATGCCTTTCTTTTGGTAATGGTATGACCATATTCCTGGTGGACTGATGTAATGCACTCTTTGATTTTATACCTTATGGATGCTTCAAGGTGTGGAATAAGGACAAGAGAAATTAAGTCAATATCCAAGTTGTAGTGATTCCCATTGAATGTGTTCATTTCACATCTGTGAGAGGGAATATATTTACCCACTTTCCACAGACCTGTGTTCTTCTTGCTGGCACGCAGCATCTAATGAAAACCCGTAAATCATCTGCAACAAACAACCTTGTATATATCCGGACTTGACTCCCATACCGTCATCTCACGATACTCTTTTACGCTGTACATTTTCGCCGCCCTGCTTAGGCGCACTTTATCAGGAAAAAGCATGCCCTTTGCCAGCACCGTTGGTCTAGAATCATCTCACATTGTTGTTCGAATTTCATCAAAATCCCTTGTGAGAGCATCCACATCTGGCATACTTGGCAAGTTATCAAGGTAGGGAATCTTCCTTGAATGAAACGGCACTTGGGACTCGTACACTCTTGGTCTAACGGGGGTGGAGCATACTCCCTCGTCAAATCAGGTCCTTCATTCTCTTCCTCCTCGTCACCATCCTCACGAGGGAAGGGTGTGTCGTCTCCAGAATCATCGGCATTGTTGTCATAATCACTATTTTCTTCCTCACTCTGTGCATCTGCCAGATCCCAATTTAATATGTCGTCTTCTGGCAATTGAGTGAGGACATGTAGTTCAACTTGCTCGTTTTCACTGCACAAACAACAAAATAATAAGCTACTGAAATTAATAGATACTTTCCATATAGCTGTTTCACTTCACTTACAAGTCGTAACGTGTTGACATTCCTTGATGGACATTATCATGTTGGTGATGACTCCTAGATGGACCACCATGATCCAACACACCAGAACTACGCATATTCCAACTGGGTGTGGGTTCATAACTTGTAAAAGTCATATCTGGCTGGTACCCCCTGTGAAATATATGAGTGTTAATACAAATTCAATACAACAAAAATATACATCGTAACACTAAGAAAAATTGAAGTTTACCACTCGTCTTGTAGATTATGTAAAGCAGGAGAGAAATTATTTCCTCGCTCCTCATTCGCCCGTAGTGATAAGTTTAAATCAGGGCAAACTCTTTCATCCGGAACCTGTCCGGCAAAAACTGCTCCAGAATAACCAACCGATGACTGAGGGTTATCCCTACTATGCGCAATCTCATTATTGCGAATGTCTTCGACCTTGACGTACATTTCTAACATTTTTATCACAAGAAATTCCCGGTATTCATCCGGAGTCCTAAAATAATCCCTCAAAGTTTCATCATCGTCGATGTTAAACTCAGCGTAACAAACAACCCCTTGTGGAGTGACGGAATACGGATATCTTCCGGTTACTTTAAGGTTCACCGAACGTTTCCTCATACTTATTTTATTACATAAAAACGATACCAATCTATCGTACTCCATTGTAAGTGGCAACTTAACATGACACTGTGGAGATAAACTATAGCTCACAGAGTTATTCGCCACCACAACCTCACCCTCCCAATATAATGAAACCTTTACTTTTCGCTCTTCAGTCTTTATGAAAAAATGCTTGAGAATTTAACAAGAAGAAAACTTTGAACGAGAGTTAGGAATATTTTTGAATGGATTTTTGTAAAATCCTAACGCCTTTAAATAAGGCAATGCCTAACTCGGTGGACTGAATTATTTTAGATATAGCGCTCTTTTAAAGAGCGTTATACCCATTTGAATTATTGTCATGTCAGTTAAACGTAGGAGACTTATTGGTAGGCTCACAAAATAGGTATAGCGCGGTTATATACCGCGCTATGTATATAGCGCGGTTTAAAAGAGCGTGTTCTATATATATATATATATATATATCGCTCTTTTAAAGAGCGCTATACTTTAACGGCCAAAACTCTGTTAAAGCATAGCGCTCTTTAAAAGAGAGCTATATATAAAAATGTTACTCTTTTTTTTAAACACACATTTTCGTCACACTTGTCCAAAAGAACCATAAATGGGTTCTGGGCACCTTTTTTTTTTTTTTTTTTTTTTTTGGCTTTTTGCCCCTTTCTTGGTTTGTACTAAAACCTTGGCTTTTGATTATTAGCTAAACTAGATGCCCACAAAAATCTCTTTTTTAGTAGCCAAAATACCTCAAAAAAACATTTCTTGGTTTCTTGAGACTTGATATTATTTTGTAGTCGTAGTAGAAAACAAGCTTTCTACTATATTCTTGGTTCTTCGTTATTGCATCAAATTTCCCTTTTCAATACCTACAAACCTATAGAAAATTTCAATTTTGTCCATTTTTGTGGTTAATACAACGAGACAACAACAACCTTTTGGTGCTCTTTCAAGAACAAGTAGCTGCAAAAATTCCAAGAAAATAATTCCTTCCACTTATCCAAGATCAACTTCTATAAACCATGATCCAAATGAGAGTTTTTCAGATAAATCTCTTGTTCCAAAAAATGGAAGTTCCACGTCATCAACAAATATTAATCCAATAACCAAATCAAGAATTGGAGTTTCAGCTCTAATTAAGTCACTAATCAGTATTATCTTATTTCCCACTATACTTCCTGCATGCAAGTGGCTTAATCTCCCGACCCAATTTTCTATTACGTCGTCTCTTGGCCGGAAAGTCACCGGAACCCTATTTGGTCATCGGTGAGGACACGTCAGCTTCTCCGTTCAAGACCATCCGAAATCAGAACCGGTGCTTTTAATCGAGCTCGCAATTTCCACTTCTTGTTTAGTGAAGGAGATGTCATCTGGGCTTGTAAGGATAGCGTTAGAATGCGAGAAAATGGTGGCGCCTCCGCAGAGGGCGGCGCGTGGAACTTTTTCAGGAACCCGTGTGGACTATGTACTGTAATGGGAGGAAGTGTGGACACGCGCTTTCACGTGCGTGTACGGATTCGGATTGGCACGTGCTTGGCAACGTGCAGAGCGTGCCCGTTGGTGCCGGAGTGATTCCGGTGGTGGACGACGGCCGGCAAATTAGTGCGGCGGAAAGTGAGTTGTTGTATATGAGAGCGCCCGTTTGGATTGGCTTATTTTTTAAGTGACTTTTAAGCCAAAAGCCATAAGTTAAGAATTTTAGAATTTGATTTTTGACTTATTTTTGTCATTTTAACTTAAAAACAAGTGCTTAAAATCACTTTTTTAACTTTATCCAAATACTACAAATGACTTAAAAGCTAGTTTGGCTAAAAAACACACTTAAAATAAGTCAATCCAAATGGGCTCTAAATTTGAACGAGTTGTGGGGAGTCGTGACTAGGAAGCTTTTTATATGATGAATCCCGATGGTAATGGAGGTCGTGAACTTAGTATTTTTCTACTTAGGATATAAAGGGGCAGTCCAGTGGACTAAACTCCTGCAATGCGTAGGGTCCGGGGAAGTGCCGGACCACAAGAGTCTATTGTACGCAGCCTTACCCTGCATTTCTGCAAGAGACTATTTTCACGATTTGAACCCGTGACCAGAGTCCTGGTCATATGACAGTAACTTTACCAGTTACGCCAAGACTCCACTTCTTTTCTACTTAGGATATGAAAGAAAAAAATAGAAGAAATTAAAAGGAAAAAAAAAGATATGGAAATTAAAGAACATAAAAAGGAAAAATTATAATATGTGATGTTTTTGAGTACTTCATTTTGATTATAGTGTGTTTAATTAGGTATATGAAATGTTGTATGTTGTGTAACTTATCTTATGTATATTGCATGGCCATATATGCATGCTTTTTTATTTATTTATTCCTTTTAGTTTTTATGTATGTTGAATATAGATTTTCACTATCATGGCATCTAACTTACACGCATTTTGATTAATTCATAGAATATTTACTACTACCTCTGTTCCAGTTTATGTGAACCTATTTCATTTTTGATCCGTTCCAAAAAGAATGACCCATTTTTAAATTTGAAAATAATTTTGTTTAAACTTATAATTCTACCCTTAATGAGAAACTTTTATAACCACACAAATACTCTGGGCCCATTTTGAATTGTTTAGGACCACAAATTTCGAAAGTCTTCATTTTTTCTTAAACTTCGTGCCCAATCAAACAGGTTCACATAAATTAGAACGTAGGGAGTATCTCTTTTTTGAGATATCCAATAAGTTTAACCTCCAAAGTTTAGGCAGATAAAAAGATCTGTTAATATTTTTGTGACTTTATTGAAGTTAAAAGATGAGTATTGAGCTCGATGCACAAGACATTACGTATTTACGTAAGGTCATGGGTTCAAACTTGTAATGACCCGGCCGGTCGTTTTGAGTATTATAACTCCATTCCCCAATTTACTGCTCAAGTTATGCTTTACAGTTATTTTATGAATTACCGGCTTAGTTAGTTAGGGTCCGAAAGGATTTCGGAGTGAAATGAGACACTTAGTCTTATAATTAAAAACGTAAATTAGAAAAATTGACCGGATGTTGACTAATGTGTAAACGACCTCGGATTTGAATTCTAATGATTCCAATACCTCCATATGGTAATTTTGGACTTAGGAGTGTATCCGAAAAATTATTTGAAAGTCCGTGGTGGAATTTGGCTTGAAATGGCAAAAGTTAAATTTTTGAAAAGTTTGACTGGGGAGTTGACATTTTGATATCGGGGTCGGAATCTGATTATGGAAATTTAAATAGGTCCGTTATGTCATTTATGACTTGTGTGCAAAATTTGAGGTGTATCGGATGTGATTTGATAGGTTCCGGCGTCGTTTGTAGAAATTGGAAGTTTCAAAGCTCATTAGGCTTGAATTGGGGTATGATTCGTAGTTTTAGCGTTGTTTGGGGTGATTTGAAGGCTCGACTAAGTTTGTATGATGCTTTAGGACTTGTTGTTATATTTGGTTGAGGTCCCGGGGGCCTCGGGTGAGTTTCAGATGGTTAACGGATCGAATTCGGACTTAGAAGAAAATCTGAAAGTTTCTGCCATCTGATGCAATTGCACCTGCGAAAATTCGATCGCAGGTGCGAGCTCGCAGAAGCGAGACTTCCATCGCAGATGCGTCCAGGCGTAGCTGGGGCTTCGATCGCAAAAGCGGCAGGTAGCCGTAGAAGCGACCCCGCACCTGCGGGCGTTTGATCGCAGAAGCGCAAGGGCGCTTGGTGAGGCAGCTTCGCAGAAGTGGGCAGCTCCTCGCAGAAGCGTGTCCGCAGATGCGGACTATGTTCCGTAGAAGCGTGATTAGCCGCATAAGAGGGAACCGCAGAAGCGGCTTAGTGAGCCACAAGTGCGAAAGCACTGGGCAGTGTACAAAACAGAAGGGTCCGAGAAATTTTATCATTTTAAGCATTTCCAAAGTGGGTGAGGCAATTTTTGAGCGAGAATTCACGGGAAATCTTGAGGTAAGTCACTTGTGATCATTTCTACTCCATAATATTGAATTAACATCGAATAATCCGACTAGATTACATATTTTGAGGTGTAAATCGGGGATTTGAACCTAGAGATTTGATAATATAAAATATGAGGATTCGGAGGTCGAGTTGAGGTCAAATTTTGGTAAAATTGGTATGGTTAGACTCGTGGTTGAATGGGCTTTCGGATTTTGTAACTTTTATCGGGTTCCGAGACGTGGGCCCCACAGGCGATTTGAGTTAAATTTCGGATTTTGTTGAAAAATTAGTATTTTCTTATGGAATTAATTCCAATAATTTTTATTGACTGAATCGGATTATTTATGGCTAGATTCGAAGCGTTTGGAGGCCAATTCACGAGGCAAGGGCATAACAGAATAAAGAATTACACGGTTTGAGGTAAGTAACAGTTCTAAATTTGGTCCTGAGTATATGAAACCCTGGATTATGTGTTATGTGATTGGTTTTGAGGTGACGCACATACTAGGTGACGGGCGTGTGGGCGTGCACCTTAGGAATTGTGACTTGTCAATTCCATGGAACTGTGTAGTTGAATAATTTGTTGATATCAGTATATTTTTCCACGTATCAGAGAAATTGATCTATAAATCATGTTTAAATCATATGTTTACACTGTTGGGACCCATAGAGGTCATGTACTTGTTGAATTATCTGCTAAATTACCGTTTTGCACTCAATCACAGTTTTATTTGCACATTGTTATCTCAGTCTCTCTTATTCATTATTGATGCATCATATCATTGTTGCTGGGCTGCTTATCATGATTTCTGAGAGCCCGAGAGACTGGAGAGGTTGATGACTGAGTGATGTCGAGGGCCTAATTGTGAGGATATTTATGGGAACGAGCTGCACGCCGCAGCATGTTTCATTGATTATGCCATGATTGGCTTGTTATAGCGCTTGGGTTGAAGGAGCCCCTCCGGTGTCTGTACACATACCTCAGTGAGCGCGGGTCTACTGAGTGCGAGTGCCGAGTGCTGAGTGATTGAAAGAAATGAGTGACTGAGAGGAAAGAGTGACCGTGACGTTGGAGTGAATAGGAGGGCTGAGTGACTGTTACTCTGAGAGGATGCATTGATTCCATTATTGCTGCATTTTCAACTGTCATATATACATGGCAAAATGGCCTAAATAACACCTATACTTGTGCCACTTTGTCATGCTGGTCCCCAAACTTAACAATTTGTCAATTGAACACTTACACTCCTTCAAACCGTATATAATAAACGCTTATGACAGGAGGCTCTCAGTGCGTGTAATACAATCTCCTCCACGTTGGTTGCCACGTCAAAAAATAACAATGTGTAGATGTCATGTCACATGGTATATTAAAAATAATTAAAATCAAAAATAAAAATAAAAATAAAATTCAAACATAAAAATCATCTATTCCGATCGATGTTTTTCCCGTTTCATCTTATCCTTACCCCATTGTCTTCTTATTTTATATTTCTACTATCATATGGGTTTTAGATTCGGAACTTTGGCAGGAATTTTCGCTGATATTGACTCTTATATAGCCGGCGATGTTCAATGAAGCTAACTTCGGAGACTTGTTGAGCTTTTTAGTCGTTGTTCGGTATCATTGCCGTTAGAGCAACACCACTAACCCCACCTCTCTACCGCCACTTTCAACAACCTCCGCCAAAGACTACCTCCGACCACCGGAAATTCTCGTCGGTGATTTCTTTCTCATCTCCAATTACCCAGTGCCTGCTCTCGCTTGTGTATGCCCCAATCTATAGTATTATATACAAAGAGAGAAACAAAATCGAGTTGTGATTACAATTACAGAGGGAACAAAAACTAGAAATTGGGGTTTGGGGAATTCGAGGAGGGAAATTTAAGGTGTGATTATCCAAATCTATGTTATATATATACATAGAGAAATAAAATCGAATTTTGATTGAATTTAGTAGTAACACAGAAGGGGATGAAAAGGGGGAAGAAAGGGAAAGAGTGAAAAAGTGCAAACAATGATTTGCATTTGAAGGCGGTAATTAAATCAAGAAAAACAACAATCTTTTATTTTTTGCTTGGGGAAGAAGAAGAAGCGTACATGGAAAACAAGAAAACAAAAAGGGGAGGGGTGGGGGAAGAATCTAATAGGAAAAAGAAAAATGGGGTGGGGTGCGAGGAATTTTGCTTTTTGCTTTTTTTACATATTTTATTTTATTTTATTTTTTATTCTTATTTTAATTATTTCTTATTCAAAATGTCATATTCACGCACGTTGTCCGCGTGAACTACACTCGTATTGTCCAACTCAACCATTTTGTTTCCACATATGTTTGGTCAATGGTCGGAGGGGTTTAAAATATAGGTTTTATTCAAGTTAAAGTGTCTGGATGAAACTTTGTAGATTATAGGGACCGGGATGACAAACCGAAACAAGTACAAATATCTAAGAGGCTATTCTGCCTATATATATCACTGTTTTGGAAAACCCTGAAAGACATTATTTCTGTTTCAGTAAAATTTAAAATGAAATTGCAGTGGAGTTTAAAATGTTGAACTTGAAAGTATGCCTACCTTTTTATGTTGGAAAGTACTGTATTTGGACTTAGCTGTGAAGCTCGTCACTACTTTCAGTTATTTATTTATTATTGTTACTTGCTGAGTTGGTTGTACTCATACTACATCCTGCACTTCGTGTGCAGATCCAGGTGATCCCGGACACAGTGGTTATTGATTCTTTCACACAGTTGATTTTTTGGAGATTCAGAGGTAGCTGCCATATTTTGCAACCCTTATTTCTCCTTCCCTATCCTCTTGTTTATTGTATTTGGTCTCAGATTATTATTAGATCGTGATTTCCAGACTTGTAATATATAGATGTTCATGTACTGAGTGACACCAGATTTTGGGAGTGTTTGTATCGGAATTTGCGAGATTTATTTTTTGGTATTGTATTTAAACATTATGTTTTTAAACTTAAAGGAAATCATGGTTATTGATGTTGTCGGCTGGCCTAGTATTGAGATAGGCGTCATCACGATAGGTTAGGATTTTGGGTCGTGACAAAACTATAGAAACAACTACTAATACTTACATTATCTATCGTCTAATTTGAGTAAATCATGTATAGCTGTATATGTTTATACATTAAACCAAGAAAGGATACCAAAGAGAGTGCTAGCTTATAGTTAGGTTCATGGTTGTGAAAAGAAATTACTTATTATTTTATTATTAATTAATGGAGAAATTTTTGTGTTCATCAAGATCAATAGATATTCCAGAAAGCACTTATTACATATATCAAGTCGGTGTTTATACCAAATTAATTTTTTTATTGCTAATATCAAGTGCTTGTAAGTGTTTTTATCCGATCTTGTATTTTCTTGATTTGTTTCTCTCCTAAAGTTATGTTATAATTACAAAGGGATGGTTTAGATGTGTAGAATAGAATTTGAATTAATCACTTTGAATGAATGGATTCTACTCAAAGTTATAATTAGACAAATCTCTATTCTTCTCTAACCTAATGTTATTAGTGAAGAAAACGCAGAAGATTTATCATTATATGTGGGGTTTATGCCTATTACAAGCCAAGAAAATGTATATATGTAATGATTGAGGCAACAACAAATGTTACTAGTCGATGCTAATTAGCCCTTTGAACCTATGAAATATAGAGTTAGGTAATATATATGGCCAACAACATCTTGACATATACATGTACTACCTTGATCTTTGTAAATATTGGTGGGCGAGGATGCTCGATCCATGTGTTGATAGAAAATAATAAGTACCACAGAAAAAATGTTCGAGAAATACACAAACTGATCGGGACATTACTGTTATAAAAGAAATAATAATATACCCTGCACCTTGTCATTTTGCTTCAATTATGCAATGCGGATTAAGTGTCTAAAATAGATTTTTATCGGTTAAAAAGCTTGCAAAATGTAATTTAGTTAGTAAATGTAACATGATATTTCCACTAAAAGAAAAAGTGAGAGGTTAATCAGAAAAAGAGTTGATATGAAGTTCTCTTTTCTCGTTTGATAAGACCAATTTAAGGTAAATAAAGCCAAGTGTTATATTGTGGACTTTTTCTTGGTGAATTATCTATTATTAAAGATTGCACTTTCCTCTAGGGTGGCAAATGGGCGGGTTGGGCTAAATTTGGGCGGGTTAAGATGGGTTAGGTCAATAAATGGGTCATTGCCCAACCCAACCCAAAGTTTACTTGGGCCAAGATGCGCTGGGTCAAGATGGGCTAAACAATGGGTCATAGCCCAACCCGTCCAACTTGACCCATGTTTTAGAACCATGCTCACTTTGCATAAACAAAGCATTTTACCTTTTATACACCTATGTATAAAATATAAATAAATATTATTAGTATTTTGAGAATCAAAATATATTTTCTTAAATAACAAATTAGTATTTAAAATGTGTAAGTTGAAAAATATTTTGCGGGTGGGGTGAGAGGGGGGTTGGAGTAGGTGGGTGGTGCAGAAAAATAAAAAAAATGGTGGGTGGGTGGTACTGGAAAACGAAAAAACAGAAAATTAAAAATACAAAAAAAAAATTTTGCTTGGTGGGGGAGCGTGGGTAGGTGGTGTAGGAAAACGAAAAAAATAGAAAATTAAAAATACAAAAAAAGTAAAAAAAAAATAAAAAAATTACGGGGGTGGGGGTGGGGGTGGGTGGGTGGGGTAACTAAATAAATTTTTAGATAAGTTGGGTTGAGATCCCTTTGTTTTGGGGTGAGCTTCATGGGTTATATTTGAGCTACTTCATGGGTCAAAATGGGCTACAATAAATAATGGGTTAACTTGGGCTCAGCCCATGAGCTAAAATGTTGTAACCCAACCCATTAATCTCTGGGCGGGTTGGATAAATTTGGGCTCAAATTGTCACCCCTACTTTCCTCAAAGTAAGACCTAAAAGCCGTAAAAGACTGCTTTCATATAGTGATGGATTATCATCAACAATGAACAATAAACGTTATCACCAACGGTTTTGGTGGAGTGATAAATATTCCTTTATCCTTAACCAGATGTCTCAGGTTTGAATCATGGGTATGAAATCGTCTTTGTTAGGGAGCGCTTTACCCCTCAATGTGGGACTCCCGGCATGATTCCGAATTTAGTCGGTCCCGGATGAGGAGGAGGAGCTAGTTTCACATTTATTTTAAAATAGTAATGTTCTGATTAATTTGTGTGTATCTCGGCTATTTCACCTTATATTTGATGCCTTCCACCAACTTGTTTTCATGCACTTCAACTATTTCATATGGTATCTGCTATATCACTTGTTGGCACTTGTTACCACTCGACCACCAATGAAGATATTAGATAATTATGCCCATTAAAGCTTAGACATATCATTAGAAGAAATCATATGAGATTTTGGGTTCTATGTATTGAAAATTGAACCCTCATTTTCTATGATTCTTACATTGAAAGTGTGATGACTCAAAATATTATCTTTAAATTTAATAATTAATTCTGTGTTCTAAAACCTCGAAAAGCACTATTTATCATTCCTCGACTTGCGTGCGCAGTCCGTAAAATTTTCTGGAAAGTTTTTATGTGAAAAATGGATTAAAATATGAATTAGAGCTTTAAAACTCAACTGAATTGACTTTGGTCAACGTTTTGAGCAAACGAGCTCGAATCAGTATTTTGACAGTTTCGGTAGGTCCGTATCATGAACTGGAACTTGGGCGTATGCCCGAAAATAAATTCCGAGGTCCCTAGCCCGAGATATAGAATTTTGATAAAAAATTAAAAATTTAGGTTCAAATAGTGACCGGATGTCGAATTGTGTGCAAACGACCTCCAGAATAGAATTTTGATGATTCCAACAGCTCCGTATGGTGATTTTGGAGTTAGGAGCGTGATCAAAATTTTATTTGGAAGTCCGTAGTGGAATTAGGCTTGAAATGCCGAAAGTTAAATTTTTGGGAAGTTTGACCGAGGGGTTGACTTTTTGATATCGGGGTCGAAATCCGGTTCTGAAAATTTTTATAGGTCCGTTATGTCATTTATGACTTGCGTACAAAAGTTTAGGTCAATCGGACTTGATTTGATAGGTTCTGGTGATGTTTGTAGAAATTGAAAGTTTCAAAGTTCATTAGGCTTGAATCTATGTGTGATTCGTATTTTTAGTATTGTTGGATGTGATTTGAAGATTCGACTAAATTCGTATGGTATTTTAAGACTTGTTGGTATGTTTGGTTGAAGTCTCGGGGGCCTCGGGTGTGTTTCGTATGCTCAACGGGTCATTTTTGGACTTAGAGAAGTAGCAGATTTTTCTGGTTTTTGTTGCAGAAGATTGTTCTTCGCGTTCACAAAGAAGATCTCGCATTCGCGAAGGTGTGGTCAGTGGAAGCATCGTGAACGCAAGGAGTAGGACGCATTCGCGAGGAGTGTTTTCTGAGTGTGAGGTTTTGTTCTTCGCATTCGCGAAGGGGAGGACGCGAACGCGAAGGTATAGTCTGTGTGTGCATCGCGAATGCTTGAGTGGCGTCGCGTTCGCGAAGGAGAGCGAAGAAGCTAGGAACCCCAGTCTTTTGTTCTACGCGTTCGCGAGATAAGGGACGCGTTCGCGAAGGTCTGAGTTAGCAAAGCTTCGCGTTCGCGAAGAGGAAAGTTAGGAAGCACATTTTTGTGCTTCGCGAACGCGATACAAGGATCGCGTTCGCGAAGAAGAAACCACTGGACATAATATTTAAGTCCCATTTTCCATTTTTAAAGATTTGGAGCTCGGATTGTAGCGATTTTTGAGAGATTTTTAGAGAAAACGTTGGGGTAAGTGTTCTTAACTCAATCTTTGTTAGATTACCCAAATCTATCACTGTTTTTAACAATTAATTGGTGATTTAAGTTGAAAAAAATTCGAAAACCCTCTTGGATAGATTTGAGGATCGAACTATTATGGGAATTTAGTCATTTTGGTAATGATTAGACTCGTGGTTGAATGAGCATTCATATTTCGTAACTTTCGTCGGATTCCGAGACGTGGGCCCCACTGGCCATTTTTTAGTTAATTTCAAATTTTTATTGAAAAATATAGTATTTTCCTATAGAATTAATTCTATAATTTTTGTTGACTGTATCGAATTATTTATGACTAGATACGAGTCGACCGGAATCAAAAAATCGAGGAAAAAACATATTAGTTGGTTAAATTGGAGCAAGTCGAGGTAAGTGACTTGTCTAACCTTGTGTGGGGGAAATTTCCCCTAGAATTGATATTAATGTGATTATTAAAATATGTTGAAAGTCGTATACACGAGGTGACGAGTGTGTACACGGGCTAAATGTGAAAGATTATATTTTTAAATTGTGTAGATCATTGTTGCGCATTTATTAAATTATTTTATCTTGTTATATTCTTCATCATTGATTTGAGATATATACTTTAAATTTGTTTGACCTTTTCTTGCTAATTGTTTAACCTGTTTAATTGAAATTTGGTTTCTTTTATACTGTGCATTATTTGAAGGTTGATTTTCTTTAAATTAAATATTATTAATATGAAGTATTTGACATTTTTAGATTTGATATTGAAGCAACGTATTAAAGATTTCGAAATATTATTTTCCTGAATTATATATTCCTGAATATTTTCGTAAGATTTTTGGTACTCATTGTGATGGAGCTGTGAGCTCTTTATTGTGTAAAAATACTATTGTTGGATTATTTTGGCATGAGCCGTGAGCTCTTTATTATTGAAAAATATTTTTGTTGATTTATTTTTAGAAAATTGAAATATCGGGCACTTGAGGTGCAAATTGTGATATATTGTGATATTGATATGCATGCGGTGGTATAATGTCTGGGTATTGAAACGCATGCGGTGAGATAAGGGTGGCTTGATACGCATGGCTAGTAAGGGTGACTACTAGAAGTCATGCGGTGTGATAAAGGTGGCTAAAATGCGGGATGCTATTTCGGAAAAAAATATTTTCTTTAAATAAATTGTGAAGGCTCCCGCGGTGATATAAGAAAATGAGATATTGTGAATTTATTTATGATTTGGGACTACGAGGCGGTACTTCGGGAGTGCCCTTGTTGATATTGATTTATGGCCATAGTTGCCTTTGATTAATTGTTGTGATTTTCATAAAGTTGAAAGGAATTCTGTTTTGATTCCACGAGATATTATTTGCAATTATTTGGTATCATTAAATGTAACATACTATTTGATTTATTTTCACAGTTATTTTATCTTATTAAATTGCTTAAATATTTTTTTATGTTATTATCTATTCTCCAGTAGGGTCTAAGCTGACCTCGTCACTACTCTACTGAGGTTAGGCTTGGCACTTACTGGGTACCGCTGTGGTGTACTCATACTACGCTTCTGCACATCCTTTTGTGCAGATCCAGGTACATCTTACCAGTCTAGACGTCAGTGAGTTACCTGCGCACGGAGACTTCGAGGTATATCTGTCAGCGTCCGCAGACTCCGGAGTCCCCTTCTATCATTTTATGTTGCTTCCTTATTTTTCTTTAGACCTTGATACATAGAAACATTGAGAATAAATTTTTAGAAGCTTGTGACTTATTTCTACCGGGTTTTGGGAGTTGTAATTATTTGAATTGTAGTTTATTTATTTCAGATATTTATGATTATTCCACATTAATAGACGTACCTAGTCTTAGAGACTAGGTGCCATCACGACCTCCTACGGAGGAAATTTGGGGTCGTGACAGAAAGAAGAAAAAGAAACGTGATACGAATTCAGATATTAAAACAAGAATCACATTGATTTTACTCAAACCTATGATTTGAGAATTTATTAGCCAGACACAACAAATTTAAATTCGTGCCGCGTAACGTTCATAAAAGAGAAAAACGCTTCCGATCACTTATCAGTGTGAACTTTGAATAGTAACATAATTCTCATATTACAAACCCATCTCCATCAAAAATTTCTATCATATTCAATTTCAGTGAGAGTTATAATTATTTATTGGAGTCAAATATCTTTATTTTGTTTTTATATGATTATTTATATGGCTAAGCATCCAATAGAAGAGTGAGAAGTTTTTTGTGTAAGTACATTCCTTATGCAATTCAAATAAATTGATTTATGTCCATAACTAATTAGTGAATAAATAGATAAAAAACCAAGAATAGTGTTTGAACTGTGGGTGTATAATAGGTTGCTGTAAATTCCACCGTCACACCAGTCAGATTTGTTTCTCTAATACCTCTGTAATTTTCAAAATCTTTTTTTTTATTCATTGAATATGTGACCTAAGTTCTTTCTTCAATTTATTTATGTCAAACTTTTTATGAACATCATATCGGAAAATGGCTCATAAACTCATCTGGCTCATGACCTGACGTTAGAAATATTTTTGACGTATCAATTTTTGATGAATTCGGTTGGAAATTTGCGTTTGTTTTAGTAACTTTAAGGGTTCGTTTGGTTGGGAAATAACTTATCCCAAAATTTATTATCCTTGGATTAGTTATTCCAGGATTGTTATACTGCGATTTTATCACAACTAAATGTGGAATAAACTCAACTCAAATTAAATCCTGAAATTAATTATTAATTATCCCTCGTACATCAAACGATCACTCAACCCTCATTCTTACGATTCTAAAAGGATTTTTGTAGGAAATATATGATGTTAGTTGGAATATTCTCGAGACAATAATCCATTGAATTTAGTCAAAGTAATCAAAAAGAGATGTCGTGCTATAAAAAGAAACGCTATTTTTTAGACTAAGTGGATTAGACCCTATAAAATAGGCAAAATACATAAAGACCCTATTAAACTTGTTCAAAAAATAGATTTGAACACTTAAATTAAACGGGTGTTCTTTTACCCCCCTATTCTTGTTCATATAAAATTAATGCCTCCATGTTAGACTTAAACCCAATCATAAGTTGAGCAGTGTAGTACACTCGCTCCACATCCTCTTCCACGTCAGAAAATTATTAAAAAATTAACAAAATAAATTTCCTTAGCCTAATCTAATTTCTCTCTCACCCCACTCTACCTGTTTCTTCCTACTCTTCAAAATAATCCACCATTTCCACTCTTATTCATACCCAATTTGAAGTTGACTTTTTGTTTTGAGTCTAGCTATGTTTCTTGACCAAAACAAAACATCATTCCTTCAATGGTGGCTGGTTGATCTTCAATTCTTCATCAAAATAAACTCTTATCATCAAGCATTAGAGGGACTTGAATAGGTTGATTCATACTTCAGTGGTATTAATAGTGAATATAAGAGGAAGAAATGTGCTTTCAAAAGTAAAAAATAGTGGAAGAAAAATTGGAATAGGTTTGTAAGGTGGTCGAGGAAGTGGGAGTTCTGGAGATGGCCATGGCAGCGGTGGAAGTAGTTGTGTGTTGCTGGATTTTGTTGGGTGCAATTTATGGAGTCTGTATCTGAAATTTGGGGCAATTTGGTGAAGGATTTGGGTGGTTTCGAGTTGGATTAAAGCTTCAATAGTCTATTGCATTATCTGGGAAGAAGAAAGGGACGAGGGGTGAGCAAGAAGGAGAAAGAATCTTTTTTATTTTTTTATTTTCTGTTATGTACGCAATTTTAATTTGTTTTCTTTTTATTTTTTTGCCACATCAGCTGTTAAGGAGGAAAATAATTCACTTCATATGTGTTTAAGGGGGTAAAAGAACACCCGTTTAGTTTAAGTGTTCAAACTTATTTTTTGGACAAGTTTAATGAGGTCTTTATGTATTTTGCCTATAAAATACTTAGTAAAGTGCTTTCATAGACTACAATTTTTGGTATGTTTTACCTTATTTAGTGTGCATACTTAATATAATTTCAAATTAGTTGGATATGTTTATTTCGATAAAGAAAATCAAACTTACTTTAATTTCCAATTGATATTCTTTTTCCTTTTAATGATAAGATGCAATTGATTTGATTTTCTATTTTCATTTTGATATATAGGGTGCTTCCAAAGTCATTCACCGTGTGTGTATATATATATATATGGATTAAGTGTAGATTCTTGCAGTAGCTAAAATAGAGGATTTGTACAATTACATGAATTGTTTTTATTTTGATGAATAATTAATGGTCATATGTCTTCTTCAAACAATAACAGTGGAATTAGAACGAGATAATAAATAATATAAATTTTCTGGATCAAATTTATTTAGTTAACGTAATTGATGAAAATCAATTATTATCCGTCTTAATACTTCTTTTTAAATCCGTAAATTATAAAATCGATTTCATCAATATTTATCAGCCACTTTGATCAGCCAAGTCAAAGGGAATTGCTGTCACAAAACTCAATCTATTTATTTTGCTAGTGATAGATAAAAATCAATTATTATCAGTTTTAACGTTTAGTTCTATCCAAACCCGTGACTTACTTATAATATTAATTTCGTTAATATTTTATCAGCTACTTTTGATCAGTAAAGTCAAAAGGAGATTGATGCCACAAAATTCAATCTATGCAACAACAACGACGACGACGACGATGACTTGATAAAATTCTACTAGTGGGGTCTGGAAAGGGTAGTGAAACTCAATCTACGCAAACTTTACACCCCTACTCCGAGGGGTAGAGAAAACTCAGTCTATGCAAAAAAAATATTTTGTCACTGTGATGACCCAAAATGTCATCTTTAAATTTAATAAGTAATTATATGTTCTAAGACCTTAAAAAGTACCATTTATTATTTCTCGACTTGCGTGCGTAGTCCGTACAATTTTCTGAAAAGTTTTTATGTGAAAAATAGATTAAAATGAGAAATAGAGCTTTAAAACTCAACTAAGTTGACTTTGGTCAACATTTTGAGCAAACGGACCCGGATCAATATTTTAAAAATTCTGATAAGTCCGTATCGTGATTTGGGACTTGGGCATATGCCCGGAAATGAATTCCGAGGTCCCTAGCCCGAGTTATGGAATTTTGATGAAAAATTAAAAGCTTGAAAGCTTAATGATTTCTAAGAAATTACTGATATTGAATTTATTGACTTCGGGTGCGTATTTTGGTTACGGAGCTCGGTATAGGTCCACTATAATATTTATGACTTGTCTGCCGAATTGGTGAGAATCGGAGTTGATTTGACGTGATTCGGATGGCCGGTTGTAAAAATATAAGTTTTAAATTTTCTTGAAAACTTCCTTTGATTTGGTGTCTGATTAGTAGTTCTAGGTGTTATTTTGGCGATTTGATAGCGCGAGCAAGTTCGTATGATATTTTAGGATTTGGGTGCATGTTTGGTTTGGAGCCCTGAGGGATCGGGTTGATTTCGGGTGGTTAACGGACCATTTTTGGACTTGAAAAAAACTGTAGAAATCTGCTTCTGGTATCCTTCTTCGCGTTCGCGAGAGGTGGCTCGCATTCGCGAAGAAGAAACTGGATGCAGGTGAAATTTACTGTTCGCGTTCGCGAAGAAGGGGACGCGTTCGCGAAGGGAAGAGGGCAGTGTTCATCGCGAACGTGTGAAAGCGTTCGCGTAGAAAGCGAGGCCTGGCCGGGGACCAAGCGTTAAAGATTCGCATTCGCGTAGGGTGTATCGCGTTCGCAAAGGCCAAATTTGGCAAGGCTTCGCGTTCGCGAAAAGCAAAGTTTTGGCAGCACAAAAATGTGCTTCGCGAACGCGAGGCACTGATCGCGTTCGCGAATGGTAAAAATCCCAGAAACAAAACTTAAGTTCTAGAAATGGGGTTTTGACCCATTTTTAATTCTTTTCCATTTTTGAGCTCGGGTAAGGCGATTTTTGGGCGATTTTTACGGAAAAATATTGGGGTAAGTGTTCCTTATCCTATATTGATTATATTTCGTGATTTTATACTCATTTATATCATGAATCCGTGAATTTATGGAAGAAAAATTAGATTTTCTAAAATCTTCCAAAAACGAAAAATTAAGATTTGAAGGTCCATTTGATATCAAAATTGAACAAATTTTGTATGATTGAACTCATATACGGGTGTTCGGATTTTGCGAGTTTTTTCGAGATTTGAGACATGGGTCCCACTGCCGAATGTTTTAATGAATTTTGAATTTTTATCCGAAAAATTTATAAATTCATATGGAATTAATTCCTATAATTCGTATTGAATATATCGAATTGTTTGTGAATAGATTTGAAGTTTTCAGAGGCAAATTTAAAAGGAAAAGCTGTGGTTGAAGAATTGATTGGAATTTACAAAGCGAGATAAGTGTCCCTTGAATCAGTGAAAGCGAGGCAAGTGTCGGGGTTAACCTTGACTTGAGGGAATAGAACCCTTAAATTATTTGTTATGTGAATTGCATGTGAACGACGTATAGGCGAGGTGACGAGTGTCTATACGTCGTCAAATTAATTGTTTGCCTGCTTACTTGAAAAATCATAAATTATTTTTAATCATAAATTAATTATTATAATAATTATTTCTCTCTTATTCTTTGTCAAATATTAATTCTTGAATTCCTGCATTAATTGTTACATGCTATTTGAATTATGTGATTTAATTGTTATTTGACATTTAGCATATTAAATATTAAACTGCCTATTTTCTCCCTGATTTCTATAATAATTTGCTATTTGTCATTGTTTGTTTCATAATTAAATCATAATTATTGTATACTTGTTGTCTTATAATTGTATATTAATTATTGCATTTATTGGGGAAATTTTTTTCTATAAAAGAATTGATTGAAATTGATATATTGGAGGATCGGGTTGCACGCCGCAACAGACTTATTAAAAAGTCAATATTGGAGGATCGGGTTGCACGCTGCAACAGACTTATTAAGAAGTCAATATTGGAGGATTGGATTGTTCACCGCAACAGACTTATTAAGAAGTCAATATTGGAGGATCGGGTTGCACGCCACAATAGACTTATTAAAAGTTCATATTGGAGGATCGGGTTGCACGCCGCAACAGACTTATTAAAAGTCCATATTGGAGGATCGGGTTGCACGCCGCAACAGACTTGATTAAAATGAATATATTGTGAGAGCGGGTTGCACGCTGTAACAGAATTGAATGTGAATATATTGTGAGGACGGGTTGCACGCTGCAACAGAATTGGTTGAAGTGATAATTGGTTATGACTGCTGAGTTGGCTTCAATTATTATAAATGAGTTACTTGATTTATTTCTATTATTGTTGTTGTTATCAATATTGCGTACAGGTTAATGTAAGTGAACCGCCTTAGCTTCGTCACTACTTCGTCGAGGTTAGGCTCAGCACTTACCAGTACATTGGGTCGGTTGTATTGATACTACACTCTACACTTCTTGTGCGGATTTTGGAGTTGGTCCCAGCGGCGTACCGTAGACTTGCTCGGATTTCAGTTATTCAGAGGAGCCTTGAGGTATAACTGCATGACGTTCGCAGTTCTGATGTCCCCGTCTACTTTAGTTTAGTTGTGTGTTTGTTTCCAGACAGCTTTATTTTATTCCGACCTTTATTTGTATTTATTCTAGAAGCTCGTGCACTTGTGACACCAATTCTGGGATGGTATTTAGACACCGTTGTTTGATGGATTATTTCACTATATTTCAAGCTTTGCTTCTGAATTTGTTTCCTTGTTATTAATAAATTTAAAATTGTTTTAAAAATGGATAATATTATTCTAACGTTGGCTTGCCTAGCAAGTGAAATGTTAGGTGCCATCACGGTCCGAAGGTGGGAATTTCGGGTCGTGACAGTTGGTATCAGAGCACTAGGTTACATAGGTCTCACGAGTCACGAGCAAGCTTAGTAGAGTCTGAAGGATCGGTACGGAGACGTCTATACTTATCTCTCAGAGGCTATGAAGTTTAGGAACAATATCACTTCTTTCTTATTCTGTCGTGCGATTTTATTCTATCACCGATGATTGAACCATTCTACTCTTATTCTCTCGTAGATGGTGAGAACACGTAATACCTCTACCGATGGACAGTAGACCTTCGAGGCCGAGGTAGAGCTCAGTCCAGAGCTCGAGCAACTGCACCTGTTGTAGAACCTCAGGTAGACCTTCAGGAGGAGGTCCCAGTTCAGAATATACCAGTTGGACCAGTTCAGGTCCCGGAAGGATTCATAGCCACTCCAGTACTTCAGGACGCTTTAGTCCGTTTGGTAAGTCTTATGGAGGGCGTGGCCCATAAAGGTACATTTCCAGTGGCACCAACCGTCTCACAGGCTGGGGGAGGAGCACAAACTCCCACTACTCCCGCTCCAGAGTAGATGGCTCCCCTGAATCAGGCTCAAGCAGCCCCACCAGTTGGGGTAGTTCAGCCAGTTATTGCGGCACAGACCAGTGATAGGCCCGCCATGTCTTTTGAGGCCTTATTGAGACTGGATAAGTTTACTAAGCTCTTTCCAGTTCACTTCAGTAGTACACCTTCTAAGGACCCACAGGATTATCTTGAACGCTGCCATGAGGTGTTGCGGAACATGGGTATAGTTGAGACCAATGGGGTTGATTTTGCTGTATTTCAGATAACGGGTTCCGCCAAGAGGTGGTGGAGAGATTACACCTTGACCCGACCAGTCGGATCACCTGCACTTACCTGGGAGCAGTTCTCTCAGCTATTTCTGGAGAAGTTCCTCTCTATCACACTGGGAGAGGAATTTCGCAAGCAATTTGAGCGTCTACAATATGACAGTATGACTGTTACTCAGTATGAGTCCCGTTTTGTGGATTTGGCCCATCATGCTCTCCTTTTACTACCTACGGAGGGAGAGAGAGTGAGGAGGTTTATTGAGGGACTCACTCACCCTATCAGACTTCAAACGGCCAAGGAAATCGGAAGTGAGATTTCTTTTCAGGCGGCTGCTAATGTCGTCAGGAGGATCGAGATGGTTCTTGCACAGGAGATAAGGCAAGGTCTGATAAGAGGCCTCTGCAGTTCGGTGGTTTCAGTGGCGCCTCGTCTGGAGGCAGGGGTAATTTTGGTAGGGGTCATCCTCCCAGACCGTTTCATTCAGCACTTCATGCATCTCCTGGTGCTTCAGGGAGTCACGGTCCTATTATGACTTACTCTGGGCAGCCAGTATTCAGTGCACGTTCAGCTTCTATCAGTGCACCACCACTCCAGAGTTACTACAGTGGTTATCCGGCCCATTTGGGTCAGCTTCAGCTTCAGTAGCCACGACATCAGGATGGGTGTTATGAGTGTGGGAACATTGGTCACATCAGGAGGTATTGCCCTAGATTGGCGAGTAACATATCTCGGCAGAATTCTCGTGCCATCATACTGGCACCGGTTGCTTCACCGCCTGCTCAGCCAGCTAGAGGTAGGGGTTAGCAGCTAGAGGTGGAGGTCAGGCCATTAGAGGTGGAGGTCAGACCATTAAAGGTGGAGGTCAGACCGTTAGAGGTGGAGGCCAGCCAGTTAGAGGCTGTCCTAGAGATGCAGTTCAGAGTGGTGGGGCCTAGCCCTGATTTTATGCTTTTCCAACTAGGCCTGAGGCCGAGTCATCTAATGCTGTGATCACAAGTATTATTCCAGTTTGCCATAGAGATGCTTCAGTTCTATTTGATCCAGGATCTACTTATTCCTATGTGTCCTCCTATTTTGCTTCATATTTGGTTGTGCCTTGTGATTCTCTGAGTGCTTCTGTGTGTGTATCTACACCGGTGGGAGATTCTGTTGTAGTAGATCATGTCTATCATTTGTGTATGGTTACTATTAGTAATCTTGAGACTAGTGTAGATCTTCTACTTCTTGATATGGTAGATTTTGATGTCATCTTGGGTATAGATTGGCTGTCTCCTTATCATGCTATATTGGACTGTCATGCCAAGACAGTGACCCTAGCTATGCCGGGGTTACCTCGGTTAGAGTAGAAATAAACTTCTGGCCATTATGCCAGCAGGGTTATTTCTTATATGAAAGCTCGGCGTATGGTAGAGAAAGGGTGTCTAGCCTATTTGGCTTATATTCGCGATCCCAGTGCGGATGCCCCTTTTATGGACTTAGAACCAGTTGTTCATGAATTCTCAGAAGTATTTCCTGTAGATCTGTCGGGGATGCCACCCGATAGAGATATTGACTTCTGTATTGATTTGGCTCCGGGCACTCAGCCCATTTCTATTCCACCATACCGTATGGCCCCGCCAGAGTTGAAAGAATATAAAGAGCAATTACAAGACTTACTTGATCAGGGATTCATTAGACCCAGTGTCTCGCCCTGGGGTGCACCAGTATTATTTGTAAAGAAGAAAGATAGCTCGATGCGGATGTGTATAGACTATCGGCAGTTGAACAAGGCCACTATCAAAAACAAATATCTGCTGCCAAGAATTGATGACTTATTTGATCAGCTTCAGGGTACCAAGGTATTTTCGAAGATTGATTTGAGATCTGGTTACCATCAGTTGAAGATTAGGGCATCCGATGTCTCTAAGATAACTTTTCGGACGCGGTATGGACATTACGAGTTCCTAGTGATGTCATTTGGGTTGACAAATGCTCCAGCAGCATTTATGAATTTAATGAATCGGGTGTTCAAGCCTTATTTGGATTCTTTTGTGGTTGTATTCATTGATGATATCTTGATTTACTCCAGCAGTCGAGAGGAGCATGAGCAGCATCTTCGAAGTGTGCTTCACACCTTGAAGAATAATCAGTTATATGCCAAAATTTTAAAATGCGAGTTTTGGTTAGACTCAGTTGCCTTTTTGGGGCACGTGGTATCGGCAGAAGGCATAAAGGTGGATCCTAAGAAGATTGAGGTTGTTCAGAATTGGCCTAGACCTACTTCAGTTATAGAGATCCGGAGTTTCCTGGGTTTAACAGGTTATTATCGTCGGTTCGTGGAAGGGTTTTCATCTATAGCAAGCACATTGACCAGACTAACCCAGAAGGGTGTCCCATTCAGATGGTCAGACGAATGTGAGTTGAGCTTTCAGAAGCTCAAGACCGCTTTGACTACGGCGCCAGTGTTGGTATTACCCACAGGTTCAGGATCGTATACGGTATATTGTGACGCATCTCACATTGGGCTTGGTGTAGTATTAATGCAAGATGGCAAGGTAATTGCATATGCGTCGCGGCAGTTGAAAGTTCACGAGAAGAATTATCCTGTTCATGACTTAGAATTAACAGCCATTGTTCATGCGCTGAAGATTTGGAGGCATTACCTCTACGGTGTCTCGTGTGAGGTATTTACTAATCATCGCAGCCTTCAGTATCTGTTCAAACAAAAAGATCTTAATTTGAGGCAGAGAAGATGGTTGGAGTTGTTGAAAGACTATGATATCACCATTTTGTATTACCCCGGAAAGGCCAATGTGGTGACCGATGCTTTGAGTAGAAAGGCTGTGAGTATGGGCAGTCTTGCGTATATTCCGGTTGGTGAGAGGCCATTAGATGCAAATGTTTAGACTTTGGCTAATCAGTTCGTGAGGTTAGATATTTCAGAACCCAGTTGGGTTCTAGCTTGCACAGTCGCTCGGTCTTCTTTATATGAGCGCATCAGAGAGAGGCAGTATGATGATCCTTATTTACTTGTCCTTAAGGACACGGTGTGGCACGTGATGGCAAACATGTTGTTGTGGGGGAAGATGGGGTTCTGCGAATGCAAGGTCGTATTTGTGTGCTTAATGTGGATGGGCTTCGTGAATTAATTCTTGGAGAAACACACAGTTCCATGTATTCTATTCATCCAGGTACCGCCAAAATGTATCAAGATTTGCGGCAACATTATTGGTAGAGGAGAATGAAAAAGGATATAGTTGCATATGCAGCTCGGTGTCTGAATTGTCAGCAAGTTAAGTACGAGCATCAGAGACCTGGTGGTTTGCTTCAGAAGTTAGAAATTTCTGAGTGGAAGTGGGAGCGTATCACTATGGATTTTATTGTTGGGCTCCCACGGACTCAGAGAAAATTTGACGCAGTTTGGGTCATTGTGGACAGGTTAACCAAGTCAGCCCATTTCATTCCAGTGGCGGTTACCTATTCTTCAGAGAGGTTAGCTGAAATTTACATTCATAAGATTGTCCGCCTTCACGGTGTGCCCGTGTCTATTATTTCAGATCGAGGTACGCAGTTTACCTCACATTTTTGGAGGGCTGTACAGCGTGAGTTAGGCACGCGGGTGGAGTTGAGTACAACATTTCATCCACAGACAGACGGACAGTTAGAGCGCACTATTCGAATATTGGAAAATATGCTCAGCGCTTGTGTTATAGACTTTGGAGGTTCTTGGGATCATTTCTTGCCACTTGCGGAGTTTGCTTATAATAATAGCTACCAATCGAGTATTCAGATGGCTCCATATAAGGCATTATACGGAAGGCGATGCCGTATTGCCAATTGGTTAGTTTGAACCGGGAGAGGCTCAGTTGTTGGGTGCCGATTTGGTACAGGATGCCTTGGATAAGGTCAAGATTATTTAGGATCGACTTCGCACAGCTCAGTCTAGGAAAAAGAGTTATGCCGACCGAAAAGTTTGTGATATTGCATTCATGGTTGGAGAACGAATATTGCTCCGGGTTTCACCTATGAAAGATGTAATGAGGTTCGTAAAGAAGGGTAAGTTGAGCCCTAGGTATATCGGACCCTTTGAAATTCTTGAAAGGGTAGGTGAAGTAGCCTACAAGATTGCATTACCACCTAATTTATTATCGGTTCATCCGGTGTTCCATATGTCTATGCTCCGTAAATATCATGGTAATCCGTCCCATATATTAGATTTCAGCTCAGTCCAATTGGACAAAGATTTGACTTACGAGGAGGAGCCGGTGGCTATTATAGCCCGGGAGGTCCGACAGTTGAGGTCAAAGAGTTATCCTTCAGTTCGGGTGTAATGGGGAGGTCAGCCGGTAGAGGCATCTACTTGGGAGTCCGAGTCGGACAAGCGGAGTAAATATCCACACTTATTCACCAGCTCAGGTACTTTTTCCTAACTCCGTTCGAGGACGAACGGTTATTTTAGAGGTGGAGAATGTGATGACCCAAAATGTCATCTTTAAATTTAATAAGTAATTCTGTGTTCTAAGACCTCAAAAAGTATCATTTATTATTTCTCGACTTACGTGCACAGTTCGTACAATTTTCTGGAAGGTTTTTATGTGAAAAATAGATTAAAATGGGAAATAGAGCTATAAAACTCAACTAAGTTGACTTTGATCAATATTTTGAGCAAACAGACCCAGATCAGTGTTTTGAAAATTCTGGTAGGTCCGTATTGTGATTTGGGACTTGGGCGTATACCCGAAATCGAATTCCGAGTTCCCTAGCCCGAGTTATGAAATTTTGATGAAAAATTAAAAGCTTGAAAGCTTAATGATTTCTAAGAAATTACTGATGTTGGATTTATTGAACTCGGGTCCGTATTTTAGTTTCGGAGCCCGGTATAGGTCCACTATAATATTTATGACTTGTATGCCGAGTTTGGTGAGAATCGCAGTTGATTTGACATGATTCGGACAGCCGGTTGTAAAAATATAAGTTTTAAAGTTATCTTGAAAACTTCCTTTGATTTGGTATCCGATTCGTAGTTCTAAGTGTTATTTTGGCGATTTGATTGCGCGAGCAAGTTCGTATAAAGTTTTAGGACTTAGGTGCATGTTTGGTTTGGAGCCCCGAGGATTCGGGTTGATTTCGGGTGGTTAACGGACTATTTTTGGACTGGGGAAAAACTGCAGAAATCTGCTTCTAGTATCCTTCTTCGCGTTCGCGAGAGGTGGCTCGCGTTCGCAAAGAAGAAACTGGAGGCAGGTGAAATTTACTCTTCGCATTCGCGAAAAGGGGGGACGCGTTTGCGAAGAGGGGGACACGTTCGCGAAGGGAAGAGGGCAGTGTTCATCGCGAACGCATGGAAGCGTTCGCGTTCGCGTAGAAGGCGAGGCCTGGCCGTGCACCAAGCGTTAAAGCTTCGCGTTCGCGTGGGGTGTATCGCGTTCGCGAAGGCGAAATTTGGCAAAGCTTCGCGTTTGCGACATTGCCTTTGCGTTCGCGAAGAGAAAAGTTTTGGCAGCACAAAAATGTGCTCCGCGGACGCGAGGCACTGACCACGTTCGCGAAGGGTAAAAATCCGAAAAACAGAACTTAAGTTCTGGAAATGGGGTTTCGACCCATTTTCAATTCTTTCCCATTTTTGAGCTCGGGCAAGGCGATTTTTGGGTGATTTTTACGGAAAAACATTGGGGTAAGTATTCCTTATCCTATATTGATTATATTTCATGCTTTCATACTCATTTATATCATGAATCCGTAAATTTATGGAAGAAAAATCAGATTTTCTAAAATCTTTCAAAAACGAAAAATTAAGATTTGAAGGTCAATTTGATATCGGAATTGGACAAATTTTGTATGGTTGAACTCGTATCAGAACGGGTGTTCGGATTTCGCGAGTTTTTCCGGGATTTGAGACGTGGGTCCCATTGCCGAATGTTTTAATGAATTTTGAATTTTTATCTGAAAATTTGTAAATTCATATGGAATTAATTCCTTTGATTCGTATTGAATATATCAAATTGTTTGTGAATAGATTTGAAGCTTTCGGAGGCAAATTTAAAAGGAAAAGTTGTGGTTGAATAATTGATTGGAATTTGCAAAGCGAGGTAAGTGTAGGGGTTAACCTTGACTTGAGGGAATAGAACCCTTAGATTATTTGTTATGTGAATTGCATGTGAACGACGTATAGTTGAGGTGACGAGTGTCTATACGTCGTCAAATTAATTGTTTGCCTGCTTACTTGAAAAATTATAAATTATTTTTAATCATAAATTAATTATTATAATAATTGTTTCTCTCTTATTCTTTGTCAAATATTAATTCTTGAATTCCTGCATTAATTGTTACATGCTATTTGAATTATGTGTTTTAATTGTTATTTGACATTTAGCATATTAAATATTAAACTACCTATTTCCTCCCTGATTTCTATAATAAATTGCTAATTATCATTATTTATTTCATAATTAAATTATAATTATTGTATGCTTGTTGTCTTATGATTTTATATTAATTGTTGTATTTATTGGGGAAATTTCTTCTATAAAAAAATTGATTGAAATGGATATATTGGAGGATCGGGTTGCACGCCACAATAGACTTATTAAAAAGTCAATATTGGAGGATCAGGTTGCACGCCGCAACAGACTTATTAAGAAGTCAATATTGGAGGACCGGGTTGCACGCCGCAACAGACTTATTAAGAAGTCAATATTGGAGGATCGGGTTGCACGCCGCAACAGACTTATTAAAAGTCAATATTGGAGGATCGGGTTGCATGCCGCAACAGACTTATTAAAAGTCCATATTGGAGGATCGGGTTGCACGCCGCAACAGACTTGATTAAAATGAATATATTGTGAGAGCGGGTTGCACGCTGCAACAGAATTGAATGTGAATATATTGTGAGAGCGGGTTGCACGCTGCAACAGAATTGGTTGAAATGATAATTGATTATGACTACTAAGTTGGCTTCAATTATTATAAATGAGTTATTTGATTTATTTCTATTCTTGTTGTTATTATCAATATTGCGTACATGTTAATGTAAGTGAACCGCCTTAGCCTCGTTAGTACTTCGTCGAGGTTAGGCTCAGCACTTACCAGTACATGGGGTCGGTTGTACTGATACTACACTCTGCACTTCTTGTGCAGATTTTGGAGTTGGTCCCAGCGGCGTACCGTAGACTTGCTCGAATTTCAGCTATTCAGAGGAGACTTGAGGTATAACTGCACGGCGTTCGCAGTTAAGAAGTCCCCGTCTACTTTACTTTAGCTGTGTGTTTGTTTCCAGATAACTTTATTTTATTCAGACCTTTATTTGTATTTATTCTATAAGCTCGTGCACTTGTGACATCAATTCTGGGATGGTATTTAGACACTGTTGTTTTGATGGATTATTGCATTATATTTCAAACTTTGCTTCCACATTTGTTTTCTTGTTATTAATAAATTTAAAATTATTTTAAAAATAATTAATATTATTCTAACGTTGGCTTGCCTAACAAGTGAAATGTTAGGCGCCATCATGGTCCGAATGTGAGAATTTCGGATCGTGACAGTCACAAATATTTTTGGAAAGAAAAAAACATGTTAGAAACACAAATCTATGCTAAAATTGGAAAAGATCCATTTTTCACTTTTGATTGATGTAAACTTTTGAAAGCTCTATATATGTAAAAAAGAAGATCCCAATCTCTTAATCAAAAGAAGTTAGTTTCTCAATGAACTCCAATCATCGGCTATGACTATCCCACGTAGCAATACTTAACGGTCTTGATTAAAGACCCCACCAATTTGAATTCAAATTTGGTAACGTTACATTACCGGAGCCTTAGGTTCGGATCCAAACCTAAACATACGTAAACTATATTACAACTCCCTTTAAATTTTCACTAAGGACGGTTTGACCGTATATTTTGCCAAAATAAACTTGTATTTTATTTGTCAAACACATGTTTGGTCATAGATTTTACCTATATTTTGGCTAAATCCAAATAGTTGGTTTTGGGTTAAAATTTTACTATTATATTTTTTTAAAATTGCCCCAAACTTTTATATTTTATAAAAAAACCCATCATTTATTATTTTGTAACGATGTTGCTTCGTCTTCTCGGTCATTTGATAGTGTATCATGTAATTCATTATAAAAATGATAATTTTGTATCAAATTTATTTATGTTCAGGACTATGATTTACGATAATATAATGAATGTTATTAATAATGGTACTATTGAGTATTTATGATAATTTTTAGAACTTGTGGGTATAAGTCATGTTTCATGTTTTTCCAAACCAAACTTCACCCAAAACAGATGTCCAAACACATTTTCATCTTCAAACCAAACTTCACCCAAATCAGATTTTTTCAGAATAAATTTGGAAATTTATGGTCAAACGCTGGCTAACTTTAATCTTCTACATTTCTCTTAGCTCCAAAAAAAGCAAAAATTCTAACTTTAATTTCCAAAAAAATTCACTCCCATTTCTCCTTAAATTGTGAAAAATTGTGGGGTACATTTGTTTTTACCATTTAGAGATAGAGATTCTTGAAAAAGTAAGTATATTATTCAGTTATAGTATAAATGTTATAGCTACTGTATACTCTGAATTTTGTTTAGTAACAATTTTTTTTTTTTGTTGGAATTATATCCATTTGGGTCTGAAGGTTTTTAGAAGTCATACTACTCTTTAGGTAAATTTTTGTTGAATTTTTGTAAAGCTCAAAAATTTGAAGGGTTCCTAAATTTTAATCTTCTTTGTTATGTATATTCTTAATTTTCTTGAATTTTTTATGTAATTGTTTGTAGACAGAATATTCTTGTGATTATGTTCATTTGGGACTAAAGGGTTTTAGAATTGATATATTTTTATGGGTAAAATGATATCCTTGAAATGTGTATTACATTTGTTTTACATTTAAGGGGTTTGAATGATTTGTGCTATTTTAACCTTATTTTGCCTTTTTTTCTTCTTCTGGATGATAGAGTTAAAAAATTAGATCTTTAATGGAGGATTCAAGAAGAGGAAGGGGACATGAATACAACTTGGCTTGGAGGAAAGCTGAAGAAGCAGGTTTCATTTATTTCCTTTATTATATTCACTATCCATATAAAGAACTTCTAGCACTTTTTTAAATTATTACTATTATTATTTTATATAATATTGGCATGAGATGAGCTTGTATGTTGTAACATTGTTAGTGAGATTCATATAGCGAGGAGCGAAGCTACACTCTTGTAAGGGTGGTCAGTTACACTATATATATATATATAGGTAAAATATTAGTTTTAAAGGTCTATAACATATATAGGTAAATATTGATCAATCTTTTTTTTACTTCTTCTAAGTTTGAACACCCTTGGAGAAATTTCTGACTTCACCACTGCATATAGCCGACCCTGACTTGTTTGGGATAGAGGCGTAGTAGTAGTAGTTGTTGTTGTATTATATTCATTATTATCCATAGTGCTCATTGTTTGATTGAGGTTTAGTTTTGTGTATTTTTTTCCCTTTTGGGGTAAATGAAGTTCGTGTGGGGTTTTCATTGTATATCTGTAGCTTTGAGGCGATATCAAGCGACCCACTGGTTAGAATGTTTCGTCGGGCCATTAGGTATATCAAGCCAGCCTTCTGAGAGAGAGTTTGTTTCTTGCTTGAGAAATGGTTTGGTACTTTGCAATTTGATTAACAAAGTTCAACCAGGATCAGTTCCAAAGGTACATTACTATCTAGTATGCAAAAAAAAGCAGCTCTTTATGCAACCTTTGTTATTCGTTCGATGTTGTTTTTATGCTGTGGTACTTGTTTTTAGGTTGTAGACAACCACACGCCTTCGCATTCAATCATGTGGGATTCTCAGCCATTGCCAGCATATCAATATTTTGAGAACAGTAGGAACTTTTTGGTAGCTGTGGAAGATTTAAAGCTACCAGCTTTTGAGGCATCTGTTTTTGAAAGGGTAAAATTATAGCTAATTACTTTTGTCTTCTTTGTAAGTTTTATAATGAAATGGAGGCTGGAATGAGATACCAATTTTTCAATTCATTTTCTGCATTCTTGGGATAATATAGAGGCGGGTTCATCGACAAAGGTTGTGGATTGCATTTTGGAACTTAAAGCATACCATGAGTGGAAGCAAATGACTGGTGGCGTAAGATGCTATAAGCCTTTGAGGTCTCCTCTCTTGACCCCTTCGAGGGGAAGGATTCAAGCACGACAACCTATGACGATTAATTCTGATAGTTGCAGGCGATTGGATACTGAAGTAACATATATGATTTTACACCTCTTCCCACGAGTTTCAGAAAAATATGTCAGATATATCGTGGTCCTTATGAATAAGTGATTTCTAAATACATGAAATGGCTGTGGATGGTGTAAGAGACGAACAAAGTCAAGCACGAATTGTGAAGACCTTTAGGTACTTCATGGTTTCCAAAATCCAACTTCAGTTGGTAAATAATGTGACTCCCCTCAAACACTTTTTGCGCTAGCATAGGTAGCTAGATGACCTAAACAGAACAATATATCTCCTGCAGTAGAGTCGAATAAGGGTTGATGACGGTGAACCATAAAGTGTTTTAGTCTGTCGAAGGCTGTGAGAGTACTAAATTGTACCTTGGTTGTTAAGATATTTCATTTCTATTCTTGTTAAGCTTAAGTATGAGTGGTCTGCAAGCAAATTAGCTGTGATGCTTTGATTTGCACAAGATTCTTTCCAGTTCAACACTTGGCTTATTTGCTAAATACTTTCTTGTTTTGCTAAGATCACTGTCATGGATGACTAATATTTTAAGCTGGCAGAATCTTAAGGTCCTGTTATCAAGCACGAAAAGAGAATTTGAAGATCTGCAGTCTCAACTACAAAGTGATCTGAAGCAACTTGGTATGTTTTCTGTAAAAAGAAACCTACATTCCATCTACTAAAAGGTCACATGTCACATATCTATATCAAGAATTGTTCCAATAATTTGAAAGCTAAATTTTGAGGTTTGATTTAACATGGTTTCAGGAGATCAAGTGCTCGAGATGTCTAATGCTGCTCTTGGATATCACAAGGTTCTGAAAGAAAACAGAACTTTGCATAACATGGTTCAGGACCTAAATGGTATTTCAACAATGATATCATCGACAAATGTACTAATTGCTTACTAACTTTTTATCTCACTTTTTATGGTGGGAGTAAAGTCTGTCAAAGAATATCAAGTGAAAGTAAAAGGCTGAATTGCTATCCCTATAAGTGTACCTGTTAGAATCAAGTTTTGTTCCACAGAAGCTCTCTAATCTTGCTGTATTTATCTATTGTTTAGGGAATATTCGAGTTTACTGCAGAATAAGGCCTGCTTTCAGTACAGAAGCGAAAACTGCCATAGATTTTATTGGAGAAGATGGTTCTTTGGTTGTAATTGACCCACTAAAATCCTGGAAAGATGGGGGGAAAATCTTCCAGTTCAACCGTGTTTTTGGTCCTACTGCCACTCAGGGTAATGGATACTGTTACATAGTACAGTTGAAGATACATCTTCCATTTTCTTTTTCTAATATTGTTTCTTGTAACACTACTTAATTTTACAGAAGATGTATTTAGAAACACTAAACCGCTTGTAAGATCTGTGATGGATGGTTACAATGTGTGCATATTTGCTTATGGTCAAACTGGATCAGGGAAAACATATACTATGGTCAAACATGAGTGGCAACGGTTTGGCTCTGCCTGATGCTAGCATACATCCAGTGAATTGTGCTGCAGATGTTATAAACCTGATGAAACTTGGTGACTTGAACCGTGCCGTTGGCTGTACTGCCATGAACAACCGCAGTAGCCGTTCACACAGGTAGGCCAACTAAACAGCATTTAAGTTGTTTCTATTCCATTGCCACTCAGAAGATTCTTAAATTTGTTTAAGTTTTATTTATGCTAACATGAAATACTTGCAGTGTGCTGACTGTACATGTGCATGGTGAAGATACATCTGGAAACATAATACACAGTTGCCTCCATTTGGTTGATCTTGCTGGTAGTGAACGAGTTGACAAGTCAGAAGTTACTGGAGACGGCCTCAAAGAGGCACAACATATAAATAAATCTCTCTCTTGCTTGCGCGATGTGATCACAGCATTGGCACAGAAGAATTCTCACATCCCTTGTAGAAACAGCAAACTCACATTACTCTTGCAGAACTCTTTAGGTTTGTACAAATAAATTATTCAATTAGCTCAAGATTTCGCGCTCCAGATATAGCAACTCACATCACTGATATAGACAATATTTAGTCATAATATGAATTTAGGCTTTGAAACATCATGTAGGAATGTTTTTGAGTTCTGCAATTACGACCATTTATAGTTTTACTAATGTTTTTTATGGTGTCTTTCAGGTAGACATGCAAAAACATTGATGTTTGCTCATGTTAGTCCTGAAGGGGATTCCTTTGGAGAAACAGTTAGTACTCTGAAGTTTGCACAGAGGGTTTCGAGTGTGGAACTTGGTGCAGCTCGTTTAAATAAAGAGAGCAACGAAGTTTTAGAACTCAAAGCTGAGGTAAAACACATTCATTTTCATGATATTATATGGTTATAAGTATACAGTGGCTTAAAAGATGGGTTATAAGACAAAATAAACAAAAAATTCTTGGGCTTAGAGTGTTGGATTATCATTCATTACCTGTCAGCTGCTCCAATTACTGTAGATTGAGACCCTCAAAAAGGCGTTGGCTAACAAGGAAACACAAACTCCGCAAATGAACAAACCAAAGGAACAAGAACACCTTTCCAGAAGCCTAAAGTAATAGCTGAGAGACCCACTCCACGAGCTCGAAGATTAAGCATAGAGAATTGCACCACCATTAGGGTACAAAAGGCCAACGCTGATGATGAAACGGGATCCAAAACCCCAGCTGTGAAAACTTGTTCGAGAAGATTAAGTTTAGAAGGGCCAAGATTAGCCAGTAAGAACCTTGAACAGATCAAATCATTAGAAACCACAAGCAAGCGAGATGATAATCCAGAAGTTGTGTGCTTACAGAAATCTAGTGAGCTTCAAGAGGGAGATGATGTCACAAAATTGTATGATCAAGTTGGTAATGGTATCTGCATGGAGGCTCCTCACAGTCCAACTTCTGCGTGTAAACGCCAGCAGCTCGAAGCCCAACTGCTGGTTTTAAAATTCAGCAGGCTCATCGGAGTCCAACTTCTGCCTATAAAAGCCAGCAGCCTCCTCGGAGTCCAACTTCTGTTTTTAAGAGCTGCAATGCACCTAGGAGTCCAACAAGTTCTGCCATTAAAAGCCAGGGGGTGAAAACAACAGATAACAGGACAAGTATTCCTTCTCTTTAACTACCCAAAACACCCGAGCCACCACTGATAACCTCTATAGATGAGATCAAGGGAGGAATGCGAAGTGACCGTACAATTTCATCCGAATTCCAGACGCCTACTTTGATTAGCAGCACTCATGGAAAGGGATCTCAAATACGAAGATCACTTCACACTATTGGGAAACTGATTAATGGCTCCTACAGAAAGTAAGTGATCCATTCCCTGATCGCATTTTAGTTGTTTTTATGCATTTAATCAATTCGTATGAACATAGGAAGCTGTAGCTTTTTGGAAGTTCAACAGTGTGATTTTTGTTGCCTGAGAATTGTGTTTATTGACTTGTGAAAACTTACAGGAACCAACAGAAAAGGACTGAAGCAGCACCACTATCACCTTTCAATTGCCAAAATGAGGTGAAGTCACCAATCGCTTCTAATGCACGGACACTAAGAAGACAATCCCTAACTGGCATTCCACCACCAACCATGTCGAGGAGATCTTCACTTGGAGGAGGGACCTTGCCTGATTCTTGTAAGCAAAATGAACAATATATCTCAGCTAACAAACTATAATGACCAAATGTAGTATTTACAGAATCTTTGTTCATTTTATAGGTGCAAACGAAAGCAGAAATTCCAAGACTCCTCCATCACGCGCTTCAGCCAAGTCGAGGTGGCTATAAGGAACACTAAGTAGTTAACGTCAAGGAGCTAGCTGTAGGGATCAACAAGTAGTGCTTTGGCTTTGGTATACTGAATACTGACTACTTCACATCAAGCTAGGACAAACATTGATGACACGGTTATGCTGCAGATACTCGCTGCAAGTGTAGATGTAGTAAGGCTGTTAACATTGATATTTCTGTACAGACTACTGAGGCAGAAATTAGGAACTGGAGGGGCCACAAAGATGCAAAGTCTTTGTTATTTGAACCATGAATAAACTTATAGAAGCACATTGTTGTATACCAATCAAAAAACTAACATTTCAATGAAAGTTCTTTTCATCAATGCCTGCTTTAGATGTATACAAGTAAAAAAATTCTTCCTTTACTACAAGTTTGCATGACCATCTGGTTCTGCATTGGCTTGTGATGAAAAACAACATTTAGCAAGACATAGAAACTGCAATAGAGCATGTCTAAAAGCTCAAACTTTTCAGCACAACCTAAATGCTAGTTAAGATTAAAGATTACCTTTAAAAAGGTATTTATGTTCATTCTTTGGGTTGACTAATATACATCTGTCTCGAAAGATCAACAATATTCTTAAATAAATGCAGACTTTAGCGAAAAATAGGACACAATGGAAGAAAAAAATTTATGTAGGCAATACCAATTAGATGGGAATGTTTGTCATGTTAATACGTTTACTTTAGGTTCTATACTTTCTGACAGTCTTTTAACCCTATAAGAAATTCTTATACCAGTTGGAAATATAGAAAATTTCTGGTACTTCACATGGTCAGTGAAATTTCATATAGCCGATCCCAACTTGTTTGATACTGAAACATAATTATTGTTGCCGTTAAATACAAATTTAGACATTATTTGGTTGCGAGACTTGTTCAAGAACAAGTGAAGGGAGGTATATGCAATGCAATGTAAATTAAAGGGGCTATTGATATAATTTTGAGGAGGAACCAATCATTTGAGGGAAATCTTGAGCAGAATGCAACCCTTCACGCACACACACCCAAACCATCTTTTGATGGTCAAATATTTGTCAAATCCTTGAAACTAATGCTCTATAATTCCCAAGAAAAGTTTAGATTATTTAGATTTTTGTCTTTTGAAAGAATGGACACCATTTACTTAATACCCTTGATGTTTTAGACTTGCAGAATATTCATGTCATTTACAACACAAAAATACTACTAAAAACAGTAACAAATTAGTAGCAAAATATTCCAGAATAGCTTCTGAAATATCTACACGAGAAATTTGCCCTCTACTAAGCCACAGTTTTAGCCAGATTCCACCATATTCCAAGTTTTCAACACCAAAAATTACAGAGCAGTAGCCCATTCCAACCACCAAGAATTTTTGGCCATTACCAGAAAGAGTCACAGATATGTCCAATGCAATACCGGCCATCTCTAATGTTGTGGCAATGCAGGGGTATATGACATAACCAGGTAAACAGTACTAAATACATGCAAACAGCAACGTACAGAGTTCTGTTCTTGAGACCCCTGTCCATATGAGCTTAAATCTCCACGTGCAATTTCTCCGGCACAATAAGTTCCTGAGAAGGTAACCCCAGGGAAGTTCTCCAAGAAAGGTGAGCCGTCTACATTAGGTTCACCAAAAAATAACTTGCCACGGCCACAACAAGCAAACATAATACCACCAAAAACAGACTTCTTATTATGCATATCTAAACCATTGCCATTAGTATGATCATCACTTTGGTAGTTAAGATCTTGCTTCAAATGTCTGAAGCTGTTTGATACATGGTTGCAAGAAACACGTGCCAAATCAGATTTTGCCTGGTAAAACTGAAAGGAGTCTCCACTTCTGATACCAACACCATGGACATATAGATACTCCTCATCACCTCTGCAAATTATTACAATTAGTTATAGAAGTGAGGAGGACAAGGAAAAGCATACAAGGCTTTCAGCATAATGATTGATTTCAACAAGATACTAAAACGCTTTTCCATGTTAGCAGAAACAAACTTAAGTAACAAACGGACTTCACAACTCTCTCGAGAAAAATTTATGGAAACTTTTTGGAGAATAACCTCCACCGGCATGCTTTGCCTATTCTTCACCTCGGGAAGCCAAAAAGGTTGTTTATATAGACTATAGACAGCAGAACATGACAAAATGAGGAACATTCAAACACCATATGTGAAGACCAAAAAGGCATAATCAAGCGTGATGGTGCGTGCATTAATCACCTTAAAACCTCATGGAATTCATGCATATTTATCCAGCTTGGCTTTTCCTTCCCAATAGAGCATTTCCTTCTTTTTGTAACTCCAACATAGAGAGCTGGACAATTGATATGACCACCGAGCTGGTGAAATAAAATCATAGAAAAGAAACATCTCAAGTCAGAGAAGAGTGCGAAATTTTGTTCAGTGGGTTTCAGACACACACGTGATGGTAGATGTACACTTGCATTTCTGAACTTAAAATGCTTCACTACGGTGGAAGGAATCAAGGAAAAGAAAACAAGACGAGTTACACACACCACAAATCGTGGAAGTATTTGATAATTTCCTTTATTGTGAATTACTTCGTTCAGAACTGGTTTAAATTTACTTCACAAGATGTACTACCTTACCTCATCATAAATCTGATCTAAAATAGTCTGACCATCCAGACTCTCGCGCACTGCTTCTCTTTTCGCGGTGAGCCAAGTGGAATAATCTTTAGGTCTCTCCCTAACAGAAACAGCTTTGTATGCAGGTCCAATTGGTGAAATGCCAGTGGATAACATCACATGAAACTGAGTTTCCCCAACACCTGTTTACAGGTTCCCAGAAAATGATTGCCACAATAAACTCCCTGGAAATATAATATACTAAATTACCTAAAGAGATGACAGTATAAGCAGAAGACAAGGAATCTAATACTTTTAACTAGATAAGAGTCTAATATATTTAACTATATTTACTCATATAACTGCAAAAGAAACATCAGCATAACTTTAAGAATTTATGATAATTTCAAAAATACTAAGGATATGTACTTCTAACATCAGCAACTATACAGTGCTCAAGCTATAAATAATCATAAAATTTCATACAAACTCAACAACTCGGGTTAGTTAAGCCTGTATATTCATCATCTGATGATTAAACAGTTATCTATTAACACAACTGAGAAACCAAATAATACACATGCCCAATCTCTCTTTCTCTTTCACTCTCTATATCAGACTAGCATTGGTGGCCCGGTTCTCTCTGACCCGAATGCCTTATAAAACAGTGCTCTTGTTAATGAACAAACAGGATTATAATTTGAAACCGCAAAGTTTCAGTTAAGATATAATTGCATACCAGAAGGCTTGCCTCTATCCGTTGAAAATAAAAGAGCAATAGCAGCTGAACTGGACGCTTTGTTATTAGAACAGTTAATTGCTGTATCACCTCGGTATAAAAACTGAGAACCTCCGTCACCCACAATGACAGTCTCAGAGGAAAAAGCATAATCTACAAACACAAAATGGCACACTGAAAATATAACTTGTTTCTCACAGAATCAACATAAAGGTATATGAGTTTTGCATAAATAAAAATTATGAAGCTTACTCACCCAACTTTTCAAGGACAGGTTTGATGTCAGTGTCCTCGTCCTAGAACAACATTCAAATGATCCTTATTACAGTTATTATTTTGAAAAAGGTAACAATGATATTCTTCAGCACCCATAAAACGGGGCTGGTATCTAATATTTACAAGTACAGCCCCTGAAAATCTTACAGAGAATCAAAAAGATCTAGTAGTGATTCTACATCACCTATCAACTGTTCTTTACACCAAAAATGAAAAAGAGAAATACAAGAACTCTTGATTTTTTGTGTTGAACTGCTCTTGCCTTCAAAATATCTTGCATTCCTCTCCTTCCAAACTGTCCACCATATGCAAGCTGGAACAATCTTCCACTATTCCTTGAGACCAGAGGCGGATCCAGGATTTAAAGTTTATGGGTTCTTATAGCGACCTTAAATAAATATACAATAAGTAAATGGGTTCACAATCAAATATTTATGGATATTCAAAACATCTTGCATTCCTCTCCTTCCAAACTGTCCATGATATGCAAGCTGGAACAATCTTCCACCATTCCTTGTGACAGGTTCTTCCCCTAATACTGTTCCAGCTGCATATCAGGCCAATGGTGTCTTTGGGCATTACCCAAACAATACCAGCTAGTGCTATAAAGAGCTGCCAAAGTTGTCTAGTAATAACACAATGTAAGAAAAGATGCTCATGGGTTTCATCTTCCTGTTGACATAGAAAGCATGTAGAGCTGGTCTGAATACTTCTTTTTTGGAGAATTTCTAGAGTGAGGCAGGCTTTTCTTACCACTAACCATGAAAAGCAAATAACTTTGAATGGTGCTTTGATCTTCCAAATCTTTTTTCAAGGCCAAGGATAGTTGGGGTGTCCTCTGGATGATAGATAGTTGTATGCTGCCTTGAGTGTAAATTTAGAGCAACAATTTGAATATTGTTTAGAACAAAACTGAGGTCCTAAAATGTTCTCTTATATAATAGAATAATACTCTCTCTCTCAAAGGGGAGCCTTCAAGTTGTCTCCGTGTGACCTATATGTCACGGGTTCAAGCCGTGGAATCAACCACTGATACTTGCATCAGGGTAGGCTGCCTACATCACACCCCTTGGGGTGCGGCCCTTCCCTGAACCCTGCGTGAATGCGGGATGATTCGTGCACCGGGCTGCCCTTTTTAAAAATTTTGACAGCTTCCATCATACTTTTTAATTTGGTACAACAGCAACAACAAAAACTACTACTACTACTATTACTACCAGGGGTGTTCATTGTTCGGTTTGAATCGGTTTTTTCCTAAAAAGTAACCAAACCAACTAAGTCGATTTTTTAAATATTGGAACCGAACCAAACTAGTTAAGTCATTTTTTATTGATTCGGTTTATGTAGGTGTTTTCAATTTTTTCGGTTATTTATCGATTTTTTCTTAAATATGAGATATACACTACCAAACACATATTCCGACGATTACATTTTCAATGTAACATTATCAAACCAATTGTTATTTGAGATATCTATCATTTATCAAGATATATTGATGATAATTGAATCAAATAATGGTGAATAATTTAAGGACTCAATTAAAAATAGATTATTTTTAACATGAAATAGATTCTTGTATTTAGCAAAAGAAACTACCAATCAAACTAGAATGTAAATGCAAGAAACTAGATTATTATAATAGCAAAGAACTATATTAGAATAAGGGTGGCAAGTGGGCCGGTCCAGGCCCGGGTATATATGATATAGATCTGAAGTATTCGACATAGGTATGTTATTTTTATAATGAATTATCGAGAAGCTAGTGTGAAAAATACTGGACTTGAAGAGGTAGATATACCTCAAAATCTTGATTTATTAAACAAATGGACAATTCCTAAAGTCCCTATTAAAACAATTTATGATTATGGATGGTTTGATAAACTTTCTTCAAAATAACTAGTTAAAACTACTGAGCAGTCTTTAGCTTTAAACTCGTCTGAACAGACTATTCGGTTGTTAAACAAACAAGATGTAGATTTATATAAAAATCAGTATAATTATCTGCATGTTGGTATGGTTCAAATTGCTTTTAAGCCATTAACCCTTAAAGGGTTACCAGAGACGTTTTTGGCTGCTCTAAGAGATGCTAGAAATCTGAATTTTAGACAGTCTCTGATGGGTTCTATTGAATCTACTGTGGCCTACGGTCCAATATATTTTAATACTCAATCCAATCTTCAATTATCTCTTTCTGATGTTAATATACTTGATGCATTGACATTAAATGTGAAAACGCATGGTTATAATTATGCGCCTGGATCTGAACTTATATGTTTATCTTATAGAATTTATTTTAAATTACTATCTACATTAAACCCTAGATGTAAACTGTATGATACATCCGATCAGACTATATTGGTGGAAACCAATTTTGCAAAGTCTAAGGTCACCACGAGGAGACCTATTAAGTGGGAAGAAATTAATTTTCCAACTACTTGGACTTTGGATTCTGTTATATCCCCAAGCCAGCTAACAAATGCTGTCAGTAGTACTAAATATTCTCATATTACTCAAAATCCGGATGGTAGGATTTGCATTCAATTTGATGATAATAGTTTCACTTATAATAGGCAGTCATTTTCTAATAATAGACTTTTGCCTGCTATTAGTCCTAGTTATAATATGCATTCATTTACTAATCGTAGATTGTTGCCTGATATTCAACATATTTCTCCTGTTGAACCAGTTTATGGACCAGCTAGAAATCGTGTTGCATTATTGCATACAATTTCTACTAAAGTTAGTGATAAGCCTGTTGAAAGGGTTAAGATTAACCCTCAAACAAATATTGTTCAGGATACTGATAATATTCCTGATAAGGATATTCCTTCTGCATCCGAAATGGATTTCAACCCCAATGATATTTAATGATTTCACACCAAATATGTAACGACCCGGCCGGTTATTTTGAGAGTAATAGCCCCGATCCCCTATTAACTACTTTCCCCAAATCTTTTTCTGCTATTGTGACTTTCCGGGATGATTGGTTTTGAGTTTCGGAGTGTTTTGGGACACTTAGTCCCTAAATGAGAGCTTAAGCCTTAGGATTTGGACCGTAGTTGGAACTGTATGAAGACGACTCCGGAATGAAATTCTGTCGGTTCTGTTAGCTCTGTTAGGTGATTTTGGGTTTAGGAGCATGTCCGGATTGTGTTTTGGAGGTTCGTAGCTCATTTAGGCTTGAAATGGCGAAAGTCGAATTTTTGGAGTTTTGGGCCGGTAGTGAAATTTTTGATATCGGGGTCGTTTTCCGATTCCGAAAGTTAGAGTAGGTCCGTAATGTTGATTATGACTTGTGCACAAAATTTGAGGTCAATCGGACGTGATTTGATAGGTTTCGACATCGGTTGTAGAAGTTTGAAGTTTCAAGTTCTTTAAGTTTGAATTGGAGGGTGATTCATGATTTTAGCATTGTTTGATGGGATTTGATAGCTCGACTAAGTTCTCATGGTGTTTAGGATTGGTTTGTATGTTTGGTTGAGGTCCTGGGGGGCCTCGGGTGTATTTCAGATGCTTAACGGGTGAAAGCATGGACTTAGAGGAATTTCTGATTTTTGCTGGTTCTGGTGTTTTCGCACCTGCGGTGGGGAGTCCGCAGGTGCGGCCTCGCAGAAGCGAGACTTGCAGGTGCAGATGTGAGAAAGTCGAGAGTTTCCCTAGGGTCGCAGGTGCGAGGAAGTTCCGCATCTGTGATGCACGCAAATGCTCAAGGCTGTTCGCAAATGCACAGAAGCGGAAGGGATGTCCGCAGGCGCGCGCGCGCAGGTGCGACCCTTTCATCGCAGGTGTGAAGGAAGAAGGGGTAAGTGATTTGCGCATATGCGCATGTTTTCCGCACAAGCGCACCCGCAGGTGCGAGCCCAGGTTCCGCAGGTGCGGAAATACCTAGGCAGTGATTAAAACCGAAGGGCTTCGCGATTTTTATCATTTTGGCTTTGCAAACTCGGGTTGGGGCGATGTTTAGAGCATTTTCGAGGCATTTCTTGAGGTAAGTTCCTTGTGCTTATTTTTGGTCAATAATCTTGCCTTGCCATGTATTTTTCCACCTAGTTAATGCGTATTTAAGGTGGAAATTGGAAGTTGGAGACTAGGGATTTGGAAGTTTGAATTGTGGATTGGAGGACCATTTGGTGTCGGATTTTAGTAAATTTGATATAGTTAGACTCGTGAGTGAATTAGCTTTCTAGTTTTGTGATTTTTGTCGGGTTTCGATATGTGGGCCCCGGGGGTCGGGTTTGAGCCAATTTTGGGTTTAGGCCTAATTTTGTAGTTTTTCTTGTGGGATTCATTCCATTAGCGCGTATTGATGGTATTGTATTGTTTTGAATAGATTCGGGCCATTTGGAGTCGGATACCCGTGGCAAGAACGTGATATCGAGTTGATTTGAGCGGTTCGAGGTAAGTGTCTTGTCTAACCTTGTGTTGGGGACTTCCCCCTTAGGATATCTTGATATTATTTGGTGTGTGGGCGCCGTGTACGTGAGGTGACGAGTACGTACACGGGCTATTATTGCAAAAATCATGTTTAACCTTTTAAAATCATAAATTGCTTCTCTTATTAATTGTACTAATATGTTTAATTGTGTAGTTTAGACTAGAAAAGCATGCTTATGTGTTTTAAATGCCTAATTGACATTCTGTGCGTCATGTTCAGTTAAGTCCTTATTTGCCTTATCTGTGTCCAGTATAAACTGTATAACTCGATGTCATGCCTGTCATTTCATCTTGCGTTGCATATTTAAATTGGGACTACGGACGTATTCCGGGAGATCCCCCTGTACTGCATATTTACTTTGGGACTACAGACGTATTCCGGGAGATCCCCCAGCACTGCATATTTACTTTGGGACTACGGACGTATTCTGGGAGATCCACTTGTACTGCATATTCATTTGAAACTACGCGACGGTATCCCGAGAGATTTTCCACTGTGTTTACCTTGTTTTGAGCCGAGGGCTCCCTTAACTGTTAAATTTTCGAGAATTTCTCTAACTATGTTACCGTAAATTTCACTTATATCTTTTACTATTTAATTTATTATATTTACACCGGTAGGTCCTTGACCTGACCTCATCACTACTCGACCGAGGTTAGGCTTGGCACTTACTGGGTACCATTGTGGTGTACTCATGCCCTTTCCTGCACATGTTTTCATGTGCAGATCCAGGTACGAGCTATCAGCCTTGGGGTTAGTGCGTGCTGCTGATTCTAGGAGACTTCAAGGTACTTCTGCTTGCGTCCGCAAATCTTCGGAGTCCCCTTCTACTCCCTCGCCTAGATACTTTCTTTATTTTCCTCAGACTTTTGTATAGAGCTACATAGATTTTAACAATTTGTGACTTAGTGATATTCCGGGTCTTGGAAAATTATTTTGTATATTCCAAGTGGTACTACTCTTGGCTATTTATAATATATTGTTTATCTTTAAAATGTTGTATTTCTTTATATTTTTCGCAATATTAGGCTTACCTAGTCGTAAGGACTAGGTGCCATCACGACACCTTACGGAGGGATAATTTGGGGTCATGACAAAATAGATTTTAGTCCAGGGTCACAAGCAAGAAAATATGTTCAAAAGGATTTCTTTAGTATTAAATGGAACCGGTTTAAAACTTGGTTTTTTGATACTTATAGTAAAGAAGATTTAAATAATATTTCTCAAGAGTTTTATGAAACTTGTGCTTTACATAATCAAATTATGTATTTTGTTCCTTGGTTTATAACCACTTATTTACCGCTTTATATAAAGGTTTTAGAAAGATCTTATAAAGATGGGAGTGGTAGCATTACTAAAGCCATATACCCACCTCAAGCACCTTTTGTTTTACCTAATAATACAGGTATTACGTTTACTGCATTTCAAAAATTTATTGATGAAGATGTTGCTATAGTCAGCATCGCAGAAATTAATAATTTGATTTCTCAAAATAATTATTTAAGTTTATATGTTAAAGTTTTAGGTGAACATATCAGTTTTCTTGATAAAAAACTTGATGAATTAACAGTTTTGATAAATAAAATGAGTACTAGCAAGAAGATAACTGATATTGCCTCTACTTCAGGAAGCAAATCAGAAGCTCAAATTGTTCTTACACATGTTCAAAGACCCCCTGAGATTCAGGATTTTAAATTCAAATCGTTAAATGATTTAGAAGAACTTCTTGATAAAAACTTATCTGGTTTAAATATCAAACCTATTGATTTATCAAAAGATTTTGCTGATAAATTAGATACCACTTCTGATTATAAAAATGAAGTTTGGTCATAGTTTAATAAACTTGAGGTTATCCCAAAAAGAATAGTAAGTATGCTGATAAACCCAGAATGCAAAGTTATTATTATAATCGTCCTTACTCCTCAAGATGTGTTAATAGAAGAAAAAGATTGGAATCAGACTAATACGTCTTATAGTGGTTCCGAAATTTATGAATGGAATCTTGATGGTTTGACTGATAGACAATTGACTATTCTTGTGCATAGAATGCTTATGTATGAAACTATCTGTAAAAGTGTGAAAAATACAGATAGAACTGTTTGCAAAATGATTATTGCAGGTTTTACTGGCCGACTTCGTGGCTGGTGAGATAATTATTTGTCCATTGAAGAAAAGGCTTCGGTTATTAATGCAATAGCCACTGACGAAGGAGTTGATAACTTAGGCATGGATCTAGTGAAAAATAGAGAAGATGTTGTTTATACCCTTGTTCTTACCATATTAGAACATTTCAATGGTAGATTTACCAATCAGAACGAGACTGTCCGTACTCTGCTAAATGGCCTTAGATGTAGGACCTTAAGCGAGTTTTGATGGTATAAAGATACTTTTATGAGTAAAGTAATGGAATTACCCGAAAATAAGTATGAATCATTGGAAAGCTAGAGGAAGATAAGAGGGAGAAGAGCAGGGGCTGTGATCGCCAAATAGCTACCTTGCTATCTCCAAGAAAAATCTGCAACCAGAACACTCAACAACCGCTACCGTATCCAGGTACACCTGAATCTGCACACAAGGTGTAGGGAGTAACGTGAGTATGCCAACTCAGTAAGTAACAACAATAATTAAAGACTGAGCAGTAGTGACGAGCAATAAAGAATATAACGTTCATATCAGGAAATCTCAGTAAAATACCACATGCTCTTAAAAATCAGGATTTGAATCAAATATCTCGTTTAAACCCAGTTCCAGTAAAGATTATTTAAAGACATTTTTCCAACAGTTTTTCAAACAAAGGCTCAATGAAAAGGTGAGCAAAAATTATGAAATCATAAACAGCCCCTCGGGCAAAACATCACTCATATACAGCCCCTCGGGGAAACCTCACAGTCACTCGTGCCACTCGGGCATACCTCACAATCACTCTAGCCACTCGGGGATACCTCACAATCACTCATGCCTCCCAGTCACTCAGCACTCGGCACTCGCACTCAGTAGGTACCTACACTCACTGGGGGTGTGTACACACTCCGGAGGGGATCCTTCAGCCAAAGCACTATAATCTGCACGGACAACTCACGTGCTAGACAGACAACTCACGTGCTATAATAATAAAGTATGCTGCAGGCGGGCAGCCCCGATCCGCACTCATCCTCACAAATCAAGCCCTCAGCCTCACTCAGTCATAAATATGCTGCAGGCGGGCAGCCCTAATCCACACTCATCCTCACAAATCAGGCCCTCGGTATCACTCAGTCATAAACCTCTCAAGCCACTCAGGCATTTCAGTAAATTAGGGCATTCGGCACAAAATATTTATATACATCAAAATAGAGTCATAAAACTGAGTTATGCGGTAAACAAGTATAAACATGACTGAGTATAGATTTTCAATCGAAAACAATGAGAGGATGGTAAGAAACAGCCCCTAAGGGTCCAAACAGCATTGGCGCAAGGCCCAAACATGGCATTCAGCCCAATTTATAGAAATTCTTTCTAAAACATATAAGTATCATATGGTTTCAACAAAGTATGCAACTTTACAGTTGCCACGGGGCGGACCAAGTCACAAAACCCCAATAGTGCACGCCCACACGCCCGTCACCTAGCATGTGCGTCACTTCAAAATAGTAGAATGATACGAAATCCGGGGTTTCATACCCTCAGAACTAGATTTACAATCGTTACTTACCTCAAACTGGTCAAATCTCTAACCCGCAATGATCTTGCCTCTGGACTCGGCCTCCAAATTCTCAGAATCTATTCACGATCAGTACAATACCATCAATACGCGCTAATGGAATGAATTCCACAAGAAAGACTACAAAATTAAACCAAAACCCGAAATTGGCTCAAACCTGGCTCCCAGGCCCACGTCTCGAAATCCGACCAAATTTATAAAACTAGAAAGCTCATTCACTCATGAGTCTAACCATACCGAATTCATCAAAATCCGACATCGTTTGGTCCTTCAAATCCTTAAATTACTTTCCAACTATTTCATGCCCTAACCCCTCATTTTCACTAATTACCATGATTAAAACAACGGGAAATCACCATATATACAAGTATTAGGACTCAAGTAACTTACCTCAACGAAATCCCCTTGATTCCCTTTTCAAATACCTCCCAAAAGCTCCAAAAACCGAGTTGAAATTGTGAAGAATGACCAAAATTCGCGAAGGGTTCTGTTTATGGTTTCTGCCCAGGTTTTTCGCACCTGCGGCCATTTTCTCGCACCCGCGCGACCACACCTGCGGTCCAAGAAGCCGCACCTACGCAACTCACTTAATCACCCATCTTCCGCACCTGCGGACACCTTCCTCGCACCTGCGGACTCGCATCTGTGGTCCCACGTGCGCATCTGCAAAACCAGCCCAAACTCCTCATCTCCGCATCTGCGCTCAAGGCTTCGCACCTGCGGGCTCGCAGATGCGGCCAATTCTTCGCACCTACATTCCCAGCCTTGGCCCAGCGTCTCCCGCACCTGCGCACTCCCCACGTGCACCAGCGGCCTCGCACCTGTGACCCTTTCTTCCGCAGGTGCGGAAATAGCAGAAGCAGCAGCTCCAGCTGCAAAGTCCAACTTCGACAAATCCGTTAACCACCCGGAATCACCCCGAGGCCCTTGGGACCTCAATCAAAAATACCAAAAAGTTATATATCAGCATACAAACTTAGTCGAACCTTCGAATCACTCAAAACAACATCCAAGCACCAAATTACCCTCGGATTCAAGCCTAAGAACTTCTAATTTCCAAATTCGGCAACCGATGCCGAAACAAATCAAACCACGTCCGAATGACCTCAAATTTTGCACACACGTCACAAATGACACTCCAAACCTATTCCAACTTCCGGAATTCCATTCCAACCCCGATATCAAATTTTCCATTGCCGACTGAAATCGTCAAATTTGCAATTTTGCCAATTCAAGCCTAATTTTACCACGAACCTCCAAATCACATTCTGGATGCACTCCTAAGTCCAAAATCACCTGACAAAGCTAACGGAACCATCAGAATTCAAATCCGAGATCGTTTACACATAGGTCAACATCCGGTTGACATTTCCAACTTAAGTTTCTACTTAAGAGACTAAGTATCTCAATTCACTCTGAAACCACTCCGGTCCCGAACCAACTAACCCGATATAACATAATATAGCTGAATAACACAAAAAGAAGTAGAGATGGGGAAAAAGGGCTATAACTCTCGAAATGATCGGCTGGGTCGTTACATCATCCCGCTCTTAAACATCCGTTCGTCCTCGAACGAGTCTAGAAACATACCTGGAGTCTCGAATAGGCGTGGATATCTGCTCCGCATCTCCCGCTCGGTCTCCCAGGTGGCCTCCTCCACAGGCTGACCTCTCAATTAAACCTTTACTGAAGTTATATCATTTGACCTCAACCTTCGAACCTGCCGATCCAAAATATCCACCGGCTCCACATCATAAGTCATATCACCCCCCAACTGAACCGTGCTGACATCCAAAACATGGTACGGATCTCCAATATACTTCCGGAGCATGGAAACATGAAACACTGGATGCACACTCGACAAGCTGGGTGGCAAGGCAAGCTTATAAGCCACCTCCCATATTCTTTGAAGCACCTCAAAAGGCCCAATGAACCGGGGGCTCAACTTGCCCCTATTCCCAAACCTCATTACACCCTTCATGGATGATACCTTCAGCAAAACCTTCTCCCAACCATAAAAGACACATCATGGACCTTCCTATCCGCGTAGCTCTTCTGCCTAGACTGTGCCGTGCGAAGCCGCTCCTAAATCAATTTCACCTTATCTAATGCGTCATGGACCAAGTCTGTACCTAAGAGCCTAGCCTCACCCAACTCAAGCCATCCAATCAGAGATCTACATCTCCTCCCATATAAAGCCTCGTACGGAGCCATCCGAATACTCGGTTGATAACTGTTGTTATATGCAAACTCCGCGAGTTGCAGAAACTGGTCCCATGAACTCCCAAAGTCAATGACACAAGCACGTAACATGTCCTCCAATATCTGAATAGTGCGCTCGGACTGCCCGTTCGTCTGAGGGTGAAAAGCTGTGCTCAACTCAACCTGAGTACCCAACTCTCGCTGCACGTCCCTCCAAAACTGTGATGTGAACTGAGCACCCCTATCTGAAATGATGGAAACTGGGACACCATGCAGGCGAATGATCTCTCGGATGTAAATCTCAGCCAACCGCTCTAAAGAGTAAGTAGTACCAACTGGAATGAAGTGCGCGGACTTGGTCAGCCGATCCACAATAACCCAAATAGCGTCGAACTTCCTCGAAGTCCATGGGAGCCCAACTACAAAGTCCATAGTGATACGCTCCCACTTTCACTCTGGGATCTCTAATATCTGAAGCAAGCCACCCGGTCTCTAATGCTCATACTTAACCTGCTGATAGTTTAGACACCGACCCACAAACCCAAGTATATCCTTCTTCATCCGCCTCCACCAATAGTGCTGCCTCAAATCCTGGTACATCTTCGTGGCACCCAGATGGATGGAATACTGCGAGCTATGGGCCTCTTCAAGAATCAACTCTCGAAGCCCATCTACATTAGGCACACATATCCGGCCCTGCATTCTTAGAACGCCGTCATCACCAATAGTCACATCCCTAGCATCACCTCTCCGATCCCTGTCCTGAAGAACAAGAAAGTGGGGGTCATCATACTGACGCTCCCTGATACGGTCATAAAGAGAAGACCTGGAGACCACACAAGCCAATACCCGACTAGGCTCCGAAATATCTAATCTGACAAGATGGCCCGCTAAGGTCTGAACATCCAATGCCAAAGGTATCTCTATTGCTGGAAGATATGCTAAACTCCCCAAACTCTCTGCCTGGCAACTCAAAGCATCGGCCACCACATTGGCCTTCCCCGGATGGTACAAAATAGTGATATCATAGTCCTTAAGAAGATCCAACCATCTCCACTGACGCAAATTAAGATCCTTCTGCTTTAACATATACTGCAGACTCCGGTGATCAGTATAGATCTCACAATGAACCCCATACAAATAATGACGCCGAATCTTCAAGGCGTGAACAATGGCTGCTAACTCAAGATCATGGACAGGATAGATCTTCTCATGGGTCTTCAACTGGTGCGAGGCATAGGCAATCACCCTACCCTCCTGCATCAAAACACAACCAATGCCTATCCTCGAGGCATCATAATACACGGTGTAAGAACCTGAAGCTAATGGCAGAACTAACACTGGAGCTGTGGTCAAAGCAGTCTTGAGCTTCTGAAAGCTCTCCTCACATTCATCCGACCACCAGAATGGAGCACCCTTTTGGGTCAATTTGGTCAAGGGTGATGCAATAGATGAAAATCCCTCCACAAAGCGACGGTAGTAACCCGCCAAACTAAGAAAGCTCCTAATCTCCATGGCTGAGGACGGTCTAGGCCAACTCTGCACCCCATCTATCTTCTTTGGATCCACCTGAATACCCTCGCTGGACACCATGTGCCCCAAGAATGCTACTGAACTGAGCCAAAACTCACATTTGGAGAACTTTGCATAAAGTTTCTCCTCCCTCAATCTCTGTAATATAATCTTCAAATGCTGAGCGTGCTTCTCCTGGCTACGAGAGTACACCAGGATGTCATCAATGAATACAACGATGAATGAGTCCAAATAGGGCTGGAATACACTGTTCATCAAATGCATGAACGATGCTGGGGAATTGGTCAGCCCAAAAGACATCACCAAAAACTCATAATGGCCATATCGGGTCCTGAAAGCTGTTTTAAGAATATCTGAATCCCGAATCTTCAACTGGTGATAATCGGACCTCAAATCAATCATGGAGAACACCCTCACTCCCTGAAGTTGGTCGAATAAATCATCAATGCGAGGCAAAGGATACTTGTTCTTGACTGTGACCTTGTTCAACTACCTGTAATCAATACTCATTCTCATGGAACCATCCTTATTCTTCACAAATAGAACCGGTGCACCCCAAAGTGACACACTAGGCCAAATAAACCCCTTATCAAGGAGTTCCTAAAGTTGTTCTTTCAATTCCTTCAACTCCGCCGGTTCCATACGATACGGTGGAATAGAAATGGGCTGAGTGCCCGGCACCAAATCGATACCAAAGTCAATATCCCTGTCAGGCGGCATGCCCGGTAGGTCTGCGGGAAATACATCCAGAAAATCACGTACCATCGGAACAGAATCAATGACAGGAGTATCTGCACTAACATCCCTCACAAAAGCCAAATAAGATAGGCAACCCTTCTCAACCATGCGTTGCGCCTTCAAATATGAAATCACCCTACTTGGTACATAATCTACATAACCGCTCCACTCAACCCTCGGAATTCCCAGCATAGCCAACATCACCGTCTTAGCATGACAATCTAGAACAGCATGACATGGAGATAACCAATCCATACCTAATATCACATCAAAGTCAGCCATACTGAACAACAATAGATCCACTGGAGTCTCCAGACCCTCAATAGTCACCACACATGACCGATATATGCGGTCCACAATAATAATATCGCCCATAGGAGTAGATACATGTACAGATGAAACTAAGGACTCACGGGGCATATCCATAAAATGGGCGAAATACGAGGAAACATATGAATACGTGGAACCAGGGTCAAATAATACTGAGGCATCTCTGTGGAAAATTGAGACAATACCTATAATCACAATATTTGAAGCAATAGCATCTGGTCTGACAGGGAGAGCATAGAAACGGGCCTGACCACCCACTGATCTGCCTCCCTCTCTAGGGCGACCCCTAGCTGACTGACCTCCACCCCGATGTGACTGGGCGGGTGGTAAGGTAACTGGTGTTGTAGTCGGAGGCTGATTCCTCTGCTGAGATAGACCTCCGTGATGACAAGGATATTGCCTCCACATATGCGCCAACTCCCCATACTCAAAACAACTCCCTGGTGATGGCGGCGGAAACTGAAGGGAACCCCTAGCACCAGGATAACTAGTAGAAGAACCTGGCATGGAAGAGCCCTGAATAGGTGGATCACGGGACGAACTCTGAACTGGAAGGGCACTAAGTGATGAGTGGCCCTGATGAGAACTGTAAGAACCATGGCCAGATGATGCACCCCGATGAAATGGCCAAGCTGACTGAGCTTGTCTGAAATGACGACCTCTACTGTGTTGGAACTGACCCCCAAAAGGAGAACCGCTGAATCCACCCTGACCACAAGGCATCTTGGCCTCCCTCTCAACCCTCTCCTGATCGCGAACCATCTCAATCTGCCGAGTAATGTCGACAACCTCATCAAAGGTAGAACCTGAAACCCGCTCCCTGGTCATGAGCTACTGTAGTTGATAAGTGAGGCCATCAATAAACCTCATGATCCTCTCTCTCTCTGTCTGTGGGAACCAACTAGATAGCATGACGAGCCAACTCAGAGAACCGCATCTCATACTGCGTCACAGACATATCACCCTGGCGGAGCCGCTCAAACTGTCTACGCAGCTCCTCTTTGCGGGATCAAGGCACGAACTTCTCCAAAAAGACCACGGATAACTGCTGCCAAGTAAGGGGTGTTGCGCCAACAGGCCTATGCCTCTTGTAAGTCTCTCACCATCTGAGTGCAGCCCCAGAAAACTTAAAGGCAGTGAATAAGACCCAACAAGCCTCCAAAATACCAGCAGTACGGAGTATCCTCTGACACTTGTCCAAAAGGTCCTGAGCATCCTCTCTCTCTATGCCACTAAAAGGTGGTGGCTGAAGTCTCCCAAACCTCTCCAACCTACGTTGATCATCCTCAGGCATAGCAGGAGCCACATAATCTTGAGCAATAGCAACCGGTTGGGCTGGTGGTACCTCTGGTGTCTGAAGTCCCTGAATAACCTGCTCGGGTGTGCGAGCGACGAGAGTCTGAGTGCCTCCCCTAGCCTGAGAAGTGGTTGCGGCCGTCGAAATAGAGACCGCCTGAGCAAGGCTAGTACACGCTGTCAGAATCTGAGCTAGGGCCTCCTGAAGGCCTGGAATCACAATAGGCACAGGTGGTGCCTGAGCTGGTGCATCAACAACTAGAACTTGGTCCTGATCTGGGACAACCGGTGGATCTGTAGGTACTGCCCCAATTGTTGTACGGGCTGCACCTCTGCCCCTAACATGGCCTCTACCGCGGCCTCGGCCTCTCGCGGCCCTGGCTGGTGGTACTGGTGGCTGGCCCTCCTGACCGGTAGTACGAGTCCTCATCATCTGTGAGAGAATGAAACAACAGATATTTAGTTACTAGAATCAACAGATTCGCATGACAAGAATTCAAGAATGTGGAGTTTCCTAAAGGTTCTGCAGCCTCTTGAAGATAAGTACAGACATCTCCGTACCGATCCGCAAGACTCTACTAAACCCGCTCATGACTCGTGAGACCTATGTAACCTAGGCTCTGATACCACTCTATCACAACCCAAAAACCTAATCTGTCGTGATGGTGCCTATCGTGGAACTAGGCAAGCCGACTCATTTCCAAACAAAACCGATATTTATATTTTTATTTCAAAGATAATTTCAATACTAGTTAACATAAAACCTTCATTTAAGGAGTTCAAATCAAAGAAAACAAATGTGCGGAAAAGAAAAGCCTGTCATCGGGGTGTCACTAGTCACGAGCATCTACTACAATCTGTCTAACAATATCAAGACTAACTCAGCTTGGAAAATAGCTAAATACAACTAGAGGAAGATAAGAGGGAGAAGAGCAGGGGCTGTGATCGCCAAACAACTACCTTGCTATCTCCAAGAAGAATTAGCAACCAGAACACTCAATAATCGCTACCGTATCCAGCGATACCTGAATCTGCACACAAGGTGCAGGGAGTAACGTGAGTACGCCAACTCAGTAAGTAACAACAATAAATAAAGACTGAGCAGTAGTGACGAGCAATAATAAAGTATGCTGCAGGCGGGCAGCCCCGGTCCACACTCATCCTTACAAATCAGGCCCTCGGCCTCACTTAGTCATAAATATGCTATAGGCGGGCAGCCCCGATCCACACTCATCCTCACAAATCAGGCCCTCGGCCTCACTCAGTCATAAACCTCTCAAGCCACTCGGGCATTTCAATAAAATAGGGCATTCGGCCCAAAACATTTATATGCATCAAAATAAAGTCATAAAACTGAGTTATACGGTAAACAAGTATAAGCATGACTGAGTATAGATTTTCAATTGAAAACAATAAGAGGATGGTAAGAAACAGCCCCTAAGGGTCCAAACAGCATTGGCGCAAGGCCCAAATATGGCATTCAGCCCAATTTACAGAAATTCTTTCTAAAACATATAAGTATCAAATAATTTCAATAAAGTATGCAACTTTACAGTTGCTACGGGACGGACCAAGTCACAAATCCCCAACAGTGCATACCCACACACCCGTCACCTAGCATGTGCGTCACTTCAAAATAGTAGAATGATACGAAATCTGGGGTTTCATACCCTCAGGACTAGATTTACAATTGTTACTTACCTCAAACCGGTCAAATCTCTAACCCGCAATGATCTTGCCTCTGGAATCGGCCTCCAAATGATCCGAATCTATTCACGATCAGTACAATACCATCAATACGTGCTAATGGAATGAATTCCACAAGAAAGACTATAAAATTAAACCAAAACCCGAAATTGGCTCAAACCTGGCTCCCAGCCCACGTCTCGAAATCCGACCAAATTTATAAAACTAGAAAGCTCATTCACTCACGAGTCTAACCATACCGAATTCATTAAAATCCGACATCGTTTGGTCCTTCAAATCCTTAAATTACTTTCCAACAATTTCATGCCCTAACCCCTCATTTTCACTAATTACCATGATTAAAACAACGAGAAATCACCATATATACAAGTATTAGGACTCAAGTAACTTACCTCAATGAAATCCCCTTGATTCCCTTTTCAAATACCTCCCAAAAGCTCCAAAAATCGAGTTGAAATTGTGAAGAATGACCAAAATTCGCGAAGGGTTCTATTTATCGTTTTTGCCTAGGTTTTTCGCACCTGCGGCCATTTTCTCGCACCCGCGCGACCGCACCTGCGCAACTCACTTAATCACCCAGCTTTCGCACCTGCAGACTCGCATCTGCGGTCCCAGGTGCGTATCTGCGAAACCAGCCCAAACTCCTCATCTCCGCATCTGCGCTCAAAACCTCGCACCTGCGGACTCACAGATATAGCCAATTCTTCCCACCTGCGTTCCCAGCCTTGGCCTAGCGTCTCCCGCACCTGCGCACTCCCCATGCGCACTAGCGGCCTCGCACCTGCGACCCTTTCTTCCGGAGGTGCAGAAATAACAAAAGCAACAGCTCCAGCTGCAAAGTCCAACTTCGACAAATCCGTTAACCACCCGAAATCACCCTGAGGCCCTTGGGACTTCAACCAAAAATACCAACAAGTCATATATCAGAGGAAGATAAGAGGGAGAAGAGCAGGGGCTGTGATCGCCAAACAACTTCCTTTCAATCTCCAAGAAAAATCTGCATCCAGAACACTGAATAACTGCTACCATATCCAGCTACACCTGAATCTGCACACAAGGTGTAGGGAGTAATGTGAGTACGCCAACTCAGTAAGTAATAACAATAAATAAAGACTGAGCAGTAGTGACGAGCAATAAAGCATATAACGTTCATATAAGGAAATCTCAGTAAAATACCACATGCTCTTAAAAATTAGGATTTGAATCAAACATCTCGTTTAAACCCAGTTCCAGTAAAAATCATTTAAAGATATTTTTCCAACAGTTTTTCAAACAAAGGCTCAATGCAAAGGTGAGCAAAAAAGATGAAATCATAAACAGCCCCTCGGGCAAAACATCACTCATATACAGCCCCTCGGGCAAACCTCACAGTCACTCATGCCACTCGAGCATACCTCACAATTACTCTTGCCACTCGGGCATACCTCACAATCACTCATGCCTCCCAGTCACTCAGCACTTGGCACTCGGCCGGTCGTTCTGAGAATTTAAGTCTGATAGGAGTATGCACACAAGAAGGATTAAACTTGTGTAATGAGTTAAATGTAACGACCCGGCTGGTCGTTTTGAGAAATTAAGTCTCGTTCGACGGCATAAGGCCCTGGAAGGTGAGAATTTGACTCTAAGGCTTATCGGTGTTGATAGAAAAGATAAATTATAGTTGAGATGGTGTCGTCAGGCTTATGTGGATTAGGGTGATATGGGGTCATCCACAAGTGCATATTGAATATGTGTTTTCAGTGATTTCAAGACTTCGAGGCGATGCTTAGCACGTTCGAGGACGAACGTTTGTTTAAGAGGGGAAGGATGTAATGACTCGGCCGGTCGTTTTGAGAATTTAAGTCTCGTTCGGCGGCATAAGGCCCTGAGCAAATTAATATTATGTGTATTGACTTGCGTGCGTGATTGAATTCGGTTACCGGTTGTTTCGGAGTGAATTGGGACATTTAGTCCCTAAAACGGAAGCTTAAGTCTTAGGATTTTAACCAAAGTCAGAACTATGTGAAGACGACTCAGGAATGGAGTTCCGTCGATTCCATTAGCTCCGTTGGGTGATTTTGGACTTAGGAGCGTGTCCAGACTGTAAATCCGAGGTCTGTAGCTGATTTAGGCTTGAAATGGCGTAAGTCAAATTTTTGGAGATTTGGACCGGAAGTGGACTTTTTGATTTCGGGATCGGAATACGATTCCAAGAGTTGGACCAACTCCGTTATGTTATTTGGGACTTGCCTGCAAATTTTGATGTCATTCCGGGTTGATTTGATAGGTTTCGACACGGGTTTTAGAAGTTGAAAGATTTGAAATTTATAAGTTCGATTCATGGTGCGATGCGTAGTTTCATCGTTAGTTGATATGATTTGAGGGCTCGACTAAGTTCGTATGGTGTTTTAGGATTGGTTGGTATGTTTTGTTGAGGTCTCGAGTGCCTCGGTGTGTTTCAGGGTGCTTAACAGATTAAAAGTTTGATTTTTATTACTGCTAAGTCTTCAGGCTTATGGTATTTTCACACCTGCGGTGAAGAGACCGTAGGTGCGAGAGCGCACGTGCGGAGAAGCAAGCGTAGAAGCGGAAAAATGGAGGAGTGCCAGGGGTCGCAGGTGTGAGGAAAATTCCGCATCTGCGATGCCCGCAGATGCGAAGATTAAGGCACATGTGTGAGAAGAGATGGACCTGACAGTGTCCGCAGGTGCGGAGAAATTGTGCGCATCAGCGGCTCCGCAAATGCGGAGTTTGGTGCGCAGAAGCGAGAGGAAGCGCAGGTGCGAGTTGGACATGCGCAGCTGCAGTCGCGCAGATGCGGCTAATTATGCGCAGGTGCGGTCACGCCTGGGAAGAAAAGAGAAATTCGAGGATTTGGTTTCATTCTTCGTTTTTGGACTTTAAAACTCGGAATTTGGCGATTTTTCAAGGGATTTTCAGAGGAAGCTTTGGGATTTGGGTCGTTCGGAGTCGGATAATTAAGGAAAGGGCATTCTTACGGACTGTTTGAGCTTGGTTCGAGGTAAGTATCTTGCCTAACCTTGTGTGGAGGATTTCGCCCTTAGGATTTGAGCCCTCTATGTTAATTGTAGCCCGTGTGCACGAGGTGACGAGTGCGTGCCCGGACTTATTTGTGGAAAGTTGGCCTTTTAGGGTTTTTAGGTCCTTGTATTCCTTGAATATGCAGTTGTTCTTGTTATGATTATATATCTTAATTACTAGATTCACATCTACCTGCTTAATTAGAATTAATTACTTCATGATCCACTATTATCGTTACTTGATTCATATGTGCCTTAATTGAAACTGTTCTCTCTTTTATAGCCACGCTATCTTTTCATAGCTGTTTATCTTTATTTGGAATCTATATTATTTTATTCTATAATTTGTTCAGTCTTAATTGAGGTTATGATTATCTTTCCGCTGCTTATCCTTAATTAAATTGTTGAAAATCCTTAGTAATTTCTCAACCTTAAAAGAAGTTTTAGATATCCTATATCTTAGTCGACTTGTGTTATTTGGAGTTATTTGACTCGTGTTAGTTTCCATGTTGTTGAAATGTATATTGTGGGATCGTTGATACACATTAGTTTCCCTTTGTTGAGTTGTTCTCTTTACGTCTAGCATTCTTTATTGTGGTTATTCCTTGTGATTTGGTCCCACATTTTTTCTTATGATTTAAAATTTCTTGAGTTGATTTACTTGTCGTACTTTGTATTATTTCCATTGTTGTTGTTGTATTTGTTGTGGTGATGCACGAGGTTTCTGCCGTGCGGTTGTTATTATTGTGATGCACGAGGTTTCTGTCGTGCGGTTGTTGTTATGGGGTTGCACGAGGTTTCTGCCATGCTATTGTTACTATTGATATTTGCACATGCGGCGTGACAAGGCGGGATATATATATATATATATATATATATATATATGTGTGGGTTACACATGTGGCGAGACAAGGTGGGAACATTTTTATGTACGTGTGGCGAGACAAGGCGGGCATTTATGTTACTATTGCACATGTGGCGAGACAAGGTAGATTTGTGATGATTTGTGGCCTGGGGGCATTCTTGTTGTTGATATTTGTGAAGTGGTATACATACCTGTGCGAGCTTTATCTTGTGAAAGTTGTGAGAAAATATTCTACGTGTTGTCCGTTCTTTTTCCTTATGCTTATTTGCTGATATGGACTATAGTAGGACACTTGTACAAGAATACACGTAGTTAAGCACTCTTATCGGATAAGAGGTGTTCTTGATATTGTTGAGCATAGATGCTCACCCTTGTTTACTTGTCTTCTATGTGATAATGTCTCTATTGGCACGTGAGTCGTCAGTGTGGTCATGAGGCGTTATGAGGGCGTAGGATGCCAAGTGTTAGGGTTCAGGTATTGAGACCCGTGAATTGTCCGAAGTTTGGTACCTCGTGGAGTTGTTAACTAAAACCTGATGTAAAAGCGGTTGTAATTACTGAGTTATTACTTGTCCTTGCTATATTCGTGATTCCGGATTTAGGTTGTGTTCCATTCACTTCGTCTGCGTCATTTTCATGATATTCCGCTGATACTTGTTATTTCTTGCTTTAATGCCATTACTGTATTGTGAGCCATAATGCATAGTCTTTATGTAGACATCATACTTCTGTTATTCATGTGCTTATATCTGTTCAGTTTATTAGGCCAGTGGGTGTCTTGACTGTTTCTCGTCACTACTCCACCGAGGTTAGTCTTGATACTTACTGGGCACCGCTATGGTGTGCTCGTGCTACTCTTCTGCACATTTTTGTGTAGATCCAGGTACTTGTTCGTTAGCTAGCTGTGTGGACTGTTGCTGTGGAGACTCAAGGTAAACATGTTGCTGCGTTCGCAGATTTCGGAGTCACCTTCCAGTTTTCGTTTTGCACTGTTTATACTTATTTTTGGACAGTTGTATTTAGAAGTTTTCTAGCAAACATTCTGTAGAGCTTATGACTTGTACTACCGGTTTTGGGATTTTAAGAGATTCTATTTAAATAATGTTGTTGTTTTAATTATTGTTAGGCTTACCTAGTCCCTAAGACTAGGTGCCATCATGATATCCAACAGAGGAAAAATTGAGTCGTGACATTAAAATTGTCCAGACAGCTTAAAATAGATAAGCTTAAGGAAAAATCACAATTAGGAGACTTTTGCACCCAGTTCAGTTTACCCGAGACTTCTGTTCATAGCAAGAAAAAGAAAAATAGGTATCATAGATATCCTAACCCAAACAGCCCTTATAAGAAAAAGAGATCGAGATATAGATCCAAAGAAGAGCGTGATGCTAGGAAAGCTCATCGTAAGTCCACTAGATTTACGAAAAATAGGTCTAAGCAAGATCTTGCTGATATTAAGTGTTATAAATGTGGAAAATTTGGCCATATAGCTCCAAATTGTAAGCTTCAAAAGTTGAAAACCTTAGAACTAGACGATGAGTTACGTGATAAGGTTTATAGCTTGTTATACACTTCTGGATCAGAATCTGATTATAATTCTGAGTCAGAATCTAAAGCTGAAGTCGATTTACTTGATTTATCTGATAGTGATAAAAATATTGATAATGCTTGTACGGGTTGCAAAGGTAATACATGTACTTGTGATGATGATGAATTTTATAAATTACTGATCATAAACTTCGTGAAAAAATTATAAATTTGGCTGCAAGTTCAAGTTCTAGTTCTTCAAAACCTTTTGAAAAACAAAAGAACGAATTTGAATATTTTGCGCTTTATGCTTTGTCAGAAATCAATAACCGACTTAATAATAAAATTACACCAACCAGAGATGCTTCTTTCGATGATTTAAAGGTTGAAATTAAAAGTTTAAAAAGGGAGATTAAATCTCTTAAACAAAATCAAATGATTTGTGATCACAGGATTACTCAGATAGAGAAAAATAATTCCGTAACTGAGTTATCTAATGATAAAAACAAAGGTATTTCTAAAAATAATATTGAAAAAGAACCTATTAGACTTGATTCTAAACATGATATATTTTTGGGAATGTTGCAAATTGTTACCGCCCATAAATGGTATATTAAATGTACTATTCTAATTGATAATAGTTTTTCTATTACAAATATTGCTATGATTGATAGTGGAGCTGATGTTAGCTGCATTCAAGAAGGTTTAGTACCTACTAAATATTTTCAAAAAACTACTCATATGGTTAAATCTGCATCAGGACATGCTTTAGATATAAAGTATAAATTGCCTAATACGGAAATTTGTCAGAATAAAGTCTGCATTCCTCACTTCTTTTTCTTGGTTAAAAACCAGTTATATCGTCCAAACACCCTTTATTAACGCTATTTATCCTTTTACTAGCATAGACTCGAAAGGTTTTACAGCTACTTATAAGGATAAAAAGATAAGTTAAACTTTTGTTACAGATCCCGTAACTAGAGATATAAATGCTTTAATTGATATGAAGCAAAGACATATTGATTCGTTACAATTAGAATTATTTAGTATGAATATGTTTGATACTTTAAAATCTACTAAAGTACAGGAAAAAATTAAATTAATTTCCAAACAAATTGCTATTGATATTTGTGCTGAACATCCTAGTGCTTTTTGGAATCGAAAAAAGCATATTGTCACTCTTCCGTATAAAGATAATTTCTCTGAGGGTGATATTCCTACTAAATTTCGACCTTATCAGATGAACGCTGAATCGGTAGAATTCTGCAAAAAAAGAGATTGATAATTTGTTACAAAAGGGTTTGATAAAACCCTCAAAATCTCCTTGGTCTTGCATAGACTTTTATGTTAATAATACTGCTGAAAAGGAACGTGGTATTCCTAGATTGGTCATTAATTATAAACCTTTAAATAAGTATTTAAAGTGGATAAGGTATCCCATCCCCAATAAAAAGATTTATTATCAAGATTATATGATGCCAATATATGTTCAAAATTTGATTTAAAATTTGGTTATTGGCAGATTCAAATATTTAAGGAGCATACTTATAGAACTGCTTTTAATATTCCATTCGGGCAATATGAATAGAATGTTATGCCTTTTGATTTAAAGAATGCCCCTTCTGAATTTTAAAAAATCATGAATGATATATTTAATCCATATCTGGATTTCATCATTGTTTATATTGATGACATTTTAATATTCTCTAAAATATTTGAAATGCATATTAAGCATCTAGATATTTTAAAAGGATTTTTATACAAAATGGTTTAGTTATTTCAAAACCAAAAATGAGTTTATTTCAAACAAATGTTCGATTTTTAGGACATAATATTTGTCAAGGAAAAATTACTCCTATTCAAAGATCGATTGATTTTGCATCAAAATTTCCTGATGTTATTACTGACAGAACTCAATTACAAAGATTTTTGGGAAGTTTAAATTATATATCCCCATTTTTTATAACAAGGGCATCTTCTTTCACGGTTAGAACCACTAGACACATGGGCTCAATAAGAGTATGTATTAGATTAAGACAAGCCCCTTGCTTGAGTAAAAGGTTAGACCTTCCATACAGTCAGCAAACTATATGAAAATTCTTGTATATTTCGGTTCTTATATACTTACTGGTCGTGCGGATTACCGCCATCCTTTAAACTTAAGGATACTAAATTAGCTAGATTGGGATGGCCGTGCGGATTACCGCCATCCTACTAGATCCTGTTAAAATGGTATCAAAGCCTAGGAACTTTCATGGTATATATGAGATAGATCTGAAGTATTCGGCATAGGTATGTTATTTTTATAATGAATTTAGGAGAAACTAGTATGAAAAATACTAGACTTGAAGAGGTAGATATACCTCAAAACCTTGATTTATTAAACAAATGGATAATTCCTAAGGTCCTTATTAAAATAATTTATGATTATGGATGGTTTGATAAACTTTCTTCAAAACAACTAGTTAAAACTACTGAGCAATTTTTAGCTTTAAACTCGTCTGAACAGACTATTCGATTGTTAAACAAACAAGATGTAGATTTATATAAAAATCAGTATAATTATCTGCATGTTGGTATGGTTCAAATTGCTTTTAAGCCATTAACCCTTAAAGGGTTACCAGAGAAGTTTTTGGCTGCTCTTAGAGATGCTAGAAATCTGAATTTTAGACAGTCTCTGATGGGTTCGATTGAATCTACTGTGGCCTATGGTCCAGTATATTTTAATACTCAACCCAATCTTCAATTATCTCTTTCTGATGTTAATATACTTGATGCATTGACATTAAATGTGAAAACGCATGGTTATAATTATGCGCCTGGATCTGAACTTATATGTTTATCTTATAGAATTTATTTTAAATTACTATTTACGTTAAACCCTAGATGTAAACTGTATGATACATCCGATCAGACTATATTGGTGGAAACCAATTTTGCAAAATTTAAGGTCACCACGAGAAAACCTATTAAGTGGGAAGAAATTAATTTCCCAACAACTTGGACTTTGGATTTGGTTATATCCCCAAGCCAGATAACAAATGCTGTCAATAATACTGAATATTCTCATATTACTCAAAATCCGGATGATAGGATTTGCATTCAATTTGATGATAATAGTTCCACTTATAATAGCAGTCATTTTCTAATAATAGACTTTTGCCTGCTATTAGTCCTAGTTATAATAGGCATTCAATTACTAATCGTAGATTGTTGCCTGATATTCAACAGATTTCTCCTGTTGAACCAGTTTATGGACCAGCTAGAAATCGTGTTGCATCGTTGCATACAATTTCTACTAAAGTTAGTGAAAAGCCTGTTGAAAGGGTTAAGATTAACACTCAAACAAATATTGTTCAGGATAATGATAATATTTCTGATAAGGATATTCCTTCTGCATCCGAAATGGATTTCAACCCCAATGATGTTTAATGATTCCACACCAAATAGATTTTAGTCCAGGGTCACAAGCAAGAAAATATGTTCAAAAGGATTTCTTTAGTAATAAATGGAACCGGTTTAAAACTTGGTTTTTTGATACTTATAGTAAAGAAGATTTAAATAATATTTCTCAAGAGTTTTATGAAACTTGTGCTTTACATAATCAAATTATGTATTTTGGTCCTTGGTTTATAGCCATTTATTTACCGCTCTACATAAAGGTTTTAGAAAGATCTTATAAAGATGGGAGTGGTAATATTACTAAAGACATATACCCACCTCAAGCACCTTTTGTTTTACCTAATAATACAGGTATTACGTTTACTGCATTTCAAAAATTTATTGATGAAGATGTTGCTGCAGTTAGCATCGTAGAAATTAATAATTTGATTTCTCAAAATAATTATTTAAGTTTATATGTTAAAGTTTTAGGCGAACATATCAGTTTTCTTGATAAAAAAACTTGATGAATTAATAGTTTTGATAAAAGAAATGAGTACTAGCAAGAAGATATGCCTCTACTTCAGGAAGCAAATCAGAAGCTCAAATTGTTCTTACTCATATTCAAAGACCCCCTGAGATTCAGGATTTTAAATTCAAATCGTTAAATGATTTAGAAGAACTTCTTGATAAAAAATTATCTGATTTAAATATCAAACCAATTGATTTATCAAAAAATATTTATGATAAATTAGAAAACACTCCTGATTATAAAAATGAAGTTTGGTCAGAGTTTAATAAACTTAGAGGTTATCCCAAAAAGAAAGTAAGTATGCTGATAAACCGAGAATGCAAACTTAATATTATAATCGTCCTACTCCTCAAGATGTGTTAATAGAAGAACGAGATTGGAATCAGACTAATACGTCTTATAGTGGTTCCGAAATTTATGAATGAAATCTTGATGGTTTGACTGATAGACAATTGACTATTCTTGTGCATAGAATGTTTATGTATGCAACTATCTGTAAAAGTGTGAAAAATACAGATAGAACTATTTGAAAAATGATTATTGCAGGTTTTACTGGCTAACTTTGTGGCTGGTAGGATAACTATTTGTCCATTGAAGAAAAGGCTTCGGTTATTAATGCAATAGCCACTGACGAAGGAGTTGATAACTTAGGCATGACTCTAGTGAAAAATAGAGAATATGTTGTTTAAGAACATTTCAATGGTAGATTTACCAATCAGAACGAGACTATCCGTACTCTGCTAAATGGCCTTAGATGTAGGACCTTAAGCGAGTTTAGATGGTATAAAGATACTTTTATGAGTAGAGTAATGGAATTACCCGAAAATAAGTACGAACATTGGAAAGCTAAGGTTATAGATGGCCTTCCCTCCTTATTTGCTGAAAGAATAAGAAAAACTCTAAGGGGTAGTTACGGAGAAATTCCGTATAAAGATTATACCTATGGAAAACTAATAGGAGTCTGCACACAAGAAGGATTAAATGTGTGTAATGAGTTAAAATTGTCCAGACAGCTTAAGATAGATAAGCTTAAGGAAAAATCACAATTAGGAGGCTTTTTCACCCAGTTCGGTTTACCCGAGACTTCTGCTCATAGCAAGAAAGAGAAAAATAGGTATCATAGATATCTGTCACGACCCAAATTATCCCTCTGTAAAGGGTTGTGATGGCACCTAGTCTTTACGACTAGGTAAGCCTAATATTGCGTAAAATACAAAGAAAACACAACATTTTAAAGGTAAACATCATATTATAAATAGCCAAGAGTAGCACCACTCGGCAAATACAAAATAGTTTCCTAAAACTCGGAATATCACTAAGTCACAAGCTGCTATAATCTATGTAGCTCTATACAAAAGCCTGGAGATAATAAGGAAAGTCTCTAGACGAGGGAGTAGAAGGGGACTCCAAAGATCTGCGGACGCAAGCAGAAATACCTTGAAGTCTCCTAGGATCAGCAACATGCACTAACCCCAAGACTGATAGCTCGTACCTGGATCTGCACAGGAAAAACATGTGCAGGAAAGGGCATGAGTACACCACAATGGTACCCAGTAAGTACCAAGACTAACCTCGGTCGAGTAGTAACGAGGTCAGGTCAAGACCCTACCGGAGTAAATATAATAAATTAAACAGTAAAAGATATACCTCGGCTCAAAACAAGGTAAACATAGTGGGAAATCTCTCGGGATACTGTCCCGTAGTTTCAAATGAATATGCAGTACATAGGGGATCTCCCGGAATACGTTCGTAGTCCCAAAGTAAATATGCAGTATATGGGGATCTCCTGGAATACGTCCGTAGTCCCAAAGTAAATATGCAGTACATAGGGATCTCCCGGAATACGTGTGTAGTCCCAATTTAAATATGCAACGCAAGATGAAATGACAGGTATGACATCGAGTTATACAGTTTATACTGGACACAGATAAGGCAAATAAGGACTTAACTGAACATGACGCATAGAATGTCAATTAGGCAGTTAAAACATGTAAGCATGCTTTTCTAGTCTAATCTACACAATTAAACGTATTAGTATAATTAATAAGAAAAGAAATTTATGTTTTAAAATGGTTAAACATGATTTTTGCAATAATAGCCCGTGTACGTACTCATCACCTCACGTAGCCCACACACCAAATAATATCAAGATATCCTAAGGGGGAAGTCCCCAACACAAGGTTAGGCAAGCCACTTACCTCGAACCGCTCAAATCAACTTGATATCACGTTCTTGCCACCAGTATCCGACTCCAAATGGCCCGAATCTATTCAAAACAGTACAATACCATCAATACGCTCTAATGGAATGAATCCCACAAGAAAAACTACAAATTTATGCCAAAATCCAAAATTGGATCAAACCCGGCCCCCGGGGTCCACGTCTCGAAACCTGACAAAATTCACAAAAATAGAAATCTCATTCACTCACAAGTCTAACCATATCAAATTTACTAAAATCCGACACCAAATGGTCCTCCAATCCACAATTCAAACTTCCAAATCCCTAGTCTCCAACTTCCAATTTCCACCTTAAATACACATTAACTAGGTGGGAAAATACATGGCAAGGCAAGATTATTGACAAAAAATAAGCACAAGGAACTTACCTCAAGAAATTCCTCAAAAACGCTCTTACCAATTGCCCCAACCCCAGTTTGCAAAGCCAAAAATGATAAAAATCGTGAAGCCCTTCGGTTTTAATCACTGCCCAGGTATTTCCGCACCTGCGAAACCTAGGCTCGCACCTGCGGGTGCGCTTGTACGGAAAACGTGTGCATCTGCGCAACTCACTTACCACCTATGCCTTCTTACCTGCGACGAAAGGGCCGCACCTGCACGCGCGTGCCGGCGGACATCACTTCCCCTTCTGTGCATCTTGTACATTTGCGAACAGCCTTGCGCATTTGCGGGCATCACAGATGCGGAACTTCCTCGCACCTGCGACCCCAGGGCAACTCTCAGCTTTCTCGCATCTGCGCCTTCAAGTCTCGCTTTTGCGAGGCCGCACCTGCGGACTCCCCACTGCAGGTGCGAAAACACCAGAACCAGCAAAAAAATCAGAAATTCCTCTAAGTCCAAGCTTTCACCCGTTAAGCATCCGAAACACACCCGAGGCCCCCGGGACCTCGACCAAACATACCAACCAATCCTAAAACACCATACGAACTTAGTCGAGCTCTCAAATCCCATCAAACAATGCTAAAATCACGAATCACCCTCCAATTCAAACTTAAAGAACTTGAAACTTCAAAATTCTACAACCGATGTCGAAACCTATCAAATCACGTCCGATTGACCTCATATTTTGCGCACAATTCATAATAAACATTACGGACCTACTCCAACTTTCGGAATCAGAAAACAAGCCCGATATCAAAAATTCCACTACCGTCCCAAAACTCCAAAAATTTGACTTTCGCCTTTTCAAGCCTAAATGAGCTACGAACCTCCAAAACACAATTCGGACATGCGCCTAAACCCAAAATCACCTAACAGAGCTAACGGAATCAACGAAATTCTATTCCGGAGTCGTCTCACACAGTTCCGACTACGGTCGAAATCCTAAGGCTTAAGCTCTTATTTAGGGACTAAGTGTCCCAAAACACTCCGAAACTCAAAACCAATCATACCGGCAAGTCACAATAGCAGAAAAAGATTTGGGGAAATTAGTTAATAGGGGATCGGGGATATTACTCTCAAAATGATCGGCCGGGTCGTTACATCCTCCCCCTCTTAAAGCAATCGTTCATCCTCGAACGAGTATAAAGACATACCTGAAAGTGTGAAAAGATGAGGGTACTGGCTGCGCATATCCTGCTCGGTCTCCCAAGTAGCCTCCTCGACCGGCTGACCCCTCCACTGGATCTTTACAGAAGCAATATTCTTTGACCTGAGCTTTCTGGCCTGCCTGTCCAAAATGGCTACTGGCTCTTCAACATATGATAGATCTTTGTCCAACTGGACTGAGCTGAAATCCAATACATGAGTCGGATCACCGTGATACTTCCAGAGCATGGACACATGGAATACCGGGTGAACTCCTGCTAGGCTGGGAGGCAAGGCAAGCTCATAAGCAACCTCCCCAACTCGCCACAATATCTCAAAAGGACCAATGAACCTCGGGCTCAGCTTTCCCTTCTTCCCAAACCTCATGACACCCTTCATAGGTGATACCCGAAGCAAGACCCGCTCACCAACCATAAATTCCAAATCACTAACCTTACGGTCTGCATAACTCTTCTACCTGGACTGGGTTGTGCGAAGTCTCTCCTAAATCACCTTCACCTTATCCAAGGCATCCTGGACCAAATTTGTACCCAACAATCGAGCCTCGCCCGGCTCAAACCATCCCATAAGGGACCGGCACCGCCTACCATACAAAGCCTCATACTGTGCCATTTGAATGCTGGACTGATAACTATTGTTGTAAGCGAACTCTGTAAGTGGCAAGTATTGGTCCCATGACCCTCCGAACTCCATCACACAAGCACAGAGCATATCCTCAAGAATCTGAATCGTGCGCTCGGACTGATCGTCCGTCTGAGGGTGAAAGGTTGTGCTCAACTCCACCCTAGTACCCAACTCCTATTGTACAGCTCTCCAAAACCGGGATGTGAACTGTGTACCTCTATCAGAAATGATGGATACTGGAATACCATGAAGGCGGACAATCTCTCTAAAGAGTATGTAGTCAACACTGGAATTAAATGGGCTGACTTGGTCAGCCGATCCACGATCACCCAAATAGCATTGAACTTCCTCAAAGTCCGTGGAAGTCCAACTACAAAGTCCATGGTAATCCACTCCCACTTCCACACTGGGATCTCTAACCTCTGAAGTAATCCACCCGGCCTCTGGTGCTCATATTTGACTTGCTGACAGTTGAGACACTTGGCCACAAACTCAACTATATCCTTCTTCATCCTCCTCCACCAATAGTGTTGTTTCAAATCCTGGTACATCTTCGCTGCACCGGGATGAATGGAGTACCGCGAGCTATAGGCCTCCTCGAGAATCAACTCCCGAAACCCATCTATATTGGGAACACAGATCCGGCCCTGCATCCTCATCACACTGTCATAACCAATAGTCACATATCTGGCATCACCTCGCCGAACCCTGTCCTGAAGAACTAGAAGATGAGGATCATCATACTGGCGCTCCCTGATACGGTCATAAAGAGAAGACCAAGAAACCACATAAGCTAATACCCGGCTAGGCTCTGAAATATCCAATCTCACGAACTGTTGGCTAAGGCCTGAACATTTAAGGCTAAGGGCCTCTCAACTGCCGGAAGATATGCCTAACTCCCCAAACTCTCTGCCCGGCGACTCAAGGCGTCAGCCACTACATTGGCCTTCCCCGGGTGGTATAATATAGTGATATCATAGTCTTTAAGTAGCTCCAACCACCTCCGCTGACGCAAATTAAGGTCCTTATGCTTGGACAAGTACTGCAAACTCCAGTGATCAGTGTAAATCTCACAGGGAACACCGTACAAATAATGACGCCAGATCTTCAGGGCGTGAACAATAGCTGCTAACTCAAGATCATGAACTGGATAATTATTCTCATGCACCTTCAACTGTCTAGACGCGTAGGCAATCACCTACCATCCTGCATCGATACCGCTCCAAGGCCAATCCTCGAGGCATCACAATAGACAGTGTAGGACCCCGAACCTGTAGGCAATACTAATAATGGGGTTGTAGTCAAAGCTGTCTTGAGCTTTTGAAAGCTCTCCTCACACTCCTCGGTCCACCTGAACGGAGCACCCTTCTGGGTCATCCTGGTCATAGGTGCTGCAATGGATGAAAATCCTACCACAAAGCGATGGTAATACCACGCCAAACCGAGGAAACTGCGGATCTCCATAGCTAATGACGGTCTAGGCCAACTCCGCACTGCATCCACCTTCTTCGGATCAACCTTGATCCTATCACAAGACACTATGTGGCCCAAGAATGCCACTGAATCAAGCCATAATTCACACTTAGAAAATTTTGCATACAATTTCTTCTCCCTCAAAGTCTGAAGCACGGTCCTCAGGTGCTGCTCATGATCTTCCCGAGACCGGGAATATACCAGGATGTCGTCAATAAATACGATGACGAAGGAATCAAGATAAGGACGGAACACACTGTGCATCAAATGTATAAAGGCTGTTGGGGCATTGGTTAGCCCAAATGACATGACAAGAAACTCATAGTGACCATATCTGGTCCTGAAAGCAGTCTTAGGGATATCAGGCTCCCGAATCTTCAACTGATGATTGCCAGAACGCAAGTCAATCTTGGAAAACACCCTGGCACCCTGTAACTGATCAAATAAATCATCAATGTGAGGCAAATGATACCTGTTCTTCACTGTAACCTTGTTCAACTGCCAATAATCAATACACATACGCATAGAACCAGCCTTCTTCTTTACAAATAAGACCGGAGCACCCCAAGGTGACACACTGGGCCGAGTGAAGCCCTTATCAAGCAACTCCTGCAACTGCTCCTTCAACTCCTTTAATTCGGGAGGAGCCATACGATATGGAGGAATAGAGATGGTCTAAGTGCCCGACAATAATTCAATGCCAAAATCAATATTTTTGTCGGGCGACATGCCCGGAAGATCAGCTGGAAACACATCTGGGAAGTCCCTCACTACTGGAACTAACTCAACTGTAGGGGTATCAATACTGACATCTCTCACATAAGCGAAATACGCATCACACCCCTTCTCAACCATTCGCTGAGCTTTAAGAAATGAAATAACCCTGCGGGGAGTATACTCTAAGGTACCTCTCCACTCTAATCTCGAAAAACCTGGCATAGCCAGCGTCACGGTCTTAGTGTGACAATCAAGAATAGCATAATGAGGCAACAACCAGTCCATGTCCAAGATAACATCAAAATCTACCATACTGAGAAATAACAAATCGACTCTTGTCTCAAAACCACTAAGAGCAATCAAACACGACCGATATACGTGGTCCACAACGAGAATCTCCCACTGGAGTGAATCCCGAGATATCCCCAAATGTGGGGCAAAATAAGAAGACACATATGAATATGTAGAGCATGGGTCAAATAATATTGATGCATCCCTATGACAAATGGGGACGATACCTGTGATAACTAAATCTGAAGCAACATCCTCTGAACAGGCTGGAAGGGAATAGTACCTGGCCTGGCCTCCTATTCTAGGGCGACCTCGACCTCCCCGACCTCCACCTCGAGCTAGCTGAGGAGGTGGGGTAGCAGCTGGTGCTGGAAGAATGGCCGGAGGACCTAGTGGAGCGCGTGGAGGCTGATAAGTCTGTGGGGGTGCACCCCTCCTGGATTTGGGGCAATCTCTAACCAGGTGACGAGTGTCACCATACTCAAAATAACCTCTCAGAGGACGCAGCGGCTAAGACTGAATCGGACCTAGCCTGTTGGGCTGGCCGGTAATAGCACCTCGAGTAGGAGACATACTGGATATTGTCCGTGCATAATAGCGCTCCTGAGGTCTAGGAGAAGATGGAACACCGCTGGCTGCTGGAAGGGCTGAATGAATAGGGCGACTTACAAAACCCCTACCGTAGCATGCTGCTGGTGCACGAGCTCCTGAATAATGACCAACCTCTTGGCCTCTCTCTCCTCTCTGTCTCGGGCGAACATGCCCTCTACTCTCTTGGCAATGCTTACTGCCTGCTGATAAGTGATGTCCATCTCCAACTCCCTGGCCATACTGGTCCGAATACTGGGGTGGAGTCCCTCAATGAAGCGACAAACCCTCTCTCTGACTGTAGCAACCAGAGTCGGTGCATGGTGAGCTAACCCACTAAAACGGACTGCATACTCCTACATAGTCATAGAACCCTGACACAATTGCTTAAATTCTGCGTGCCAAGCATCCCTGAGGCTCTGAGGGACATACTCACGCAAGAACATCTCTAAAAACTGAGTCCAAGTGAGTGAGGCTGCCTCGTCCGGACTACTCAGCTCATAGGCATGCCACCACTGATATGCTTCTCCCCTCAGCTGGAAGGTGGTGAAATAAACCCCACGCGTCTCCACAATTCCCATAGTGCGGAGAATACGATAACACTTCTCAAGAAAACCCAGAGCATAATCTGAAGCTAGTCCGCTGAAAGTAGGAGGGTGGTACTTCTTGTACCTCTCAAGTCTGAGTTGCTCTGCCTCAGAAGCAGCTACCCTAATCTCATGCTGAACCGCAGCCACTGGGGGCATAGGAATATACTCTGGGGCCTGATCAATCTGGACCCTCTGCTCAAGGGTGTAGGCTGCGGGAGTTTGTGCCCCTCCCCCAGCCTGAGATGTAGCGGGAGCTATCGAAAATAGTCCAGCCTGAGCCAGAGTGCTGAACATGCTCAAGAACTGAGCTAAAGTCTCCTGGAAGGCTGGAGTAGCAATAGGGATCTCCGGCGCTGGCCCTCCAGCTGGAGCTGCTGGGGGCTCCTCTGACGCAGCTCTCGCAGGTGCTCGGGCTGCACTGCGTGGTCGTCTTCTACCCCGACCCCGGCCTCTGGTGGCTCTGGCAGGGGGCTCGGGTGCCTGATCATCGGTCCTCCCATTGCGGGTCCTCACCATCTTTGAGAAAGAATATAATAGAATCTTAGAATTATTTTGGTGTCAATAACTCGCACGACAAGGAAATCAAAGAAATATGATTGTTCTTAACAGTTACATAACCTCCCGAAGATAAGTACGAACGTCTCCGCACCGATCCGCGAGACTCTAATAAACCGGCTTGTGACTCGCGACTCCTACGAACCTAGTACTCTGATACCAACTTGTCACGACCCAAATTATCCCTTTGTAAGGGGTCGTGATAGAACCTACTCTTTACGACTAGGTAAGCCTAATATTGCGAAAAATATAAAGAAAACACAACATTTTAAAGGTAAACAACATATTATAAATAGCCAAGAGTAGCACCACTCGGCATATAATAGTTTCCCAAAACCCGAAATATCACTAAGTCACAAGCTGCTATAATCAATGTAGCTCTATACAAAAGTCTGAAGATAATAAGGAAAGTCTCTAGACAAGGGAGTAGAAGGGGACTCCGAAGATCTGCGGACGCAAGAAGAAATACCTTGAAGTCTCCTAGAATCAGCAGCACGCACTAACCCTAAGGCTGATAGCTCGTACCAGGATCTGCACACGAAAAACATGTGCAGGAAAGGGCATGAGTACACCACAATGCTACCCAGTAAGTGCCAAGCCTAACCTCGGTCGAGTAGTGATGAGGTCAGGTCAAGGCCCTACCGGAGTAAATATAATAAATTAAACAGTAAAAGATATACCTCGGCTCAAAACAAGGTAAACATAGTGGGAAATCTCTAGGGATACCGTCCCGTAGTTTCAAATGAATATGCAGTACAGGGGGGATCTCCCGGAATACGTCCGTAGTCCCAAAGTAAATATGCAGTGCTGGAGGATCTCCTAGAATACGTCCGTAGTCCCAAAGTAAATATGCAGTACAGGGGGATCTCCCGGAATACGTCTGTAGTCCCAAAGTAAATATGCAGTACAGGGGGATCTCCGGGAATACGTTTGTAGTCCCAATTTAAATATGCAACGCAATATGAAATGACATGTATGACATTGAGTTATACAGTTTATACTGGACATAGATAAGGCAAATAAGGACTTAACTGAACATGACGCACGGAATGTCAATTAGGCAGTTAAAACACGTAAGCATGCTTTTCGAGTCTAAACTACACAATTAAACATATTAGTACAATTAATAAGAGAAGCAATTTATGTTTTAAAAAGGTTAAACATGATTTTTGCAATAATAGCCCATGTACGTACTCGTCACCTCACGTACAAGGCGCCCACACACCAAATAATATCAAGATATCCTAAGGGGGAAGTCCCCAACACAAGGTTAGGCAAGCCACTTACCTCGAACCTCTCAAATCAACTTGATATCACGTTCTTACCACGAGTATCCGACTCCAAATGGCCCGAATCTATTCAAAACAGTACAATACCATCAATACGTGCTAATGGAATGAATCCTATAAGAAAAACTACAAAATTACACCAAAACCCGAAATTGGCTCAAACCCGGCCCCGGGGGCCCACGTCTCAAAACCCGAGAAAATTTACGAAACTAGAAAGATCATTCACTCACGAATCTAACCATATCAAATTTACTAAAATCCGACACCAAATGGTCCTCCAATCCACAATTCAAACTTCCAAATCCCTAGTCTCCAACTTTCAGTTTCCACCTTAAATACATATTAACTAGGTGATAAAATACATGGAAAGGCAAGATTATTGACCAAAAATAAGCACAAGGAACTTACCTCAAGAAATTCCTCGAAAATACTCTCAAAAATCGCCCCAACCCGAGTTTGCAAAGCCAAAAATGATAAAAATCATGAATCCCTTCGGTTTTAATCACTGCCCAGGTATTTCCGCACCTGCGGGTACACTTGTGCGGAAAATGTGTGCATCTGCGCAACTCACTTACCCCCTCTACCTTCGCACCTGTGACGAAACGGCCGCGCCTGCGGACATCACTTCCGCTTCTGTGCATCTTGCACATTTGTGGGAATCGCAGATGCGGAACTTCCTTGCATTTACGACCCCAGGGCAACTCTCGACTTTCTCGCATCTGCGCCTGCAAGTCACGCTTCTGCGAGGCCGCACCTGCGGACTCCCCACCGCAGGTGCTAAAACACCAGAACCAGCAAAAAAATTAGAAATTCCTCTAAGTCCAAGCTTTCACCCGTTAAGCATCCGAAATACACCCAAGGTCCCCAGAACCTCAACTAAACATACCAACCAATCCTAAAACACCATGAGAACTTAGTCGAGCTCTCAAATCCCATCAAACAATGCTAAAATCACGAATCACCCTCCAATTCAAACTTAAAGAACTTGAAACTTCAAAATTCTACAACCGATGTCGAAACCTATCAAATCACGTTCGATTGACCTCAAATTTTGCGCACAAGTCATAATCAACATTATGTACCTACTCCAACATCCGAAATTGGAAAGAACCCCGATATCAAAAATTCCACTACCAGCCCAAAACTTCAAATATTCGACTTTCGTCATTTCAAGCCTAAATGAGCTATGAACCTCCAGAACACAATCCAGACATGCTCCTAAACCCAAAATAACCTAACGGAGTCGACGGAATTCCATTCCGGAGTCTTCTTCACACAGTTCCGATTACGGTCTAAATCCTAAGACTTAAACTCCCATTTAGAGACTAAGTGTCCCAAAACACTCCGAAACTCAAAACCAATCATCCCGGTAAGTCACAATAGCAGAAAAAGATTTGGGAAAAGTAGTTAATAGAGGATCAGGGCTATTACTCTCAAAATGACCGGCCGGGTCGTTACATCCTAACCCAGACAACCCTTATAAAAAAAAGAGTTCGAGATATAGATCCAAAGAAGAGCGTGATGCTAGGAAAGCTCATTGTAAGTCCACTAGATTTACGAAAAATAGGTCTACGTGAGATCTTGCCAATATTAAGTGTTATAAATGTGGAAAATTTGGCCATATAGCTCCAAATTGTAAGCTTCAAAAGATGAAAATCATAGAACTAGGCGATAAGTTACATGATAAGGTTTATAGCTTGTTATACACTTTTGGATTAGAATCTGATTATAATTCTGAGTTAGAATCTGAAGCTGAAGTCGATTTACTTGATTTATCTGATAGTGATAAAAATATTGATAATACTTATACAGCTTGCAAAGGTAATACATGTACTTGTGATGATGATGAATTTTATAAATTACAATCTCAATTTCAAGATTTGAACATGAAAACTATTACATCTGATGATGTAATAGAACTTTTAAAAGAAGTTACTAATGATAAACTTCGTGAAAAAATTATAAATTTGGCTGCAAGTTCAAGTTCTAGTTCTTCAAAACCTTTTGAAAAACAAAAGAACGAATTTGAATATCCTGCGCCTTATACTTTGTCAGAAATCAATAACCGACTTAATAATAAAATTACACCAACCAGAGATGCTTCTTTCGATGATTTAAAGGTTGAAATTGAAAGTTTAAAAAGGGAGATTAAATCTCTTAAACAAAATCAAATTATTTGTGATCACATGATTACTCAGATAGAGAAAAATAATTCCCTAACTGAGTTATCTAATGATAAAAACAAAGGTATTTCTAAAAATGATATTGAAAAAGAACCTATTAGACTTGAGTCTAAATATGATATGTAATGACCCAACCGGTCATTTTTAACTTTTAGAACCCCATTCCCTAAAATAAAACTTTCCGTAGGTGCTTGTAATGATTTATGACTTGCGGGGATGGTTGGTTCGGGATTTGGAAGTGTTTGAGGTGAAACCGGAACACTAGGTTCCTTAAGTTGGCCTTAAAGTGCTAAATTTGACTTCGGTCAACATTTTGAGAAAACAACCCCGGAATAGAATTTTGATGATTCTAACAGCTCCGTATGGTGATTTTGGACTTAGGAGCGTGCTCAAAATTTTATTTGGAAGTCCGTAGTTAAATTAGGCTTGAAATGGCTAAAAACAAGAATTTAAGTTTGAAAGTTTGATCGATGAGTTGACTTTTTGATACCGGAGTTGGAATCCAGTTCTGAAAATTTTTATAGCCCCGTTATGTAATTTATGACTTGTGTGTAAAATTTGAGGTCAATCGGAGTTGATTTGATAGGTTCCGACATTGAATGTAGAAGTTGAAAGCTTTTAGTTTCATTAATCTTGAATTGGGGTATGATTCATGGTTTTAGCATTGTTTGATATGATTTAGAGGTTCGACTAAGTTCGTATGATATTTTAGGACCTGTTGGTATATTTGGTTGAGGTCCCGAGGGCCTCGGGTGAGTTTCGGATGGTTAACGGATCAAAAGTTGGACCTAAAAAGCTGCTGCAATTTTCCCTTCTGCTGTATATTCTGGGCTGTGATCGAGCCCCAGATCGAACCCAGATATCGAACCCACGATTGAGGCCTGAGTCGAAGCCAGGTACGGGGCTCAGTATCAAAGTCATGATCGAAGGTCCAGCTCGAGGGCCATGATCGAAGGCAAGGCTCGAGGGCCAGGATCGAGACCCAAGATCGAGGGTCACAATCGAAGGCTCAAGCTCGATGCCATGATTGAGGCTACGATCGAAGGCCCAACCTTGATGCCCTGATCGAGGCCATGACCGAGGTCCAGGCTCGAGCTTGTGATCGAAGCCGCGATCGAGGTCCATTTCGAGGACCAGTTCTGAAGGCTGCTGGGCAGTTTTATAAAAAGAGGACATTCGTCCTATTTGCCATTTTTGACGAACTTGAGCTTGAGCAGAGGTGACTTTCGTCAGAATTTCAAGGAAAGTACATTGGGGTAAGTGATTCTAACTTGGATTTGGTCTATGAACATAAATATATCATTGTTTTCACAATTTAATTTTGAGATTGAAATTTGGAAAAGTTTAGAAATCTCATAGAAACAAAATTTTGAGATTTTGGTATCGATTCGGAGTCGGATTTGAGTGAAACTAGCATGGTTGGACTTGTAATTGAATGGGTTGTCGGATTTCATAAGTTTCGCCGGATTTTGAGATGTGGGCCCCGCGGGCGAATTTTTAATTAATTTCGGGATTTTTATTAAAATGTAGTATTTCCTTATAGAATTTATTTTCCATAATTTTTAGTGATTGTATCGAATTATTTTGGCTAGATTCGAGCCAGACAGAGTTGGATAACCGTGGAAAACGCAAAATTGTGGATTAAATTTGAGCAAGACGAGGTAAGTCTCTTGTCTAACCTTGTGAGGGGGAAATTACCTCATAGGTGATTAAAATTAAATAATTGTTGCTAATTGTGGGGGGGGCTACGTACGCACGTACGTGGTTATGAGAGTCCGTGCGTAGCTACTATTAATGCTAAAGTCCGGGTAGTTTAGGACTCAAAGCATGCCTTACTTGTGTAAATTGTATTCCTTGATTTATTTATATTAATTGATATCTATATGAATAAATTGTGAATTGTTAGATAAAGATATTAAAGAATGGAAATCTCATAGGATTGATTGTCTGTTTTAATCAATTAATTGATAAAAGAAATTACTCTCCTCCCAAATTTATCTTATAATAAATATACTCTCCTTCCGGAGGCACATAAAAATGTCCTCCTTTCTTGTAGAGCAGGCCGAATGCCTCGGCAGGATAGATGTATCTATGGATCACGCCGTACGTCCCTCGGCAGTGTACACGACACTCTGGATTGGGTCGTACGTCCTCGGCAGAAATCGTGCTTAATAATAATAATTACACGATACTTTAATAATTTATTTCAGCTTGTTAATCTAATTAATAAATTGAAAAATCCTTGAAATTTAATAAATTATTATTCTTGCTTGTTAAGGAATAAATTGTTACTCCTGTAAATGAGGTTTAATTGATAAATTGGAAACTATTTGAATTGAAGGAATTTAATTAATATATTGAGAATTGTTACATTTGAAGGAATTTGATTATTTCTGCTGATTAAATAAATTATTGTAAATTCTGTAAATTATGCTGATTTAAATATCCTAGTTTATTTCAGTTATTATTATTGACCCATAGTGAGTGTCAAAGTCGGCCATCTCGTCTCTACCACTTCGAGATTAGGCTTGATACTTACTGGGTACACGTTGTTTACGTACTCATACTACACTTGCTGCACTTTTTGTGCAGGATCTGAGACAGGTACTAGTGGAGGACCTATCATCACATACCCACGTCATCCCGAGGCATAGTGGTGAGCTGCCTTTCTGAGCCGTTCTGCAGCTACCAGTGTCTCTTCTTATATTTATATTCTGTCTATTTCATTTCAGACAGTATTTGGAGTTTTGTATAATCTACTAGATGCTCATGCACTTGTGACACCGGGTCTTGGCACACACATTGGTAGAAGTTGGTATTTTATTATTTTCTTGGAATAAAAGTTTAACCAATGTACGATTGACTTATTAGTTGGCTTGCCTAGCTGTAGTGTTGGGCGCCATCACGACCTATATGTGAAATTGGGTCGTGACACCATGTGTCGCAGCCCACAGAGTCTCCAAGTTATGAGCAGACCTATTAGAGTCTTGTGGATCGGTACGGAGACGTCTGTACTTATCTTCGAGAGGCTATATGGTGTTAGGAAACTACCTTTCTTCATATTCCATAGTGAAATTGATGTAGTACTAAATATCCTTCTTTTATTCTCTCACAGATGGTGAGAACATGCTCTAATGAGATTCCAGACCAGGGAAGAGCTACTCCCCCAGTTGCTAGAGGCCGAGGCAGAGGCCGAGGGAGGGCTCCAGCCCGTGGTAGAGGACGAGGACGTCCCAGGACTATTCCGGTTATGCATCCAGCAGAGAATCCCACTATTGAGGAGCAGGGTGAGGTGCTTGTGGCAGAGCCAGCTCCGGTGGACTTCACATCTGCACCGGGATTTCAGGATGTCATGGGTCGTATGCTGCAATTCATGGACAATATGACTCAGGCCAGTTTATTTTCGGTAGACCCAGCCATATCTCAGGTGGGCGGGGGATCACAGACCCAGGGTGCACTACCCGTGGGTGGAGTCCAGCCAGTGGCAGCAGCTACACCTGAGCCCAGGCCAGCTGTAGCCGCCGATCCTCAAAAACTATTGGACAGATGGACTAGACTACATCCTCCTGTCTTCGGGGGTGAGCGACATGAGGATCCAATGGATTTCATTGATTGCTGCAAGGATAGACTGTACAACATGAGGATATTGGAATCCCATGGGGTTGATTTCGCTACTTTTCAGCTAGAGGGTAGAGCCCGTAGATGGTGGCAATCTTATGCTTTTGGCAGACCAGCAGATTCTCCTCCCATGACTTGGGACAGGTTCACCTGTATCTTCTTGGACAGGTATATTCCACCCTCCCAGAGGGAAGAGTTGCGGTTTCAGTTTGAGCAGCTCCAGCAGGGTCAGATGTCAGTGACTGATTATGAGGCGAGGTTTTCTGAATTATCTCGCCATGCACTAATGATACTCCCTACTGAGGCGGAGAGAGTGCAAAGGTTTGTAGCCGGTTTACATACTGGTATTCAGGCCACTATGGCTCGAGAGGTTGAGATGGGTACTTCTTATGAGCGAGTTGTGGAGATGGCCCGGAGGATTGAGGGTGTACGTCAGTGGAGCCGAGAGTAGATTATGAGAGATAAGCGGTTCAGGTACTCTGGAGAGTTCAGAGGTGCTCCGTCCGGGGGCAGAGGTCAGTTCGTGGGGGGGCAGTCCAGCAGACCCCCATACCCAGCACCACCACCTCCTCGAGGTGCTCCAGTACGACCTTATTTCAGTGTTATACCAGAGAGTTCTTATCGCCCACTAGCTATTCAGGGTTCTTTTAGTGGGTATTCAGGTCCCCAGGGCCAGACACTTAGTCAGCAGCCCATCGCACCGAAGAGTTGTTACGAGTGCGGGAATCTCAGTCACATGCGGAGGTTTTGCCCCAGGCTTCGAGGTAGACCAGTATAGCAGGGTCAGCAGCCTATGCTTACCGGACCAGTTGCTCCACCAGTAGTCCGACCACCGAGAGGCGGAGGATAGGTGGGTAGGGGCTGTCCTAGAGGTGGAGGTCAGCCAGGCGGAGGCCAGACAGTTGGCGCTCCAGCTCGGTTCTATGCTTTTTCGTCTAGACCAGATGCAGAGGCCTCAGATGCCGTGATTACAGGTATTATTTCTGTTTGTGGCAAAGATGCCTCAGTATTATTTGATCCAGGATCTACGTATTCATATGTATCATCTCTATTTGCTCCATTCCTGGGTGTTTCTCGTGAGTCCTTGAGTACTCTTATTTATGTGTCCACTCCTGTGGGCGATTCTGTTATTGTGAACCGGATCTACCAATCCTGTATTATTAAATTCTGTAGTTACGAAACTAGAGCAGATATCCTATTGCTTAAGATGACCAATTTTGAAATTATTCTGGGCATGGACTGGTTGTCTCCATATCATGTTATTCTAGATTGTCATGCCAAGACTGTTACCTTGGCTATTCCAGCATTGCCTAAGCTGGAGTGGAAGGGTTCGCCTGTTAGTTCATTTAATCGAGTTATTTCTTTTATAAAGGCTCAACACATGGTTGAGAAGGGTTGTTTGGCTTATCTAGCCTATGTTTGGGATACTACTGCAGATACTCCGGCTATTGATTCAGTGCCTGTAGTTCGGGAGTTCCCCGATGTATTTCCGTCAGATCTTCCAGGTATGCCACATGATCATGATATTGATTTCTGTATTGACTTGGCTTCAGATACCCAGCCTATATCTATCCCACCGTATCGCATGGCTCCACAAGAATTGAAAGAATTGAAAGAACAGCTTGAAAAGTTACTAGCCAAAGGGTTTGTCAGACCGAGTGTATCGCCTTGGGGTGCACCAGTATTATTTGTGAAAAAGAAGGATGGAACAATGCGGATGTGTATTGATTATCGCCAATTGAACAAAGTCACTATTAAGAACAAGTACCCGTTGTCGCGTATTGATGATCTATTTGATCAGTTGCAGGGTGCTAGGGTATTCTCTAAGATCGACTTGAGGTCGGGGTACCATCAGTTGAAGATTCGGGATTCGGATGTTCCGAAGACTGCTTTTCGTACTAGATATGGTCATTATGAGTTTCTGTGAGGAGGAACATGAGCATCATAATAGAGTAGTGTTTCAGACATTGCAGGAACAAAAGCTATATGCTAAGTTCTCTAAATGTGAGTTTTGGCTAGAGTCTGTTGCATTTTTGGGACATATTGTATCGGGCGAAGGTATTAAAGTTGATCCCAAAAAGATTGAGGCAGTTAAGAATTGGCATCGTCCCACTTCGGCGACTAAGATCAGGAGTTTTCTGGGTTTAGCAGGCTATTATCGTCTGTTCGTGGAAGGTTTTTCATCTATTGCAGCACCTTTGACCAAATTAACCCAGAAGGGTGTTCAATTCCGATAGTCCGATGATTGTGAGTCAAGCTTTCAGAAGCTCAAGACAGCACTGACTACAGCACCCGTGTTAGTGTTACCATCTGGTTCGGGAATATATACAATGTATTGCGACGCGTCACGCGTTGGCTTGGGTTGTGTATTGATGCAGGAAAGGCGAGTTATTGCATATGCTTCACGTCAGCTGAAGCCCCACGAAAAGAATTATCCGGTACATGATTTGGAGTTAGCTGCGATTGTTCACGCTCTTAAGATTTGGAGGCATTATCTTTATGGGGTGTCTTGTGAAGTTTACACTGATCATCGCAGTTTGCAGCATTTGTTCAAGCAGAGGGACCTAAATTTGAGGCAGCGCAGATGGCTGGAGTTACTAAAAGATTATGATATTACTATCTTGTATCATCCGGGCAAAGCAAATGTGGTTGGAGATGCCTTGAGCAGAAAGACGGAGAGTATGGGTAGTTTGGCTTTCATTTCAGCAGAGGAAAGGCCATTAGCCTCGGATATTCAATCCTTGGCTAACAAACTTGTGAGGCTGGATATTTCAGAGCCCAGCCGAGTTCTTGCATGTGTGGTGGCCCAATCTTCACTATTTGAGCAGATCAAGGCTTGCCAGTATGATGACCCATACTTGATGGTTCTTCGTGAAACGGTACTACGAGGTGGTGCCAAGGAAGTTACTATTAGAGCGGATGGTGTTCTGCGACTCCAGGATCGTCTATGTGTTCCTAATGTGGATGGACTGAGGAAAAAGATCCTGGAAGAGGCGCACAGTTCTCGGTAATCTATTCATCCAGGTGCTACTAAGATGTATCGTGACTTGAGGCAACATTATTGGTGGCGACGAATGAAAAAGGACATAGTTGAGTATGTATCTAGGTGTCTAAATTGCCAGCAAGTTAAATATGAGCACCAGAGGCCAGGTGGCCTACTTCAGCAGATGACTATACCATAGTGGAAATGGGAACGAATTACTATGGATTTTGTAGTTGGGTTGCCGCGGACCTTGAGGAAGTTTGATGCAGTTTGGGTGATTGTTGACAGGTTGACTAAGTCGGCACATTTTATTCCTATTGTGACTATGTATACTTCAGAGAGGTTGGCCCAAATTTATATTCAGGAGATAGTTCGATTGCACGGTGTGCCAATTTCCATCATATCAAATAGAGGCCCTCAGTTTACTTCACATTTCTAGAGGCAGTACAGAGTGAGTTGGGGACCCGTGTAGAGCTCAACATAACCTTTCATCCGCAGACCGATGGACACTCAGAGAGGACAATTCAAATTCTGGAGGATATGCTCAGGGCATGTGTGATTGACTTTGGAGGTCAGTGGGATCATTTCCTGCCTTTGGCCGAGTTTGCTTATAATAACAGTTACCAATCGAGCATCGAGATGGCTCCATTTGAGGCTTTATATGGTCGGCAATGTCGTTCACCTATCAGATGGTTTGAGCCAGGTGAGGCTAAATTATATGGTACTGATTTGGTAAGGGATGCCTTGGAAAAGGTAAAGTTGATTTAGGAGCGACTTCGTACAGCACAGTCCAGACAAAAGAGTTACGCGGATCAGAAAGCGCGTGATATATCATTTATGGTAGGTGAAAAAGTTCTCTTGAAGGTTTCGCCGATGAAGGGAATTATGAGATTCGGGAAGAAGAGCAAGTTGAGCCCAAGGTTTATAGGCCCATTTGAGGTGTTGAAACGTGTTGGGGAGGTTGCTTATGAGCTTGCATTGCCTCCCAGCCTATCGGGAGTTCATCCAATTTTTCACGTATCTATGCTCCGGAAGTATCATGCCGACCTATCACATGTGTTAGACTTCAGCACAGTTCAGCTAGATAATAGCTTGGGTTATGAAGAGGAGCCAATTGTCATTATTGACAGGTTCGCCAATTGAGGTCCAAGAGGATTTCTGCAGTAAAAGTCCAGTGGAGGGGCCAACCAGTCGAGGAAGCGACTTGGGAGGCCAAGGAAGACATGCGGACCAGATATACACACTTATTCAGCACTTCAGGTACAATTCTAAACCCGTTCGAGGATGAAGGTTTGTTTAAGAGGTGGAGAATGTAATGACCCAACCGGTCATTTTAACTTCTAGAACCCCGTTCCCTAAAATAAAACTTCCCGTAGGTGCTTGTAATGATTTATGACTTGCGGGGATGGTTGGTTTGGGATTTGGAAGTGTTTGGGGTGAAACCGGAACACTTGGTTCCTTAAGTTGGCCTTAAAGTGCTAAGTTTGACTTCGGTCAACATTTTGAGAAAATGACCCCGGAATAGAATTTTGATGATTCCAACAGCTCCGTATGGTGATTTTGGACTTAGGAGCGTGTTCGGAATTTTATTTGGAAGTCCGTAGTTAAATTAGACTTGAAATGGCTAAAAATAAGAATTTAAGTTTGGAAGTTTGACCGATGAGTTGACTTTTTGATACCGGAATCGGAATCCAGTTCCAAAAATTTTTATAGCTCCGTTATGTAATTTATGACTTGTGTATAAAATTTGAGGTCAATCGGAGTTGATTTGATAGGTTCCGACATCGAATGCAGAAGTTGAAAACTCGTAGTTTCATTAAGCTTGAATTGGGGTATGATTCATGGTTTTAGCGTTGTTTGATGTGATTTAGAGGTTCGACTAATTTCGTAGGATGTTTTAGGACTTGTTGGTATATTTGGTTGAGGTCCCGAGGTCCTAGGGTGAGTTTTGGATGGTTAACGGATCAAAAGTTGGACTTAAAAAGCTGCTGTAATTTTCCCTTCTGCTGTATATTATGGGCTGTGATCGAGCCCTAGATCGAACCCAGATATCGAGCCCACAATCGAGGCCAGAGTCGAAGTCAGGGACGAGGCTTAGTATCAAAGCCACGATCGAAGGTCCAGCTCGAGGGCCATGATCGAAAGCAAGGCTCGAGGGCTAAGATCAAGACCCAAGATCGAACTTGATCGAGGCCATGACCATGTCCCAGGCTCGAGGCCTGATCGAGGCCATGACCATGCCCCAGGCTCGAGGCCTGATCGAGGCCATGACCATGCCCCAAGCTCGAGGCCTGATCGAGGCCATGACCAGCTCCCAAGATCGAGCTCCCATGATCGAGCTCCCAAAAATCGAGCTCCCGAGATCGAGCTCCTTGATCGAACTGGACAGTGCTGTAAGTTATAAAAACAGAGGACATTCGTCCCATTTGCCATTTTTGACGAACTTGAGCTTGAGCAGAGACGACTTTTGACATATTTTCAAGGAAACAATATTGGGGTAAGTGATTCTAACTCGACATTGGTCTACATATACAAGTATATCATTATTTTCACCATAAATTAGTGTTTTGAGATTTAAATTTGGGAAATTTTTAGAAATCTCATAGAAATGAATTTTTGAGAGTTCGGTATCGATTCGGAGTCGGATTTGAGTGAAACTGGTATGGTTGGACTCAAAATTGAATGGGTTGTCGGATTTCGTAACTTTTGTCGGATTTCGAGATGTGGGTCCCACAGACGAATTTTTAATTAATTTCGGGAGTTTTATTAAAAATATAGTATTTTCTTATAGAATTGATTCCTATAATTTTTAGTGATTGTATCGAATTATTTTGGCTAGATTCGAGCCAGACAGAGTTGGATAATCGTGAAAAAAGGCCTTATAGTGGATTAAATTGGAGCAAGACGAGGTAAGTTTCTTGTCTAATCTTGTAATGGGGAAATTTACCTCATAGGTGATTAAAATTAAATAATTATTGCTAATTATGGGGGCTACGTATGCATGAGGTGACGAGGGTCCGTGCGTAGCTACTATTAATGTTAAAGTCCGGGTAGTTTTGGACTCAAAGCATGCATTACTTGTGTAAATAGTATTCTTTAATTAATTAATATTAATTGATATATATGAATATATTGTGAATTGTTAGATAAAGATATTAAAGGATGAAAATCTCATAGTCTTGATTTTCTGTTTAAATCAATTAATTGTTAAAAGAAATTGTTCTCCTCCCGAATTTATCTTATAATAAATATACTCTCCTTCCGGAGGCACATAAAAAAATATTCTCCTTTCTTGTGGAGCGGGCCGAACGCCTCGGCATGATAGATGTATCTATGGATCGCGCCGCACGTCCCTCGGCAGTGTACACGACACTCTGGATCGGGCCGTACGTCCTCGGCAGAAATCGTGCTTAATAATAATAATTACACGATACTTTAATAATTTATTTGAGCTTGTGAAGCTAATTAATAAATTAAAAAATCTTTGAAATTTAATGAATTATTATTCTTGCTTGTTAAGAAATTAATTGTTACTCCTGTAAATGAGATTTAATTGATAAATTAGAAATTATTTGAATTGAAGGAATTTAATTAATATATTGAGAATTGTTACATTTGAAGAAATTTGATTATTTCCGCTGATTAAATAAATTATTGTAAATTCTATAAATTATGCTAATTTAAATATCCTAATTTTATTTTAGTTATTATTATTGACCCATAGTGAGTGTCAAAGTCGGCCATCTCGTCTCTACCACTTCGAGATTAGGCCTGATACTTACTGGGTACACGTTGTTTACGTACTCATACTACACTTGCTGCACTTTTTGTGCAGGATCTGAGACAGGTGCTAGTGGAGGACCTATCATCACATACCCACGTCATCCTGAGGCATAGTGGTGAGCTGCCTTTCTGAGCCGTTCTGCAGCTACCAGTGTCTCTTCTTATATTTATATTCTGTCTATTTCATTTCAGACAGTATTTGGAGTTTTGTATAATCTACTAGATGCTCATTCACTTGTGGCACCAGGTCTTGACACACACACATTGGTAGAGCTTAGGTTTATATTTTTTTGGTTTTAAATTTTATCAATGTATGCTTAATTTATTAGTTGGCTTGCCTAGCTGTAAGTGTTGGGCGCCATCATGACCTATAATTGAAATTGGGTCGTGACACTACGGATGCTCCAGAATGGACTCAGAGAGCATCTCACCACTAAACCTCCGGATAACAGGGGTGCGCGCCTGAATGGACACCAGATGCACCTGCCTCAGATCGTGCACGATTAGTGCAGAAGTGTATCGTGAGTACATAAACAACATATACCCAGTAAGTATCCAGTCTAACCTCGTTAAATTAGGAGTGATACACACTAATTGATCTTATTTCCGTTATTAAACAGCTGGACTTCCCTATTTTTAAGCGAATTTCTCTACTACATTCATGAATACAGTAGCACAACAAATACAGTGAATACAGTCGCACAGCTGGGCTCTCCTATTTTTTAGGCGAATTTCGCTACCCTATTCCTGAATACAATAGCGCAAATACAGTGAATACAGTCGTAGCAACATAATTTATGTAAAATTGATTTTGTTGAGTTAAATTAGGAGTGATACACGCTAATTGATCCTCTTTCCGTTATTAAACAGCTGGACTCCCTTATTTTTAGGCGAATTCCGCTATTGTATTCATGAATACATCGAATACAACCACACATATGGACTCTTTATTTTTTAGGCGAATTTCGCTATTGTATTCATGAATACAGTAGCGCGAATACAATAAATACAGTCGCGTAACAACTAAATAGTGGCTATAAGAAGTAATTATGTATATGATAGCTATAGGAAGTTAATAACCACTAAACAATAGTGATTTCTGAAAATTTTCCTTCTTCATTTTGGGAAAACTAGTCAATTTTGACCCCTAAATGTCCGCTATTCGAAATTGAGACGAATATTTTTTAGAAATAACCTGATTTACAATTGCTTATTGAAAATTAGCCACAGTTTCAAAAGTAATCGAAATTTAGCTATCTTTTCATATAAAAATAAAATATGAACAAAGACACCCTTTAAATTCAGGAAAAATTCTAGCATAATATGCTAGAGTTCGAATTTTTTACATAAGAGATTCTAGCATAATGAGCTGGAATTAATATTGTGCTAGAGTTCCAACATAATATGCAGTGACGAAACTGAAAATTTTGTGAAGGGTATTAAAAATTTAATATACACATATAAAAAAGTAATTTTTCACCTATATACACTATATAAGTTTCGATGTATAGTATAATTTTTCAATGAAGGGTGTTTGGTTGACAACATTTCGATATATGTGGCTACGCCATCGATGATATGCTGGAACTTTCCATTTCAGTTAGAGTATTTTTATTCAGATTTTATCTTCATATACAATAATAATTATTTTTCAATTACCTTTCAAATACTGACTATTTTTTAATTATCGGTCCGAAATCTGACTAGCCCATGCTATTTTAAAGAAATTGTGGCATGCATTTTGGGAGGCCAACCAAGTCAAGCAAGTAACTTTAGATGGGGCATTTATTTTTCGAATCCTTTCCGAGTGTGGTGGTGCAATAAGAGACATCGTAGTAGGACTTTTATTTTTCGTAGTAGGACTTGAGCTTGACTAACCGTTTTGCCATTCTTTTGACCGTTCTAGATTATGGTGTCTGTTTTCTCAGGGAAACTTTTGTTTCATCTAGCTTTTCCAATAGTACAACCATGTTGATGAATTTATTTAATTTATAGTTTCTTTTAAATCACAAATTTCAAAAGTATTATACAAGTCATTATGGCATCTAGGTGGTTAATTAAGCAAATATGTGGTTACAAAAACATTTCAAATTTTAATATTTTTTTAAATTTAGTAGAGGTAGGATTGAATAAGTTAATACGATAAAGTTTTTCTCTCGTTAAATTAAGTAAAATTTAATTATCTTCACACTATTGTTTTTCTGTTATGTATAGTCTTTTTTCATTCTTATCACAATTTTACTTTCTCATTTTATCTCAAATTCACACTATTTATATGTATACATATATGAACTCAGATATTAAAAGTACAAGGCCTCATATTAAAATTTAATTTTGGGTCACGAATTTTCTTGCTTTTCCTTTTTTTTTTCTTTCTAAACATCACAATGATGAATCAAATTCATATTGACTAGATTTTCTTTTTGTTAAAAATGATATATTCAAGAGACGTGGGTGTTTTTATAGAACAATTTCTTGGTTCTTGGTTCTTGTTTTTTCCTACTAAGAAATCTTAGCTTTATTGTATATCTACAGTTATGGGTCCACATGGTGGAGATGACTACCGCTTGAAACTGAGGCCACGTGTCCAATGCATCCTTTAGTTTAGGTAATTAAGCTTGATGATTAATTGAACTGTGTTGATTATTATTGCTTTCTAATTTATTTCTTTCTATATGATTAATGTGTTGATTATTATTACTTTCTTATATTAGCTCATCACAAGTCTGACAGCAGAATCAACATGTATCAGAAAAAGATGCACTTAAGAGGACGACGTGTCTCGGCACTACAAGCGAAAAGCGTAAATTTAAACAAATTTGATTGTTACGGCGCTTGAGGCTCTGCTCGTCCAACTTAGCGGGGGCTATTTGACCAGATAGGTCATTAGCCACCCGTAGAATATTTTATCAGCGATTTGGGGAAGAGAGCACTAATTTGAAAAGGGAGCTAAGGGAGGAAAGTTGAAGAGATTTTAAGCTGAGTGGTTTTCCTAATTTTTGTGTTGAGGCCGTGAAGGGTGAAAACAAGAAAAATTACCCCTTGATAATACAAATAGTAATATTACTATGTGAAGTTAAAAGCTTTATGTTATTTAAAAATCTAATATTATAAACAACAAGTATGAAAAAAATAACACTAATTTTTTGCATATTTATGTGTATACATACATGAATTCTGATATAAAAAGTACAAAGCCTCATATTAAAATTTGATTTTGGGCCACAAATTTTATTGAGTCACCTTTGATTTAAGCTCTATTTTATAGATTTTAGAATAATGTTTTTCAATGTATTAGTGAGTAACAAATGAATATTTGTTTTATTAAAGGTATTATAATCCATCAACATTATATTAGTTTTTTAACATTAGAATAATAGGAAAAAGTTTTAGACAATCTATATTTCACATTAACATTTATTTTGATATTAATAATAGTAGAGAAAAGGGAGCGGTTTCCAACAGTAATAGTAGCCCCTATATAACTATAAACCACTCAAACTATTTCCCCCTCTCGACTCTCCCTGAAGAATCAAAAACTCGGCTCACCTTCGTTTCTCACTATCTGCAAGAAATCACAAGGCACTATCTGCAAAGAGTCGCAAAGACACATCCAATATCAAAACGATGAATCAAAATGGAAAACTTCTCTTCGTGTTCTACTATTGCATGCAAATGTACTTCAATAAAACTCTCTTACACTATTAAAAAATAATGTAATTCCGTCCGCTATTTCCGATCGAATTCCGATCGATTTCAATTGGTCGGGAAAACGATGGTCGCAAATGTGTATCGACCGAAATCGGTTGGAAATTTCCGACCGAATTCGATCGAAAACTTCAAAGCGTTTACTGACTGTCAAACTTTAATTTCCGACCGATATATATTTTTAAAATTTTCAAATTTCCGACCGAAATCGGTCGGAAACTATTAATTTTTTTTTTAATTTTTAAATTTTCGACCGAAATCGGTCGAAAACTATTAACTTTTTTTATAATTTTTATTTCCGACCGAATTCGGTCAAAATTTTTAAAAAATAAATATTTGTAAATTGTAATAAATTGTTAATTTATTTTAAAAAATAAATATAAATTCATAATTTCCGACCGAATTCGAACGAAAAATTTCATAAACTGGAGAATTTATTTGAAATTTCCGACCGCATTCGGTCGGAAATTATGAATTTTTGGGCAAAATAAATTAATTTCCGACCGAATCCGGTCGCAAATCTGGGTAAAAATTGGGCAGAAAATGCCTATTTTTGAGCTACACCACCTGCCAATTACAACCAATATCTATCCTATAATGGCAGCATTACATTGCTAACATTCAACCATAATTAATCAACAACAATGAATATACTAACAACAACAACAACAACAACAACAACAACAACAACAACAACAACAACAACAACAACAACAACAATTAACTAACAAAAACTCTTAACTAACACTAACAGCCATTATCTAACAACCACAACAACTAAACACAACCACAACAACTAATAACAACTACAACAACAACTACTAAAATGTTCAATAACAAAATAACAATATAATCATCATTTAAAACTAGTCTCAACTAAATATTGACAAGTTCAATACTTTGTTTAGCAATACACACCATTCAATGAACTTTTTATCTAACATCATCTCCATCTTCACTCCTAGAACCTTAATCGTCGGCACATGGGGAAGGCTCACGAGACCGGGGAATGGGAAAAGCACCACTAGCAAGAAGATTGGCCAGCTGATCTTGAAGGAGATTAAATTGTTCGTCCCTCCTTTCTACCTGAACTTGAAGGGTGCCAAATTGTTCATCTCTCTTTTTTTCTCTAGAGTTTGTCTCTTCAAGCTCCGCTGTCAGCTTTGCAATCTTCTGTTCCATAGACGATATAGTCGACCTATCAATCGCCTCGCCTTGGGCGGAAGTCCCTATACCTTGAAATCCAACCCCGTAGTGCCTAAATGATTTATCTGGAAGGCCGTATGCTATCCCCTTTTTAGGATCATCGACAACATCCAACCATATCCTCTGCGCTTCTTTGTCTAAAATGGGTGGTCGCTCGCCTTGCTCATTTGGTGGCAAGCTCTGAGTGTACTCCTCCAAATTAATCTTGTAACGACCCTTTATTTAGAAGATAGAAAATTACTAACTATATAATATTATAAACATTTATAGTAGTTATGAAACTTATATGTGTAGTCTCCGCCTGGTCCTCGACCCATCTAGTTGGATTTGTCGGTGCCTTCTTCTTCCGGATGTGAGTCTCCATGAAGAACTCATCATGACTCATCTTCCTCCCATATTTTTTTCCTACAAATATAATAAAACGTGTTAACGAAATTAACATATATAAATATAGTTCGATAAAAATAGACCGAAATATTTTAAGAAATTACCAGTTATCTCCTCGTATCCCCATGCTTCTTGAATCCAGATAGTGCAAGGAGCCACCCTTTTCAGATGCTCGGGTCTTCTTTCCCAGTTCGCAACAGCCTTCTTCCCACTGGAAAGCCACTTAAAATAAGGGTTTTCACAAAATTTATAACTTTTTAAATCTGCATCACCCTTATAATACAGCATGTAACCATCTTCACAACAATCGATTCTCATAGATGAGAGTCCTAACTTAGAAATCAATATTTTAGCCTTATAGAAATCTTAAGGTATGTTGAAAGTTGGGTCAACTAGTTCACTCATAAGGCCAATGAAAGAATCCATTCCCGCTTGAGAAATATTGGTATCTGATTTGATACTTAATAATCTAACCGCAATAGACAACTGAGAGTGTATACTCCCTTCCCTTAGTGGACGACTAGCGGTCTCTAACTGTACATAAAAATATTTTGCCTCTTCGTTAGGAGATTGTTCAACACTTTCATGGGTTTGAAAATTGAAGTGCATCCCAAAAGCATCCGCAACCATTTCATGGTATCTAGGATGTTGAACGTTATTCCCCACCAACCTACTACTTTCACCAACAACTACATTATGAAATATAACATCACTACCATCAATCTCTCCATGACTAGTCCACACAAAATAATTATCCATAAACCCTTTTTAATAAAGATGAGCCTTAACATCCTCCGATCCAAAAAAATACAAACACTTGCACTTCATACAAGGACACTTTATCAACCCTCCAATCTGAAACGGTTCAAGTGACATTGCATGCGAAATAAATTTCTTAACCCCTTCTATAAATTCCTCCCTCAAAAATCGACGATCAAGATAATTTCTATTATACATCCAACTACGAAATTCCATCTACATAAAGAACGAATAAATTATATTAATCATAGTTCAAATTAATTTATAGAATCAAGTTACAAAGAAATAAATGAAATAAAATTAGCTAACCCTAGCATATCACGTAATAAAAAGAAATAAAAAAAAAAACTAATCAGGATACACATTTCAAAGCATTAGCACAATTTACTCGTAACAAGAAAAGACAAGAGAAAGAAGCGGACCTTAGTGTAGCAAAATTTCTTTCTTTGATATATTAGAACCTCAAAAATGTGTAACAACAATAAATTTTGTCACAGCCGTCAACCGAAGCTTGAACGAGGTACCTTACTGACCGGAATTCGGCAGATTTATGGTGGTTTTTGGGCAGGGATTCGAACTGTGTTTGAGCGATTTTGTGACTGATTTTGTGTTTTTTTTGGGGGGGAAGGGGGGGGCTATTAGGGGATGATTTGGGGATGGTTTAGAGCTGATTTTCAGGGTAATTTGGAGCTGGAATTTGGGGTATTTGTGAGTGAGTTTACAGTTACGTTTTCACTGCTGTGCGAATGGGTTTAACAGAGAATTTGGGGATGGTTTTAAGGGAAAAAACTTCTGGAATTTTGAGGTGTCATGGAGCTGATTTTCGCAGCTCTTTTCTGGCGATTCAAGGGTTGTTTTAATGGAGTTTTACATGGGTTTGGGGATGGTTTGAGCTCGAGTTTTTAGAGCTGAAAATGGTGCCCTTTGGTTTGGTAAGAAGGATGGTATTATGGGTGAAATTTCATGGTAAACACTTGGTGTTTTATCTTGTTGACGAGGAAAGAGCCGCTGATTTTTCTTAGAGGATGAAGCTGATGCGCAACCTTTTGATGCTAGAGCTCTAGGTTTTTATTTGCTATGTTTTCTCTTAGCCCTCTCTTGTGTGGGTGCTCTCTAAAATTAAAAGGTAGGTTAGAGTTTGGTTATAATTGGGATATATATATATATATATCAAATAAGTATTAAATATTGTTTATTTTTTAAAAAATTATTATTTACACACACAAATATATAGTATAGTATAATATATATACTAAAGATATATACAAATAGATATATATATATATATATATATATATATATATATATATATATATATATATATATATATATATATATATCTTAAGATGTATATATAGTATATAAATCGCCCCGTCTAGTGACTTAAGGTCTCAAAAAGATTCACAATATGTATTATGACCCACGTGTGTGGTCGATTTTGGTTTTCGGAAGATTCGAAATTTAATTTAAAGAAAAATTTTTATTTTGAAGCTTAAATGGAAAGAGTTGACTGGGGAGTTAACCTTTGAGCAAACGACCCCGGAATAGAATTTCGATGATGGTAATAGCTTCGTATGATGATTTTGTACTTAGGCGTATATTCGGATTTGGATTTGGAAGTCCGTAGGACAATTCGACACATTTTGGCGAAAGTTGGAAAATAGAAGATTTTGGAAAGAAAAAATTTTCTACCGACGGATGAGTTTTTGATAATGAGGTCGGATTTTAATTCCGGAAATGGGAATAGCTCCCTTACGTCAATTATGACTTGTGTGAAAAATTTGAAGTCATTCCGGATTGATTTGATACGTTTCAGCGCAAAATATAGAAGTTGGAAGAATTTAAAAGCCTATAATTCGATTCGATGGGAGATTCGTAATTTCGGCATTGTTTGACATGGTTTGAAGCCTCCACTAAGTTTGTATTTTATTTTGGGACATGTTGTTATAATTGGTTGAGGTCTCGGGGGCCTCGGGCGTGTTTCGGATGGTTAAACGGACCAAATATTGGACTTGAAGGTCTGTTGGAAATCTGCCACTGGTTTCATCGTATCTGCGATGAAAGTATTCACAGATGCGACATCGCAAATGCGAGGTTTAAGTCGGCGAAGCGAAGATGGAAAGGCATGGCAGTGGTCGCAGGTGCGAAGAAAACTCCGCACCTACGGAAGCGTAGAAGCGGGCAGAGAAGGCACAGAAGCAGAGGGGCATCGCAGGTGCGTGTGAGGCATCGCAGAAGCGAGTCCTGCAGAAGCGAAAAAGCTTCCGCAAATGCGATGGTCGACTGGGCAATGGCCTTCACAGAAGCGAGATTTCTCTCGCAAGAGCGATCACGCATGTGCGAAAATTCGTCCGCAGGTGCGAAACTGGGCAGAATATTAAGGACCATAAATGGTCATTTCGCCATTTTTCGATTTGAGATTTTGGAGCTCGGTTTTTGGGCGATTTTGGAGAAGTTCTTCAAGACTTTGATTTGGGTAAGTGTTCTATATACTAAAGTGATTATATTTCATGAATCTATGATTATATTCATCGTTTAATTCGGATTTTAATGGAAGAAATCAAGATTTTTGTAAAATCTTCCAAAAATGAAAATTTAAGATTTGGAGGTCGAGTGGTTATTGGAATTCAATAAAATTGGTATGGTTGAACTCGTATCGGAATGGGTGTTCGGATTTAATGAAACAATTGTCGGGTTTCGAGGGGCTCGTCCCGCGTTGATTTTCGTTGACCTTTTGGAATAAAATTTTAAGTCGACGTATTATTATCCGAAATTGTTTCCGATGAATTTTAATGAAGTTATACAATTAATTGGGATAGATTTGAGCTGTCCGGAGGCCATTCAAGAAAGAAGGCTATTTTAGAATATCGGCCTAACTTCAAAGAGGTAAGTGTCTTGCTTAACCTCGAGTGGGGGAATTACCCCTTAGGTATTGAGTCTTATGTGTCATTTGTGAAATGTGAAAAGCCATGTACGCGAGGTGACGAGTATGTACTCGGGCTTATACGTGCAAAATTTTATTGAATTAAAGTCTTATGTATTATTGTGTAGTAAATTAGAAAATTGTGAAAAATTATTAAATCATATATTTGCCATGCCTAAATCCTTATTGTTGAATTTGTTTTTATATGATAATTCGATGTGATTGTTACATGAAATATTTATAAAATTTTGTGAGTATTGTTGGTTTAATATTTCTTGGAAATTAATTCCAATATGAATTTTCTTATGCAAATAATTAATTTAAGCGAGCTTAAGAATAAGTGTTAATATAATTATCTAAATTTGCATTAATGAAGGTTTTACTTTATGATGAGTAATTTTTATCTCTATTGGTTGTGTTTGGGTGTTGTACACATTGTGTGGAGCTTTTGGCTATTTGTTGTGAAATTAATTGATTTTGTTATATCCTTGGAATTTGTTGTGGTCATTGAGTAAATTGTGATATGAATTGATTTTGTTATGTTGCCGTGATAAATTTCTGTGTAAATTGTTGTATTGTATTAATTATTATTTTGAGGATATAAGGGTGTCATTTCACCGTTGATATTATATGGGTATAAGGGTAGAATTTCACGGTGGTTGTGTTTGTTGGAATATGGTCTGGGTGGAGCGATAAGGGTGGCTATTGATATTGTGTGGGCAGAGCGATAAGGGTGGCTATAGGAGTGATAAGGGTGGTTATAGGAGCGATAAGGATGGCTATTGTCAGGGACGATATGTGATGAGGTGGGGTTGTGGTGTTGATAATTTTCATGTGATGTTGTGATTTTCTTGTGTTTACTTTTATAACTTGTGCAATTTGTCTTGTTGTTGGTGAATTGATAACAATCTGATTTATGTTGAAATTGAGAGCATGTGGCTATTGCCAGGCGGATTATAAAATGAAATGTGGGCACGGGGTGTCGTGAGTAAATATTAATGATATTTGGCATGTGAATTGTCTGTGCAGTTGTGATATGAAATGTGGGCACGAGGTGCTGTGATGAAATGATAATGATAATTGGCACGTGAATTGTCCGTGCAGTTGTGATATAAAATGACGGCACGAGGTGCCGGAAAAATATGATGATTTAATTATGGGCACGAGGTACCGTAAAAATATGAAAATGGACTGAGACCCGTGTTTATAAAAAATATGAAAATGGGTTGAGACCCGTATTTTTATGATTATGAAATGAGGTGTCACATGGTGACTTTTTAATTGAAAGAATTATATTCAAAATATTTATTTGGAAGGATTTTTACTTAGAAAGTATTATATGAAAGATATTTATTTGAGAAAATTTTATTTGAAAAGATTTATTGAAAGAATTATATTTGAAAAATAATTATTTGAGAAAATTATATTTGAAAGAGAATTATTTGGAAGAATTATATGTGAAAGACATTTATTTGAAGGACTTGATTTAATTGGGTGTAATTGTACTTATTAATTGTTGAGCGATATTAATGGATTTTTTGTTGTCTGCTGTGCAAATCACTGGTTGTTTCATGTTGCCTTATTATTATTTGTTTCCTATTATTTTGTATATTATATTGCACAGGTTATTAGGCTAGTGAGTGTCTTGACTGTACCTCATCTCTACTCCATTGGGGGTTAGTCTTGATACTTACTGGGTACCGACCGTAGCGTACTCATACTACACTTCTGCACATTTTTGTGTAGAGCCGGGTATTGGAGATATCGGACTTGAGCAGAGCTAAAGCGCGATCATAAGGATTCAAGGTAGAGCTGCTTGGCCGTCGCAGTCCCTTGGAGTCTTTTCATTTCTTTGTACTGTTAATTTGTAATCAAATAGTATCGTATATTCGGTCCTCGTGATCATTCCATGTATTCAGTTAGAGTTCGTGACTCAGTACTACCAGTCTTGGGAGGTTGTATATTGTAATTATTTCCGTTGTCAGTTTTGGTTACTTATTTTTTTAAAATACCTTCAAAATGTAATAGAAATCGGCTTAACTAATCTTAGAGACTAGGTGCCATCACGACGCCTGTGGTGGGATTTTGGGTCGTGACATTAATATAGCTAATGTTATATCAAATATAGCTTATATACTTGTCACGACCCAAAATTCTAACTAGTCGTGATGGCGCCTATCTCAATACTAGGCAAGCCGAAATCTCAATGAACCACAACTTCTTTCAAGTCTGAAAATATAATATTTAAATAACATCCACAAATCTTACAATTATCGATACAATCACTCCCAAAATCTGATGTCAGTGAGTACATGAGCTTCTAATTATGAATATAAGTCTGAAAAATACGGTCTATAACAATCTGAGACCAAATATAGTAAATAAGGAGATAGGGAAGGAGAGGCATGGTCTGCGAAATACGACAGCTACCTCATAATCTCCAGAAAATCAACTGTGTGAAAGAATCAACACCCGCTATATCCGAAAACACCTGGATCTGCACACGAAGTACAGGGTGTAGTATGAGTACAACCAACTCGGTAAGTAACAATAATAAATAAGGAGCTGAAGATAGTAACGAGCTACACAGTTATGGTTCATTTTCAGTAAATCCAGCAAAGAATAGACATGCTATCAAATCTGGCAGTTTAATGTCAAACCAATTTTTATACAGTTCCTGTTCATGTAACCCGTTTATCAAAATCTTTCAAAGATTTCACAATAATGACAGATAGCAACTAAGTGCAACAACAAATAAAAATCAAGTACAACCTCTTAGGACAACAATCACTCACTAGGCACTCAGCCCTCATCACTCTCTGAGATCCCAGCCCTCAACACTCACTCTCAATGGGTACCCGCGCTCACTGGGGGGTGTACAGACTCCGGAGGGGATCCTACAGCCCAAGCTCTATAATCTGCCCGGACAACTCACGTGCTGCACGGATAACTAACATGTCATAATATAAATATCTGGATCCGCACGGCCAACTCACGTGTTGTACGAACAACTCAATTGCTAAAGTATAATATAAGGATCCGCACGGCCAACTCACGTGCTGCACGGCCAACTCACGTGCTATAGTATAATATAAGGATCTGCATGGCCAACTCCCGTGATGCACGGACAACTCACGTGCTATAGTATAATATAAGGATCTGCACGTCCAACTCACGTACTGCACGGACAACTCACGTTCTATGATATCAATATCTCACAATCAGGCCCTCGGACTCTCTTAATCATAAATCTTTTCAGTCTCTCGGGCTCTCATTAATCATGAAATCAGCCCAAACAATAATGATATGATGTATCAATAATAATAACAAAGACTGAGATAAAATGTGCAAGTAAAAATTGAGACTAGGTACATATAGCATTTAGCAGGCAATTCGACAAGTACACAACCTCTATGGGTCCAAACAGTACTATCACATAGCCTAAGCATGATTTGTAACATGGTTTACAGTCAAATTTTATCAACACATAGAGAGCATATAGCTAACAACAAATTATTCAACTTTACAGTTTTTCCAGGACGGACCAAGTCACATTTCCCTCGGCGCACGCCCACACGCCTGTCACCTAGCATGTGTGTCACCTCAAAATAACCAAATAATACCAAAATACGAGGTTTCATACCCTCATGACCAGATTTAAAACTGTTACTTACCTCAAACTGTGTAATTCTTTATTCCGCTATGTCTTTGCCATGAGAATTGGTCTCCAAAAGCCTCATATCTAGCCACAATTAATCCGATTTAGTCAATACCAATTTTACTAAAATCTGACCTCAACTCAATCCTCAAATCTTCAAGCTCCAAAAATACTACAATGATCCAATTGATTAAAATGTCCAAATATCACCCACAATTCAATACCTACCATTAGATATCCCAACTACATCAAAATAAATATGAAAAGATTCATAATATATCCATTTAGACTTCATAATTCGGCAACAAGACTTCAACCATCCCAAATTATCCAATAGGCTCATCCATTAGCCTATTTAATTTCATTATTATCATTTAATACTCATTTGGAGTCATTAATAATACTATGTTATATACCCAATATCATTAAGTCACTATTCATTATCTTCTTTAACAAAATCATATGTTCAAGAACACCCATTTCAAGAACTAATGTTGTATCTTGTCAAAATGGTGATTCCCTATTCAATTCGTTCATTAATTAAGTTATCAAATCTATTGGAATCATTAGAAATTGAAAACAATTCCTTTTATATCAATTCATCACTATTCATCTTCTTATTTGCCCAAAATATCATTTTCAAGATTCTCCCTTAGGGTTCATACAATATCCCATTACAACTTCAAATAAAACTCATAAACATGCTACCTATACTCCAATATGACATATATAAGAAGCTCAAGTGAAGGGATTATCTCTTGGTGGAAGAATCTAACTTTTTCTCTTTTTGGTGTTCTTGAAGATTCAACCAATTTCCTATGGATTTGACCCATAATAATGTTAGTATTATCACTAAATTATGTTATACAATCATCCTTGTACCAAAATAACTTACTTTGAAGTGTATCAATGGCGGAAGAGCTCCTCCTTCTCTCTAAAACCTAAAACTTAGCCAAAATTGTTATGTTTCTCTCTCCCCGAACCTCCCATGTTTTATTAAAAAAATGAACTGCATAGGCTGGCTGTGTAGCCTACGCAGATTGGCTACGCAACTCAACCCTCCCCTCACTTCCATACTGATTTTGCCTACACAAATCTGCGTAGGCTACGCAAGACCCGCGTAGCTGTTCTGCCATGTTTTAGTAAAATAGTCATAACTTCTTGTAGAAATATTAAAATGACAAAAGGTTTATTGAGTTGGAAACTAGACTCAAAGGGCGTTAATTTGATAGATTATACACTATATAACTATTCATATCATAAAAGTTAGGCTTGTTTGAAGTTAGATCTTGTGCAAACTCACTTGAAACTTTATCCTATCATATAATTTTCAACTTGACTTAGCCTTAGGGATCTTCTTAGACCCTAAACCATTTTTAATGCACCACATACATATATTATCGTGATAAATTAATATCATTCAAATTACCAGTCTTGTTCATACCCGAATTGATATAGTTAGCACCCGTCAATCTTCTTAATGGTCTTAAAACACTTAGCACTTTTTCTGGGGTATTACATTCTCCCCCACTTAAGAACATTCGTCCTCGAATGTTTTACAAGTCATTATTAGGCACAGTATTATCCTCTTTTCACCTTAACCATCATCTCTAATCGTTCTTGACTTCATATAGATCTTAGATATTCTTCCAACATTTCAACTTCCTTAAGGCCCCAAAATTTGGCTAACTCCCAATTTTTTCAGAAATTTCGGTAGAGTGTCCTCTGCAATTGGCCTAACCACCTGCCAGAGAATCACCAACACCAGTCCTAACAACATATTCATGAACCAATGACTCAACATAACAAAAACAAAAATACCAACCAAGTACTAGTATAAAACCCTACATTCAACAGAACCTCATTCCAAAACCTTCGTACACTGCCAAAGATGAAAGAAAAAATCAAAAACTCATAATCAATCATCAAATCAACTAGCCATGGAGCTCTCTCTCCCCAACCAAAACCACAATCCTTTCCTATGCCGACTTTCAATATTATCCTCTCGAATATATCATAATCAAGAATGATAATACCCATTCTAGGTCCAATGACCTTATTTTATTAAACACAACTATCCAACAGACACACCACATCAATATAACTCAAGCCGCAACTATGTTATCTGTGTACCCAAATATGGGAGATGTCTCAAGGAAGAGAACTGTATTGCAAGTTCAACAAGAACCACCACAACCGCAATGTTACAACCAATTTCTCAAATTTTGTGAAAAGGATAACCGTAGGCGCATATGCACAATTGTAGAGGAAGGAAGTTAATAAATCAGATAAATTATCATGGAAATAGAATTCTCACACACGGCACGGACAACTCACGTGCTGTCACGACCCCAAATTCCCTCCGTAGGATGTCGTGATGGTACCTAGTCTCTAAGACTAGGTAAGCCTATCAATGCGAAATAATAATAAATATCTGAAATAATTAAACTACCATTCAAACAATTTCAACTCCCAAAATCCGATAGAAATAAGTCACAAGCTTCTAAGAATTTATTCTCTATGTCTCTATACATCATAGTCTAAAACAAATAAGGAAGACAACATAGTAAGATAGAAGGGGACTCCGGAGTCTGCGGACGTTGGAAGATATACCTCGAAGTCTTCTTGTACAGCTAGTTTACTGATGCCTGGTCTGATAAGATGTACCTGAATCTGCACAAAAAAGATGTGCAAAAGCGTAGTATGAGTACACCACAGCGGTACCCAGTAAGTGCCAAGCCTAACATCGGTAGAGTAGTGACGAGGTCATGTCAGGCCCTACTGGAGAATAAATAATGGCATGATAAAATGTTTAAACAATATTATAAGATAAAATGACAATGAAAATGAATCAAGTAGTATGTCACATTTAATTACACCAAATAATGGCAAATAAATACCTCGTGGAAACAAAACAAAATTCTTTTCAACTTTAAGAAAATTACAACAATAATCAAAGGCAATTGCGGCCATAAATCAATATCAACAAGGGCACTCCCGAGGTACCGCCTCGTAGTCCCAAATCATAAACAAATTCACAATATCTCATTTTCTTATCTCACCGCGGGAGCCTTCACAATTTATTTGAAAGAAAATATTTTTTCCAAAATAGCATCCCGCATTTTAGCCATCCTTATCACACCGCATGACTTCTAGTAGTTCCCCCTACTAGCCACGCGTATCAAGCCACCCTTATCTCACCGCATGCGTTTCAATACCCAGACCTTATACCACCGTATGCGTATCAATATCACAATATATCACAATTTGTACCTCAAGTGCTCAAATGATATAACTTGCCAAAATAACTCAACAACAATATTTTTTCACAATAAAGAGCTCACGGCTCATGCCAAAATAAAGCATCAATAATATTTTTTCACAATAAAGAGCTCATTGCTCCATCACAATGAGTACAAAAATATTCAGGAGTAAATAATTTAGGAAAATAATATTCCAAAATCTTTAATACGTTGCTTCAATGTCAAGTTTAAAAAATATCAAATACTTCATATTAATAATATTTAGTTTAAACAAAATCAACCTTCAAATAATGCACAGAATAAAAGAAACCAAGTTTCAACTAAACAGGTAAAATAATTAGTTGGAAAAGGTCAAACAAATTTGAAGTATATATCTCAGATCAATGATGAAGAATAATATAACAAGATAAAATAATTTAATAAATGCGCAACAGTGATCTACACAATTTAAAAATATAATCTTTCACATTTATCTCGTGTACACACTCGTCACCTCGTGCACACAACTTTCAACACATTTCAATAACCATATTAATACCAATCCTAGGGAAAATTTCCCCCACACAAGGTTAGACAAGTCACTTACCTCGACTTGCTCCAATTTAATCAAGTATTATGCTTTTTTCTCGATTTTTCGACTCCGATCGACTCGTATCTAGTCATAATTAATTCGATACAGTCAACAAAAATTATAGAATTAATTCTCATAAAATAATATTATATTTTTCAATAAAATTCGAAATTAGCTCAAAAATCGCCTGTGGAGCCCACGTCTCGAAATCCAGCAAAACTCACAAAATCCGATAACCCATTCAATTACGAGTCCAACCATACCAGTTTCACTCAAATCCGACTTCGGATTGACACCGAAATCTCAAAAATTCATTTCTATGAGATTTCTAAAATTTTCCTAAATTTCTATCTCAAACCACTAATTAAATGGTGAAAACAATGATATATTCGTGTATATTGACCAAATCCGAGTTAGAATCACTTACCCTAATATTTTTCCTTGAGAATATATCAAAATCGCCTCTCCTCAAGCTCCAATTCATCAAAAATGGAAAATGGGATGAAGTTTTTATAACTTACAGATCTGTGAGGGAGCCCGATTTGTTAGAGAGTCCTATTTGTCAGGGAGCTCGATTTGTCAGGGAGCTCGACTTTTGCGACCAAATACTCACATTTCCGACCGATTTCGGTCGGAAAACCTTGGACGGAAATCACCTGATTTCTAGTAGTGTTAGTTCTTGCTACTTTTATGGGGGGGGGGGGGGGATTATGTGCTTAAAATTTTGATCTTTCGATGGTTTAATGTGTTTGAGTGCAAGAAACGTGGGTGTGTTTTAGAACTATAACACTTATTAGTTCTGAAGTATTCTTGTTTTTCCATTTACTTGTCAAATTCATATATATTAAGAATTTTTTATACTCTTAGTTCATCACTTATTGACACTTGTCCAATATTCGCTGATGGCAAATTATTTTTTGTTATTTTTAAAAATAAGGTATATGAGGCGTAGATGATATCATTAGGACCCCTCTATCTTATCGTTAGCTATGCTTAATGCCACTTTGCATTGTTGAGTATTCTTAGTTCTTTGCTACTCTTTTTTTTTTCTTGTCAAATTTATAATGATATGAAAGAAGGAACAAAAAGTCTATTTTGAAGAGTCTTATTTATGTGGAAAAATTTGATATTTTCACGATTTCTTAATGTGTTTTAGTTCAAGAGATGTGAGTGTGTGTCTAGATTTTAGAACCATACACTTTATTGAGCATTTTTGTTTTCTTGATTTTAATTATTAGTTCGTAAGTACTCTTGTTTTTCCTTTTACTTGTCAAATTCATGTATATTAAGAATTCTTGATACTCTTAGTTCATCCATTACTTATTGACACATGTTCAATATCCGCAGCTGTTGGTCTACATGCTGAAATATTCTTTATTTTGTTATTTTTAAAGATAAGATACATCGGACGGACGTAGATGATATCATTATGACCCCTCTATCTTACGGTTAGTGATGCTTAATGCCACTTCGCCAACTGATATTGAAGAATTTAAAGATATGGAGTCCACTCATTGTATGATAGAACCCGTTAATGATGAGTACAACTAAGAGATTGATCTGCAACGAACCAAAAATATACGATTGAGGGCAAAACTAAATAATTTCAAGTAGTAGAAGGGTAAATTTTAAAAGCATATGTTCATGAACAAATATGCATTAAGAACATCGATAACACTCAATTCTTAGGTAAAATGTAGCCTTTAATTTGTCAACCATGGAAACCGTCTAAGCATGTGTAAGGATCGATTAGTATTTGATACTCGACGTACATTCAATGTGCCAAAGCCAAGAAAGACGAAAATTTAGGAGAAGAGTTTTTCAACACTCACCAGAACGGAAACAAAAGACCTTTTTTTTTTGGTTTGTCACTCAGTGTATGATATCCGACATTGAAACTCGACTATATTCGGATTCGCACCGCGTAGAGCCTCATTCGGGGGGAAGCGCTTCCTACCAAGAATTTTTCCACACCCAGAGCTTGAACCCGAAACCTTTGGTTAAGAGAAGAGCAGCCCCATCCGCTGCACCACATCTTTTGGTGGTGGAATAAAAGAATTTAAAGAAGCAAAAAAGATACAACGATACTTTTTTTCTTTTCATTTTCCACTTGGTATTAGATATTCATTTTTGACTCAATTAATTTGAATTTGTGCCGAAAAGTTTTACTTTCGGGGGTAAGGGTAAAGTGCTATTTACAACGTTGACTTAATTCGTAGAACTCAATCTTGAAATCTTTAATTAAGGATATATAACGTAATTATCACTCCATGATAGGTTTTGATAGTACATCGAGAAATTTCAACTACAAGGTACAATAATCTTTTGGTGATATTACAGAACTAGAATTAATAATGACGTCTAAATATTAGTTGCAGCAAGTTATATGGAGATGCTTGAAAATATTAATTAAGATGAAGTACACAATTTACCCGATTAAAAAAAAAAAGTTGCAACTTATATCACATCACATGTCTTATTCTTTCACTATTGCAAGGAATTTATTGAAGGGAAGATAAAATAGGGTGATGATGGGAAGATCAAGTCAATGGTCTAAAAGAAGAGATAGAATTAAGTAGCTAGGTCAAACTTGTTATTAAAGCAAAAATAAAATAAAGTGATGATGTGATGATGTGAAAGATCAAGTCAATAGAATTAAAGGAAGAGATAGTATTAAGTAGGTCAAACTTATTGGGTATTTATTCCAATTAGAAGAAAATAATTTATTATCTTGTCAATTTTTATTTGTCCATTATACTAAAAATAATATTTATTTTTTCTTGTCTACTTTGGAAGATTAAGAGATCATTTATCATTTTATACATATTTTTACCCTTGTTATTAAGCACTATATTACTAATAATTTTCAAGAGTTGTTCTTGTCTTTATTATTTTCAACATGGTTTCTTCATTATTATTTTTCTTTTTTCAAACTTGTTGAGAATTGCTTTTCTTAAACCGAGCTAGGGTCTACTGAAAACAACATTTATACCTCCAAAAAATAGAGGTAAGGTATGTGTACACGTTACCTTGTCCAAACCCTACACCATGGGAATATATTGGGTTTGTTGTTGTTATAATTATTTCAAGAAATTAGAGGTGTGCCTAGTCAACGTTAATTAGAGGTTATACAGTAAAATATTATTTTATTAATTATTTTTAAGAGGTGTGCCTAGTTAATATGGACAAGTAAAAATAAAAAGAAAAATAAGAAAGAATAAATTATGTGAATGGGAATTTGGGATTGTAGTATCATAGGCAACACTGAGGCGGAGCCAGGATTTCAGGATTGTAGGTTCGGGATTCTAATCGTTTGAAGTTACTGGGTTCTAAATTAATAATTTATACATATTCAATAAAAAATTTAAGACAAATACAAAGTTCGAACCTAATCTACTAGGTTCGGTTGAACCCGCTCCCGACACTCTAGCTCCGCATCTGGCAACACACTATCTTTTAGTCAAAGAATCAATTGGCTTATATATATTTAATTAATTAATTTGATATAATAGTTCATTTAAAGCATTTGAATCTTTAGCACATGACAAGCACAAGTTCAATCCCCCACTTTACATACAGTTCAATATGGGCTACTTCTTTTTAACAACTTAGGTATATATATATATATATATATATATATATATAGAGTTTTGCTAACATACTATATATAATTTTACATACCTTATTTTCACTTGTAAGAAATTAAAGAGTAAAGTAAAAACAAAGCAAAAGTAGAGGAAGATAATTTCATTAAAGAATATGAGTAAAAGATTCTAGTTAAGGCCATGGATGTCTGCTTCGTCTCTTTTACCTTAGAGGTTCTATGGAGTTTTGGGTGAATGTGATTAGGGGAGGGAAATGAATTGAGGTTTTTTTTTATATATATTAACGAAAACGTCCGTGATTTTAATTTGCTGGATAAAAAAGTAAGGGCACTTTAGGAAAATTAAATATGCATACATTGCTAACCTATTACAACTATTTATATCGAATATAACTTTTATATATATATATATATATATATATATATATATATATATATATATATATATATATAATCCATTAATTCTTAATAAAAACATCATAATAAGAGCTTTGAGAATGATAAAAGATTTTAAAAGATCAGACTTCCCTCTTTAATATGCCTAGCACGATGCCAGTACAAAATAATTCGAGCCCTGATGCGAACTTCCCTCTTTAATATGTCTAGCACGATGCCAGTACAAAATAATTCGAGCCCTGATGCGAACTTCCCTCTTTAATATGTCTAGCACGATGCCAGCAAAATAATTCGAGCCCTGATGCGAATATCAAAGATAACAAGTAAGAAACAGAAAGAAAAATAACTTAAATCTTCAATTTGTTGTAACGACCCGACTTGTCATTTTAAGAATCTATGTCCCATTCAGCTACTTAAGATCCCGAGCAACTTCGTAATACGTATTATGACTTGCATGTGTGGTCGTTTATTTTTCGGAAGATTCAAAATTTAAATTGAAAGAACAATTCTCATTTTTGAAACTTAAAAGCAAAGAGTTGACCGGAGTTTGACTTTTGAGCAAATGACTCCGGAATGGAATTTTGATAATTCCAATAGGTCTGTATGATAGTTTCGGATTTGGTCGTATGTTCGGGTCGAGTATCAGGTGGTCCGGGAGTATTTTGACGTATATTACTAAAGGTTGGCATTTTTAAAGTTTAAGAATTTTTTAAGTTTGGGTTGAAGTGGATTTTGATGTTATCGATATCCTTTGGGATTCCGAGCTTGGAAATAGCTCTGCATGGTGATTCTGGTCTTAGGAGAGCGTCCGGATGTGGATTTGGAAGTCTGTAGGTCATTTCGGTGCCATTTAGCGAAAGTTAGAAATTTGAAGGATTTGGGGAAGTTTGATCGGGAGTGGACTTTTTGATATCGGGGTCGAATTCCGATTCCGAAAGTGGGAGTAGGTCCGTAATATCAATTATGACTTGTGTGCAAAATTCGAGGTCAATCGGATTTGATTTGATAGGTTTCGGCGTCGAATGTCGAAGTTTGAAGTTCTAAAGTTCATAAAAACTTGAATTGGGGTGTGATTCATGGTTTTGATATTGTTTGATGTGATTTGAGGCCTCAAGCAGGTTCGTGTTATGTATTGGTACTGGTTGGTACAATTGGACGGGGTCTTGGGGCCCTCGGGTTTGATTCAGGGTGGTTCCGGACCAAGTTTGGGTGTTTTGATGTTGCTGGTTGTGGGTTCTGGTGTTGTTCTTCATGTTCACGAGGAGCCTCTTGCGTTCGTGGAGAAGGATTTTGTTGTTGGGACTTTGTTCTTCGCGTTCGCGAAGAGGCTCTTGTGTTCGTGAAGAAGGAACTTTTGCTATCCGCCGTTTGATTTTGGAGGATCATATCTCACAATCTATAAGGAATTTGGAGATGATCCAAAACTGAAAGTTGTAGCTCTTTATGTCTAATTTTCATAGAGGTAAACTATTTATCATTTGGAATTGTGTACAAAAGGTTATGGTGGATACACTACAGGCTGTCTGGGAAGAGTTTGCAAATCTCTATTGCATAGGGTTGACTTTGGAATTGGGAGATGAGCAACAAATGAAAGTTATAGCTCTTGGAGTTTAGTTTTCAGAAAATTAAACCATTCATCATTTGGAGTTTTGTACAAAAGGTTATTGCCATTATACTAGAGGTTGTCTATGACAAGTTTGAAAAGGGCCGTTGGAGAATTTGTTCATCGTGAACGCGGGGGGAGGGTCGCGAACGCGAAGATCAAATCCCTGGGCAGCAGAATAAAGTCCAAATTCGTCTCATTCTTCCATTTTTGGACCAAGGAAGCTCTGTGAGGCGATTTTTTGAGAGCTTTTCAAGGAAAACATTGGGGTAAGAATTTCTAACTTGATTTTGGTTAAATTACATGAATCTATTGTTGTTTTTATCACTAAATTAGTGAATTGGGTTGAAAATGGTAGAAATCCTCTAGACTTTAATTTAAGATTTGAAGAGCAATCCGTTATCAGAATTTGATTAAATTGATATGGGTGGACTCGTAATTGAATAGGTTGTCGGATTTTGTGAGTTTCGTCGGATTCCGAGACGTGGGCCCCTAGGGCGATTTTTGAGTTAAATTTCGGATTTTTGTTGTAAAACTAGTATTTTCATATGGAATTAATTCCTATAATTAGTATTGACTGAATTGAATTAATTTGGACAGATTTGAGCTGTCTGGAAGTCAATTCAAGCAAGAAGGCAATTTTGGAATATCGGCCTAACTTTTAAAAAAAAGTAAGTATCTTGCCTAACCTTGAGTGGGGGAATTACACTTAGGCATCGAGTCTTATGTGCCATTTGTGAAATGTAAAAAGCCGTGTACGCGAGATGACGAGTACGTACTCGGGCTTATATGTGCAAAATTGATTGGGTTAAAGTCTTAGGCATATTGTATAGTAAATTGGATAATTGTTGGCATTTATTAAATCATCTATTTGCCATGCCTCAATTCGCATTTGTTGAATTTGTTTTTATATGACAATTTGATGTGGTTATTGCTTGTATATTTATGTGAATTCCGTGAGTTTGGTGATTTGATATTTCCTGAAAATAATTATATTATGGATTTTTCATCTGCAAATAATTAATGAAATAAGTTTAAACCGAGGCGTTATATAATTATCAAGAATTTGGATTAATGAAGGCGTTGCCCTATACTGAGTATTTTCCATCCATGTTGTTGTTTTGAGGTTTTATACATATTATATGGAGTCTTGGGCTATTTATTGTGAAATTAATTAATTTTATTATATTTTTGGAATTGGTTGTGACCATTAAGCAAATTGTGATATGAATAGATTTTGTTATGTTGCCGTGATAATATTCCGTGTAAATTGTTGTGTTATTTGTAATGACCCGGCCAGTCATTTTAAAAGTTCTAGCCCCATTCCCCGATTTACTGCTCATTATGTGCTTTATAACTGTTATGTGACTTGCCGAGGTAGTCGGTTCGGGTCCGAAAAGATTTAAGAATGAATTGGAACACTTAGTTCCAAAGTTTAAAACTTAAGTTGAAAAGGTTGGATGGATGTCGACCTATGTGTAAACGACCATGGAATAAATTTTTGATGATTCCAATAGCTCTGTATGGTGATTTTGGACTTAGGAGCGTGCCCAGAAAATTATTTGGAAGCATGTAGTTAAATTAGGCTTGAAAATGCTAAAATAGGAATTTAAGTTTGGAAGTTTGACCGGGGAACTGACTTTTTCATATCGGGGTCGGAATCCAGTTCTGAAAATTTTCATAGCTCTGTTATGTCATTTATGACTTGTGTGCAAAATTTGAGGTCAATCGGACTTGATTTGATAGGTTTCGACATCGAACGTAGAAGTTGGAAATTCTTAAATTTTATTAAGCTTGAATTGGGGTGTGATTTGTAATTTTAGCATTGTTTGATGTGATTTGAGGTTTTAAATAAGTTCGTATGATGTTTTAGGACTTGTTGGTATAATTGGTTGAGGTCCCAAGGGCCTCGAGTGAGTTTCGGATGGTTATCAGATCAAAAGTTGGACTTAAACAGCTGCTGCAATATTTTCTGCTGGCAATTCGGGGGCAGAAATCGAAGGCCAAGGACCGAGGCCCAGGATCGAAGGCCGAAGATCGAGGCCCAAGATCGAAGGCCGAGGATCGAGACCCAGGATCGAAGGCCGAGGATCAAGGCCCAGGATCGAAGGCCGGGGATCGAGGCCCAGGATCGAAGGCCGAGGATCGAAGACCGAGGATCGAGGGCAGACTGGACAAAACTGTAAGTTAAAAAGCAGGGGACTTCGTCCCATTTTCTATTTTTAACAAATTGAAGCTTGGAGAGAGGCGATTTTTGGGATATTTTTAGAGAAAAGATTCTGGGTAAGTGTTCTTAACTCAATTATGGTTAGATTACCCGAATCCATCATTTGTTTTAACCATTTAATTAGTATTTTGAAATTGAAATTTGGAAAAAATTTAGAAATCTCATAGAAAAGAATTTTTGAGATTACGGTGTCGATTCGGAGTCGGATTTGAATGAAACTTGTATGGTTGGACTCATAATTGAATGTGTTATCATATTTTGTGAGTTTCACCGAATTCCGAGATATGGGCCCCACGGGCGATTTTTGAGCTAATTTCAAATTTATTGAAAAATGTAGTTGTTTCTTATGAAATTGATTCCTATAATTTTTGTTGACTGTATCAAATTATTTTGGTTAGATTCGAGCCATTCAGAGTTGGATAATCGAGGAAAAGACCTACTAGTTGATTAAATTGGAGAAAGTCGAAGTAAGTGACTTGTCTAACCTTGTGTGGGGGAAATTTTTCCTAGGATTGATATTGAAGTGATGATTGTAATATGATGAAAGTCGTGTACACGAGGTGACGAGTATGTACATGGGCTAAATGTGGAAGATTATTTTTTTAAATTGTGTAGATCATTGTTTCAAATTAATTAAATTATTTTATCTTGTATATTCTTCATCATTGATCAAATTTTTATACTTTAAATTTGCTTGACCTTTTCCTGCTAATTGTTTTACCTATTTAGTTGAAACTTGGTTTCTTTTATTCTGTGCATTATTTGAAATGTTGAATTTGTTTAATTTAAATATTATTAATATAAAGTATTTGATATTTTAAATTGGGTACAGAGGCAACGTATTAAAAATTTTAAAATATTATTTTTGTTGAGTTATTTATTCCCGAATATTTTGTGAGATTTTTGTACTCATTGTGATTGAGCCGTGAGCTCCCTGTTATGGAAAATATTGTTAATGTTGTTTATTTTGGCAAATTGAAATATTTGGGCACTTGAGGTGCAAATTGTGATATATTGTGATATTGATACACATGCGGCGGTATAAGGTCTAGGTGTTGAAACGCATGCGGTGAGATAAGGGTGGCCTGATACGCGTGGCTAGTAGAGGAACTACTAAAAGTCATGCGGTATGATAAAACGCGGGATGATATATCGGGAAAAATATTTTCTTTAAAATTAAATGTGAAGGCTCCCGCGGTGATATAAGAAAATGAGATATTGTGAATTTATTTATGATTTGGGACTACGAGGCGGTACCTCGGGAGTGCCCTTGTTGATATTTATTTATGGTCGCAGTTGCCTTTAATTATTGTTGTGATTTTCTTAAAGTTGAAAAATTCTGTTTTGTTTCCGCGAGGTATTGTTTGCCCTTATTTTTGTGTAATTAAATGGTAACATACTACTTGATTCATTTTCATTGTCATTTTATTGTTATTATACTATTAAATATTTTTCTATGCCTTTTATTATTCCCAGTAGGGCCTGACTTGACCTCGTCACTACTCTACCGAGGTTAGACTTGGCACTTACTGGGTACCGTCGTGGTGTACTCATACTATGCTTCTGCACATCTTTTTGTGCAGATCCAGGTATATTTTACCAGCCCAGACATCAGTGAGCTACCTGTGTACGGAGACTTCGAGGTATATCTGTCAGCGTCCGCAGACTCCGGAGTCCCCTTCTATCCTTATTATATTGTTTCCTTATTTTTTTTAGACTCTCATATATAGAGACATTGAGGATAAATTCTTAGAAACTTGTGACTTATTTCTACCATGTTTTAGTTGTAATTATGTGAATTGCAGAATTATTTATTTCATATTTTAATTATTATTCCGCATTGATAGGCTTACCTAGTATCTAAGACTAGGTGCCATCACGAAATCCTACGGAGGGCATTTGGGGTCATGACAAGTTGGTATCAGAGCCCTATGTTCATAGGTGTTATGAGTCACAAGCAGGTTTAGTAGAGTCTCGCGGATCGGTACAGAGACGTCTGTATTTAGCTTCGGAAGGCTATGGAACTATTAGGAGATATTCTTTTCTTTGATTCCTTATCTTGCGCATTTGTTGACTTCAAGCTTTTAAATCATTATTTTTCTATTCTCTCACAGATAGTGAGGACACGCACAACTAGATTCGATGATCAGACACCTGTGCCCCCTGTTGGAGCCGCAAGAGGCCGGGGTCGAGGGAGAGGCCGAGCCAGAGGTTGAGGAAGACCACGTGGTGCAGCCAGAGCACCTGCACGAGCTGCTGCAGCAGAGCCACCAGTTGCTCCAGTTGGAGAGCAGGCACCTGAGACGCATGTTACTACCCCTGCACTTTAGCAGACTCTTGCCTAGTTTTTGAGCATGTTTGGCACTCTAGCTCGGACAGGGTTAATTCCACTTGATCCTGCCACATCTCAGGCCGGGGGAGGAGCACAGACTCCCGCCGCCCGTACCCCAGAGCCAAGGGCCCAAGTTGACCATGCCCCAGAGGTTATACCAGTGCAGCCAGTTGTCCCAGTTTGGCCTGAGGTTAGGACAGCAGTTTCAGAGGGGGAGCAGCTCAAGCTCGAGAGGTACAAAAAGTACCACCCTCCCACATTCAGCGGTTTAGCTTCAGAGGATGCTTGGGGTTTTCTTGAGGAATGTCACCGTATCCTACGTACCATGGGTATTCTGGATTCAGTATGGCCCGAGAACTGGAGATGGATATCGCATACCAATAAGTGGTGTCAATTTCTAGGAGATTGGAGGGTATGCGGACTCGGGAGAGAGAAGAGAGGGAAACTAAGAGACCCCGAGATTCTGGCACATATAATCATTCTCGTGCCCCAGTTGTAGCCCGTCATGGTAGAGGTTATGTGAGCCGTCCTATTCATTCTACACTTCCAGCTTCCAGTGGAATTCCAGCTACTCCCAAACCTCAGGTTCCATATTATGCCCTTCCTGCTAAGACAGAGACCGTTGCATCGACTCTGTTATCACATGTATTATTCCGGTATGTCATAGAGATGGATCAGTCTTATTGGATCCATGCTCCACTTATTCTTATGTGTCATCTTATTTTGCCCCGTATTTGGGCATATCCCGTGATTCCTTGAGTTCTTCTGTTTATGTATCTACACCCGTGAGTGAATCTATTATTGTGGACCGCGTGTATCAATCGTGTTTAATTGTTATCAGTGGTTTTGATACCAGGGCTGATTTATTATTTCTCAGTATGGTGGATTTTGATATTATTTTGGGCATAGACTGGTTGTCGCCCTATCACACTATTCTTGATTGTTACGCCAAGATGGTGACATTAGCTATGCCAGGTCTACCACAGCTAGAGTGGAGAGGTAGCTCGGATTATGTTGCAAGCAGGGTTTGTTTCATTTCTTAAGGCTCAACGGATGGTTGAGAAGGGGTGTGATGCGTATTGGCATACGTGAGAGATGTTAGTGTTGATACTCCGACCGTAGAATCAGTTCCTATAGTAAGGGATTTTCTTGATATATTTCCAGCGGATCTTTCAGGTATGCCACCCGACAAGGATATTGACTTTGGCATTGATTTGTTACCGGGCACTCAGCCAATTTCTATTCCACCATATCATATGGCCATAACAGAGTTGAAAGAATTAAAAGAACAGTTACATGAATTGCTTGATAAGGGCTTCATTCGGCCCAGTGTATCACCTTAGGGTGCTCTTGTCTTATTTATGAAGAAGAAGGACGGTTCTATGTGGATGTGTATTGATTACCGCCAGTTGAACAAGGTTACAGTGAAGAATAGGTATCCATTGCCACGTATTGATGACCTATTTGATCAGATCCAGGGTGCCAGAGTGTTCTCTAAGATCGACTTTCGTTCAGGCTATCATCAGTTGAAGATTCGGGAGCCAGATATCCCGAAGACTGCTTTTAGGACTCTGTATGGTCATTATGGGTTTCTTGTAATGTCATTTGGGCTGACAAACGCCCCAGCAACATTTATTCATTTGATGAACAGTGTATTTCAGCCCTATCTTGATTCCTTCGTCATTGTATTTATTGACGACATTCTGGTGTATTCCCGGAGTCAGAAGGATCATGAGCAGCACTTGAGAACTGTGCTTCAGTATTTGAGAGAAAAGAAGTTATATGCAAATTTTCAAAGTGTGAATTCTAGCTTGATTCAGTAGGATTTTTGGGCCATATAGTTTCATGCGAGGGGATCAAGGTAGATCCGAAGAAGATTGAGGTAGTACAGAGTTGGTCCAGACCGTCCTCAACTATGGAGATCCGGAGTTTCCTAGGTTTGGCAGGGTATTATCGCCGATTTGTAGAGGGTTTCTCTTCTATTACTGCACCTATGACCAAATTGACCCAGAAGGGTGCTCCGTTCAGGTGGACCGAGGAATGTGAGGAGAGCTTCCAAAAGCTCAAGACAGCTTTGACTACAGCCCCAGTAATGGTATTACCTACAGGTTCTGGGTCTTATACTATGTATTGTGATGCATCGCGTATTGGTCTCGGCACAGTGTTGATGCAAGACGGTAGGGTGATTGCCTACGCGTCCACGCGTCCAGACAGCTAAAGGTACATGAGAAGAATTATCCGGTCCACGACCTTGAGCTAGTAGTTATTGTTCATGCCTTGAAGATTTGGCGGCATTATTTGGACGGTGTCCATTGTGAGGTCTACACCGATCACCAGAGTCTACAGCATCTGTTTAAACAGAAGGATCTTAATTTGCTGCAGCGGAGATGGTTGGAGTTGCTTAAGGATTATGATATCACAATTCTCTATCATCCTGGGAAGGCCAATGTAGTGGTCGATGCCCTGAGTCGTAAAGCGGAGAGTTTGGGCAGCTTAGCATATCTACCGATAGTAGAGAGGCCTTTAGCCTTAGATGTTCAGACCTTGGCCAACCAGTTTGTCATATTAGATATTTTCGAGCCGAGCCAAGTTTTGGCTTGTGTGGTTTCTCAGTCTTCTCTTTATGATCGTATCAGAGAGCGTCAATATGATGACCCCCATCTGTTTGTCCTTAAGGACACAGTTCAGCACGGTGATGCCAAGGAAGTCACTATTGGAGATAATGGTGCATTACGGATGCAGGGCAGGCTATGTGTGCCTAATGTAGATGTTTTGCGTGAGTTGATTCTCCAGGAGGCTCACAGTTCGCGGTACTCCATTCATCTAGGTGCTGCAAAGATGTATCAAGACTTGAGACAGCACTATTAGTGGAGGTGGATGAAGAAAGACATAGTGGAGTGTGTAGCTTGGTGCCTAAATTGCCAGCAGGTGAAGTATGAGCATCAACGGCCAGGTGGGTTGCTTCAGAAGTTAGAGATTCCGGAGTGGAAATGGGAGTGGATAACTATGGATTTCATTGTTGGACTTCCACGGACTCAGCGTAGGTTTGATGCAGTCTGGGTGATTGTGGATAGGCTGACCAAGTCAGCTCATTTCATTCCTGTGATGACTACCTATTCTTCCGAACAGTTGGCTCAAATTTATATCCGCGAGATCATCAGGCTTCGTGGCATACCGGTATCCATCATCTCTGACCGGGGTACACAATTTACATCATGGTTCTGGAGGGTTGTACAGTAGGAGTTAGGTACTCGGGTTGAATTGAGCACAACATTTCACCCTCAGACGGACGGACAATCCGAGCACACTATTCAAATACTGGAGGATATACTTCGCGCTTGTGTGATAGATTTTGGGGGTGCTTGGGATCAATTCTTGCCACTTGCGTAGTTTGCCTACAACAACAGTTATCAGTCGAGCATCCAGATGGCACCGTATGAGGCTCTGTATGGTAGGCGATATCGGTCTCCAGTGGGTTGGTTCGAGCCAAGGCGAGGCTAGATTATTCGGTACGGACTTGGTTCAAGATGCTTTGGAAAAGGTTAAATTGATTAAGGATCGACTTCGTACAGCCCAATCTAGACAAAAGAGTTATGCGGATCGAAAGGTTCGTGATGTTGCATTCATGGTTGGTGAGCGGGTCTTGCTCTGGGTTTTGCCTATAAAGGGTATTATGAGGTTCGGGAAAAAGGTCAAGTTGAGCCCTGGGTATATTGGGCCTTTTGAGATTTTTGAGAGAGTTGGGGAGGTGGCTTACAGACTTGTACTACCACCTAGTCTCTCGATAGTTCATCTAGTATTCCATGTTTCCATGCCCCGGAAGTATCATAGCGATCCGTCTCATGTGTTAGGCTTCAGTTCAGTTCAGATGGACAAGGATCTATCTTATGTTGAGGAACCAGTAGCTGTTTTGGACATGCAGGTTCGAAAGCTGAGGTCAACGAACATTGCTTCCATGAAGGTTTAGTGGAGGGGTCATCCGGTTGAGGAGGCTACTTGGTAGACTGAGCAGGATATGCGCAGCCGTTATTCTCATCTTTTCACCACTTCAGGTATGTCTCTATGCTCGTTCGAGGACGAACGATTGTTTTAAGAGGGGGAGGATGTAACGACCTGGCACGTCGTTTTAAAAGGTGTAGCCACATTCCCCTATTTACTGCTCATTCTGTGCTTTATAACTGTTATGTGACTTGTCGGGGTAGTCGGTTCGGGTCCGGAGAGATTTTAGAATGAATTGGAACACTTAGTTCCAAAGTTTAAAAAGTTGAAAAGGTTGGCTGGATATCGACCTATGTGTAAACGACCCCGGAATAAACTTTTGATGATTCCAATTGCTCCGTATGGTAATTTTGGACTTAGGAGCGTGTCCAAAAAATTATTTACAGGCCCGTAGTTAAATTAGGCTTGAAATGGCTAAAATAGGAATTTAAGTTTGGAAGTTTGACCAGGGAGTTGACTTTTTGATATCGGGGTCGGAATTCAGTTCAGAAAATTTTCATAGCTCTGTTATGTCATTTATGACTTGTGTGCAAACTTTGAGGTCAATTGGACTTGATTTGATAGGTTTCGACATCGAATGTAGATGTTGGAAATTCTTAAGTTTCATTAAGCTTGAATTGGGTATGATTTATAATTTTAGCGATGTTTGATGTGATTTAAGGTTTCAAATAAGTTCGTATGATATTTTAGGACTTGTTGATGTAATTAGTTGAGGTTCTGAGGGTCTCGGTTGAGTTTCGGATGGTTATCGAATCAAAATTTAGACTTAAACAGCTGTTGCAAAAGTTGCTGCAATATTTTCTGCTGGAAATTTGGGGGCAGAAATCGAAGGCTGAGGACAGAGGCCGAGGATCGAAGGCCGAAGATCGAGGCCCAGGATCGAGGCCCAAGATTGAAGGCCCAGGATTGAGACCGAGGATTGAAGGCCCAGGATCGAGGGCAACCTGGATAGACCTGTAAGTTATAAAGCAGGGGACTTCGTCCCATTTTCCAGTTTTGACAAATTGGAGCTTGGGGAGAGGCGATTTTTGGGAGATTTTAAAGAAAATATCGGGGTAAGTGTTCTTAACTCAATTATGGTTAGATTACCCAAATCCATCATTTTTTTCACCATTTAATTAGTATTTTGAGATTGAAATTGGGAAAATTTTTAGAAATTTCATAGAAACGAATTTTTGAGATTTCGGTGTTGATTCGGAGTCGGATTTGAGTGAAACTAGTATGGTTGGACTCGTAATTGAATGAGTTATCATATTTTGTGAGTTTCGTCAGATTCTGAGATGTGGGCCCCACGAGCAATTTTTGAGCTAATTTCGGATTTATTGAAAAATGTAGTATTTTCTTATAAAATTGATTCTTATAATTTTTGTTAACTATATCAAATTATTTTGGCTAGATTCGAGCCATGCAAAGTTGGATAATCGAGAAAAAGGCCTACTAATGGATTAAATTGGAGCAAGTCGAGGTAAGTGACTTGTCTAACCTTGTGTGGGGAAAAGTTTCCCTAGGATTGATATTGAAGTAATGATTGTAATGTGATGAAAGTGATATAAGGAAATGAGATATTATGAATTTATTTATGATTTGGGACGACGAGGCGGTACCTCGGGAGTACTCATGTTGTGATTTTCTTAAAGTTAAAAAATTCTATTTTGTTTCCGCGAGGTATTGTTTGCCCTTATTTTTGTGTAATTAAATGGTGACATACTACTTGATTCATTTCCATTGTCATTTTATTGTTATTACATTGTTAAACATTTTTTTATGCCTTTTATTATTTCCAGTAGGGCCTGACTTGGCCTCGTCACTACTCTACCGAGGTTAGGCTTGCCACTTACTAGGTACCGTTGTGGTGTACTCATACTACGCTTCTATACATCTATTTGTGCAGACCCAGGTACATCCTATCAGCCCAGACATCAGTGAGCTACCTGTGTACGGAGACTTCGAGGTATATCTGCCAGCGTCCGCAGACTCCGGAGTCCCCTTCTATCCTTATTATGTTATTTTCTTTAAACTCTGATATATAGAGATATTGAGGATAAATTCTTAGAAGCTTGTGACTTATTTCTAGCGAGTTTTGGGAGTTGTAATTATGTGAATTGCAGATTTATTTATTTCATATTTCAATTGTTATTCTGCATTGATAGGCTTACCTAGTCTCTAAGACTATGTGCCATCACGACATCCTACGGAGGAAATTTGGGGTCGTGACATTAAGATCTATAACAGAGACTTAATTTCACATTTCACTATTGACATTATGTGGGTATAAGGATGGTATTTCACTATTATTATGTGTATTGGAATATTTTCTGGGCGGAGCGATAATGGTGGATATAGGAGAGATAAGGGTGGCTATAGGAGTGATAATGGTGGCTATATGAGCGATAAGAGTGGCTATTAATATTATCAGGGCGGAGGGATAAGGGAGGCTATAATAGGAGTGATACTGGTGGCTATAGGAGAGATAAGGGTGGCTACTGTCAGAGATGATATGTGATAATGTAGGGTTATTGCGTTGGTAATTTTCATGTGATGTTGTGATTTTCCTTGTGTTTATTTTTATACCTTGTGCAATTTGTCTTGTTGTTGGTAAATTGATAATAGTCTGATCTATGTTGAAATTGGGAGCTTGTGGTTATTGCGAGGCGGATTATGAAATGAAATGTGGGCACGAGGTGCCGTGAGTAAATAATGATGATATTGGCACGTGAACTATCCGTGCAGTTGTAATATGAAATATGGGCACGAAGTGCCGTGAGTAAATAATGATGATATTGGCACGTGAATTGTTCGTGCAGTTGGGATATGAAATATGGGCATGAAGTGCCGTGAGTAAATAATGATGATACTGGCACGTGAACTGTCCGTGCAGTTAGATATGAAATGTGGGCACGAGATGTCGTGGTTAAATGATGATGATATTTGGCACGTGAGTTGTCCGTACGATTGTGATAGAGAAATTGGCACGAGGTGCCGTGGAAATATGAAAGTGGTATGAGACCCGTATTTTTATCATTTTGAAATGCTTTGTCACATGGTGACTTTTATTCGAAAGAGATTTATTTGAAAGAATTTTATTTGAAAGATATTTATTTTAAAGAATTATATTTGAAAAAGATTTGTAAGAGATTTATTTGAAAGTATTATATCACGAAGATTTCTATTAGAAAAACATATAGGCGAAAGATTTATATTGGAAGGACTTGATTAATTGGTTGTACTTGTATTCATTATTTGTTGCGCAATATTTATAGTGTTCTTGTCGCCCTGCTGTGTATATCACTGGTCGATTATTGTTGCCATCATTGTTATTTTTATCCTATTATTTTTGTATACTATATTGCACAGGTTATTAGACTAGTGAGTGTCTCGACTGTACCTTGTCACTACTCCACTGAGGTTAGTCTTGATACTTACTGGGTACCGACTGTGGTGTACTCATACTACACTTCTGCACATTTTTGTGTAGAGCCGGGTATTGGAGCTATCGGACTCAGACAGAGTTAAAGTGTGATCACAAGGATTCAAGGTAAAGTTGCTTGTCGTCGCAGTCCCTCGAAGTCTTTCCATTTTATTGTACTGTTAATTATTAATCAAACAGTATTGAGTATTCGATCCCTAAGATCATTTCATGTATTCCGTTAGAGTTCGTGACTCAGTATTACCAATCTTGGGAGGTTGTTATATTTGTAATTATTTTCGTTGTTGGTTTATATATAAAAACAAAGGCTTGAATTGTTATTATAATCGGCTTACCTAGTCTTACAGACTATGTGCCATCACGACGCCTGTGGTGGGATTTTGAATCGTGACAAGTTGGCATCAGAGCTCTAGGTTCATAGGTTCTACGAGTCACGAATGAGTTTAGTAGAGTCTTGCGGATCGGTACGGAGACGTCTGTACTTATCTTCGAGAGGCTATAGAGCTAGTAGGAAAATTTCCACTTCTTTTATTCCTTATCGTGCGACATTTATTCAGCTTGAAGCATATATATTATGTTCTTTTGCATCCACTCGTGTATGAAATTGCGCACTCGATATCAACTATACGCCAACGGTTTGTGATACCACAAAGGGGTTATAAGGGATCCAGGGTTGCTCAACCATTGTTACCACGTGTCGTCCAGATCGAGGATGCAGAAGTATTGTGAGATCATTCAGTTGTGCATATGGGGATGCAGCAGGTTCCGACATCTGGTTGATAAGTACGATCTTAAGAAGGTTTAATTAGTTGCCTAATCGTCACAATCGTGGTAGGGTCATGAGGTGGTTATATATTTGAAGATAGTTGGTAGTATTAGAGACTATGTGGTTCGTATGGGACTTCTATTTAGCGAAGGGTACATACTAGCAGCCAAGACACTAGAGGAAAGGATTTAACTATCACGAGGATGACATGTGCCAAATAAATGGTTTGAGGTGTCTTATGACTGATGTCGTACGAGCGATAAATGTTAGTATTGTGGATCATCGGAATGTGTCTTATGGCTTTGCGCCAAGTGAGGGGAGTTCACTATCAACGATCAGATTGCGGGGTCATATGTTATATCAGTTTGGCTTGAGATGTATTTATATGGTATTGAAAGGTTCTCTGAAACTTGTATATGATTAAAAGCTGAGATTTGTATGGGATGATGCTGGGACTTGCGGTATTCCCGCGTCTTCGGTAATTCTACATTTCAGTATCAGTGGGGTCATGGAAACAGTTTCAGAATACTCGAGGTATTCCAGTAAGTTCTTTTAATGCACCACCGACATGAGGTTCCTATAATAGTTATTCCAGTTATCCAGCACAGACTCAGTATGAGCAGCCGAACCCGCAGAGGGGTTATTATCAGTGTGGTGATACTAGGTATATCATGAGAGATTGTCCCAAACTTGGGAGAGGCGGATTTCATCAGAACACTCAGGCTATGGGCCCCAATGTAGTTACTACCCCACGTGCACAACCAGTTAGAAGTGGAGGACATGCGGGTAGAGGGCGCCCTAGAGGGAGAGGCCCAGCCCGTTGATATATTTGCTATGGTGTGTCTGAGGTCACTACACCAGATGGTGTCGTTATAGGTATGATCCTGATTTGTTATAAAAGGATATTTTTCCTTAATTTGATTTGGTTCTTAATATTGAGGTGAGTCCTCCTATTATGCTCCCGCTTATGGGTGAGTTTCGTAATTTTGTAAACCACTTATATGTTTATCCCTGTTGGGAGATTCGATGATGTTAGCCCGTATCTATAATTTTTTATTTTGTACACTATTGAGGACTATAAGTCCAAAAGTGACTTTCTATTACTCTCTGCAGTGGGTTTCGATGTGATTTCGAAATAATTGAATTCAATTTTATGAATTATATGTCCTATCGGTATGAGGGTTCATTATGTGTTGTGGAAAAAAAATTGTTTATGAAATTTATTGAAAAGAAGAAAGAAGGGAAATTGAAAATTTCAATTGGCACAATGTGCAAAATACTTGTGATTCGAAGTTGCGGATGAGATCCTCGTATTTTTATATGATGTGAAATATTTAAACGGGGCTACAAACTGCGGTGGAAGTTATATAAGGACGAGGTCCTTGTGGTAAAATATTTATGAGTTTAAATTCTCTCTTTGTGAAATTTAATTTGTACTATAGTACTTATAGGGAGTCATGCTTGATAGGATTATATGATAATTCTTTTATGTGTTTATGTGCCATAATTGTGCTGTAATTATTAAGTTTTAACCTACGAGGTGAGTGCCCAGGTGGCGTTAAATGTGACTCGTTAATCCGAATAAATAATTATGAGGTCTTCATGCCTCGCGTGTTGTCGTTAGTGTTGTGAAAATTAGATATGAGATTTTGGTTAAGATGAGATTAATTGAGGATGCTAAAGTTAATTATAAACAACTATTATGACCAGAGATGTGGTTATGGACATACGTATGATGTGTGCGTAGGCATGAGTTACTACAGCCAGTTGAGACTAATACCGTGTGTTGATTATAGGAATTTGATATTGATTGGAGTGTAAGGAATTGGCTTTAAAGCTTATAAGTGTGCATAAAAGAAATAATCTCCGCTGAGATGATGTTGTCTGACCCTGTTAAATTTACGGTGCGTAGAATCACCCGTGAGTATGTGTGAAATAATGCACTCAGTAATTTAATGTCATCAGAATAATTCTTGGCACATTCGAGGACGAACGTATGTTTAAGAGGGGAGGAATGTAACGACCTGACATGTCATTTTAAGAATTTATGCCCCATTCAGTTACATAAGGTCCCGAGCAACTTCGTAATACGTATTATGACTTACGTGTGCGGTCGTTTGATTTTCGGAAGATTCAGAATTTAAATTGAAAGAACAATTTTTATTTTTGAAGCTTAAATGAAAAGAGTTGACCGGAGTTTGACTTTTGAGCAAATGACTCTGGAATGAAATTTTGATAATTCCAATAGGTCTGTATGATGATTTCGGATTTGGGCGTATGTTCGGGTCAAGTATCAGGTGGCCCAGGAGTATTTTGGTGCCTATTACTGAATGTTGGAATTTTTAAAGTTTAAGAATTTCTTAAGTTTGGATTAAAGTAGATTTTGATGTTATCGATATCCGTTTGGGCTTCTGAGCCTAGGAACAGCTCTGCATGGTGATTCTGGTCTTAGGGTAGCGTCTGAATATGGATTTGGAAGTCTGTAGGTCATTTCGGGGTCATTTGGCGAAAGTTAAAAATTTGAAGGTTTTTGGAAAGTTTTACGGGGAGTGGACTTTGTCATATCGGGGTCAGATTCCGATTCCGGAAGTGGGAGTAGGTCCGTAAGGTCAATTATGACTTGTGTGCAAAATTCAAGGTCAATCTGAATTAATTTGATAGGTTTCGGTATCGAATGTAGAAGTTTGAAGTCTTGGGTGTTTTGATGATGCTGGTTGCTGGTTCTGGTGTTGTTCTTCGCATTCGCGAGGAGCCTCTCGCATTCGCGAAGAAGGATTTTGATGTTGGGACTTTGTTCTACGCGTTCGCGAAGAAGAAATTTTTGTTGTCCCTCGTCTGATTTTGGAGGATCATATCTCGCAATCTATAAGGAATCTAACGATGATCTAAAAATGAAAGTTGTATCCCCTTGTGTCTAGTTTTCAGAAAGGTAAACTATTTATCATTTGGAGTTATGTGCAAAAAGTTATGGTGGATAAACTACAGGCTATCTCGGAAGAGTTTGGAAATCTCTGTTGCACAGGGCTGACTTTGGAAGCTTATATCTCGCAATCTATAAGGAATTGGGAGATGAGCAACAAATGAAAGTTATAGCTCTTGGAGTCTAGTTTTCAGAAAGTTAAACCATTAATCATTTAAAGTTTTGTATAAAACATTATGACCATTATACTAAAGGCTATCTAAGAAGAGTTTGAAAATGGCTGTTGGAGAATTTGTTCATCGCGAACGCGGGGGGAGGGTCGCGAACGCGAAGAACAAACCCCTGGGCAGAAGAATAAAGTCTAAATTCGTCTCATTCTTCCATTTTTGGACTAAGGAAGCTCGGGTGAGGCGATATTTCGAGAGTTGTTCAAGGAAAACATTGAGGTAAGAATTTCTAACTTGGTTTTGGTTAAATTACATGAATCTATTGTTGTTTTTATCACTAAATTAGTGAACTGGGTTGAAAATGGTAGAAATCCTCTAGACTTTAATTTAAGATTTGAAGGGCAATCCGTTATTGGAATTTGATAAAATTGATATGGGTGGACTCGTAATTGAATGGATTTTCGGATTTTGTGAGTTTCGTCGGATTCCGAGACGTTGGCCCCAAGGGCAATTTTTGAGTTAAATTTTGGATTTTTGTTGGAAAAATTATATTTTCATATGGAATTAATTCCTATAATTAGTATTGACTGAATTGAATTAATTTTGATAGATTTGAGCTATCCGGAGGTCAATTCAAGCAAGAAGGTAATTTTGGAATATCGGCCTAACTACAAAAAAAAAAGTAAGTAACTTGCCTAACCTTGAGTGGGAGAATTACTCCTTAGGCATCGAGTCTTATGTGCCATTTGTGAAATGTGAAAAACCATGTACGCGAGGTGACGAGTACGTACTCGGGCTTATATGTGCAAAATTGATTGGGTTAAAGTCTTAGGCATATTGTGTAGTAAATTGGATAATTGTTGGCATTTATTAAATCATCTATTTGCCATGCCTCAATTCGCATTTGTTAAATTTGTTTTTATGTGACAATTTGATGTGGTTATTGCTTGTATATTTATGTGAATTCTGTGGGTATGGTGATTTGATATTTCCTGGAAATAATTATATTATGGATTTTCCATCTGCAAATAATTAATGAAATAAGTTTAAACCGAGGCATTATATAATTATCAAGAATTTGGATTAATGAAGGCGTTGCCCTATACTGAGTATTTTCCATCTCTGTTGTTGTTTTGAGGTTTTATACACATTGTGTGGAGCCTTTGGCTATTTGTTGTGAAATTAATTTATTTTGTTATATTTTTGGAATTGGTTGTGGCCATTGGGCAAATTGTGATATGAATTAATTTTGTTATGTTGCCGTGATAATATTCCGTATAAATTGATGTGTTATTTGAATTATTATTTTTAGGATATAAGGATGGCATTTCACTGTTGACATTATGTGGGTATAAGGATGGCATTTCACTATTGTTATGTGTGTTGGGATATTGTCTGGGCGGAGCGATAAGGGTGGCTATAGGAGAGATAAGGGTGGATATAGGAGCGATAAGGGTGGCTATAGGAGTGATAAGAGTGACTATTTGTAATGACCCGACCTGTCGTTTTGAGTATCACAACCTTATTTTCCCATTTACTACTCAATTTGGGCTTTACAATTATTGTGTGACTTGCCGGGGTAATTGGTTCGAGTTCGGTGAGGTTTTGGAATGAATTGGAACACTTAGTTCCAAGGTTTAAAGCTTAAGTTAAAATATCGACCGGATGTCGACTTATGTGTAAACAACCCCGGAATGGAGTTTTGATAATTTAAATAGCTCCGTATGGTGATTTTGGACTTGGGAGCGTGTCCGAAAAATTATTTGAAGGTTTGTAGAGGAATTAGGCTTGAAATGGCGAAAGTTGATTTTTTTTTTTTGGAAAGTTTGATCGGGGGGTTGACTTTTTGATATCAGGGTCAGAAAAAGATTCCGGAAATTGGAATAGGTCTGTTATGTCATTTATGACTTGTGTGCAAAATTTGAGGTCAATCGGACTTGATTCGGTAGTTCTCGACATCGAATGTAGAAGTTGGAAATTTCATAATAGACTAAAGTCAAGTGAGTTCGCGCAAGACCTAACTTCAAATGAGCATAACTCTCATGATACGAAGTGTTATATGGTTTATTACCTATAAAATGAAAGATATTTGAGTCTAGTTTCTAACGCTTCAAACCATTCATCATTTGGACATTCCTACAAGAAGTTAAGACCAAATTATCAAAAGCTAAAAAAAATGCGATTATGCGGCAAATTGTGCGACCGCAAATCAATTATGCGAGCCGCAAAATAGGTTTGCGACCCGCAAAATGGTCGCCGATATGCCCAGCGCACACCACTTTTGGGCATTAGTTTTGCGATCCATTGTGCGACCCACATACCTATCTGGCGGTGCATTGTGCGATCGCATACCTATTTTCGGAGGGGTAATTTTTCTATTTTTATAACCCGACCCCATTTTGATAAATAGGCTTTAGGGCTTATTTTGGGGAAATTATCTGATGATTTTAGAGAGAAGTGAGAGTGTTCTAGAGAGAGGAAGTAGATGAAGTATCTTGTTCATCAAATTCTTGTCCAAGCCTTGAAATCCAACAAGAAATCCCTCAAGTTCTTCGTCAAAGAGGTAAGGTTCTATCCCCTAATCTTCAATTTTGAGTTTGGGTAATGATGAGTTATTAAGAGTATTTTTTTTGGGTGTAAGAGTATTATTTATACGTATCAATAAGGTTTATAGAAAGAGTGTTGAATTCAAATGGGTAAAGATTGGGTTGAAAATGGTAGAAATCTTCAAAGATTTCAATTGAAGATTTGAGAATCGAGTTGATGTCGGAATTTGGTGAAATTTATATGGTTGGACTCGTGGTTGGATGAGCGTTAATATTTTATAACTTTTGTCGGGTTCTGATATGTGGGCCCCACGGGCAATTTTTGGGGCTTAATTTCGGATTTTGTGGAAAATATTAGTATTTTGATATGGAATTAATTCCTATAAATTTTATGGGCTGAATCAAATTAATTGTGACTAGATTTGAGCCGTTCGGAAGTTGATACGCGCAGAATGGGATTTCTGGAGCATTGTTTAGCTTGCTCGGCATTGGATTTGGCTTGTTCGAGGTAAGTAACTCTTCTAATCTTGGAGCTGAGGGTATGAACCCTGAATATATGTATTATGTAAATTGTTGGGAGGTGACGCACATGCTAGGTGACGGGCGTGTGGGCGTGCATTATAGAAGTTGTGACATAATTGTATCTATGGAATTTTGTAGTTAAATAATCTTAGCATTTTCCATGCGGTTTTATATGTTAAAGAAATTGAGCTGAAAAGCATATTAAAAAATATGTTGAGGCTATGTGCCAGTATTTTGGGACCCACAGAGTTCATATTTGTTGTGAGTTATTTGTTTTAAATTGAAAATTCATACTCAGTCATATTCATTTCATTACATATCATATCTCAGTTTCTATTGTTATTTATTGATACATCATATCATTATTTTGGGCTATTCTCATGACATTGTGGGCCCACGAGAGAGAGACTGGAGAGATTGATGACTGAGGGAGGCCGAGGGCCTGATTGTAAGGATATTTTTAGGATTGGGTTGCACGCCGCAGCAGGCCATATTGGCTTTATATATAGTATTACTATTTTGTGGATCGGGGTTGCCCGCCTGCAGCAGGCCTTATTGGATTATTATGGCACATGAGTTGTCCGTGCGGATTCTGATATGATATTATAGCACGTGAGTTATCCGTGCAGCACGTGAGTTGTCCGTGCAGATTATAGCGCTTGGATTGTAGGAGCCCCTCCGGAGTCTGTACACACCCTCAGTGAGCGCAGGTACCTACTGAGTGCGAGTGCCGAGTGCTGAGTGACTGGGAGGCATGAGAGATGGTGAGGTATGCCAGAGGGGCTGTTTACGAGTGATAATGAGGTAAGCCCTAGGGGCTGTATACGAGTGATTGTGAGATCTGCCCGAGGGGCTGTTTATGATTATATCATTGAGTTGCATTACATTGGCATGCACACATGACATACATGCATAGAGATGTATTTCCTCATGTTGTATTGCATCACATCATTCATGATTTTTCATACATTTTTGACAGATGGGGATAGTGATGCATTTGTTTTTACACGGGTTATCTGTAAAGAAAATGAAACATCTCATTTATTATTGAAAGGATTTTGGGAAAATTATGATTTTCAAACTTATTCATATTTTTGGCAACTTCGGTAAATGATTTGGGTTTTCACTGATGTACTTGAAAGGAAGAACTATTATCTTTGAAATCATGATTTAGCTGAGCATTTTATTTTTGAGTTACCTTTGGTATTATTTACTTTACATTGTTATGGACTGTTGTGGACTATTGGTTTTGGACCCGACCTTGGTGGAAACTCGTCACTACTTTCAACCTAAGGCTAGGTTTGTTACTTACTCAGTACATGGGATCGGTTGTACTGATATTACACTTCTGCACATTGGGTGCAGATGTTGGCTGTTGTTGTTGCTATGCTCGATGGTTGCCGAATTTGAAGATGTACCTCCGTTTCTATTGTAGCTGCCTCTTGTTCATGGTAGCCTTAGATTATAAAAATACTCTGTTTATGTATTTTTCAAACAGAAGATGTATTTACTTCATATCAGCTTTGTAAATTCTATTCTTAGAAGCTTATGATTTGTACTATCAGTTCTTGGGAAATGTATAAAATTAAGATCTTTATTTACTTAAATTTCTTAAATAATTATTATTGGAATTGAACAGTTGAAAGTTGGCTTACCTAGCGCGTTGGGTTAGGTGCCATCATGACTAGTTGAATTTTGGATCGTGACAGACTGGTATCAGAGCCCTAGGTTTATAGTTTCTATAAATCATGAGCAAATATCTCGTAGAGTCTTGCGGATCGGTATGATTTCGTCCATACTTATCTTCGAGAGGCTACAGGGCATTTAGGATAATTTTCCATATTCTTTCTTTATCGTGCGAAATTGATTTAGCTTGAAATATAACTCTTTGAATTCCTTCCACGCATTCTTATGCACACATGAGCGCTCGGTATCAGCTGTGTATCGTCGGCTTATGATTTCAAAGATGATGTGCGAGATGTGTATTCTATGATTTAGTGATGGGCCAGTCTGGAGGACTTGAGGCCATGGTTAGACCGCAGTTTAAGCTCGGTAGCTTCAGTTATAACTTGTACATTTGGAATCATATGTCCGGTAATGTTCCTACAGATGGAATTTATGGATCGATGAGCGGTGGAATGGCCTTGTGATGAGTACGATGAAACTGCGGGATGTGTTAAGACACATTGAATGTGACGAGAAGTGTTTTCGTAAAATATAAAGGAAAGGCCATTTGGTACTTGATTTTCGTTTTGATGTGACGTACAGTCTCGAGTATGAATATTTTGAAGGATCTTTTACATTGTTAAATTTTGGGACAAATTAAATTCTCATGTCTGGTTAATGAGTTTGGACTCAGATAGACTAAGTGATTGCATAGTAATTGTGACTGTGAAAAGATATAACAAGATGCCAATTTGAGGCTAAGGAGGTGGGTTATCTCCTAGAGAGTAATCTACGTAAGTATGTTCCTTATATGTGAGTGGGGAGTTTATTTTCTGCCAGCAGGGCGTATGTGTGGAGATTTGAATTTAAATCTGGCTGAGAAAGTTGACTTGAGTGTCAAGAGAATGATTGCGAGTTTAGTGGATGATTTGGGGTATTTTGTTTTATGATTGCGTTGCATGAGTTTGAGAAGAAGTTTTGTTGAATTGACTGTGGCATTATGGCAGTAATAGAGTATTGATATTGTGAGTTATAGAATGTTTAAATCTATGGTTTTGAGCCAAGTGGGGGAGCCTGCTATTGATAATTCAATTTCATGGTTATATGTAATTGTTTAGTTTTGGGCTGAGTCATAGTGGTGGGTTAGTTATGACTTGCAGAAGTTGAGATCGAGGATGACTCGAATAAGGAAATTCCTGGATATGGGTTATATTGAACTTATGAGTATATGAAAATTGTGGGATGAGTGAGTTGTTATTTGTGAATGATGTAGTGCGTACAGAGTATGAATTTGATAGGTGGTATTAAAGTAGAGTTACTTCTTGGAGTGTTGTTGTGCTAATGGGGCACATGTCGTTTGGCCCATTTAGGAGGTGTAATATGGATTTGAACAAATGGGATGACTCTCGAGAAAGTTCTAGTGGATTCGAGATTTAATATGTAACAATTGAGAATATTTGGCGGATTTGTTTATATCTAAATATGAGATTTAAGTTGGATGGTCTTGAGAATTGTGGCATTTTTATATATCATTATGGATTTTATATTTCGGTATCAGGAAGGTGAATGAAACGGCCTTAGACTCAAATAAGGTATTTTCAGAGTGGGTGTTTCGGTTGTGGTATTTATAGGGGTAATTATAATGTGGTGGGACTCTACAGATGTTTTGGTGGCAATATTCTTGGGTTTGGTGACCTACGTGGTTTGGTCGAGTTAGAGGAATTTAGTTCTAAGGGCTTGATTATGTGTAAATGGATTCCAAAGTATTCTTGATGGTTTCTACCGGTGTGGAGAACGTGTTGTGTATTGTGATTTCCTTCTGGAAAGAAGCAAGAGAAAGGTTTCTAACAAAAAGGGTACGTAAATTATTGGTGACTCAAAGTTGATAATGGGATTCTTGTGCTTGTCACATGATGGAATAATAGATGTGGTGTGTTGTGCGGGATTAGGATTTACATGTACAAGGTGACAGTTCAGTCTTGAAGAGAAGGTAACGAATGTTGGACAACATGGTCAGTTTCAAATATTTTGATGAATGTTATAACTACTCGGTAATTCCTGATAAAGGTGCGCATTTCAGAAGGCGCATTGTATTTTGACTTACGGATGTATAAATTAGTATTGCGGTACTCACATGGTTGATAGACTACTAATATTCAAATTTTTCCAAGTGGCACGGAAGAACTTTTAAAGTATTTCTCGTGGGATGATCGTGTATGAGAGAGTTATTAGGCATTCAGGCAGTAGATGGAATCAAATATGGTGATTCGTGTGTTCTATGGATTTGGAGATTGGGAGTTCTCAGGAGCAGATTATTTCATGGTTGTGGACTGTGAAGTTGTGGCCGGAGCTAGCCAGATGATAGGATGTATTATGAATCAGTCGCAGTGAATTTTCGGAGGGCTATTTGTCTAATTGTGGGTGACCAGAGTTGATTTGGGGTCCATTGTTAGGCCCAATTAAGATGTGTATTCTATACTGAGCCAGAATGGTTGGCTCCATACTGCTATTGTTGAGGGGTGTGTCATTCGGTTGATGTTAAACTTATTCGTGTTCTAAAATGATCTGTGAGTTACTCCTTTATGCTACGAGGAGTTGTGATTCATTGGTTATGTGCACATATAGTGCGGTTCTATTTGAGCCTTATAACAGAATTTGAGCGTGATGAGTATTTGGGTATTGGATGATCGATAGCGTAATGGTTATATCCTTTTAGGTTTCGTGTGGCATTTTTGTCATTTGCCTCTCCGTCGTTATTAATTTGGAGCAGGGTGGCTCGGGGTATATAATATGGACCAATGTTTGGATGGGGTCACGTATTGCAGCGGAGTTATGTTAAGATATGAACCTTGTGTTAGAATCGGGTGATGGTTCTACGGTGTATGATGAATTTTTAGCGTTTCGTTGTGGCGGTACTTGTTAATATGGCAGGGCAGTTCTCTCATTTAAGTTATTTTCCATGACTGGGTATATTTGAATTGTTGTGTATTGGTGCACGGATGACACGGGTTGTGGATCTGAGTTATATTGGTGCAGCATGTCTATGGAATAGTTGTGTTTAGTAATATAAGGTCATTGGACCTAGAATGAGTACTATCAGGTTTGATTTCGGTATATTCGGGAGTATAATATTGAAAGTCGGCTCAGAAAGTGATTATGGTTCTGGTTGGGGCAAGAGAGCTCCGTGACTTGTTGATCTGGTAAGTGGTCATGAAATTTCGCGTGTTTCTTTTATCATCAACAGTGTACGAAGGTTTTGGGATGAGGTTTGGTTCGATATGGGTTTAATACTAGTATGTGGTTGGTTTTGGAGTAATCACTGTGATCAGGAATGGTGCTACGAGCATGCGAGTTGTGTAATATGTCAGGTGATTATGTTTGTGGTTATGGTGATGGTTATGGCTTGATACAGCTTGTTCAAACTCATACAGTGTGTAAATGTAAGATTCGTGTCTTGAAAGAAATTCTGAAGGTTGGGAATTGAATTCCAAGGGTTTTGGGCTAAGGTTAAATTAAGGATTTTCAGTCGTATTGTGTTGCCAAGCCTATATGGAATAGGGTGACGTGAGATCAGCCCCGGGTATGTGCGTGGTAAGGTGAAATAGAGATTTGAAGGTTAAGAACAACTCTTGGCACGTTCGAGGACGAACGTATGTTTAAGTGGGGGAGAATGTAATGACCTGACCGGTCGTTTTGAGTATCACAACCCTGTTTCCCCATTTACTACTCAATTTGGGCTTTACAATTGTTGTGTGACTTGCCGGGGTAATTGGTTTAGGTTCGGTGAGGTTTTGGAATGAATTGGAACATTAGTTCTAAGGTTTAAAGCTTAAGTTAAAATAGCGACTGGATGTCGACTTATATGTAAATGACCCCGGAATGGAGTTTTGATGATTTCAATAGCTCCGTATGGTGATTTTAGACTTAGGCGCGTGTCCGAAAAATTATTTGGAGGTCCGTAGTGGAATTAGGCTTGAAATGGCGAAAGTTGAATTTTTTTTTTGGAAAGTTTGACAAGGGGGTTGACTTTTTGATATCGGGGTTGGAATACGATTCCGGAAATTGGAATACGTCCGTTATGGAATTTATGACTTGTGTGCAAAATTTGAGGTCAATCGGACTTGATTCGATAGGTTTCGGCATCGAATGTAGAAGTTGAAAATTTCATAATAGACTAAAGTCAAGTGAGTTCGCACAAGACCTAACTTCAAATGAGCATAACTCTCATGATACGAAGTGTTATATGGTTTATTACCTATCAAATGTAATATCTTTCAGTCTAGTTTATAACGCTTCAAACCGTTCGTCATTTGGACATTCCTACTAGAAGTTATGACCAAATTACCAAAAGCTGAAAAAATGCGATTATGCGGCAAATTGTGCGATCGCAAATCAATTATGCAAGCCGCAAAACAGGTTTGCGACCCACAAAATGGTCGCCGATATGCCCAGCGCACACCACCTTTGGGCATCAATTTTGCGATCCATTGTGCGACCCGCATACCTATTTGGCGGTGCATTGTGCGATCGCATACCTGTTTTCGGAGGAGTAATTTTTCTATTTTCATAACCTGACCCCATTTTGATAAATAGGCTTTAGTGCTTATTTTGGAGAAATTATCTGATAATTTTAGAGAGAAGTGAGAGTATTCTAGAGAGAGGAAGTAGATGAAGTGTCTTGTTCATCAAATTCTTGTCCAAGCCTTGAAATCCAACAAGAAATCCCTCAAGTTTTTCATCAAAGAGGTAAGGTTCTAACCCCTAATCTTCAATTTCGAGTTTGGGTAATGATGGATTATTCAGAGTATGATTTTTGGGTGTAAGAGTATTATTTATACGTATCAATAAGGTTTATGGAAAGAGTGTTGAATTCAAATGGGTAAAGATTGGGTTGAAAATGGTAGAAATCTTCAAAGATTTCAATTGAAGATTTGAGAATCAAGTTGATATCAGAATTTGGTGAAATTTATATGGTTGGACTCGTGTTTAGATGGGCATTAATATTTTGTAACTTTTGTCGGGTTCCGATACGTGGGCCCTACGGGCAATTTTTGGGGCGTAAGTTCGGATTTTGTGGAAAATATTAGTATTTTGATATGGAATTAATTCCTATAAATTTTGTGGGTTGAATCAAATTAATTGTGACTAGATTCGAGCCGTTCAGAAGTTGATACGCACAGAATGGGATTTATGGAGCATTGTTTAGCTTGCTCGACATTGAATTTGGCTTGTTCGAGGTAAGTAACTCTTCTAATCTTGGAGCTGAGGGTATGAACCCTGAATATATATATATTATGTGAATTGTTGGGAGGTGACGCACATGCTAGGTGATGGGCGTGTGGGCGTGCACTATAAAAATTATGACATAATTGTATCTGTGAAATTTTGTAGTTAAATAATCTTGGCATTTTCCATGCGGTTTTATATGTTAAAGAAATTGAGCTGAAAAGCATATTAAAAAATATGTTGAGTCTATGTGCCAGTATTTTGGGACCCACAGAGTTCATATTTGTTGTGAGTTATTTGTTTTAAATTGAAAATTCATACTCAGTCATATTCATTTCATTACATATCATATCTCAGTCTCTGTTGTTATTTATTGATATATCATATCATCATTTTTGGGCTATTCTCATGACATTGTGAGCCCATGAGAGAAAGACTGGAGAGATTGATGACTGAGGGAGGCCGAGGGCCTAATTGTGAGGATACTTTTGGGATCGGATTGCATGCCGCAGCATGCCATGTTAGCTTTATATATATTATTACTATTATGTGGATCGGGCTGCCCGCCTGCAGCGGGCCTTATTGGCTTATTATGGCACGTGAGTTGTCCGTGCGGATTCTGATATGATATTATAGCACGTGAGTTGTCCGTGCAACACGTGAGTTGTCCTTGCAGATTATAGCGCTTGGGATGTAGGAGCCCCTCCGGAGTTTGTACACACCCTCAGTGAGCGCATGTACCTACTGAGTGCGAGTGACGATTGCTGAGCGACTGTGAGGCATGAGAGATGGTGAGGTATGCCCGAGGGGCTGTTTACGAGTGATGGTGAGGTAAGCCTGAGGGGTTGTATACGAGTGATTGTGAGGTATGCCCGAGGGGCTGTTTATGATTTTATCATTGAGTTGCATCGCATTGGCATGCACACATGACATACAGGCATAGAGATGTATTTTCTCATGTTGTACTGCATCACATCATTCATAATTTTTCACACATTTTTGACAGATGGAGATAGTGATGCATTTGTTTTTACACGGGTTATCTGGAAAGAAAATGAAACATCTCATTTATTATTGAAAGGATTTTGGGAAAATTATTGTTTTCAAACTTATTCATATTTTTGGCAACTTCGGTAAACGATTTGGGTTTTCACTGATGTACTTGAAAGGAAGAACTATTATCTTTGAAATCATGATTTAGCTGAGGAATTTATTTTCGAGTTGCTTTTGGTATTATCTGCTTTATGTTGTTATGGACTGTTGTGGACTATTAGTTTTGGACCCGACCTTGGTGGAAGCTCGTCGCTACTTTCAACCTAAGGCTATGTGTGTTACTTATTCAGTACATGGGGTCGTTGTACTGATACTACACTTCTGCACATTGCGTGCAGATATTGGTTGCTGTTGTTGTTGTGCTCGATGGTTGCCGGATTTGAAGATGTACCTGCGTTCCTATTGTAGCTGCCTCTTGTTAATGGTAGCCTTAGATTATAAAAAAAACTCTGTTTATGTACTTTTCAAACAGAAGATGTATTTACTTCATATCAGCTTTGTAAATTCTATTCTTAGAAGCTCATTATTTGTACTACTAGTTCTTGGAAAATGTATAAGATTAAGATCTTTATTTACTTAAATTGCTTAAATAATTATTATTGGAATTGAATAGTTAAAAGTTGGCTTACCTAGCGGGTTGGGTTAGGTGCCATCACGACTAGTTGGATTTTGGGTCGTGACACTATTGATATTGTCAGGGCGGAGGGATAAGGGATGTTATTATAGGAGTGATACTGGTAGCTATAGGAGAGATAAGGGTGGCTATTGTCAGGGATGATATGTGATAATGTGGGGTTATTGCGTTGGTAATTTTCATGTAATTTTATGTTTTTCCTTGTGTTTATTTTTATACCTTCTGCAATTTGTCTTGTTGTTGATAAATTGATAATAGTCTGATCTATGTTGAAACTGGGAGCCTGTGGCTATTGCCAGGCAGATTATGAAATAAAATGTGGATACGAGGTGCCATGAGTAAATAATGATGATATTGGCACGTGAACTGTCCGTGCAGTTATGATATGAAATATGGGCATGAAGTGCCGTGAGTAAATAATGATGATATTGGAACGTGAACTGTTCATGCAATTGTGATATGAAATATGGGCACGAAGTGCCGTGAGTAAATAATGATGATATTGGCATGTGAATTGTTCGTACAGTTGTGATATGAAATATGGGCACGAGGTACCGTGGTTAAATGATGATGATATTTGGCACGTGAGTTGTCCGTGCGGTTTTGATAGAGAAATTGGCACGAGGTGCCGTGAAAATATGAAAGTGGGCCGAGGCCCGTATTTTTATGATTTTGAAATGCCGTGTCACATGGTGACTTTTATTCGAAAGAGATTTATTTAAAAGAATTTTATTTGAAAGATATTTATTTGAAAGAATTATATTTGAAAAAGATTTGAAAGAGATTTATTTGAAAGAGATTTATTTGAAAATATTATATCCCGAAGATTTCTATTTGAAAAACATATAGGCGAAAGATTTATATCGGAAGGACTTGATTAATTGGTTGTACTTATATTCATTATTTATTGCGCAATATTTATGGTGTTCTTGTCGCCCTGCTGTGTATATCACTAGTTGATTATTGTTGCCATCATTATTATTTGTTTCCTATTATTTTTATATACTATATTGCACAGGTTATTAGACTAGTGAGTGTCTCGACTGTACCTCATCACTACTCCACTGAGGTTAGCCTTGATACTTACTGGGTACCGACTGTGGTGTATTCATACTACACTTCTGCACATTTTTGTACAGAGCCGGGTATTGGAGCTATCGGACTCAGACAGAGTTAAAGTGTGATTGCAAGGATTCAAGGTAAAGTTGCTTGGTCATCGCACTCCCTTGAAGTCTTTCTATTTTATTGTACTGTTAATTATTAATCAAACAGTATTGAGTATTCGATCCTTGAGATCATTTCATGTATTCCGTTAGAGTTCGTGACTCAGTATTACCAATCTTGGGAGGTTGTTATATTTGTAATTATTTTCGTTGTTGGTTTATATATAAAAAACAAAGGCTTGAATTGTTATTATAACCGGCTTACCTAGTCTTACAGACTATGTTCCATCACGATGCATGTGGCTGGATTTTGGGTCGTGACAAGTTGGTATCAGAGCTCTAGGTTCATAGGTTCTACGAGTCACGAACGAGTTTAGTAGAGTCTTGCGGATTGGTACGGAGACGTCTGTACTTATCTTCAAGAGGCTATAGAACTAGTAGGAAAATTTTCACTTTTTTCATTCCTTATCGTACGATATTTATTCAGCTTGAAGCATATATCTTATGTTCTTTTGCATCCACTCGTGTATGAAATTGCGCACTCGATATCAACTATGCGCCAACGGTTCGTGATACTACATAGGGGTTATAAGGGAGCCAGGGTTGCTCAACCATTGTTACCACATGTCGTCCAGATCGAGGATGCAGAAGTATTGTGAGATCATTCAGTTGTTCACATGGGGGTACAGCAGGTTCTGATATCTGGTTGATAAGTACGATCTTAAGAAGGTTTAATTAGTTGCCTAATCATCATAATCGTAGTAGGGTCACGAGGTGGATGTATATTTGAAGATAGTTGGTAGTATTAGAGACTATGTGGTTCGTATGAGACTTCTATTTAGCGAAGGGTACATACTAGCAGCCAAGACACTGGAGGAAAAGAGTTTAACTATCACGAGGATGACATGTACCAAATAAATGGTTTGAGGTGTCCTATGATTGGTGTCGTACGAGCGATAAAGGTTAGTACTGTGGATCATCGGAATGTGTCCTATGGCTTCGCACCAAGTGAGGGGAGTTCACTATCAACGATCAAATTGCGGGGCCATATGTTATATCAGTTTTGGCCTGAGATGTATTTATGTGATATTTAAAGGTTCTCCAAAACTTGTATATGATTAAAAGCTGAGATTTGTATGGGATGATGCTGGGACTTGCAGTATTCCCGCGTCTTCAGTAATTCTACATTTCAGTATCAGCGGGGTTATGGAAACAATTTTAGAATACTCGGGGTATTCCAGTAAGTTCTTTTAATGCACCACCGGCACGAGGTTCCTATAATGGTTATTCCAGTTATCCAGCATAGACTCAATATGAGCAGCCAAACCCACAGAGGGGTTGTTATCAGTGTGATGATACTAGGTATATCATAAGAGATTGTCCCAGACTTGGGAGAGGCGGATTTCATCAGAACACTCAGGCTATAGGCCCCAATGAAGTTACTACCCCACGTGCACAACCAGTTAGAGGTGGAGGACAGGCGGGTAAAGGGCGCCCTAGAGGGAGACGCCCAGCCCGTTGATATACTTGTTATGGTGTGTCTGAGGTCACTACACCAGATGGTGTCGTTATAGGTATGATCTTGATTTGTTATAAAAGGATATTTTTTCTTAATTTGATTCGGTTCTTAATATTGAGGCGAGTCCTCCTATTATGCTCCGTTTATGGGTGAGTTTCATAATTTTGTAAACCATTTATATGTTTATCCCTGTTGGAAGATTCGATGATGTTAGCCCGTATCTATCATTTTTTATTTTGTACACTATTGAGGACTATAAGTCCAAAAATAACTTTCTATTACTCTCTACAGTGGGTTTCGACTTGATTTCGGAATAATTGAATTCAATTTTATGAATTATATGTCCTACCGGTATGAGGGCTCATTATGTGTTGTGAAAATAAAAATTATTTATGAAATTTATTGAAAAGAAGAAATAAGGAAAATTGAAAATTTCAATTGGCACAATGTACAAAATACTTGTGATTCGGAGTTGAGGATGAGATTCTCGTATTTTTATATGATGTGAAATATTTAAACTGGGCTACAAACCGCGGTGGAAGTTATATTAGGACGAGATCCTTGTGGTAAAATATTTATGAGTTTAAATTCTCTCTTTGTGAAATTTAATTTGTACTATAGTACTAATAGGGAGTCTTGCCTGATAGGCTTATATAATAATTCTTTTATGTGTTTCTGTGCCATAATTGTGCTGTAATTATTAAGTTTTAGCCTACGAGGTGAGTGCCCAGGTGGCGTTAAATGTGACTTGTTAACCCGAGTAAATAATTATGAGTTCGTGACTCAATATAAAAGGCTTGAATTGTTATTATAATCGGCTTACCTAGTCTTACAGACTGAGTGCCATCACGACGCTTGTGGCGGAATTTTGGGTCATGACATTTGTCTTTATCACTTTATTATAGTTGTATTGTCCAAAATCACTTAATATATTATATTATATTCCAATAAAGCATGTGATAAAAATTTACTCGAATAAAACGTTCATATTAAATCAACTAATACAAGATGTATTATACACATTTTGATGTAAATACTTAGGAGTGTTCATGGTTCGGTTTGGATTGATTTTTTCCAAAAAAGAAACCAAACCAAGTAAGCCGGTTCTTAAAATATTGGAACCAAACCAAACCAATTAAGTCGGATTTTTATCGATTCGGTTTTTGTCCATTTTTTTCTTAAATATGGGGCATACACTACAAACACATATTCCGGGGACTACATTTTCAACGTAACACTATCAAACTATTTGCTCTTTGAGAAATCTATCATTTACCAAAATATATTGATGATAATTGAATCAAATAGTGATGAATAATTTAAGTACTCAATTAAAAATCGATTATTTTTAACATGAAATAAATTCTTTTACATAGCAAAAGAAAACTACCAATCAAACTAGAATGTAAAGGCAAAAAATTAGATTATTGTAATAGCAAAGGACTAGACTAAAAATACAAATGACTAATGTGTACCATAAAATTTTAGAAACTTTATATAAAAATATACATATATATTGGTGTAATAATAAATTTTAAATATCTACTTCTATAGTCGGTTTGATTCGATTTTTTTGGTTATTTTTTTTTATTAAAACCAAAACCAAACCAAATTTGATCGGTTTTGAAATTCAAAACCAAAACCAAACCAAACCTAAAATGTATCGATTTTTTTGATAGGTTTGGTTCGATTTTCAATTTGATTCGATTTTTCGGATTTTTATGAACACCCCTATAAATAGTAAGTGTCAGTACAACAGGAAAATATCGTACGGCCAATGAGGCCTAGCTCAACAACAACAACAACAACCCAGTATAATTCTACTAGTGGAGTCTGGGAAGGGTAGTGCGTACGCAGACCTTACCCCTACCCTGTGATAGAGAGACTGTTTCCGATAGACCATCGGCTCCCTCCCTCCAAAAACTCTGTTATTAAAAATTGGCTGAAGTTGATTTTGTGAATTCTGTAACGTTGGCTTGCCTAGTAAGTGAAATGTTAGGCGTCATCACGGTCCCGAATGTGGGAATTCCGAGTCATGGCATTTAAAACTGTTTACATAATAACAAAATAATTTTATTTCTGAAAAATAGTTTTGTTCTTTGAAACACACTATATGAATACTTGAAGAATTTTAGAACAGATCAAAGTTAGCTAATTTATTTATTTTGAAATAAATATTCGAGACTACTGATTTATTCCTGAAATTATTGAGCAATTTCTGATTTTTTTATTTAGTAATTTAAGAACGAATAAAAAACTGACAAAGAATGCAAAAGTATCAGGCTGTGTCAGTGAATCTCAGTAGGAAGCAAGCTCAGAAAGAGCCGTTAGAGTGTACAATTGGACTTGTTTGGTTTGAGGGATAAGAATGTTTAATATTGTATTATATAGTAATATTATTTTCGAAAATTATTAAATATTATCTATATATAGCTAATATAATGTTTAATTCCAGTATTAAACTCATGGAACGTCAATAAATTATTTTAAATGTAGATAGAACGTAAAATATTGATATAATGGTGGAATATTCATCAGCTATTTCACCTTCTTCACCTTCTATATTAGATAGTTAATTCTACCATTTTAGTGTAAAATTTATCCCTAGTTCAGTTAATACTTATAACCAAACAAGGGATAAATACAATTTAAATTTTATCTCGAGATTATTATCCTTATTCTTGTACCAAACGAGTCCTAAGAGTATATAAGTAAGAGGGCATCAATTATTCATCATATAATAATTATATCTATAATTTATTGGATAACAATTATATTATTAGACACAAACATGAATAACTCATGTATTATAATCATACATATACGGGCGAAGCTAAGGGGACAGAAGGGGGGATTCATCCAAACTCTTTTGCCGAAAAATTTATATTATATATAAGAATATATTTACGTATATATAGTAGAGGTTGAACTCCTCGATTTTCCGTATGTTCAGTTTATTATATTTTGAATCTCGTTGATGAAAAATTTGATTCCGCCACTATGTATGTATACTTTAAACCCAAAAAAGCCTTAGAAACTTAAAGAACTCTTTGCCTGGATTATAATATCTTAGATATTGTCAGCACAAATTATTCATTCTTAAAATAATTGCCTACTAATCTTTCTCTTAAAATAAAAAATTCTTTTAATTTGTTTTCTCTTTTAGTTTTCTTTTTTGTACTTTAATCTGATGACACTGACAAAGCCCCACTCCTTGAAGTTGGACCAGTGGCCACTAGGTGAAAAAAGTCACATGATTGCTTAACATATTCATGTGAAACTACTCATCCATTAGCCCATAAATTCTCCTCTTTTCTTTTTATTTTTTTATTTTTATTTTTAAATTTCTTTGTTCTTCATCCAAAAAATAGGAATTAAGGTCGATCACCTAAAACTTATTGACTCGACTAATTATAAATTTGTACCGAGTAGACTTAGTGAGGGATAAAACACTCCCTATTTGAAGGTTTTTTTAATCCTGGATTCAAATTCAAGATTTTAGTTAAAAGTGAAGAAATCTCAACCACATCCTACCATATCGATGGTCCTAAAATATCGATTAATGTGAGTTGCTCCGCCTAATTAATTGCATAAACACACATTAACACATTGAATAATGTTTGGTAGCAAAGTAATATATGAACAAATCAATTGAATTAGGTACTTTGGATAGCACTCAATTCCTAGGTCATGAATAGCCAATTTTCAACCATGAAAACCAGACGTGTTATAAGAATTTAAGTACCAATTCTCCACGTATTGTTCAATGTCCAAAACTAAGAAAGGGCCACAAAGTTAGGAGATCATTTTGTCAATATTCAAGAAAATGGACACCAAAAGTCCCTACAAATAGAGGTGAACTCAGAATTTTAAGTTCGTAGGTTTTACAGTATTCTCAGGTTAATATAAAATATTAATCAGACTAACAGATTCAGTTTCAAGTTAATTATTCATATATATTTAATAAATTTTTAAATACAAATATAAAATTTTGACAAAAATTATTAAGTTTATGTGAATTTATAGCCATTGCACTAAAACAAAAAGATACAAAGGGTAAGTTTCAAATTGGTATATCACTCCTAGAAAAAGATACCTAAAAAGTCATAAACTACGAAAGTTCTGAAAGCAAAATGCCAAAAGCCCTTAATTACGCATTTCAAATCGTAATTCTAGCCGAGGCTCATGGTCATGTTCCTTATGTATTTGAGAAGGCAAAACTCTCAATATTTCCTTATAATCCGAGGGTAATTTTAAACTATCGTCAAAGTTGAGGGGCAAATTTAAATCTTTTTCTAGAATAATTTTGATATGTGAAATCCACTCCTTTCATACTGGAGCTCCATTAGTGTCAAGGATAAATACGAAATAATTTGCTAACAACAAAGATAAAAATGAATCAAAAGTGTTAAAAGAAGGCAAAATTGAACAATTTCGGATAGTATTGGACAAATTTGGACCAATTTCCTTGTTCTTTCTTTCAGCAATATGATTTCTAACCTGCCCAATCTCTCTTGGGCTTCTTGTCTCCTTTTATTACTGGACCTACAAATGACATAACATGGACTACAAGGCTTTAGGTCCATTTGCCCAATTGAAGAATTAACCTAAATAATCGTCTACTCAATCGTTTAAACTAAAAATAGTTGATGTATGTGTATACTTTTGTGTGTAATTACTGTATAATCTATACTATATTAAAAGAACGAAGGACCTTATCGGAATGTCGTTCGCCTTTTTTACCCTTTTAAAATAGAATTAACACTAGACAAAATAGTCATTAGATTATTCTTCTAACTAATATTTAGAAATTTAAAATTAAATAAGATTTATTACTTATTATACCTTTTCTTATTTGAATTAAGCAAGATCTCCTTATATTTAGGACTTCAAAATTATAAATTTTTTATCTTATATGAATTTTAAAATTAGAGTATAATTAAAAAAACACAAAATATTTATATGTTTTACCTTATATATGAATTTTATACAATTGAACGTTTTTAGCTCAAAAGAACTTGTATAATCATGCTAAATTTTAGGTGAACAATTATGATGTAAACATATCAATAATTAACCTATAAATGTTATGAGTATGATACGTGAGATTGGTCTATTGGCTATTAATTTATTCTTCGATCAATAATTTAATATAGATTTTAAAACTTAATTAGAAATAATAATTACGAAAATATTTAATAATAATAAGAGAAAGAGAGAGAGAAAAGTGATTGACAAAGTCATTTAACGCTACGATAAACATGAAGTGCAAAAGTTTGATTTTTTTTATCATTTGACAAAACAAAATTGTAGATAAATATATATTTATAATTAAATTTTTATTTTTATCTTATGAGCTAATAGTAATAATTTAAATCCTCAAAAAAATATTTCTATTAGTGATTAAAAAAGATAATTAAGTATTTGAATTGACCTTTTTTCTCCGAATTTAAATTAACTAACTAAAAAGATAATCTAATTTTATTCATTTCTAAATTCATCATTCATGTGAAATTATTTTTCAAGTTTATACAAATCTTAGAGGACATAAATTATTTTTCCCAAAAAGACCATCGGCAATAAAGGAAATCAACATATAAAATAAAATCATTTGCAGTATTAAGAATTAAATTGGTTAAATGCAAACTTTAAGAAATAAGGATGAAATAGTAAAAGCTAAAATGTATTCATAAAGAGATGTCAGGTGAGATAGAATTTAACATATTTATAAATTATATTAAAAGATATGTATAATTATAAAATAACATACATCTAATTTAACTAAATTCATCATCTATGCATGTTCATAAGATATTTAATACAATTACTATGAGAAAAATTATTTTTATCATTTAAATAAATATTGTATTTTATTTTAATGTCGATGTATATATGTTTAATTGATAGACACTATATACACGTGCAACACACATACACTAAAACTAATATTGTCAAAATTGCACGAGCTAGCCAGTTTTCGGACTGTTACTTAAGAAATAGCTAGCGTTTGCAAAGTCATTGAAAAATAGCTAATATTTAATGCATAGATAAAATCTGGACAAAATATCCTTATTGAAACAAGAAAAGTTCTAGTATAATATACTGGATTATGGAGCTCCTACGTATAAATTTCCAGCATATTATGCTAGAATCTCATATGTAAAGAATTCGAACTCCAACATATTATGTTGGAATTTTTTCGAATTTTTAAGTATTTTTGTTCAGATTTTATTTTTATATAAAAAAAACTAAATTTTAATTATTTTTAAATATGTAGCTAATTTTTAATAAACAGTTGTAAATGAGGCTATTTCTAATTTTATTTCCATATCAGAAAAAGTAAATAGTTAATATTACCGGCTATTTGCAATTCCCACTTTACATCTTTAAAGGCCCACTTCATCAGCTCCAAAACCATAAAACAGAAAACTTTGACAGCTCAAGAATACAGCTTATTGGAAGGGTAAAGCAAAAACTTTCAAGCTTCCAATGCAACGTGCAAATGGATTCTTTGTAAATTATCAAACCCTACTTTCTAGAATGATCACTTCACGCCACTCTTGCAGTAAATTATTCATTGGAGGTCTCTCTTACTTCCATTTTTACTAATACTGTGTTTAGAATCTATTGTTGAATTGTTTTTCTGACTTTCTATGATTCTGTTTCTTTGCTTATATCATGATTAACATTGCGTTTCCATAGGAGTGTTATAGTGTTAAGGGAAAAGGTTCAAATTTGGTACTGTTAGAAATAAGAGGCGGAGCCGGTATTTGAACGTTATGAGTTTGGAGTTCTAATAAAGTTATTGACTTCTAAATTAATAATTAGTACATATTCAATAAATTTCACAAGACAAATACAGTGTTTCGAACATAGCTACTGTGTTCGGCCAAACCCGTACCGGGGTAGCTCCGCCCTTGGTAGAAATTGCTCAATTTTGCCTTCTGTTATATTTTTGGTCCATTCACACTCTTGTTGTTAGCGTACTCTCGTATTTGCCCTTGACAGAGCTCCAACGTGAAATGTGTGAACTCAAATGTGTCCAAATTGTGCGAGAGAAAATGTCTAAAACAACTTCTAACTATGGTGTAAATTTACCCTCAGTTTGGAGCTTCATTAGGGGTCAAGGGCAAAAACGGGACTGTTTCCTAGCGGCGGGGTAATATTAATCCAAAAGTTTAAAGATGACAAAATTGCTCAATTTGGTTGACCATTTTCACTTGATTGTCATGTATTACCTTTTCCTGGAAGACTACTTTTGCCAATAAATTCGAATTTTTGTGTCTTATTTCCATATCAATCAACTATGCCTCAATGCTCGTAGACTTGCAAAGGGGTTCAAAAATTGTTTTAGATTACAAGTTCAAATCTCAAAACAATCTATTTTTTTTGAATCCCCGTGTATAAATTCTTGGCTCCGCCACAACAACTGATTGCAGCCTTTATCCTTTATTAGGACTTGGGAGTAGTTGTGCGAAGCTCACGAAGGTCATGTTTGCATCTTGACATTTCCAAAAGAATGTTTTTTGAACAGTTGGGCGAGCTTTAATGCTGCAATATTTCTAATGGGATAGGAATGTCGTATGAAAAATGAAAGTTGATATCAATAATTAGCTCCCTTTTTTGTTAAAGTAGGATTTGAGTTTAAATGGAGTAACATGGTTAGTAAGGATTCATATAGCCGGCCCCAACTTGTTTGGGACTGAATCATAACTGTTGTAGGATTTGAAGTTCCCTGCTATTGTATGTCGTCAGTGCAGAGATTGTCCTGTCATTTACTAAAGGATTTGTGCTTAGAAGAGTCCCTTTTTTGACTACCAAATACATGCGAAGATAAATATCGCTTCTCGTGTCTCGCTGTGCTTAGTTGATTTCTTCCTGAATGTTGATGTAATAGTTTCATTCTTGAAAAATCACTGATCTTTTCATGTTAAAGATTTTCACTCTTACAAAGTTTTATGTGAGTGAAATAAAAGACTCTGGCAGTTTCTTGTCTCTTGTTTGTAGAGAAGGTTGCACTAATATTATCCAGAGTCAATATGCAAATTCTCTTAATGTTTTTTAAAGTTGGGTTTTTGTTTAATGATCATGAAATCCGCTGTTTCAATTTTGAGGTTCGGATACAATGAGTCCGGCCATCTACCTTTCTCCTCTTAAATACCAGACTTGGTTAAACAACTAGTTTCAAACTTGTGGCGTGCGCCTACCATATATCCAACGGTGTACTACCTTTAATGAACTAAAATCCTGGATCGCGTTAAAGTTAGGTTCTTTCTCTGGTCACTAAATATGAAAGACACGATTTGCTTCGAAGGGGGAAAAATGGGTGGGGGTGGGAGGGGGTCAGCCAATGACATGACAGAGAGTGCTCCTTGGATGACAATTGCATTTTATATTGCTAAGTGAGCAAAAGCATAACCAAGATTAAGCGCTAATGATGGATTAGCTGTCACATGTTTGCACATGGTTATTTCCCATCAAAGTTTATGCTGTTGGATGATGGTCTTGCCGTTGTTCACTTCTATGAGTTGAGATAGTATGTGCATTCCGAAGTGTTTGACAGTATATAAGGAACCCAAAGACCAAATTTTTTTTGCTTACATTTATGATCAAATCCAGATGAACACCTTATTGTCATATCTAAAAACAGAATGACAATGTCAAGGAGAAAGTTTCTTGGATCAATGTTAATATGATATCTTTGGTCAAAATGAGTCAGTTTGAGTCAATAACCCGTCTTTCTATGACATCTGATTTCTTTCAGGGCTTTGTTATGATACCAATGAACCTGTTCTCAAACATGCTTTTGAGCAACATGGTGAGATAATTGAAGGTAATGTGCGGATGCCAATAGTTCACTTTGTTATTATGACTTGCTTTTATATGGAGGTATAAGCTTATCCACTTTCAGTAAAAGTAATATGCGATCATAAAAGTGGAAAATCCAAAGGATATGGGTTCGTGAAGTTCACTTCTGAAACTGCAGCTAGCAAGGCTTTGAAGGAAATGGACGGTCAGGTAAGTGCAGAATAGCATAAGTTCTACTTCTATTCTTATATTTGCTCTTACAGTTTGTTTATTATGCTTCTCAGTTATTGGATGGCAGAAATATTCGTATCAGTTATGCCCACAAAGAATGACATTGAGGGTTCCAAATCTCATCTTTCCTCGTACGTCTCTAGATTCTCCACTTTTTGTTATATTTGTTTATTGCTTACTCTTACACAAGCATATATCTTTTAATTAAAAGAAGTTACTGAATGTTCTGCTGATTGTGTTCTTCCTGAGAATTTACTGAGAATTTTCCATATCATGATATCGTGATCTTGATGTACACTTGCCTATGTCTTCATTGCAATATTGAATACCTTCAGCTATGTTCATTAATACTCTGTTTAAACCAAGTACAACCACCCTAAGAATTCTTAAATGACTTGAAAATAAGTAAGGTTTCATTTTGTGACGTAGGTGTGTGCAAGAACTAGCGATTTCAGCCGTGAAAGTTGGTACTGAAGATACTTGTTGAGGATTCTTCAAGGTTAATCTTGATTCTTGAGTTTGGTCAAGGGAGAAACAGCCACCGAAAAGGTCCTTTGCCATGATTTTGCATCGCGTGTCAGGTTCAAATCAAACTTTAATTGATCCATTTTCTTTTTCCCTTGTACTACGCATATTCATGTTTTGTGTAGGACACAGGATTGTTAAGGAATTAATTTTACAGCTGTTACAAGGGAACTATGATTGTGTTAGCTTGTAATTTTTTAGGGAGAAAAGCTCTTCTATCAATAATATATAGAGCCATTCAACTTGCTCAAAACTCTGAACGGAATCAAAAGAATTATTTCATTTGCATCACTTTGATTGGATTTGGAGAAGTCCAGATCATATTAAAGTTAAATGCTGCCTTCTGTATTTGCACATTGTTTTAAAAAGACCAATTCTTTGACATTTGACCCCTTGTCCTTGGCTAACATTTTGTATGATTTTGCAAATTTTCCTTCCCAGAGTTTTATCAAATGCTACAACGGAACTATTTTGGTCGTAATACTACCATATCTTCCAACCCATGATAAGTCAAACCAAACACGAAAAGGAAGATCTTTCACAAAATTTGAGCAAAATAATACTCGTTGATGAAATTAGGAGAAACTAATTCCTTTCGCCTGATGAAGATATACTATGAAGTGAGGTGAGGAAACAACAGACTTTGCATCCAGTTACACATGATTAGGGGTGGCAAACGGGTCGTACCGAGTCGGATATGGGCGGGTCAAAATGGGTAATACATAAAACGAATAAATTATCCGACCCGACCCATATTTAATACGGATAAAAAACGGGTTAACCGGCAAATAATATGGATAACCATATTATCCATGGTGTCTTGAATATGATCACTTTTGGGAGAATTCCTAGTCTCCCAAACTTGAAGAACGCCCAATTTGAGGCTTTACAAATACATAAGTTAAACCCATTAGTTATCCATTGGTTATCTATATTCTAAGTAGATAATATGGTTCTTATCCATATTTGACCCGTTTTTAAAAAGTTCATAATCCAACCTATTTTTTAATGGATAATATGGGTGGATAACTGCTTTCTTTTAATCGTTTTGCCACCACTACACATGATGAATACAGAAGCAACAAGCTATTTATTCCATGGCCTTTAGCATAGTCAACATATTGGCATACTTCAGGGTTTTGCATAGATAGGTGACAAACTTGATAGGTAACGGTGAATGATACATGCTATCATAAAAACTTGTACATACATTTTGAGCCGAGTCTGTTTTAGTACAACAACAACTATGGCTCAGTCCAACTATAAAAGTAGCCAATTTATGAAGAATCCTCACGATCCTTGCCCTTAATCTTCCGGAAATAAAAGAAAAAGAAAAAAAAGAAGAACAAAATAAAACAAACTCAAAGAGCATAGAGAAAGGATTGAAAAGAAGAAGAGAGATGGATTATTGAACATTTACAACTTTACAAGAACCTAAGAAAACAACGACAATGTAGTATCCTGAAGAAACTTGAGATTAGCTATCATACAATCAATATAATTAGCTAACCTTCAATTACCAGAAAGAGATTTTGAGAAATGAGAACTTTTTGGAGCCTCAGATCTTTACTTTGCCAAATCTTGTATTGTGATAAAATATAACCAAGGAAGTATTTTCTCAAGACTAAAATACTCTTATCCAAGAATATAATAAGGTTTAAAGCATGACATAAATGTATTAGAGAAGTTAGATAATTGGTTCAGTTGCCTCTGTGTACCAAAAGACTATGTTGCTTGGATCCTCAAAAAATGTAGCCGCACCCGTGTCGGATCCAAAAGAAGGAAGAAAAATCAAGAATCATGATTTATTCTTTGCGATCAATGGGAGATCGACTAGGATGTCACACATCGTATTGGGACGGGATGGATGAAATGGAGGCTCGTCTCCGGTGTTCTGTGTGATAAGAATATGCCATCAAGACTTAAAGGGAAGTTCTATAGAGCGATGGTCAGACCGACTATGTTATATAGGGCGGAGTGTTGGCCAGTCAAGAATTTCCATGTCCAGAAGATGAAGGTGACTGAAATGAGAATGTTGAGATGGATGTGCGGGCATACCAGGTTAGACATAATTAGGAATGAAGTTATCCGGGATAAGGTGGGTGTGGCCTCTGTGAAGGACAAGATGGGGAAGGCGAGACTTAGATGGTTCGGGCATGTGAGTAGGAGAGACACAAATGCACCGGTGAAGAGGTGTGAGAAGTTGGCCTTGGAGGGCCAACAGAGAGGTAGAGGCAGGCCGAAGAAGTACTGGGAAGAAGTAATTAGGCAGGATATAGCGTTGCTCAGCTTACTGAGGATATGACCATGTATAGGAAGGTGTGGAGGTTGAGAATTAAGGTAGAGGGTTAGGTAGCCCAGCGCTGTCCTTATTTGTTACAGTAGATTTAGTACACCACATAGTGTCTTTCGTGTATTTTCGCATTTCTAGACTTCTGGTATTACTTATGGTTGCCTTCGCTTAGGTTTTCTAATTGCACTACTTAGTGTAGTTTTGTGTTTTCGCTTGATTTTACAATTGGTTTGCTTGTCATTGCCCCTTCCCTTTACCGGAAACAACCTCTCTGCCTTCTTAAAGGTAGGGATAAGGTTTGAGTACATACTACCCTCCCCAGATCCCACTTGTAGGAATATACTGGATTTGTTGTTGTTGTTGGTCAATAGTAGACAAATTATGATAGGGAAGGCCAGGATGTCTCTAGTCTGGTTGTTGTGCTGACTTAGTAGAATGGGATGTTGTAGGGGGAGACAACATGGGACAAGTGGAGAATCAAGTTGAGGATATCATTTTATCTGATAAGAGGAGCTTGAGACAAGAAAAAGAATCATTTTCACACATAATATAGACATTTTCTAAGAACTGTTCTACAAGTTGCTCCTCTGTTGCTTCCTTTTTGGTTTTTCCATTTGGAACTTCTTTTAACTTCTTTTTCCAACTTCGCATTTCAGATACTTGGCTGTAGGACCATTATGTCACTTATCTGAGTTTGAACACAAATTATAATATCTTGACCATTGATTTTAGACGAGTTTAGTTTCACATAAAAGATAACTGCATGTAAGTATATATACTAAATAAGAAGTTGAAGATCTGTATAGGTGATCCCAACTAGAAATGAGTGCTCATTTGAAGACTCTTAGAGAGTGTTTGACTAAGCTTATAAGTTGGTCAAATTGACTTATAAACACCTTTTGGCTTATCTACGCTTTTGGTAAACATCTAAAGTGCTTATAAGCTAAAATCAGTCATAAGTCATAACCTGGTCACCCTCAACTTATGGCTTTTCAGCTTATAAGCACTTTTAGTTTGACCAACACTTTTACTAATTTATCCTTAATAACATTTTCTAATTCACAAAATACTTTTCTCAAAATAAATTTCTTGACTTTCTCTTCATTCCATATTCGTTGTTAATTCTTTTCTTTACAAAGAAATTTTTTAATTTATAATCTTTTGAAAAACATTCTAGGGTATTTCATTCATTTTAACAAAAAATAGCTTATCAATACTTTTTTATCAAACAAATCAACTGCTTATTATCAGTTTCAGCACATCTATCCAAACACGTAAATGCTTATTTTAAAAATCAGTTTCGGCACTTAAAAAAACTTTTCAGTACTTCAAGCTTATCAGCTAATCCAAACGGGCTCTTAGTATGTTAGAGGTATAATCACTAGAGTATGTTAGAGAATTCCTAGTGTTAGATAAATCTAAAAGTACGAAGTATTGAAATATTATGGACCCAATGAAGCATTTATGATAATGAAGATTCACACAACCGACCTCAACTAGCTTGGGTATTGAGGCATAGTTGTTGTTATTGTTAATGTAGTAACTTGGAAATAAGGCAGACGACATGCTAAAATAGGTTAAAATACAGTAATAATATAAAAATTCTTTACATCATATAGATTAAATCCTTTTAGATAGTAAGACCTTATTGCACAAGGAAAACCGTTGAAATGGGAGAGTCAAGTGATCTAGGATTGATCAAATTTGCCTTGTTATGTGAGAAATGAATGAATCCAACTCCATGTTCTTAATACCACCTTCTGCTACTGATATTTTAAGAGCTGCACTCAAATCCATTGCTCTGCTCCTCATTTCTTCTCCTTCTTTAGACACCATTAATTTTTCCACTGCTGCCTGCACCATGGCAGATGTTACCACCTCGTGCCTACGAGTCCAATCCTTAACGACTATGCCAACTTTTAAAATCTTCGTGACCAATATAGTATTTCGGGGTTGATCCGAATGCATTGGCCACGCTGCTATTGGCACGCCCATGGAAATGCTCTCCATGCACGAATTCCATCCACAGTGACTCATGAAACCGCCAACGGAAGAATGTGCCAATATTTCTAACTGTGGCGCCCAATCCCTTAACACGACTCCCCTTTCTTTAACTCTCTCTTCGAACCCTTTTGGTAGTTCGATCTTTCTTGAATGATCTTTCGCGAAAACATTCCCTTTATCGGCATCTCTCAGTACCCAAACGAACTTCTGCTCGCTTTTCTCCAATCCAATTGCCATCTCCTTGATCTGTTCATCCGAAAATGAAGTTGTCGTGCCAAAAGACACGAAGATCACGGAGTTTTGTCCTTGTTTGTCTAGCCAACTTAGACATTTATGTCGTTTGTTACTACCTTTGGTCCCATGTTGTACTAAAACAGGATTGAATGGTCCAAGTGCCCACTGCTTTGTGTTATTACTTATCTGTTCCTTGGACAGCAAATCAAGAAAAGGACCTTCTATCACTTTGCATGTGTTGTAAATCCTTCCTGAATTGAACTTCAAGTAATCGTATTCATTTTTAATAAATTTCTCAAATTCAGGACTAAAACAACCTTCAAGTGAAGGAACATCTTTTAGCATATTAGCATCAATGTTAAAAGGCCTGCCCATATTCTCCCATATGAACAAGAACAATGTGAAAGCTGACACACTGTGAAAAGCATAGGCTTCTGCATTTGGTAAGTACACAAAATCTTGAACCACTGACCCCATTAGGGAGTCATGGATGATAACAATTCTCTGGCTTTTCGACGAGAGGACACGAAGAAGTTTGGCCACGGGCTTTCGTAGATGAGACGTTGCCTCGAATGATGGTTGAAGATGGCAAGGAAATTTGATGGAAGCGTTCGGATTAGGAGGGGGAGATATGAAAAATGGTGTTGAGAATTCATGAAAATAAATGTTGACTATAGAAAAAGGATCATGAACTCTTAATTTAGCTTGATGAGTGTGTGTCTTGGTTGTAACATAATGAACTTTTATATTATAGGAAGCAATGAGTTTACATAGTTGAAGAAGTTGATTGAGATGTCCTTGTGCTGGAAAAGGGACTACAACTACTACAATATCATGATTTTTTTGGCCATGGTTTTGGAAATGGAGATTGGAGGCCATTGAGAAATCTAATCTATGAATGTTTTATTTCAAAACTAGATATGTGCTTTACATATATATATACACACAGAGATAGGAACTTTGGTGTTATTAGGGCCTATGTTTTGCTAGCAATTTGAAGACTAGTCGACGGCTGTAGTTATGAAAATACTTACTCGTACCTAATGTTTATATTAAATTAATAAGTTTAATGTTAACGGTCTCAAAATAAAGTGACAATATATATCACTTAATATAGGAACTTTGGTGTTATTAGGGCCTATGTTTTGCTAGCAACTTGTCACAGGTCATTGCATTGTATTGTGTTTGCAAGACTAGTCGACGGTTGTAGTTTGGAAAATACTTACTCGTACCTGATGTTTATATTAAATTAATAAATTTAACTTTAAGAGTCTCAAATTAAAGTGATAGTCTCAAACACTTAATCATGATTAATCGATACTCCCTCTCGTCCTACTTGTCACCTTAGCCTTTTGCACACATACTTTAAGAAAACATTAATAATATGAGTTATTTGATTGAATTGCCCTTATTTTTATTCTTAGATCTCTCAATCTCTTTTACTTCTTTGAGGAACATTTATTAGAGTAGAAAGGGTAAAATTGCAAAAAATATAAGTAACTCTTTCTTGTTTTTTTAAACCATAATTATTTTAAAACAACTATTTCTAGCCAAAGTATAGCTAAATATGACAGAAGGGAGTACAAGGTTTATATAGATGTATTACACTCATTGATTTGACGAAAATAACGTGCGCAAGTAAAAGACAATCTGGTACACAAAGTATCTCGCTACGAGTAAGGGCCGCACCCCAGTATATGCAATTGTTTTTGTCTGTTTTAGTGCAGACGATATTGGAACAGGGGTAACATGAAATTGTTTTTTATTCAAGAAACTGTTACATTAAGTTAACCATGTGAATTTGCACCCAAAATAAATTAATAAAAAGTTAACAATATAAATTGATGGATATAATTGAGGAATAAAATACTTGCAAATTCACACAAAAGCCTAAGGGCGTGACGCATGCCGTTAGTTGTACACTGCAAAGATTAAAATGTAGGGCAGGGGTGATTAGTTTGTCATATGGTCCTTATCTATTTTTGTGATGTTATTTGATATCGACTGAGTTTGAAAATGTACTCCCTTCGGTCATTTTTACTTGTCATTTATACTAAAAATAGATGTTCATTTTTACTTAGTACTTTACGTATATCAAGAGAAGACAATAATTTTTTTCCTGTTTTACCCACAGTAATTATTACCATTTCAAATCATTTTCTCAAATCAATAAAATATGCATCAATTAATATGGATAACATGATAAATGATACACTTCATTTATTATTTTTTAATGGGAGTGAAAAGTCAAAACGTATCAAATAAAAGTGACCGGAGGTAATAATATTGTTCCGTATTGTTTTTTTCTATTCTTTTAAGGTAGGACTGCAAGAGCAAGGTGGGGAGTTCTTGGAGGGAGGGAGCCGAGGGTATATCGGAAACAGCCTTAGGGGTAAGGTTTGCGTACAAACTACCCTCCTCAAACCCAATTAGTGAGATTATACTGGATTGTTGTTGTTGTAAGCTAGGACCGCATCGTTGGGCGTCGGCAGAAATGAGGAGACAACCAATACACATTTAGGGCGGATAATATTGCCCATCTTAAAGTACGAGCTTTTCCATTTGTTTCGAGATTTGAAGTTTATGAGTTATAAATTTATTAGGAAACTCATCTCTGATCTTTGTTATTGGGTTCGTAATTAAATATTTATGTATATTAAATAAAAATTTTAATATAAATATAATATCTAAGCAAAAATGATTGGGTTCAGCCGAAGTCACACCTAATGGGCTAGCTCCGCCCCGTTTTCTACCTATGGGCAACATTCCACCCATCGACATGTTGAATATGCTCTTTTGGTATCGCGTTCATTCTTTAATCCGTTGAACCACTTAAGTTAAAGGACAATTCGACGCATAAAGTATCTCGCATTCACGTATGGTATGGGGATGGATCGCAATCCAAGAGTGTGATGTAAACAACTCATGCAAGTATTAATTGCTGCTTTTACAGTTCAAACTTATAACTTATAGATTATACGAAAATAACTTTATGGTTGCAAAACCACTTAAGGCCTCTAATAAAAGAAAAAAGTTTAAACAGAGAAAAATGAGAATTTTCAAATCAGTGTGAGAATAGTACAATGTGGTGTAATTAAGAATAATAAACTTTAGCTACTTCACATTGCAATTTACAACTAAAGTTTCAAATTAGATATGTTCAATTTTGATTTTACATGATGGACAGATGTAAAAGCAATATAAAAAGATTTGCGGCTTAAAGTTATCTATATGACTAGGGAAGCATGGAATACTTTTTTAATTTGAAAATTGCAATTAGAAAACAAAAAGATAAAAAGTAATGTCGGTAAGGCCAGAGTTATTACCACTGTGGTCGGCAAGAGCTAAACAATAAAACTAATGATTTGCTATTTTCAGCAAGAATTTAATTAAATATAAGGTTAATTTAGGGAAGAAATGGCGTGGTGATAATCACTTTTTAACATGGTATTTAGTTTTTATCCAGTATTTTTAATGCTGAGCTCAAATAGCCACAACTCTATTAAAATTAATACGAAAAGACGTTGTTACCCTTTCTTCATTAGTGTTGTGTAAATACACTGCACACATGAAATTAAGGACGCCGTGTCCTTAATATTTACACTACACATATGAAGTTAAGGACATCATGCCCTTAATATTTACACAACACTCATAAAGTTAAGGACATTATGTCCTTAACATTTACACTATACATATGAAGTTAAGGACATGAGATCCTAAAGTTTAACAACAGAAGGTGCAAATACAAGTTAAGGACATTATGTCCTTAACATTTACATTGCACACATGAAGTTAAGGACGTCGTGTCCTTAACATTTACACTGAACATATGAAGTTAAGGACATGATGTCCTAAAGTTTAACAACGAAATGTGCAAATACAAGACACTTTGTCCTTAATATTTACACAGTATTTATAAAGTTAAGGACATCATGTCCTTAATATTTACACAACACTCATAAAGTTAAGAACACTATGTCCTTAACATTTACACTGCACACATGAAGTTAAGGACACCATGTCCTTAACATTTACACTACACATATGAAGTTAAGGACATGAGGTACTAAAGTTTAACAACAGAAGGTGCAAATACAAGTTAAGGACATAATGTCCTTAACTGCACACATGAAGTTAAGGACGTCGTGTCCTTAACATTTACACCGAACATTTGAAGTTAAGGACATGATGTCCTAAAGTTTAACAACGGAATGTGCAAATACAAGACACTTTGTCCTTAATATTTACATAGTATTTATGAAGTTAAGGACATCATGTCCTTAATATTTACACAGCACTCATAAAGTATAGGACATTATGTCCTTAACATTTACACTGCACACATGAAGTTAAGGACACCATGTCCTTAACATTTACACTACACATATGAAGTTAAGGACATGAGGTCCTAAAGTTTTACAACAGAAGGTGCAAATACAAGTTAAGGACATTATGTCCTTAACATTTACACTACACACATGAAGTTAAGGACATCGTGTCCTTAACATTTACACTGAACATATGAAGTTAAGGACATGATGTCCTAAAATTTAACAACGGAAGGTGCAAATACAAGACACTTTGTCCTTAATATTTACACAGTACTTATGAAGTTAAGGACATCATGCCCTTAATATTTACACAACACTCATAAAGTTAAGAACACTATGTCCTTAACATTTACACTATACATATGAAGTTAAGGACATGCGATCTTAAAGTTTAACAATAGAAGGTGCAAATACAAGTTAAGGACATTATGTCCTTAACATTTACATTGCACACATGAAGTTAAGGACGTCGTGTCCTTAACATTTACACTGAACATATGAAGTTAAGGACATGATGTCCTAAAGTTTAACAACGGAATGTGCAAATACAAGACACTTTGTCCTTAATATTTACACAGTATTTATGAAGTTAAGGACATCATGTCCTTAATATTTACACAACACCCATAAAGTTAAGGACACTATATCCTTAATATTTACACTACACACATGAAGTTAAGGACACCATGTCCTTAATATTTACACTACACATATGAAGTTAAGGACATAAGGTCCTAAAGTTTAACAACAGAAGGTGCAAATACAAGTTAAGGATATTATGTTCTTAATATTTACACTACACACATGAAGTTAAGGACGTCGTGTCCTTAACATTTACACTGAACATATGAAGTTAAGGACATGATGTCCTAAAATTTAACAACGGAAGGTGCAAATACAAGACACTTTGTCCTTAATATTTACACAGTATTTATGAAGTTAAGGACATCATGCCCTTAATATTTACACAACACTCATAAAGTTAAGAACACTATGTCCTTAACATTTACACTATACATATGAAGTTAAGGAAATGCGATTCTAAAGTTTAACAACAGAAGGTGCAAATACAAGTTAAGGATATTATGTCCTTAACATTTACACTGCACACATGAAGTTAAGGACGTCGTGTCCTTAACATTTACACTGAACATATGAAGTTAAGGACATGATGTCCTAAAGTTTAACAACGGAATGTGCAAATACAAGACACTTTGTTCTTAATATTTACACAGTATTTATGAAGTTAAGGACATCATGTCCTTAATATTTACACAACACCCATAAAGTTAAGGACACTATGTCCTTAATATTTACACTGCACACATGAAGTTAAGGACACCATGTCCTTAATATTTACACTACATATATGAAGTTAAGGATATAAGGTCCTAAAGTTTAACAACAGAAGGTGCAAATACAAGTTAAGGACATTATGTTCTTATTATTTATACTACACACATGAAGTTAAGGATGTCATGTCTTTAACATTTACACTGAACATATGAAGATGTCCTTAATATTAGCACATGAGTATTTTTGTCCGGGCAGATAAAAAATTATTAAGTACTGACTAAAAAGTAAATACATTTTAAACGGTGGCTAAAGAATAAAGACATCTCTAATTAGTGGTTAACCGTGCAGTTCTCTCTGATTTTGGAGGGGGGGGGAGGCGAGAAATACCATATCAAGATAAAAATATGATCTCTCAACTCTTAAATGGAGATGTGTTATAGGAGCAATGGAGAAATTCTGGTACGGAACACTTCCCGTTTTACTGGATCCTATGTGGGGCAAAATTGAATTAGTCGAGTCAAATACTAGAAAATATGGACAATAAAAGAATTCATCAAATTCGATGCAGAGTAGTATATTTGTTATAGTAATATAATACTCTCTTCGTTCTTGTCCGGTGTTAAAAAAATAAAATTTTCTAAGTGAAACTACTACTAAGTGTAAAATCGTCATTTAGATACAACCGGCTTCAATTCTCTTTCATCTATCCCTGTCAAACAACAAATGGAGGCTAAAAACAAATCTATGTGAAGAATTTGGGTTTCCATCTCTAAGCACCGCGAATTTGATCGTTAACTTCACCTTTAATTTCTAATGGACGCCACTATAAGTTTGTTTTTTTTTCTCAATGTCCCATTACAGGTTTCTCTTCATTTTCAGAAAAATCCCAAATATGTTATTTCTTTGTTTCTCATGTTTTTGGACTTAGCTTCTGGGTTCGTACCAAAGTTTTCCATTTTGATTCACGGGGCGGCCGAATAAATATTGGGGAGAGGTGACCAGGCAGGACATAGCGAGACTTCAGATTTTTGAGGACATGACACTTGATAGGAAGATGTGGAGGCCGAGTATTAGGGTTGTAGGTTAGAAGGTAGTTGAGTCTTGTGTTATTTTGTATCGTTGTGAGATTAGTATGGTAGGATTTTTGTCTATGCTAGCTAGTGACAATGTCGTGTCTTACTATTTTGCGTTTCAGTGTCGGACCTATTTACTAGCTATCGTTTTTGTTTTTGTTTTTTTTTTCGTTTTTGCTTTGAATCTTTCTTTTGGATTTTATGTTGTTTCTATTTTTTCTATGATTTCTGTGATAATACTGATATTGTCTTATTTTGTCTTTTTGTCTTCCTGAGTCGAGGGTCTTTCGAAAATAAAATCTCTACCTTTTCGAGATAGAGTCTGCATACACACTATCTTTTTCATAACTCATTAGGTATATTTTAGTGGGTTGTTGTTGTTGATGATATGTACCTAGAATTGATGAAGATATTAATTATTGGTCCGAATGTTAGAAACATGTGGCTTTAATGTCCACATCATCAACTAGACACAAATCTAAAATTGTACTAAGATTAATTCACACAAAAATATTGGCCCCACCCTATTGATCTCACTTCGATATTATCCAATTATGTACATCCACAGGAATCCTTTATTTCTTATGGTGGACTTTCTACCATGGAAATTCGGATTAGTCGAATACGTTAAATATATTCACTGCTGAAAAAATAGAAATTGGCTACGGTCAAATTCTATAGCTAAATAAAAAATTTGTCTCTAATCTTATTTTAGCAACGAATTACAACAACAACAACAAATTCAGTATAATCCCATAAATGAAGTTTGAGGATAATAGTGTGTACGCAAATTATTAAGAAAACAGATTATTAAGAAAATTTTGGTAGTTACGAGCGATTTAGCAACAGATTAATGACGAAGTTCATTTTTTTTTTTTTTTTTTTTTTTTGTGTGTGTGTTGATTCTAAATAGATTGTAGACTTCACATTTATTATAAGTTAGGTAGAATTTAATATTTGTCCCAATTAAACTAATGTTTATTTCTGCCGACAATTTTGTCGAGAACATGATTTCTAAGGGTTAAGTTTTCAAAAATAACAGCAGATTTTAAAGTAGCACTAGACAGGAAAATAAAGCACGTGCTAAAAAATGGGGAGACAGAATCATGCATTTATGTCTATTTTAATAATGCTCCTCGCGCGGATCTCGATTTTTGATAGAACGTTAGCTAATATCTTCCACCAACACAAATATCAATATATTCATGTTTTCTCAAGTATCCAAGTACAAAAAATTATTCGATAATTAGTATACCCTTTTATGTTTCTTTTTTGATATATAATGTATTTTTCTAAGCACCTATAAATTTATTGAATATAATTTCCAACACGAGTTGATTATAACCTTGCTCTACAATAAAAATGAGGCGTTAATTTTTTTAATTATTTTTTTCTACCCTTATAATTTATCAAAATCTAAAGAAGTCATAATCAATTTTAATTATTACTAATGTCTAAGCAATTTGTTTAATCTCTCTCGTATTATCATGTTGAACTTTATTGATTTAGTTTTGAACTTTTTTTTTTCAAACCAAGGCAACTGATATAGAAATTGTTAATGGTAATTGAATTAACAATTTTTACAAGATTGGCTTTGCCAATTAGAGTATTCTTCTACTTATACAGTTTCTCTTAGAACTTTTAATTCTAAATATAAGTTAAAACAAATAATACTATTGTAACTACTATGTTTCAAGAGTCATTATAAATTTTAATAGTTACTTATCAAAGTAGCTTGAAAAATGTCTACAAAGACACTCAAAGAATTAAGAAAAAATGTTCTAAACTAACATCGTAAGAAGATCAATTTAAGTTAGGATGAATAAAAGATCGGAAACAACTAGTAACTACAATTTAAGATGTATAAAACTTTTAGCTATAATTATTTTAACCAAATAATTTTTTTATCAATAGTACATAATTATTCAATATTACATATATTATTTATAGACTTTGGGCCCTAAGTATTTCGGGGGCCTAAGGTCATTGCCTTAGTGGCCTCGGGCTTTAGCCGACCCTGCTTCTACAGTAGGCTACATATCATTACTGCCTATTTGCCATCAAAGATTGCGGTGGAGTGGATACGATTTTTCACCTTAATAAGAAGTCATTTAAGTTCAGGCTCTAGCTAAGATTTTAATGCCATCATCTTTTCTCAACTACCAAATTATTTAGTAAGCGTTTGGATATAAATTTAGTTGAAATTTGAAAAAAAAAACTTTTGAAGTTGTATTGAAAAATAATTTTTTATAAGTTGAAGTTTGAACATGCATTTTACGTGGAAAAAATTGAAGTTCTGTGAGTGGTAGAAAATTTACACCCAAAACATGGCCTCCATCAGCTTTTGGAACTTGAAAGATTTTCTTCTAAATTTTTTTAAAAATTAGCCAATTCTATGAACAAACAATATTTTTTTTTGAAAAAAAAAATACATAAGGAAAATTATGTCCAAACGGGAGTTAGAGTCAAACTGAACGACTTTGGCTACGTCTCATTTTATATTAGTTTAGAAAATAAATTCTGGTATATTAGTTAAATTCATATAATTATCTCTATAACTTAATCATAGTAAACTAATAATCAGATCGTCGACATGGTAAGGAGGGTATTCCTACTTTCAAAGAAATAATTTGTGTACGGGTAAAATCGGGGGCAACGTCTATCCCGATTCCCCGATGAGAGAACGAAGGACGAGCACAAAACCAGGAGGTTGAAGTTGAGGTCAAAGGCCTTTCGTATCGAGACCCCGCAAGAGTGAACGATATATCCGATATCGGACATGATAAAGTGACGCGCCCGAACCGAATGTGAGTTCTAGACCTCGGGAGACACGGTGAATGGTTATGCATGACGGATAGAAGGCCTTGATACCCGCTCTCAGTCGGATGCCAGGGTATGAATCTCACTCGATGTCGATTATAGATCAACAATTATCAGGAAAAGAAGTTTTTTACCTTTTTAGAGTTATACTAGGGCTGAAATTAACTCTCTTATTATATAAAGAGGAAATTTTTCTTTAAGCGGACACGTTGTTACACGCATTCCGAAGCGATAAAAGTTTATTTTTGTTCTCTAAGCTACTGTTAACAGCGTTGTTCACTAGTTCTATTCTTTATTCACGACTGGGCCTAAATCGAGGGCACAAACGAGAACGAGCTCATTATTCAATCCAAGATCAGTCGTGTCCTTTATATTGTGAGTGGTTTGATTGTTTGGTTCATTTTTAATTCATTTATCTATTATTCTTGATTATTCGTGTTAAATTAAATCACGTATCCTTTGAACCGCTTACAAATTCAATTATTATCCAATTTTGGGGTAAACAATAATATTGAAAACCAAAAGAACAGGTGGGGAAGATAAACATTGGTTATATGAGTTTTATAATTAGATACGTGTTTATTAATTGTCAAAAGGACCATGTTTAGACAAATAATTGTTAAAATAATACGGGCTAGCCAGTTTTCAGACTGGTCATTCAAAAATAGCCGGCGTTTGCCAAGTCATTAAAAAATAGCCACTATTTTGCTGCAACAGAGACCGGTCCAGCATAATATACTGGAGTTCGGTACACCTGTGTATGAACTTCCAGCATATTTTGCTGGACCGGTATACTTTGCTGGCTCCAATATAATATACTGGAGTTCCAATATATTATGCTGGACTATTTTCCGGATTTTGAACAGTGTTTTCGTTCAGATTTATCTTTACATGAAAAATGGCTAAATTTCGATGACTTTTGAAACTGTGGCTATTTTTGAATGACCACTTGTAAATTTGGCTATTTTTGAATTTCTCCCAAATAATCTGCTAAATATAATAAACAAATTATTATTTAGTTAATTATCTCATGATCATTTGTTTTTAATATTTAGTAAGAGTAATTTTTTTTGCCTAATCTGTTATTGTAAGTGTTTCATTTTGGTAGGTATAGGACTATAGGTTTTGAAAAATTAAGGAACATCAATGCGCCACTACAAATTAATTATTTGTCACGTTTTTTTCTTCGTCTCTTTGGGCATTAATTACTCTCTTTGCAACGTACGTGACATATATTGATTCGACACAAAATTTAATAAAAAATAAATAATTTTAAAATTTATGATTTTAAATATGTCATAAAATTTATGTGGCTATAGCATCTTCTAAGAGGGCAGCCCGGTGAGTAAACTACCGCTATGTACGGGGCCGGACCATAAGAGTCTATCATACGCAACCTTATTTTACATTTCTGCAAGAGGTTGTTTCCACGACTCGAATCCGTGACTATAACATCTTCTCATTAAAAATAAAATGTGACGTTTAAAATATTATTTTTAAATATAAAACTATGATTTTTTTTAAAAACGAATTAATAAGAAGATGGTGTGGAGCCACCCACAATTTTACATGTGATTCAATTCAAAAAGCCAGATGTCACCATCCTATTGGCTTACATGTCAAACTCAATTTCAGAGCATGTCCTTGTCTTAAGTGGTTATTAGCGCCTTAATTTAATAAGAAGCTATTTTCAAGGTGTGGACATTTATCTTTGCCATTTCTCTTTTAAGGTCATTTTATAACTTAATTTTTCATACCAAAGTTGTCCGAGTCAGTTTGCGCAGCAGAAATATCATCCTTTGACCACTTTTCGGCTACGTCTTTGACAAATAGTCATTATTCCGGAGTTTCAAATTTCACAAGTGAAACTTCATGATAATATATTGAAGTATTACTTCTAGAATTTGAAATTTCAAGATAATAGTTATTCTCAATTACATGAGTTGCAAATCCCCCATGACAGCTTGGTCTATCAACAAGTCCAGTTTCGAAGTAATCATGTCTAAACCTAGCAAATGGGCTGATTAGGCCCATGTCTGATCCACACGCTACTATTGCTAGCTTGGGCTGGCTCATTGTAATTTGGCAGCAAAAAGCATAAGTAAGCAAAATTACATGAAAATTTCCACTTGGATAGGCGTTGAATGTATTTTACACATAATATGTGTAAATTATTAACCCATTATTTCTAAATTATAATAGGTATAATCTATATATATACTGGCTTAAAAAAATAATTAATTTATATATATATATATACCGGCTTAATCTATTTAAAAAATAAATAGTGAATAGCTATTTATCTAAAGATCCCTTATATTTCATTTTCATGTAAAATATTTTCCATCCGAAAGTGGAGAAACTGACTTTCCTTGCTATGAGCAGAATTTATTTTCCTTTGACTATCTTAACTTTTAATTTTATATTATTTACTCTAACCATCATATAGATTTTGTTGTTAAAATTTAGTACTTAAAAAATTCATTGAAAACACTCTTCGAATTACTAATATTATTATTATCAATATTTAATTTATTCTTTTTCATAAAATTATTTTCATTCATCAACCAATTACCGAAAATTTCTCGGAAAATATCTAATTCCTTTTTCATGTTTGTCCTATACTTTTTTAGTTTTTTTTAAAAAATCTTACTATGTTTTATTGAGTAATAGGAATAAAAGTAAAATTAAAAAAGGAAAGAATATGATTCCATTATATGATAAGGTTAATTTAGTCATTTGGCATGGAGTTAACGCTAAATCTTATTTTGAAATTAAATATCGAGCGCGAATAAATTTTCACTTATCTTTCAACATTAAACTACAAGAACAAAAACACATTTTAGCGGAGAATTAAATTTAGAAATTGAGACGTACTTGATTGTCATGACGTATTTAGGAATAATATATTAAAACAAAGTATAAACGCTAAAAAATGAGAAAGGGTCATGACGAATCAATGATTATTGTTCATAAGGTCATTTTTTATAGGCCCACACAATTTTAGGCGAATCGGAACCTGTCACCTAATTTCATGAAGATGACGTGGATATTAGCACAAAAAAAAATCGTCTTGAATTCTTGTTTTATGATTGTAAAACGTCAAAAACGAGGAACAATCATGGCGAGCAATGACCAGTGTTCATTAGGTCGTTTCTGATGGGCCCACAAAATTTTAGGCGATTCTGAACCCATCGCTTGAATTCATGAAGATGGCGTGGACATTAGCACACGAAAAATCAAAAATCATCCTTGAATTCCTGTTTTATGGCCCTAAAACGCAAAAAATACGAGGAACGGTCATGGCGAATCATGATAATTGTTCATTAAATCGTTTCTGATGGGGCCACAAAATTTTTGGTGATTCGAGCCTGTTGCCCGAATTCATGAAGATGGAATAGATATTAACACATAAAAAATTAAAAATCGTCTTGAATTCCTGTTTTATGGCCCTAAAAGGACAAAAAATGAGGAACGATCATGGCGAAAAATGACTATTGTTCCTTATGTCATTTTTAACAGGTCGACAAAATTTTAGTCGATTCGGATTCGGTCGCCGGGATGCATGCAGATATCGTGGGCTATAGAAAACGAAAATCTGGGAATCGGCGAAATTTCAGTTTTATGACCCTAAAATACCAAAAATGAGGGACGGTCATAGCGACACGATGTCTATTATTCCTTTGGTCGTTTTTGATGGTCGACAAAATTTTAGGCGATTCGGGTCTGGTCGCCAAATGCATGGCTATAAAAATGAGGAACGATCATGGAGAAGGGATGACTATTGGTCCTTAGGTCATTTTTTATGGGCCGACAAAATTTTAGGCGATTTGGGTCCAGTCGCCCGGATGCATACAGATGGGCGTGGGCTATATAGCACACGAAAATTTAGGAATCAGGCGGAATTTAAAACGCCAAAAAATGAGAAATTGTCATGGCGAAGCGATGACTATTGTTCCTTAGGTCATTTTTGATGGGCCGATAAAATTTTAGACGATTCGAGTCCGGTCGTCCGGATACTTATAGATAGCGTGGGCTACAACACACGAAAATCTGAGCATCGAGTGAAATTTTAGTTTTATGGCCCTAAAACAAAAAAGTTGGAACGGTTAAGGCGAAGCGATGACTATAGTTACTTGAGTCATTTTTGATGGGCCAGAATATTTTTGGTGATTCGAGTCTGTCGTCCGAATTCATGAAGATGTAATAGAGATTAATACACAAAAAATTGGAAATCGTCCTAAATTCTTGTTTTAGGGCCCTAAAACGACAAAAAACGAGGAACGGTCATAGAGAATCGATGACTATTGTCCTTTAGGTTATTTTTGATGGGCTGACAAAATTTTAGGCGATTCGGGTCTAGTCGCCCAGATGCATACAGATGGGCGTGTGTTATAGCACGCAAAAATATGGGAATAAGACGAAATTCTAGTTTTATTGTCCTAAAACTCCAAAAAAGGAGGAACGGTCATGGCGAAGCGATGATTATGATTATTGTTCCTTAAGTCATTTTTGATGGGCTAGAAAATTTTATGGTGATTCGAGCTCGTCGTCCGAATTCATGACGATGGAATAGACATTAACACACGAAAAATTAAAAATCGTCATGAATTCCTGTTTTATGGCTATAAAATGCCAAAATACGAGTAACGGTCATGGTGAGGCGATGACTATTGTTCTTTAGGCCGTTTTGGATGGGCCAGAAAAATTTTAGGCGATCCGAATCCTTTTGCTCGGTCTCATACAGATGTCATGGGCTATAACACACGAAAATCTAGGAATCAGGCGAAATTTCAGTTTTATGGCCCTAAAACAAAATAATACGAGGAACGGTTATGGAGAGGCGATTACTATTGTTCCTTAGGCCATTTTTAATGGGCCGACAAAATTTTAGGCGGTCCGGATTCAGTCGCCCGTGCCCATATAGATTGCGCGGGCTATATCACACGAAAATTTGGGAACCGGGAGGAATTCCAGTTTTATTACCCTAAAACGCCAAAAAATGAGGAACAGTCCTGAAGAGGTGATGAATATTGTTCCTTAGGTTATTTTTGATGGGCTGAAAAAATTTTAGGCGATCCGGGTCTGGTCGCCCGGTCCCATACAGATGGTGTTGGTATAGTACACGAAAAGTTTTGAATCGGGCGGAGTTCCAGTTTTATGGCTCTAATATGCCAAAAATGAGGAATAGTCATGGTGAGGCAATGACTATTGTTCCTTAGGCTGATTTTGATGGACCAACAAAATATTGACGATCCGGGTCCGGCCGCCCGGGCCCATGCAGATGGTGTGCGCCGTCTCACACAAAAACTTGGGAATCAGGCGGAATTTTAGTTTTGTGGCCCTAAAATGTTAAAAAATGAGGAACAGTCATGGCGAGGCAATGACTATTGTTCCTTAGGCCGCTTTTGATTGGCCAGCAAAATTTTAGGCAATCCGGATCAGGCAGCCCAGGCCCATGCTGATGGCATGGGCTATAGTACATGAAAATATGGGAATGTGGTAGAATTCTAGTTTTATGGCTCTAAAACGCCAAACAACGAGGGAAGGTCATGACGAGGCGATGACTATTGTTTCTTAGGGTGTTTTTGATGGTCCAAAAAAATTTTAGGCGATCCGGGTCCGGTCAACCTGGCCCATGTAGACGGCGTGGGCTCTGCATACGAAAATCTAGAAATCAGGTGAAATTTTAGTTTTATGGCCCTAAAACGCCAAAAAATGAGGAATGATCATGGATAGGCGATGGCGATTGTTCCTTAGACCATTTTGATGGGTGTTATACCCCATATTTTCGTACGTGAAAGTACGCCATAAGTGAACTGATGAAAGCTCGAAAATGAGATATTACACCCCGCATTTTTTGTACGTTAAAGTTTCGTCGTAAGTTAATCGACGTAAGTTCGAGAATGAGATTATTTTAAGATTTTAAGCATTTTATGCTATTTCAAACAAGTAATAAGTAAATCCGTGAAGGAGAGAGGGTAAGCACATCGAAGAAAATGAATTTCGTCGAAGTTTGATATTTTGGGATAAAATACGGCTCGAGCTAAAATACCCGATATTTATGGACTAGTACCATACAAGATACCATATGGCCATGATAGTAAGGTGTATAAGGTGTGTTAAAAGTGAGTAGTATTTTAAGTAAGTTGAGATAATTCTTAATTATATAAGTAATTGATTAATTATTGGGTAATGAAACATTACCTACTAATTAATAATTAGTGGTTGTCTTTGGATAAAGACTAAGGTCTTTGGATAAGAAGTAAATCAACCAATGTGGCATCCCCCATGCTAATTAAAGTGACTCACCATTTTGATTGAAAGATGGCCATTTTTAAGTAATAGACATGACACCTACGTGAAGGCCTTTAGGAGTTGGCTTCATTTGGCCTTAAATAATTAAATCTTATAACCTTCTTCGTAATTCAAACCTTGCAAAAACAGATTTTAACCTCAATCTAACAAAAATTCTTAATACTTGCAACGTGATTCCTTAGAAATTTCCTACAAATTCCCACAAAAAATTATAACGTGATTTCTTCAACCAAAATCCAACGAGATTTCTTAGCACGTTAGCAACGTGAGATTTTGCGATTCTAAGGGACTACGGTGCAATATTTTTTAAGAATATCATACGGATATTTCCCTACTCCAGGTATGTTAAGGCTATCCCTTCTTTCTTTTTGGCATGATCCAAATTATACAGAAGAAACAAGCAAACGCATAGTTTTCATAAGCGACTCTATTCATAGAAATACCAAGGGTCTCTGTGTTCTTGATTCCCCTTGTGACATATTATTATATCTTCTGCTCATGGGTCTCAGAATAATACGCAGTTGATAAAGTTTATCCGAAAGGAATATTGAGATTATTAACATGTTTTTCATGCATTTCTTTCATTTATACATTTACATTGACCCATGACCAGATGTCGTTATATACACGTATTTATATATATATATATATATATATATATGCGTATATATCTATATATATATATATATGTATATGGGATATGGGAAAAGGTTACGGCGTTATATACGCACCACCACCTGATCAGCTGGTATACGTTGATGATTCTGCCCACAGTGGCCGAGATGATATGATGGGATACCCTCAGAGGCTTGATGATATTATGAACACATGTACTTATGCACGACATGACATTCATATGCATATGTAGGACACTATAAGTATTTCATGATTTACAGAGTTATCCAAACCTACATGTTGAGTCATTTACTCTATATTTTATCCATGTCTTTTATGTACTTATTTATGTGCCTTACATACTCGGTAAATTATTTATACTGATATTCCTTTTGCCCGAGGACGCTGTGTTTCATGCCCGCAGGTCTCTATAGACAGGTCGAGAGTCCTCCAAGTAGGCTATCAGCTCAGCGGAAGATATTGGTGTGCTCTATTTACTCCGGAGTTGCTTGTTTGGTCGGTATGATTTAGACGCGTATTGTTTGGTATGGAGGGACCCTGCCCCGACCTTTATGTTAAGTATATATACTCTTAGAGGCTTGTAGGCAGATATCATGTATACGGATGCTTGTATGGCCTTGCCGGCCGAGGTTTTGAGTTTACAAATAATCATGATGGCCTTATAAGCCCGTATATCACATGTATAAGTTTTTATATCATGTTGGGTCGTCCTATATTGAGTATTCCCCTATATTTATTTTAGTTAGCCCATGACGTCCCGTTTGGCCCATTTGCCAATGAAAGTACAATAAGAAAGATATGTTATGTTGGTACTCGGTTAAATAAGGTACCAGGTGCTCGTTGCGGCCCATAGGTTTGGGTCGTGACAAAAGTGGTATCAGAGCAGTTCCGTCCTTGGGAGTCTACAAGTCGTGTCTATTAAAGTCTTGTTTATGGGTGTATCGTGCACCATACTTATAAGCAGGAGGCTATAGGGCATTTAGGACTATCACTCTTTCTTCCTACTCTAGATCATGTGGTAGAGCTCAGTTGTAAGAACTCAATTTCTTAAACTCTATCTTACTTATAGTACGACGATACCTACATCTAGAAAGACGGTTGGTAAGAAATATAGTTGTGGAAGAGTTGAGTCAGAGGAACTCAATTTTTGCATCATGCTTATGATGGATAAATATGAGGTAACAAAAAATCATGTGTATACTAAGATATGTAAGCTTCTTGATAATGATCCTTAAGGCAAGAATGCCTATCCACTCTTATGGTAAAAAGGAATAAGGAGGGAGACACAAGTTTCAAAAGAAAAAAAAAAAGCAAGGTGAAGAAGGGTACAAGACACCCAGTTCATGAAGATTATTAGTATTACAGTTCCGGCAGAAAAATATAAGCATTGTGAGTTACCCTCAACAGTAACAGATGTATGTATAATTGGCCACACCCATCTTAGTTATACCCGACTGGGGTTAGAGTAACCCAAAATAGTGAATTGATTGTTTGCATTAGTTGACATTTTCGAAGGAGATTGCAAATGTGCTAATAGATTTCCTTGTGAGACACCCAAATGGCGCACTCTAAAATAGTACATCTGGATATGAGTACTACAAACATAGGCACTGAAAGCCTAGAATGGATAAATATTACCTTAGTATGGCTCCCGTCCCTAGTAGGGAGAGAATGTTAGGCAGCCCAAAGAGCCCGTGGATGGAGAAAAGGGAGCTAAAATGCAAAAGAATGTCTTGTCGAAGTTTTCAGAATAAAGTGATTGACAGAAATGTTAGCAAGAAATAAGAAGAGAATTAATGGAGCATTATGAGTACGACGTGATACATAGATGACAACGGTCGATCAAAAAATGATAGTATTACAGAATCTATAGTCAAGTGAAGGGAAATACGAGAGGTGATAGGCCTTGAGATAACAAAAGAGTATAGGCCATAAAGTCATATCCTCACTTTGAGAAATAAGTTCGTGACTCCAATGCGACTACCAAAAGGAAAAGATAGACCCAAGAGTAATAGAAATCAGTATGGGCTGGTGAACAAGATAAACTAAACATGAATTAGCAACTGAGTAATTTGATAATAGTCGGCATCATGAGAATTTCAAAGATTGCGTTTCGACGATAATCGAATGGACGACAGAAGAATAACCTTTAAAGGTCATTCAGGAAGATGATTCCCTAAAGCAAACAATGTGAGCAAAAGTAAGCTTAAGGGACTATGTGTTCCAGTTATACTAGGTCTCACCCCCGTGAGTAAGGAATTTTGTTATCCTTGGTACAGAAGGATTACCGCAAGGCGAGTAAGGGTCATCGATGATGTGAAAGGATGCCAAAGATGAAGAGGTAAAACATCTGTAGGTAGGTTATCGTAGCTCCAACTCTTAGTACTCCCATAAAGGGGAGAATATGAAATGATGTGGCATTAAGCCAGAATTAAGTTGTTCTAGTAATTATGGAATGGTAAAGGAAGAATGCAAAAAAAAAAAATGAAAAAAGGATGAGATTGCAATTATCCAAAGCCTACATATATGCTACGATTCCAGAATATTATGCAACCACGGCGTCAAGGAGAGGAAGTAAGAGTTCCTGCCCGAAATGTTATTGATAGATAAGGAGCCAGTTCGAGAAGTAAGTTAAGACAAAGGAAATAACCCAAGAAGGATTACGCGGAATAATGATATGAGAATGGGCCAACGAGTAGTTAGCATTTGATTCAGGAAGAGCCTAGTTATGTCTAGATAGGAGGTTACAGACGAATCAACAGATTATGCAAGATAAATATAGTAAAACCCAATATAGTGAATTCAGCCTCATAGTATATTCAGATAGGAGTCGGGGTAGTTAAAGGTATCGTATGAACGTTACGGGAATAAAAAAGAGTGCCACTGGGAAGACAGTCAAAATATCAGTTCAGATGCAACCCTACAAGAACAAGGGTGTGGAGGTAAGTAACTACGAATAATTATCGGCAATGAAGGAATTCAAAAGGTCTGTCGAGTATATAATGTAATAAGATCACAACTTTACAAGGGTCAGAGGGTCCTTCCTGAGTACTACAGTGAAATACTAGATGAGAAAGTAAGGAAGAAGGCTTCAACCTAAGCTCAGTGACCCAAAGAGGGAATGGTCTTATAACAACAGACTCACAACAACGTTGTATGCACTCCATAAGAAAGTGCCACCTACCTAGCTAGTGGATGGGAAGTAAAAAAATCAAAAGTGATATTCAAGATCTTATGAGTTGTATGGAACCCCAATATGTATCAGCACTAAGATAAGTTAAGTATGCACGCAACAAGGGGGAAGAAAGACCAAGAAAAGTAAAAGCTTACGTTTAAAGAAAGTTGAAAAGGAACAAAAGAAATTATTCGATCAGTGATCCAGAGTTAGTTACGTTATGAACGCACTTAAGATTTTGGATTACTATCCAAGCAGCATATATGAGGACAATCGTACAGCCTTAGAAGACTCCGGTATAAGTCAAAAGAAAGAATTGAGTCCAGGTCATAGACAAAGGATTAAATTATTAGAAGATTGTATCATAGATATTCCATAGCGCCCATAAAAGGCTAAAGTAATAACTAATACCAAGAGCCGCAGATCGGAAGATGGCTTAAGCCTACATGACGGCTGATCAGAAGGAAGAGGAAACTAAAAAGTTACATTAACTAAGTAAACCAGGAGTCTGATTATTGGACCCAGAAAATTATAGACCTCGTGATTGAGAACATTACAGAATCACTCTTAATATCAGAGGTACAAGAGATATAGTACAGTATCCATATTCTATAACAGCTCTACGATAAATCCAGTTAGAAGAATACCAGCCTTATGAGAAGTCAGTATAAATCTCTCACGGGATTATGTATGCACCATAGGTGCAAATATTATAATAGAGCTTCAAGTTGTGGATGTGAATTATACCTATGTGGAAGGAAGGTCATGAAATAGATACAAGATGTGATGTAAGATTTTAAGGTAAGTAAGGTAAAGGTGAACAACGCACGAGATACTCAAATGCAGATGGTTGAGAATAGTCCACACTTTGTATAGGAGGCTAAAAGCGCATGGATTCATTATCAAGGAATGATAGCGGCGTCGTCAGTGGCATGTATTCCAGCCTATGGGTTCTAGGTATCGAGGAGTCTAATTAAGAGAGTAAAGAAGAGTTAGAGACTATGTGATGTTCCAGAATGACATAAGGAAATCTATGATGCAAGCAAGTTGAAGGAAGGCCGCGAGTAGTATAAATAGATATATGTAGGACGCAATAAGCGACAAGGTTTTATGACATGAGTAAGGATAAGAAAGGACGAGTGAGAAGGTGATGAGAATGGATAAGTCCTCAGGATTAAGCCTATGAAAACAAGAGAGTTGATGGTTTCTCTAAGTTGTAGAAAGATCAGTATAGCATGAATGAACTCAAAGGAGTCTAAGACTAACAGCATTTAGAAGAGATAGAATGTTACCCTGATAATAGAATGAGGGTGTAATTGTGACAAATAAAGGATGATGTTTGGGTCTTCGATTGAGTAATGATTTGAAGAAAAAAAAGGATTTCAAGAATCGCACAGGATTAAAATACCTACGTAAGTGAATCACATTGGGATGCTATGAAATACAGTTATGGAAGCATAGTATCGCCCCTAGGTAGGATCAGTTTAATTACTCCAGATGTCCCTGATGAGATGTGATCCCCTAGCGGCAGTGTTACATAAGAAGTCAAGTTATTAGTGGTATAGTATGGATCAACGTTAAGGTGAATCGGCAATAGATGGATAAAGTTCCAACGTATGAGAGGAGATAAGGATTCCATCCTTTAGATGAACAATAATAAGGAAGCATTGAAGGACTTGGATTTATACATCTATGATAAGATAAGCAACAGGAGTAACCTGGAGATTGGAGCAGACCTCAGTAACGATAAACCGAAGTAAGAGTTATGGTATAGTATGGCTTGCTTAGATGTAGTATACCTATAGACACCCAGAGGGATAACTTGACATAATTTTGTATATGTTCACAAAGTGAGGCCTAGAGATTGGCTAAAAGCTGGAGGAAAGAGGAGAGAAGAGTCGCATATGCGCACATACAAAGTTAGAGTCGTACATGCTGCATGATATAAGGTAACAACAGTTACCTAAATGGCAAGGAGAGTATTAAAGTATTCGTAAGAGATATGGGTTTTGAAAATGATAAGTGCATCATTCAACATTCGAGGACGAATGTTCCAAAGGGGGGGAATGATGTTATACCCCATGTTTCGTACGTGAAAGTACGCCATAAGTGAACTGATGAAAGCTCGGAAATGAGATATTACATCCCGTATTTTTCGTACGTTAAAGTTTCGTCGTAAGTTAATCGACGTAAGTTCGAGAATGAGATTATTTTAAGATTTTAAGCATTTTATGCTATTTCAAACAAGTAATGAGTAAATTCGTGAAGTAGAGAGGGTAAGCAAATCGAAGAAAATGTACCACATTTATGGACTAATACTATACAAGGTACCACATGGTCATGATAATAAGGTGTATAAGGTGTGTTAAAAGCGAGTAGTATTTTAAGTAAGTTGAGATAATTCTTAATTATATGGGTAATTGGTTAATTATTAGGTAATGGAACATTACCTATTAATTAATAATTAGTGGTTGTCTTTGGATAAAGACTAAGGCCTTTGGATAAGAAGTAAATCAACCAATGTGGCAGCCCCCATGCTAATTAAAGTGACTCACCATTTTGATTGAAAGGTGGCCATTTTTAAGTAAGAGACATGACACTTACGTGAAGGCCTTTAGGAGTTGGCTTCATTTGGCCTTAAATAATCAAATCTTATAACCTTCTTCCTAATTCAAACCTTGCAAAAAAAGATTTTAACTTCAATCCAACGAAAATTCTTAATACTTAGCATCGTGATTCCTTAGAAATTTCCTACAAATTCCCACAAAAACATTATAACGTGATTTCTTCAACCAAAATCCATCGAGATTTCTTAGCACGTTAGCAACGTGAGATTTTCCGATTCTATGGGAGTACGGTGCAACCTTTTTTCAAGAATATCATACGGATTTTTCCCTACTCTAGGTATGATAATTCTATCCCTTCTTTCTTTTTGGCATGATCCAAATTATACAGAAGAAACGAGCAAACACACAGTTTTCATAAGCGACTCTATTCATAGAAATACTAGGAGTCTGTGTGTTCTTGATTCCCCATGTGACATATTATTATATCTTCTGCTCACGGGTCTCAAAATAATATGCAGTTGATAAAGTTTGTCCGAAAGGAATATTGAGGTTATTAACATGTTTTCATGCATTTCATTCATTTATACATGTACATTGACCCATTACCAGATGGTGTGTGTGTGTGTGTATATATATATATATATATATATATATATATTAGACGGCGTTATATAGGCGTATATATGTATATATTTGTATATGGGATATGGGAAAAGGTTACGGCGTTATATACGCACCACCACCTGATCAGCTGGTATACGTTGATGATTCTGCCCACAGTGGCCGAGATGATATGATGGGATGCCCTCAGAGGCTTGATGATGTTATGAACACATGTACTTATGCACGACATGACATTCATATGCATATGCACGACACTGTAAGTATTTCATGATTTTACAGAGTTATCCAGACCTACATGTTGAATCATTTACTCTATATTTCATCCATGTCTTTTATGTACTTATTTATGTGCCTTACATACTCGGTACATTATTTGTACTGACGTTCCTTTTGCCTGGGGATGTTGCATTTCATGCCCGCAAGTCCCGATAGACAGGTCGAGAGTCTTCCAAGTAGGCTATCAGCTCAGCGGAAGATATTGGTGTACTCCATTTGCTCCGGAGTTGCTTGTTTGGTCGGTATGATTTAGACGCATATTGTTTGGTATGACGGGGCCCTATCCCGACCTTTATGTTAAGTATATATACTCTTAGAGGCTTGTATATAGATGTCATGTATATGGATGCTTGTATGGCCTTGCCGACCGAGGTTTTGAGTTTACAAATGATCATGATGGCCTTATAGGCCCGTATATCACATGTATAAGTTTTTATATCAGGTTGGGTCGTCCTAAGGTATCGGGTGCTCGTTGCAGCCTATAGGTTTGGGTCGTGACAATGGACCAGCAAAATTTTAGGCGATCTGGGTTCGGCCACCCGGGCACATGCAGATGCCATGGACTATTGCACACGAAAATTTGGGAATCGGGTGGAATTCCAGTTTTATGGCCCTAAAACGCCAATAAAATAAGGAACGATCATGGCGAGGTGATGACTATTGTTACTTAGGACATTTTCGATGGACCGGCAAAATTTTAGGCTATCCGGGTCTATCCGCTCGGGCCCATGGAAATGGCGTGGGCTATAGCATAAGAATATCTGGGAATAGGGTGGAATTCTAATTTTATAGCCCTAAAACGCTAAAAACGAGGAACGGTCATGGCGAGACAATGACTATTGTTCCTTCGGCCGTTTCTGATGGGTTGACAAACTTTTAGGCGATTCAGGTCAGACCGTTTGGGCCTATGCAGATTGCGTGGGCTATAGTACACAAAAATCGGAGAATCGGGCAAAAATCAATTTTATGGCCCTAAAAGACCAAAAAATGAGGAACGATCATGGCGATACGATGACTATTATTCCTTAGGATGTTTTTGATGGGCCGACAAAAATTTTCGCTGATTCGGGTCCTGCCGCTCGGGCCCATAATCGGGCGAAATTTGAGTTTTATGGCCCTAAAACGTCAAAAAATGAGGAACGTACATGGAAATGCGATGAATATTTTTCCTTAGTCCATTATGGATGGGTCGAAATGATTTTAGGCGATCCGGGTCCGGCCGCCCGGGCCCATAAAGATGGCGTGTGCTATAACATACGAAAATATGGAAATCGGACGGAATTTTAGTTTTATGGCCCTAAAACGTCAGCCAAATTTTTGGCGATCTGGGTCTGATTCCTAGGTCCATGAAGATGGCGTGTGCTTGCATACGAAAATCTGGGAAGTGGGCAGAATTCGAGTGTTATGGCCCTAAAACGTCAAAAACGAGAAACGTTCATGGCGAGGCGATGACTATTGTTCCTTAGGGAGTTTTGATTGGCCGTCAAAAGTTTAGGCAATCCGGGTCTGGCCTCTTAGGACCATAAAGATGGCATGTTCGATAACATAAGAAAATCTGGAAATCGGGCGGAATTCGAGTTTTATGGCCCTAAAACGTTAAAAACGAGGAACATTAATGGCAAGACGATGACTATTGTTCCTTATGTCGTGTTTTATGGGCCGACAAAATATTAGGAGATTAGGGTTCAATCGCTCGGGCTCATGTACATGGTGTGGGCTATAGGACACGAAAATCTAGAAATCGGGCGGAATTCTAGTTTTATGGGCCTAAAACGTGAACAAATGAGGGACAGTCATGGTGAGGCAATGACTATTGTTTCTTAGGCTATTTTTTATGGGCCGGCAAAATTTTAGGCGATCAGTGTCCGGCCACACAGGCCCATACAGATGGCGTGGGCTATAGCACACTAAAATCTGGGAAATTGAGCAGAATTCTAATTTTATGGCCCTAAAACGCCAAAAAAATGAGGAACGATCATGGATTGTTTCTTAGGCCGTTTTGATAGGCCAGTAAAATTTTAGGCGATCTAGGTCCGGCCGCTCGGGCACGTGAAGATGGCGTAGACTATTGTACACGAAAATCTGGGAATCAGGCGGAATTCGAGTTTTATGGCCCTAAAACGCCAATAAAATTAGGAACGGTTATGGCGAGGCGATGACTATTGTTTCTTAGGTCATTTTTAATGGACCAGAAAATTTTTAAGCGAACCGGGTCCGGCCGCCCGGGCCCATGCAGATGGCGTGGGCTATATAGCACAAGAAAATTTAGGAATCAATCAGAATTCTAGTTTTATGGCCCTAAAATGCCAAAAAATAAGGAACGGTCATGGCGAGGCGGTGACTATTGTTACTTCGGCCTTTTTTGATGAACCAACAAAATTTTAGGCAATCCGGGTCCAGCCGCCCGAGCCCATGCATACGGCATGGGCTATAACACACGAAAATCTGGGAATCGGGCGAAATTCTAATTTTATAGCCCTAAATGTCAATAAATGATGAACGGTCGTGGCGAGGCGATCAATATTATTCCTTAGGTAGTTTTTGATGGACCAAAAGTTTTTTAGGTGATCTGGGTTTGGCCGTCCGGGCCCGTGCAGATGGCGTGGGCTATAGCACATAAAAATCTGGGAATCGGGTGGAATTCCAGTTTTATGGCTCTATATCGCCAATAAAACAAGGAACGATCATGTCTAGGCGATGACTATTGTTCTTTAAGCTATTTTTGATAGACCAGCAAAATTTTAGGAGATCCTAGTTCGGCCGCCCGGGTAAAAATCTGAGAATTGGTCAGAATTCTAGTAAAATGAGGAACGGTCATGGCAAGGAAAAGACTATTGTTCTTTAGGCCATTTTTCATGGGCCAGTAAAATTTTAGGCGATCCGAGTCCGGTCGTCCGGGCCCATGCAGATGGCGTGGGCTATCGCACACGAAAGTCTAGAAATCGGGCGAAATTCTAATTTTATGGAACTAAAATGCCGAAAAACGAGGAACGGTCATGGCGAGGCGATGACTATTGTTCCTTAGGCCATTTTTGATGGGCCAATTTAGGCGATCCAGGTCCGGTCGCCCAAGCCCATGCAGATGGCGTGGGTTATAGCACACGAAAATCGAGGAATCGGGCGGAATTCTAATTTTATGGCTCTTAAACGCCAAAAAAAGGAATGGTCATGGAGAGGCGATGACTATTGTTTCTTCTGTCATTTTTGATGGACCGGAAAATTTTTAGGTGATCTAGGTCAGGCCGCCCAGGCACATGCAGATGGCATGGGCTATAGCACACGAAAATTTGAGAATCGGGCGGAATTCCAATTTTATAGCCCTAACATACCAAAAACTGAGGAATGGTCATGGGGAGACGATGACTATTGTTACTTTGGCCATTTATAATGGGGAGGAAAAATATTTGGTGATCCGGGTCTGGCAGTCCGTACCCATGCAAATTGCGTGAGCTAACACACGAAAATTGGGAATTAGACGGAATTCCAATTTTATGGCCCTAAAACGCCAAAAATGAGGAACAGTCATGGCGAGACGATGACTATTATTTATTTGGTCATTTTTGATGGGCCGGCAAAATTTTATGCGATTCGGGTCCGGCCTTCCAGTCCCATGCAGATGGCGTGAGCTATATCACCGGAAAATCTGGGAATCGGCGGAATTCCAGTTTTATGGCCCTAAAACGCTAAAAATGAGGAACGGTCATGTTTCTGATGAGCCCACAAAATATTTGGCGATTCATAGCAAGTCACTCGAATTCATGAATATGGCATGGTCATTAGCACACGGAAAATTAAAAATCGTCCTGAATTCCTGTTTTATGGACCTAAGCAAAAAAAGGAGAAATGATCATGACGAAACAAAGATTATTGTTCATTAGATCATTTCTGATGGCCCACAAAATTTAAGCGATTTAGCTCGTTGCTCGAATTCATGAATGTAGCGTGGACTAGCACACGAAAAATTAAAAATTATCATAAATTCTTGTAAAGTTAGTTAGGCAACTTTAGGGAGCTTTGATGAGGTCATGAGGTGAATCACTACATGGTCTCTTGTTTTTTTCTTTTTCTATTTTTGACAAAAAAAAATGAGGAATACTTGATCTAAGAGAATAATACTATTTTTAATTTTTTCTATTCTATATTTTGACAGGTAAATATATAGGGAGTCCGCATATTATCTGTTTTGGCCTAACCTTTGGGGGTGTTGGTGTTTTGTCTCCTTGAATAAAGAATTATCTAAAATTTTATACAATAACCCAAGGGATGGTAGTACAAACCATGAGCTTCTAAGACTTAGAATTTACAAAAGCTGGTATGAAATAAATGCATCATTTGTTCGAAATATACATAAATAGATTTGCAACATCTAAAGCTACCAAGGACAATGTAACAACCCGATCAGTCATTTTGAGCATTTGCACTTCGCTCGGTGTTTTGAGGGCATGAGTAGCTCCGTATGATGTAGTATGACTTGTGTTTATCATCGATTTCGGTTTTCGGGTGATTCGAAATTAGTTTGGAAGAGTGATTCTCAACTAGGAAGCTTTAAGTTGGAAGAGCTGACCACGTTTGACTTTTGAGTATTGAACTTGAATCGAAGTTTTGATGGTTCTGTTAGGTCCGGATGGTGATTTTGGACTTGGGAGTATGCTCATATTACATTTGGATATTTCTAGAAGGTTTCGACACTCATTGGCGGAAGTTGAAAATTTGAAGGTTTGGAATATTCATTACTTTGACCGAGAGTTGACTTCGATGCCCGGATTGGTTAGGCTTGAATTAGACGCTTGGTTCAAAGTTTGAAGTTTATGAACTTAAGAGATTGATCTTGATCGATGATTCATGATTTTGATTTTGTTATACGTGATTTTAGGCTTCGAGTAGGTCCGTGTTATGTTATGGGGCTTGTTGGTATGTTCATACAGGGTTCCGAGGGGCTCAGGTGAGTTTCAGCTTGGTTTCAGACCATTTCTAGGCCATTTTTAGTTGCTGGTATTTAGCTACGGGGGTGTACATTGCGATAGCGTGGAATTGGAGAGTTAAATAGGAAAAATAGACCTGTGAATTTCGAGCATGACTTAATTAGGTCTTTTTATTCATTACTACTACTATTATTACCTAAACACAAAATGAACTCATTCCCTTAAGAAAGTTGTCACGCCATCTATCGTTGGGACGAATCACCCCGTTCACACAACAACTACCTTTCGAAAGAACCGTAGCGTTAAGAAAACCAAAGGCTTATTATCTACTAAAACATAAAAAGAAGCTACTTAATAAAACAAGAACTAATATGGAAACAAAAATAAAGAAGCTACTAAGCAAAAACTACTATAGATAGAATGAATATACATAATGAGAGAGAAAGAGAAGATATATACATACAAATAAGAAAAGAGAGAATATCATCAAATTATTACAGACCAAATGTATCAAAGTACCAAAAGTGTCAAACAAACTCCACCACTTCGAATAAAAATAAGCAAGTCCCCAATGCTTAGCAAAATAAGAGTAAGAGAGGGAAAAGGTGAAGGAAACACCCTATAGCTCCTCGGACATCTCTGTGTCCCCAACAATGCCATCCCCCTCCGGATCAGCCAACTGGATCTCATCATCCTTGACTCTAGGTATGGCTGGGTTGGCGAACATCTCACGCACTGCCTCAGCAGTGTCAACAGCAAGGTACGGATCTTCAGACTGGCCAGTTGGTGCTACCGGTGCAGATGGGGCTATAGGATCTGGTGCAGACTGGTGCGGGTCAAGTAGCATGTCAAAGGGAAGATCTCCGGCTATAGAAATTATGTTCACCTCTCTTCGGAACTTATCTACTGACTTTTTGCTGGCCTAGGACTTCCTCATCTTCTTTACTTCCTGTAACGACCCGACCGGTCGTTTTGAGCTCTAGCGCGTCTTTTGGAAGTTTGAGTCCATAAGCATCTTCACTTCAGGTATTACGACTTATACGCGTGGTCGGAATTTAATTTCGGAAAGTTCAGAGTTGATTTGGAAAGAAAATTCTAATTTCGGAAGCTTTAAGTTGGAAAGATTGACTAAGGTGTGATTTTTGAGTGAATATCCTCGGAATCGAGATTTGAAGGTTCCAATAGGTTCATATGATGATTTTAGACTTGGGCGTATGTTCGGATCGGGTTTTGGATGATCCGGGAGCGTTTCAGCACATATTATGGAAGTTGGCAATTTGGAAGAATTTTATTAATTTAAGTTGAAGTGAATTTCAATGTTATCAATGTCTGTTTGGGATTCCAAGTCTGGGAATAGCTCCGTATGGTGATTACGGTATTGGGAGCGTGTCCGGAAGTGGATTGGGAGGTCCGTAGGTCATTTCGTGGTCATTTGGTGAAAGTTAGAAATTTGAAGGTTTTTGGAGAGTTTGACCAGGAGTGAACTTTTTGATATTGTGGTCGGATTTCGATTCCGAAAGTTGGAATAGATCCGTAATGTCAATTATGACTTGTGTGCAAAATTTGAGGTCAATCAGACGTGATTTGGTAGGTTTTGGCATTAATTGTAGGAGTTTGAAGTTCTAAAGTTTATTGAGTTTGAATTGGAGGGTGATTCATAGTTTCGATGTTGTTAGATGTGATTTAAAGGCTTGACTAAGTTCGTAATGTGTTTTGGGACGTGTTGGTATATTTGGTTGAGGTCCCGAGGACCTCGGGTGGATTCAGGATGGTCCACGGATCGAGTTTGGACTTGGAACAAAAGATGAGGCAGCTGATATCTGTGTGATCGCACCTGCGCAAAAAGGGCCGCAGGTGCGAGGTCGCAGGTGAGAGACAATGGTCGCAGGTGCGGTTTGGGCAAAGCTGGGTAGTGACCGCAGGTGCGAAGGGTTGTCTGCACCTGCAAGGTCGCAGATGTGGAGGTACGTCGCAGGTGCGAGAGTGAGAGAAGAGTTTGGGAGCGCAGGTGCGAGGGTATGTCCGCACCTGCGAAGGCGCATATGCGGAAGGAAAGGAGCATGTGCGGAGTCGTGCTAGGCAGAGGGAATGCACAGGTACGAGGTTTTTGCCGCACCTTCGAGACCGCAGATGCGACGAAGAGGCTGCAGGTGCGAAAGTCGAGCTGGGTAGAATGCTTTTAAGCGGGGTTTGGGTTCATTTCACCCATTTTTCATATTGGTTGGGCAATTTTTTGAGCTTTTGAAGAGTGGATTTCATCATCTATTATGAGGTAAGTAACTCCCACATATTCTGAGTCAAATATATGGTTTTTATGTGGATTCAAGTATGAAAATTTGGTAGAGATTTGGGATTTTGAAGAAATACCTAGAAATTGATATTTTAGGATTTTGATCATGAATTTGGGCATGAAATTGGAAATAAATTATATATCTGAGTTCGTGAGATCATGTGTAATAGTTATCTTTGAAGAATTTCAGAATCCCGGCACGTGGGCCCGAGGGTGATTTTTATCGACTTTTCGAGCGGAGTTGGAAATTGTTATAAATTGATCAATTATGAGTATTAGAGCATATTTTTATTGGGTTGCATCTTATTTGACTAGTTTTGGAGCGACGAGAATCAGTTTGAGTTGTTGGAGCAACTTTGGAGCCGGTTATGGAATTGCGGAGCGAGGTAAGTCTCCTTTATAACCTTGTAAGAGGGAATTAACCCCATAGGTGAATTGATTAAATATGTGCTTCTATTTGCGGGGGCTATGTACGAGGTGACGAGAGTCCGTACGTAACTACTAGCTATGCCTATGTCCAGGTAGTTTTAGGTTTACATCATGCCTTGTTGATATTGTTATTTGATTTGTGGTTACTGTTTGCCTTGAAAAGAAGCTAGATTGAGGTTTGCGCATTAATTGTCTTGAGAAGAATTTAAATTGAGGAAATTAAGTTTTCAAAAAGTTTTCATTTGGACTTCGTATTTTCGAAAAGAAATTGAGGAACATTATAATAACTTAATAAATTTATATTTGATCGCGTCGCATGTATGATCCGCGAGCGGGGTAATAGATGTATGATTTATTGATACATTTATATTTGACCGCGTCGCATGTATGATCCGCGAGCGGGGTAATAGATTCATCTATGGTTCGTTCCGTTCGACCCTCGACAGTGCACAATTTATAATTATATGTTGTATCGGGCCATACGACCTCGGCATGACTTGCGCATGATTGTATTAATTGCTTTGGAAATTGTAATACGCGATACTGCTTCATTGGCCTGAGTTACAAATTGTTAAATGATGAAAAATGAATTTGGGGAAATTTCTTATTAACAAAAGAATTGTTTACTTATTTCATGATATTGGGCTTACAGTCGTTCTACGTGATCCGTGCTTAATTAAATCATTGGTATCATAATTATAGCCCATAGTAAGTGTCTAAGTCGACCCCTCGTCACTACTTTTTCGAGGTTAGGCGGGATACTTACTGAGTATACGTTGATTTACGTACTCATACTACATTTGCTGTATATTTTTGTGCAGGTATATATATGTTTAGAGGCCTTGTGGGCGCAGAGGCGCGGTTATTGCGGGGACTTAGGTGAGCTGCACTCTCTACTATGATTCGCAGCCAGCAGAGTCTCCTTCAGAGTATTTATATTTCTTCTGTCCAAATTTGTATTCCAGACATATGTTATATTTTATTTTCCTTCCTAGTTGATGCTCATGCACTTGTGACACCGGGTTTTGGGGTGATTATGGTTGTCCTGTATTGAACTTGTTGAAAACATTATTATTTATCTTGTAAATTCCACCCTTTACTATTTAATTAAAGGAAAAATATGATTTCAAAATATTAAAACGAGAACCAAATTGAGTATTTATTGTTGGCTTGCCTGACAGCGGTGTCCGGCGCCATCACAACCTTTAATAAAATTTGGGTCATGACACTTCCTTTCCCAGTTCTTCAATCACTGACCCGTGTTGTACCAAGGTAGCCATGATCGTCTTTTGGTTCTCCAGGAGCTTCTCCAGTGCCTCGTCAATGGTCGGGGGAAACTGAGGTGCCTGAGCAGTGGACTGCGTTGAAATAGTATTGGACAAGTCAGACAGCTTTGCAATAGCTGTCTGTATCCAGTTGTTGAGACTCGCCAATGTCTGGGAGACTCGCAACGTAGATAGTGGGGCAGTGGGCATGGGAAATGGCCTAAAAACTGAGGTGGAGGCTGTGGCAGGAGCTGTAGTAGGTGTTGTGGATGATGGCATAGGCATAGCTGCGACACTAGAGGAAGGCTCGACCGAAGTGGAGGGAACATCAACTGCCTCAGAAGTTACTATGGCTGGCTCATCAGACTGGCATGTTGGGGTAGGAGACTGAACTTTCCTTTTCAGATTGTTCGCATCCATGAGTGAGTACTGTGAACAACTAATTTTTGACCACACCAAAATTTTATACTTTTTTAGCGTAAATATTTCTTTTACGTCTAATCTTAATATCTTAAACTTTGATTTTACTCTTAATAGTTTTTTTTTATATTTTATTTTACTACAAAAAACATTCAAAAAAATATATATGTACATTATATATAGTACGTATATGATTTTTTTAAATTATAATTTTAATAAGTAAGTTATAGAATTTTTCTTAGTATCATTTAAGTTACATATAAATATTTAATTTTTCTATATTGTAAGAAATGTTGGTTAATCTTCTTATCCTTATAATTTAATTTATCTTTTAAAATAAAAGACAAAAAAGGGTAAACAAATGGAAGCTAACGTAAAAGAGATCAAACTTTATCTCAAAAAATAAAAAACAAAGTAATCTAATTTAACAAAGATAAATAATCACAATCCCCACTCCCCATTTTTGGGTAACTTGCCTCACGTTATTCTTCACACACCCACGTCCCAACCCCCAAATTCCCTCCTCCCATCCCCATTACCCACTCCCTCACATATTCCCTCCACATATCGATCTCCATCACACAATGATTCTATACATATAACACACATTTGCACTTGCTGGGGGGACGGGGGAAAAAGAAAAAAAGAAAACAGAGAAAATTGTGCAAGTAAGAAAGAAAGAGAGGTGAGGAAAGCAATCTGGAGAGAAAAATCCAGCAACTTAAAAAAAACTGTTCTTCGAAGAAGAAAGAAAAAGTTTGGCTAAGTTAATTATTGAATCTGAAGACAGGAGTTCGGAATTTCGTTCATGGTTTCGAGTTCGTGGGTTCTAGAAGTTTTATAATTAGTAGATTAAGTCCATTACTGAGTGAAATTTTCGCAAAAAAGGTAACACTCGAATCTTCTTAGTAAAGCCATATAATAACATGAGATTCATGTTTTCTTAGTGTAATTTGAAAAGTTTTAGCAACCGAATGCTTCATTACTTATTTATTTGATTTCATGTTTAAGTTATAATTGTAGTTAGATTCATTGTTGATTTGAAGCATGTGATCATCTAAGTTAAGGAAAAACTTGTATGGAGTTAATTTTTATTCGGAAATTATTGTGTCGTCGCTAGTCATCGCATAATTTTAATGACTATTAGACAAAATAATCAGAAGGTATTTTTTGTTTAAGTTGTTTTAGGTGTAAATATATATCACATAGAAATCGTAATTTTAAGAGATATCGTCGATTAGAAAAGCGAACAAAAATAGTATTTCAGTTTTCTCAAAGTTAAGGCTTTGAAAAATATTTTGTAAGTCTGAGTCTTTAACGGAAGAAATCCTTTTCATCGCTACTGGGCTTCAATTTCATTATGGTTGAATGGGTATATTGGAATTTCAAGTTGCAATAAATTTATTCTTTAGTCTTTCAAATGAGATAACAATAGTTGGTATCACGTCGATTTGTGTTTACATTAGCTTTAAAGCATATGAAGTGTTTGGTTAAGAATTCAAAGTTTAGTATTTGTCTTGAAAATAGTTAGTCCCTTCTATTCTAATAGTTGGTGTCCAGAGTGTTAAGCAAAATTTTTAAGGATATGTACTTCTTTCAGTTAAGTTTTAAATTATTCCCATGATGCTTGAAAGTCAGTTTATAAATTCATTATTGTTTGGTTGGTTCTCAAAAATCGATGTGTTGGATTTGTAGTTTTAGATTACTCTTTTTTAAATGCCCTTCATACAAGTTTTTTTTTCATGTTATATATCATATGTATATTATTGCTATGCTCATTTGTATATATTAAATTACTAGATTATACAATGGCTCATTATCTTCATACATAATTATTTCAAATTAATTCTACAAATAGTAGATAACTTTAGATGTGATTAAAATATTATTTTGACCATCAATATATTTATTTGACATGGTTATAACCCATAAGTAGAAAGTTAAGGGTGCATTTGTGTAACTAGATAAAATGTTTTTTTTATAAGGAACGAGATGAGCGATGAACTAATTCAAGACTCGTTCAAATAGGTAAAAGAAATAATAATAGTAATAAAATATAAAAAATAAATGGAATACTCTGAATACGCTAGTATGCTTTAGGCGCGTGTTAACCAATCAATTATCATGATTATGTATACGTTCGCGTGACATAATTACGATTTTTGAAATTAAAAACAAAGTAAGCGTTCGCGCACCTTTGACAAAACAATCTTAAAAATAATAAAGTGTTATTAATTGTGTACACGTACACGTGACATGATTCATGACACACCAAACAAAACGAATACATGTACGGGTGATTCGTTTCAAGATAAAATATCTAGAATTGGTTAAGCCAGGTAAAGCGACTGTGCTAGAATCATGGAACTCGGGAGTGTCTCACACCTTCTTCCGGGTTAACAGAATTCCTTACTCGGTCTTCTGTGTTTCACAGACTTAAACAGAGTCAATTTCCTTGAATTGGGATTTTAAAATAAATGGTGACTTGGGACACCGTAAATATTTATTCCAAGTGATGACTCTGAATCTAATAAATAATCCTATTTCGATTAATGTCACTTAAATTGAAAAAACTCCATATCCCTTCAGAAAAGAAGGAGGTGTGACAAGTACCAAGTAAACGGATTCTTCGGCTTCACCTTTATATCATAATCCCTCGGCTCTACCTTTGCATCGGTGAGATATTCTGTAATAGTGTTGGGATATGGGTAGGATGATTCCTCTTGCCGAGCGATCATTGAGATGTTGGCTGACATCACGGCACCCACATTGATTGGGTACCCGACCATAATAGAAGCCACCAGAGCTGCCCGAGGAATCGAATGGTGATTCTTATTCTGGCTCGGGTCCAGTCTCCTGGAGACAAAGGTTTTCCACCTCTTCGCCTCAAAAATCAACGTGCTCCGATGGTGGATGGGAACCCCAGCAGCAATCCATGGTGGTGGTGGTTCCAGAATATCCGCTAACTAAGGTCGGACCTCGTCCCCCAGTACACACTTCTCCAAATACTTCTTCGGCACAACATCTTCAAATCCCAAGTACGCTTTGAGCGTATGCTGATCAAACTTCACTTTGAGGTTATGCACTTTGGTCACCTTTGTCCCCTTTTTGATATGAGCCACATTGGCATAGAATTCACGGACAAGGTACTCTTTGTCATCCACTACACTCTGAGTGAACCACATGCACCCCTTGTATACCCTGAACTTTCTTAAAATGGCTGGGTTATACCTCTCCAAATCTATCAACAGAAACTGTCGCTCAAGAGTTAGCGACCTCACTGGCCACCACGTACGTAAGCTGGTGAAAGCAGTCAGGATGACGAAACTGTCCTCCCAAACCTCTTTCTTCTTTGATCTTTCAAGGCCGGCAGTTGTAGCATCTCCCCCTCTGCCATCATCGGGGATATCATAAGCTGGTGCATCCTTTGCCTCAGGGACTGGTGTAGCTGACGGCTTAGAAGCCTGACTAGCACTCTGAGATCCCTCGAAAGTGCTATGAGATAAGGACGACTCGTCCCTGAGTTGGTATCTTCCTTGCGGCCTTGACTGTACTTCCGACTACTCCTGAACAGAGGCTGCGTTTCCCTCTAATACTTCCCTAGACGAGACATATGAGCTCGTCTCAGAGAGATCTGCACCTCTCCCTCTGCCGGTTGTTGCTTTTTTCCTTATTGTCTTTGGTTGGCCAAGGGTTAAGTCACTCTTGCCTCAACCTCGAGAAGGTTCACCTCTCCCTTTTGAAGTGTCGCCTCGTCCCCTAGATCAAACCATTGTCTGTATCACGCAAAGGTGAGTGTTAGCTGCAATTCTATGTTCAAACATACAAAGGAGTCATGAAAGTAAAGGATAAACCGGAATACACAATGAGGATGTTCAGTTAGACCATGCTTGCAGGGAACAAGATCTGCGGTCCGCACAATATTTCTTGCGGACGTAGATTAGGATTTGCGTACTGCATATTTTTGTTGTGCGGCCGCAAAAGTGAAGTGCGGATCGCACAATTTCACTTGCGGCCGCACCTCTGAAACCCAAAAATGTCGACTCTCTGATGATAGAGAATTGGCTAAAGTCGGCTCGTTCGTTATTTGTATGTATCAGACCATAATGGATAGTGAATTTAATAGAACGAAATCCGCTATTGTATGCATATTTCATTAACAGTATCATTCCCGCTAATGAGATAACTTCAATTTCGACACATTTAAGGTAAGGTTTTTTAAAGCGGAATTCTGCTATTCTTATTGACTCAAGGGGGCTATGATATTTTTCCTCAGCGATCAACTTGTAGAGAAATCCAGACTGGAACTATTGATGATTCTACGTTAGCTCTAAAGTAAGGAGACCACTTAAAAACCCTCATCGGATAAGAAAAGATATACCAGATAGAGCGCAACCAAGTCCATTTTTGAATGAGAAGGCTAAATCATCACCTTATTTGAGGAAGTAGCCATGGAAGATTGGGTCTGTATGGCTTCCTGGGGTCGAAAGATCTTCCTTCAGCCTTGAAAGTATGCTGCTGCTTTAGCGCGAATGAAACCATTTCTCAAAATAAAAAGGAATCCTCCTCTTGAGGTTGGTAACCTAGCCCAAAACCATGCTCATGGGAAAAAAGTATGGGGAAATTAAAAGAGACCTTGATGTCTTCGCCCTAAGCGCATGCCAGGAAACTCATTCCTCTCATGATTTCCATGACACGAATCTTACTCTAGGGATCGAAATAAAAGGTAAAATACTCCTTACTCGTAATTAAACCCACTAATCATCATATCTTTTTTACCATGTTCGATTTGCAGAATGGGGATATTCGAATCCGGTCCTTCTGACATATCTGCATCCCCATGTATAGTAAGAGTCTTTCCAACGAGGAACTTCACTATCGTATAGTTGACTCGACTCGAATGCCCTCTTAACCGCACAAATTCAAGTGCGGCCGCGGATTTCAAAAGTGACGCACAGATAAAAAATTTCCACTTAGGTTTTTCAATTTTTGTGCACAATTTGACATGGCAACATTATAAAAACTTGAAATTACACTAACCCAGTCCCCATATAGCATATATCAAGCTAGCACAGTACATATTTACCCTACATGGATACACAATTGAACTCGACTAGCAAATGGCCTAAAAAAATTAAACATCTATAAATTAAACTAATTTAAAAGATTAACGTAAAATTGAAGCATACCAGATAGAGTGTGTTTAATGAGTGACTGATCAAAATGGTTGTGTGTGTGGACAGATGAAATCACCAAGAGAATTCACCAGAGCATAATATTTTTTGTTCAGAGAGTGAAAAACGTAACAATGGGCCTCGTTCCTCTATTTATACACTTGGTTTGCTAAGGGAAAGAAGGGAGAGTGTGACCGCACATTTTCATATGTGGTTCGCACTCTGTTACCTGGGACCTCATCTTAGCTTTTCATCTGCGGTCAGCACAATTTCATGTGCGGCCGCAGATTTTATGTGCGGTAACAGATCGACCTCCTCATTGACAGCCTAAAACTTCAAAGAGTTGGTATTTTCATCATCTTGATTGTGCGGTCCGCAAGCTAAATGTACGGCCGCAATGCTCTTTTGCTATAACACCCATAATTATGGTGTATGCACAAATCAACTGAAGTCCGCAATTCTTAGAACACTTTGCCAAATTTTTGGTCCACAATTCCTGTAAGTCACATTCACCCCTGTAGCACACTTCAAATCAAGTTAGAACAAAAATAACACCTAACTGCAAAAGTAAAAAAAGAGAAACACGGGTTGCCTCCCAAGAAGCGCCTAATTTAATGTCGCGACACGATGCAGAATACACTCAGGTGAATGAATGACCGCCACGACGTGGCTATCTCCAACTTTGCCCAAGTAGTGCTTCACCCGATGACCATTGACTCGGAATACTTCATTATTTTTGTTATTCAAGTCTAATGCACCAAAAGGTGTCACACACACAATTTCAAAAGGACCTATCTATTTAGACTTTAGCTTCCCGAGAAACATCCTCAACCTTGAGATAAACAACAATACAAGATCGCACACCTTGAACTCTTTGTTCCAAATGTATTAGTCATGAAGATATTTTATCTTGTCTTTGTACATGGACAAACTTGCATAAACATGGTACTGGAAGTCATCCAATTCATTCAAATGTGCAACCCTCAAATTAGCGGCTACATCCCAATCAAGATTCAACTTCTTTAGAGCCCTCATGTCCTTGTGCTCTAGTTCCACCGGAAGATGACACGCTTTTTCAAACACCAATCGGTATGGTGACATCCCGATAGGTGTTTTGTAAGCCGTCCGATAAGCCTATAATGCATCATCAAGCTTATTGGACCAATCCGTCCGATTAGCATTCACCGTTTTGGACAAAATAATTTTTATCTCCCGGTTGGAGACTTCCACTTGCCCACTAGCTTGTGGATGATAGAGGGTCGTGACTTTGTGAGTAACACCATACTTGCCAAGTAGAGTGTCGAAAGCTTTGTTGAAAAATATGATCCCCCACCGCTTAGAATTGCCCGCAGAGTACCAAACCTTGTTAAAATATTCTTCTTCAAGAATGCCACCACACTTCTCGCCTTATTGTTGGGTAGAGCAACGGCCTCAACCCATTTGGACACATAATCCACCGCGACCAAGATGTAGGTGTTTTCACAAGAACTCATAAAAGGACCCATGAATTCAATACCTCACATATCAAAAATATCAATCTCCAAAATGGTAGTGAGAGGCATTTTGTTTTTCTTTGAGATTTTACTAGCCTGTTGACATGCATCACATCTTTTCACTAACTCACTTGTATCCTTGTAAAGAGTGGGGCAATAGAAACCACAACTAAGCACTTTTGTTGTTGTTCTCGCTCCACCATGATGACCACCATATGGCGAAGAATGACAAGCCCCAAGAATTTTACCTTGCTCTTATTCCAGTATACATCTTTTATCACCCCATCCATACAAATCTGGAAGAGGTATGGTTCATTCCAATAATAATCTTGACAATCTCGTTTGAGATTCTTCCTTTGGTTTGAATAGAACTCACCTGGAATGATCCCACACACAAGAAAATTTGCTAGATCCGCGAACCATGGCACCTCCTTCATTGAAATAGCTAAGAGTTGCTCATCGGGGACAAAGTCATTGATTTTAAGGCCATCATGCGGCCTCCCTCCTCCTCCAAACGAGACAAGTGGTCCGCCACTTGGTTTTCACTACCTTTTTCTATATTGGATGTCAATATAACACACTTGCAACAAGAGAACCCATCTCATCAACCGAGATTTAGAGTCCTTCTTGCTCATAAGATAATGAAGCGTCACATGATCCGTGTGGACAATGACTTTTGCACCCATCAAGTACGGGCGAAACTTCTCAATTGCAAACACAATGGCAAGGAGCTCTTTCTATGTAACAGTATAGTTGACTTGGGAATTATTCATGGTCTTACTAGTATAGTAGACCGGATAAAAAATCTTGTTGATACGTTGCCCCAAAACAACCCCAACCGCTACGTCACTTGCATCACACATGAGTTCAAAAGGCACACTCCAATTTGGAGCGGTGATGATGGGAGTAGTTATCAACTTGAACTTTAACAATTCAAAAGCTCTCATGCAATCATCATTGAAGTTAAACTTATCATCCTTCTCAAGAAGCTTGCACAACGGGTTTACCACCTTAGAGAAATCTTTGATGAAACACCGGTAAAACCTCGCGTGGCCTAAGAAACTCCGCACACCCTTCACCGAAGTTGGAGGTGGAAGTTTAGAAATCACCTTAATCTTTGACTTATCAACTTCAATTCCATTTTTTGAGATTTTGTTGCCAAGGACAATGCCTTCCTCGATCATGAAATGACATTTCTCCCAATTGAGCACCAAATTTGTTTCTTCACATCTTGCCAATATTTTATCCAAATTTGCAAGACAATCATCAAAAGAATCTCCAACCACCGAGAAGTCATCCATGAAAACCTCAAGGTATTCCTCCACCATGTCCGTGAAAATAGCCGTCATACACCTTTGAAAATTCACAGGTGCGTTGCACAAACCAAATGGCATCCGCTTGAATGAGAAAGTACCATAGGGACATATAAATGTTGTTTTCTCTTGATCTTCCAGAGCAATAAGAATTTGGTTGTAGCCCGAATACCCATCAAGAATGTAATAGAAAGCACGGTCGGCCAATCTATCGAGCATTTGATCTAAGAAAGGAAGTGGAAAGTGATCCTTCCTTGTGACTTTGTTGAGCTTGCGATAGTCCATACACACTCTCTAATCAATCACTGTTCTTATAGGAATCAACTCATTCTTGTCATTGATGACCACCTTCATGCCCCCCTTCTTCGGGACACATTGAACCGGAGAGGTCCACAAACTATCGTAAATGGGGTAGAAAACCGCGACATCCAACCATTTGATAATCTCCTTTTTGCCAATTTCATGCATAACCTCATTGAGTCTCATTTGATATTCAATAGATGGTTTGGCGCCATCCTCTAAGTTGATCTAATACATGCAAAATGCGTGGCTTATCCCTCTAATATCTGCTAAGGTCTACCCAATAGCCTTCTTCCTCTTTTGTAGCACCGCCAAAGTGGAATCTACCTGCACGTTAGTCAAACAAGAGGAAAGAATAACCGGTAAAGTAGAACAAGGACCAAGAAATTCATACCAAAGGTGTGGAGGTAATGGCTTCAACTCCAAGGTAGGAGGCTCTTCAATAGAGGGCTTTGTAGGAGGAGTTGTCCTATTTTTAAGATCCAAGGACAATTTCTGGGGTGCATAGTTGTGAGACCCCATTCCTTGCAAAGAGTTCACACATTCCATGAAGTCATCCATCTCTTCATCATCAAAGTTGAGCAAGACTGCCTCTAACATATCACCAACATTGATTGTATCACTTGTTTTATCAACAATAACATCGATCACCAAGTCCACAAACGAGCACACCTCATTGCTATTTGGTTGCCGCATGGACTTACACACATGGAATACCACTTTTTCATCACCAACCCGGAAAGTAAGTTCTCCGGCTTCAACATCACAAAGAGCCTTCCCCGTAGCAAGGAAAGTTATCCCAAGAATTATCGGCACTTGATAATCAACTTCACAATCTAGAATGACAAAATATGCCGGAAGAATGAATTTATCAACATGAATCAAGACATATTCAATCCTTCCCAAGGGCCTCTTCATAGTACTATCTTCCATTTGTAATCTCATAGAGGTAGGTCTTGGTTTCCCAATTCTCAAAGTCTTGAAAACCAAATAGGGCATCAAATTGATACTTTCCCCAAGATCACAAAGAGCTTTAGCAAACTCGGCACTTCCAATTGTACAAGGAATTGTGAAGGCACTGAGATCCTCAAAAATTAGGAGCCATTGAATGCACAATTTCACTCACTTGATAAGTGATTTTGATGGTTTCAAAATTCATTGACCGCTTCTTTGTCATAAGATCCTTCATAAACTTTGTATAATCATGCATTTTCCAAGGCTTCAACTAATGGAACATTGATTGATAGACTCTTCATTATTTGAATGAACTTCTTGAATTGATTCTCACCATTTTTCTTGGCAAGTCTTTCAGGGTATGGAGGTGGAGTCTTAGGCAGTGGTGCCTTAGCCTTTTGCACTACCGGCTTTGGTATGTCAATAATGTGTTCCCTAGACGGGTTCACTTCCTCTTGATTCTCTTCCACATTATCATCAATATCAATCTGAACTTCATCATTAGGTTGCACCACATTGTTCAAGATCTCTTCTTCTTGCACCACTTTCTCTTCATCCACAAGTTGCCTTTGACTTGAGGTGGGTGTATTCCCACCTCTTCCACTTCTCGTAGCAACGGCCATGGCATGCCCTGTGTCGTTTCCACCCTTTGGGTTTACTACTATGTCACTTGGTAGTTCCCCCTTGGGATGAGAATTTAGAGCTTGAGAGATTTGCCCCATTTGAACTTCTAAGTTGTGGATTGATGTGTTGTGAGAGGCAAGTTGGGCATCCGAATCGACATTCATTTCCGTCATTTACTTGAATATGTTTTCAATATGCCCCATCTCATTATTTGAAGAACTTGGACCATGGGAAGGATAAATAGGCGGGTTGCTCAGTTGTTGATACATCGGGGGCCTTTGAAAAACCCGACCCTCGGTTGCCTTGATTATTGTTCCATCCTCCTTGATTGTTACCCCCCTCCCCCCAATTTCCTTGGTTATTGCCACTCCAATTTCCTTGATTGTTGCCACCACTCCAATTTTCTTGATTGTTAGAATTCCAATTGCCTTGATTGTTTTGCGGTCGCCATTGTTGTTGGTTTGGGCCTTGGAAGTTATTTCTTTGCCCTTGAAAATTGGTCACATATTTCACCTCCTCTTCTTGTTCATTATAGGAATCATCTTGCTAAAAACAACTATCTTCTTGCACATAAATTCTACTCAGTTTTGCACTTATGGACCTTTGGTCCTTCTCTTGTTCACCATCATCTTTACCCCTTCCATGGCATTGACTTGCTTAGGATTTTGCACTTGAGGAAGTTGAGCCTTTGCTAGTTAATTCATAGTAGTAGTCAATTTAGCAATGGCTTGCCCATGGTCATGCAATTCTTGTGAAGGTGGATCATGTTCGAATCACCTTGTGGAACATTGGCCCGGGATTGCCACGCCGATGATGTTTCTGCCATTTCATCTAAAATCTCACACGCCTCCGCATAAGGCATAGTCATAAAGTTCCCGCCGGCAAGTTGATTCACTACACATTGGTTGGTTTTGTTAATCCCACGATAGAAGGTTTGTTGAATCATGTTTTCCGTCATATCATTGATGGGACATTCCTTGACAATAGTTTTATATTGCTCCCACATCTTGTGTAGTGGTTCATTCGGATCTTGCTTGAATGCCAAAATCTCATCTCGAAGCATAGCCATATGCCCCGGAGAGAAGAACTTAGCAATAAATTTCTCCGCCAACTCATCCCAAGTGTGAATGGAATGGTTCGGTAATCATTCTAACCAATCTAAAGCTTTCCCATGTAGAGAGAATGGAAAAAGCCTTAGCCTCAATGCATCCTCGGAGACATTTATTTGTTTGCTCCCCCAACAAGTATCCACAAACCTCTTCAAATATTTGTATGCATTTTGAGTTGGAGCACCGGTGAAGAAACTTCGTTGCTCAAGCAAAGTGAGCATCACATTAATGATTTGGAAGTTGCCCGCCCTAATACGATGAGGGACTATTGCACTAGCATATCCTTCGTTGGGTAACACCCGGTGTAGAGCCATTCGTGGTGGAGGTGGGGGTGGAGCAGGGACATTGTCATGAGGCACTCGACCTCTTCTATTGTCTTGAGGTTTAAGAGGAACCTCCTCAACTTGCTCATCCTCGACGTCCACATCCCCCAAAGACATATTTTCGAGTTCATTGTTTGCCGCCATGATTGTACCTAAAATTCTCACACAAGTTAGTAACAATGAAGGAAAAGAAGATATTCCAAAATTAAAATCAGATATATTGCTAACATCGTTTTAACTCTCCGGCAACGGCGCCAAAAATGATGACGTCCACAACACACCTCAATAAGAGATATGATACGGTTGTATGCAATTTAAATTATCCAACTATGAGTCGGGATCGAATCCACATAGAGTTATGAGGGGTGTTAGGAGTATATATTTGAAGCAAGAGAATGGACTACCTAAAATTGCACTTGCACAACAGAGTTTTGATTTATACTTCTACTGTTACTCTAATAATTGCAAGCTAAGGAAAATAGACTAGAGATGAATGTATTTGGTGTTTTGCCAAATAGTTTAAAAGCCTAGGGATGTGACCATAACCTAGGTGTTTGCCTAATGGGATAAAGACGTTAATGCTTGCTTTGTTGATTGGGGTATATTATAGCTCTCAACTCTACATTACCCACTCAATATCTCTCGGTCAGCGAGTGATTTTTCCCAATTTGGCTTTCTCAAGTCCAAATGGGTATCAAACAAAATAGTTAATATGAGCTCAAATCGGGTTCTTACTTTCTCTAGTTTGAACCCTCTAATTAGGAAAATCAATCTCTCAATTAACCCAATTCCTTGTTAGCCAAGTCGTCCTAGACTATATCCCTCTTTCTCAAGTAGAGACTAAGTCAAATAGGCATGAATCAATGTTTGCAACCATTAATTCTAAAATTGAAGCATGAACTAAGCTAAATAATTAACACTCAATCATAAACAAGCATTAAATTAAATACCCATAAGGTTTATACACTAGGGTTGAGTCACAAACCTAGTAAAAATCTAGTTACTCATAATAAAAATTGAAGAACATAAAGAATAAAAGCTAATTAAACTCATAATTAAAGATGAAAATGGTAAAATTTAATGTTTAAACACTCAAATAATTGAAAACTTACTAAAATGGTAAAAAAACGGCTACAGTAGCTTTGAACGTTCAAACTTAACCTATATTTGTCAAACTCGTCAATTTATACTGGGCCAAAAATCGCTGACAAAAATGCCTCTGGGGAGATTTTGCGGCGGCACGATTCCATGTGCGGTCAGCAGATTTCTTCAGTTGGTAGGAAAGAGGATTCTGCAGCCGCACATTTCTGGACTACGGCTGTAAAGCAACTTCTGCGGCTGCATAATTCTTGTGCGGTCCGCACTTTCGCAAGGTGTCAGGACTTGATCTTCTGCACATTTTTTGAACTTGAAAATACTTGTTAGTGCGGACCCTGTTTTGCGACCGCACAATTCATGTGCGTTCTGCATATTTGTCAATCTTTTGTTGGACTCTTTAGCTTGGGTTGCGACCGTAGATGGAATTCTGCGGTCTGCAATTTCTTTTGCGGACTGCACATCTTTGCTTCTACACCTTTTATTGCCTTGTACTTTGGAACACTCCTTTTTTAGTCGAATTTCATCATGGAAGACCAAACTTCCAGCATTCTTGCAATTTGCACAATTTCATTAGTTTTGGGAACATAATTCAATACTTTCAGACTAAAACAAAAGCAAAAAGGTGCTAATAAGCAGTCAAAATCCTCACTTATCAGTTATCGCCTCTCCAAATACTTGATTTTTGGCATTTTAGGGCTATAAAATGGAATTTTGCATGATTCCCTGATTTTTGTGTGTTATAGCCCACAACTTTTGCATGGCCCGGGGCCACCAGACCTGGACTGCCTAAAATTTTGTTATACCATCAAAACTGACATGAGGAACAATAGTTACCGCCTCGTCATGATCGTTCCTCATTTTTTGGTGTTTTAGGGCCATAAAACTAGAATTCTGCCAGATTCCTAGATTTTTGTGTACTATAGCCCGCGCCTTCTGCATGTGCCCTGGCCACCGGACTTGGACCGCCTAAAATGACCATCACAGTTTACCAGAGGAACAATAGTCACCGCCTCGCCATGACTGTTACTCGTTATTTGGCATTTTAGGGCCATAAAACTGGAATTCTGTCTGATTCCCAGTTTTTTGTGTGCAATAGCACATGCCTTCCGCATGGGCCCGGGCCACCGTACCACATAAAGTTTTGCTGGACCATTAAAAATGACCTATGGAAAAATAGTCACCGCCTCTCTAATTACTCGCTTTTGGCATTTTAGGGCCATAAAAATGGAATTTCGTTCGATTGTTAGATTTTCGTGTGCTATAGCGCACGCCTTCTGCATGGAGCCGGGCCACCAGACCGCCTAAAAATTTTTCGGACTATAAAAATAGACCTAAGTAACAATAGTCACCGCCTTGCCATGAACGTTCCTCGTTTTTATGCATTTTAGGGCTATAAAACTAGAATTCTGCCGAATTCCTAGATTTTCGTATGCTATAGCCCACACCTTCTGCATGGGCCCAGAACACCGGATCCGGACCGCCTAAAATTTTGCCGGACATTAGAAACAACCTTAAGGAACAATATTCACCGCATGTCCATGACCATTACTCATTTTTTGGCTAGGGCCATCGGACCCAGACCACCTAAAATTTTGCAAGATCATCTAAATCGACCTAAGGATATATAGTCAACACCTCTCCATAACCGTTAATCGATTTTTGCCGTTTTAGGAGCATAAATTTGGAATTTCGCCCGATTTCCAAATTTTCGTGTGCCGTAGCTCACGCCTTCGACATGGGCTTGGGCCACCGGACCTGGACCACCTAAAATTTTGCTGGACCATAAAAACGATATAAGTAACAATAGTCACTGCCTCGCTATAACCGTTATTCATTTTTTGGCATTTTACGTTCATAAAACTGGAATTCCGTTCAAGTTCCTAATTTTCGTGTGTTATAGCCTACGCCTTCTGCATGGGCCAGAGCCACCGCACCGGACCGCCTAAAATTTTGTCGGACCATCAAAAATTACATATGGAACAATAGTCACCGCCTCGCCATGACCGTTACTCTTTGTTTGGCATTTTAGTGCCATAAAACTGGAATTTTGCCCAATTTTCAGATTTTCGTGTGTTATAGCCTACGCCTTCTACATGGGCTCGGGCCATAGGACCCGGACTACCTAAAATTTTGCCAAACCATCAAAAATGACCCAAGAAACAATATGCACTGCCTCACCATGACCGCTACTCGTTTTTTGGCATTTTACGGTCATAGAACTAGAATTCTGCCTCATTCCCAGATTTTCGTGTGCTATAACCCACGCCTTCTACATGGGCCTAGGCCATCGGACCCGGACAACCAAAAAAAATTCAGAGCTTCAAAAACGACCAAAAGGAATAATAGTCATCGCCTCGCCATAACAGTTACTTTTTTTTGGCGTTAGACTGCCTTAAATCTAGAACTCCGTCTGAATCCTAGATTTTCGTGTGCTACAGCCCACGCCTTCTGCACGGGCCCGTGCCACCGGACTGGGAATGCCTAAAATTTTACGGACCAACAAAAATGACCCAAGGAACAATAGTCACCTCCTCGCCATGACTGTTCCTCATTTTTTGGCTTTTTGGGCCACTAAAACTGAAATTCGGCCCGATCCATATTTTCGTGTGTTATAGTCCTCGCCTTCTGCATGGATGTGGGCCACCGGACCTGGATAACCTGAAATTTTGTCGGACCATCAAAAACGACCTAAGAAAAAATATTCACCGCCTCGCCATCACCGTTACTCATTTTTTCGCGTTTTAGGATAATAAAACTAGAATTCCGTACTATTCCCAGATATTTGTGTTTTATAGCCCACGCCTTCTACATGGGCCCGGGCTACCTAATATGGACAGACTAATATTTAGTCGGACCATCAAAAATGACCTAAGGAACAATATTCACTGCCTCGCCATAACCGTTCCTCATTGTTTTGGCGTTTTAGAGCCACAAAACTGGAACTCCGCCCGATTCTTAGATTTTTATGTGCTATAGCTCACGTCTTCTGCATGGGCCCGAGCCGTCTAAAATTATGACGGGCCATAAAAAATGACCTTAGGAATAATAGTCACCGCCTTTCCATGACCGTTACTCATTGTTTGGTGTTTAATGCCATAAAACTAGAATTTCGCCCGATCCTAAGATTTTACATGTGCTATAGCCCACGCCTTCTATATGGGCACGGGCCATCAGACACGGACCGCCTAAAATTTTTTTGGACCATCAAAAATGACCTAAGGATCAATAGTTATCGCCTCACCATGACCGTTACTCATTTTTTGGCGTTTTAGGGTCATCAAACTAGAATTCCGCCTCATTCCCAAATTTGCGTGTGCCCATTTGGGAATGAGGCGGACCGCCTTCTGCATGGGCCTAGGACACCGAACCCAGACCACCTAATTTTTTGTCGGACCATAAAAAATGACCTATGGAATAATTGTCACCGCCTCTCCATGGCCGTTACTCATGTTTTGGCTTTTTAGGGCCATAAAACTGGGATTCCGCCCGATTCTCATATTTTCGTATTCCATAGCCCAAACCTTCTGCATGGGCCCGGGCCACCAGACCCGGACCACCTAAAATTTTGTCGAACTGTCAAAAAATACCTAAGGAATAATATTCACTGCCTCGCCATGACCGTTACTCATTTTTGGTGTTTTAGGGCCATAACGTTTGAATTATGCTCGATTGCGAGATTTTTGTGTACTATAGCCCACACCTTCTGCATGGGCCCTGACCACTGAATCCGGACCACCCAAAACTTTTACGGACCATAAATAATGACCTATGGGACAATAGTCAACGCCTCGCCATGACCGTTACTCAATTTTGGTGTTTTAGGGCCATAAAACTAGAATTGCACCTCATTTCTAGATTTTTGTGTGCTATAGCCCACGCTTTCTGCATGGGCCCGGTTCGCCTAAATCTTTTGACGGACCATCAAAAATGACCTAAAGAACAATAGTAACCTCCTCACAATTATTGCTTCTTGGTTTTTGGCATTTAGGGCAATATAAATGAAATTTCGCTCGATTTTCATATTTTCGTGTTCTATAGCCCACGCTTTCTGTATGGGCCCGGGCCGTCTAAAATTTTGCCGGACAATCAAAACTGAAATTTTGTCCGATTACCAGATTTTCGTGTGCTATAGCCCATGCCTTTTGCAAGGGCTCGGGCCACCAGACTCGGACCGCCTAAAATTTTGCCGGATCATAAAAAATGACCTATGGAATAATAGTCACCACCTCGCCATAATCGTTACTCGTTTTTTGGCATTTTAGGGCCATAAAACTGGAATTCCGCCTGATTCCCAAATTTTCGTGCGCTATTGCCCACACCTTCTACATGGGCTCGGGCCATCGGGACCAGACCGCCTAAAATTTTTAGGGACCGTAAAAAATGAACTAAGGAACAATAGTCACCGCCTTTCCATGACCGTTACTCATTTTTTGGCATTATAAGGCCATAAAACTGGAATTCCACCAGATTTCCAGATTTTCATGTGTGTTATGCATGGGCTCGGGCCATTGGACCCGGACCACCTAAAAATTTTCCGGACCATAAAAAATTATCTAAGAAACAATAGTCACCGCCTCTCCATGACCGATTCTCATTTTTTAGCGTTTTAGGACAATAAAATTTGAATTCTGCCAGATTCCAAAAGTTTCGTGTGCTATAGCCCACACCTACTGCATAGGCCCGGTCTACCGGACCCAGATCGCCTAAAATATTGTTGGGCAATCGAAAATGACCTAAGTAATAATAGTCAATGCCTCGCCATGACTGTTCCTCATTTTTTGGCATTTTAGGGCCATAAAACTGGAATTCCACCCGATTCCAAGATTTTTGTGTGCTATAGCCTATGCCTTCTACATTGGCTCGGGCCACCGGACCTGGACTGCCTAAAATTTTTCTAGACCATCAAAAATTACCTAAGTATCAATATTTATCGCCTCGCCATGACCGTTAATCATTTTTGGCATTTTAGTACCATAAAACTAGAATTCCGTCTCATTCCCAAATTTTCGTATGTTATATCCCACGCCTTTTGCATGAGCGCGGACCACCGGACCCGGACCGCCTAAAGTTTTGATGGACAATAAAAAACAACCAAAGGAACAATAGTCACCGCCTCGCCATGACCGTTACTCATTTTTTGACGTTTTAACGCCATAAAACTAGAATTTCGCCCGATTCACAAATTTACGTACTCTATAGCCCATGTCTTCTGCATGGGCCAGGACCACCGGACTCAGACGTACTAAAAATATTTTGGACTATCAAAAGCGATAAAAGGAATAATAATTACCGGCTCGCCATGACCGTTCCTCGTTTTTAGTGTTTTAGGACCATAAAACTGGAATTCAACTTGATTCCCAGATTTGCGTGTGTTATACCCCACACCTTTTGCATAGGCACGAGCCACCGGACCCAGACCGTCTAAAAGTTTTCCGAACCATAAAAAATGACCTAAAGAACAATAGTTACCACCTCACCTTGACCGTTCCTCATTTTTTGACGTTTTAGGGCCATAAAATTAAAATTTCACCTGATTCCTAAATTTTTCGCGTGCTATAGCCCACGGCTTCTGCATGGGCCCGGGCCACCGGACCTGGACCTCTTAAAAACCTTAGGCTATGATACCAAGTTTGTCAAGCCCCAAATTCGGAAAGTGCGACTAGCGCCCAACCGAGTAAACCTGGTCAAGCAAGCCTGTTAGATGCTTTTTACCCAACGCACACATGATCAAGAGAAGACATAATTTCGTTAATTAGACAGTAGGGAGATCATGTACACAATACTAAATCATTTCATTAGTTACTCCAATTTTAAGTCTCAAAATACACACTCTTATAGTTTGAGTGGAACAAGTCATCAAAATACAACATAACTTGTTTGACTTTTCTAGCACCCATGTACAACCCACATAGTGTCTACGGAGCCTCTAAAAGATACAAAAGAGTGTTATGATAGTGCCGGCAACAAGGCCCCGGCTATACCTCAAGACCTCATAATAATATGAACAAAAGATACAATACATGACCCCGGGATGAAGTGGGGCTCACCAAGTCTGCTGGGAAGAGGATGTACCACTATCGCTGATCAACACTGCCTGCTATGGAACCACCTGCATCCATTTAAAGATGCAGCGCCCCCGGCAAAAGGGACGTTAGTACTGTCGAATAGTACTAATATGTAAAACTAAACACCATCACAATAGAATGAATAATAATACATGGGGGAAACAATCAAGAAATCAATAATAGCTTCAAATAATACTAAAATATCAAGTTAAGGATCACATAAGTTTTCAAGTCAATTTACATGTTATTAGGTTGGGTAATCTTTAGTGTCCATATACCATAATTCACAATACCACCGTATTCTTACACGGAGTCCGATCACACCCGATCGGCTAGGTCGTCTCATTTGAGACATCAACCATAACCACAATTTCATTATAATTTCCAGCACAGTCACCATCATGTGTCCAACATGGCATCCAATCACGGCCCGATCAGCTAGGTCGTCTCAACCGAGACATTACCTTTTTTAGTCAATCATCTCACATCATACTTCTTTCATATCCTTTTGATTCATTGGCACTAGTGGCCACAATTATAAAGTCATTCTTGGCACTTGGCCGTATTTCATAATTTCAGTTTCCCTTTCCTCATTCAAACATCATTATCATTATCAACAATAATAAGGCTTCCCATTCAAGACATTAAATTCATACATGAGCAATTTGGGAATCTTAGGCACATAGAGTATTTTCATACAATTTGGCATAACAACTTTTATTTCGATCTTGACTTGAAGTCTTAACATTTTAAACACATATTCCATATTTTGAACACATCCTCAATGATAAAGTGATATGGTAAAGCATTTACAATACATATTGAGCATATATCCTTCAACACAAGCACATTCGGAATAGCCAATTCTATTATGATTAATTTGGGACTTACACCAATTACATGAACACCATGGGATTCGATTCTAAGAAGAAGGGGGTTTAGCCAACATACTTCAATTGAGCTTCCTTTAAACTCTAAAACGTTCCAGAATTCTTAGCAACTTTGATCTATTTTAGAAATATAACAAGTTGGACCAAAAATAGGAAGATGGTCATGATTCTAGCTTATTTGAGCACATTATCAAACATTAGGTGTGCATTAATATTTTTAAGGCCCTTTTGTGAAAGATTCCAACATTCCCCAACCCATTCTCTACCATTTTTAGTTCACAACCTACCCACATTCTTTGATAACACACGCATGCAAGATAACAACTCTCATACCCAAGAATTATCTTGCTAATTACCCACTCTTAGATAAATCTCGAAATTAAGGGCTAGGGTGTAGAATCTTACCTCTAGGATGAAGACCTAGTGAGTTTTCCTTGTTAATCTTCAAAGATTCGAGCAAGAATTGAAGAACAAATTGTTGAAGATCACTCTCCCACTCTAGGGCACTCCCTCACCATCAAAATATCAGATTTTACCTCAAAAGTGGTACAAATCGTCTATTTAACGAAGTAGGGTTGGGTTATAAAAACCCAAAAATGAAGCTCCGGAACAGGGTATGCGGTCGCATATATGACCGCATAATGCTTATACGGTCCGCAGAATAGGCCGCATAATTGCCCTCCAGAACTGGGAAAATCTGACTCGGTTTACGGTCATTATGCGGCACGCATACCTGTTCTGCGATCACAGTAATGCGCCGCAGAACCTCCCTCCAAAAAATCCTAAAGTTGCATATGCGTTCAGAGTGCGGCCCGCAAAATAGTTTTGCGGTCGCACAATGGGCCGTGAAAAATGACATAAAAAATGGCCCAAAAGACTGTCTTACTTTGCGACCATTATGCGGTCTGCAAAGTGATTCTGCTGCTGTATAATGGGCCGCAAAAGTGCATTTCTTCTGTCCAAATTTTTTTCCTTTACTTTCTAGTGTATTTCTCAACCTAAAAAGTCCGAGCTTGTGAACTGGTTCACAAGCTCGCCGCGAAGAATTTATACAATCCTAAAAAATATAAGCCCAGTTCGGCACCATGAAACATTATTTTCCTTTGAGAAATCTTTCGGGGCCTTACATTTTCCCACACTTAGGATCATTCGTCCTCGAATGAGGGTCAAAATCTATCATTAGCATCAAATGTGCCCCAACTGTTAATTCACACTTACTAGTAGTTTTATAATTTGGCTAACTCCCTAAATTTCCAAAACTTTCGCCAGAGTTACCCCTGTAACTGGGCTTATCCACCTGCCAGAGAACCTGAGAAACACATCCTAACAATATATACATAATCTAACAACGTAACATAAGACCAAACAACACCAACTGTGGCCTCACATACAATATATTTAGAAAGAAGCACCTTTACATTAACTAAACAAGTGATACAAGAATCCATAGGCGACAATTTTATAGAAAGGTTACATAGCTTATACAAACAAGTAAGGATACTTCTTTTTCATCTCTTCCTCGGCCTTCCAAGTAGCCTCTTCAACCTGCTGGTTTTGCCACAACACCTTCACATATGCAATTTCTTTATTCCTCGGCTTTCGGACTTGCCTATCAAGAATGGTAACTGGAATTTCTTCATATGACAGTTCTTCATTAACCTCAATGGTCTCAATCGACACAATAGCTGAGGGATCTCTAACTACCTTCTTCAACATAGACACATGGAATACCAGGTGCACTAATGACATCTCATGTGGTAGCTTAAGCTTGTACGCCACCTCACCGATCCTCTGAATGATTCTGTACGGTCTGACATACTTCGGACTCAATTTCCCTTTCCTTCCAAACTGCATTATACCCTTCATGGGAAAAACCTTCAAGAATACCCAATCATCTTCCTTGAACTCTAAGTCTCTGCGACGAACATCCGAATAGGATTTTTGACAACTCTGAGCAGTCTTCAACCGCTCCTTAATGATCTTAACTTTTTTCATAGCCTGATGCACGAGGTCTGGCCCTATCAACTCTGCTTCCCCAATCTCAAACCACCCAATGGGAGATCTATATCTCATACCATATAATGCCTCAAATAGTACCATTTGAATACTAGCATGAAAGTTGTTGTTATAAGCAAACTCTATGAGTGGCAAATGATCATCCCAGCTACCCTTGAAGTCAAGAATACAAGAACGTAACCTGTCCTCAAGTGTATGAATAGTCCGCTCTTCCTCCCCGTCGGTCTATGGATGGAAGGTTGTACTAAGATTCACCTGAGTACCCCAACCTTGCTGAAATTTCTTCCAAAACTTTGCCGTGAATTGAGCCACTAGATCGGAAATGATAGAAACTGGAGTGCCATGTAGCCTGACTATTTCCTTGATATACACCTGAGTATACTGTTCCGTTGTGTCGGTAGATTTAACTGGCAATAAGTGTACTGATTTCGTGAGTCAATCCACAATCACCCAAATTGAGTCAAACTTGCATGGAGTGCATCGTAATCCTATCACAAAATCCATATTAATTATTTCCCACTTCCATATTGAAATTTCTATGTTCTGTGCCAACCCACCAGGCCGTTGGTGTTCGGCCTTCACTTGCTGATAATTTGGACATCTCGCCACAAAGTACGCTACATTTCTTTTCATATCATTCCACCAATAGACTTCCTTAAGATCATGATACATTTTTGTAGAGCCGAAGTATGAGCCGAAGTCATGATTCTTTACCGGAGACCATTTATATTTGGAATACATAGACGCCATTGGTACCTTAGTGTACCATCATCCATGCCAAAAGAAAAGGACATGGTCTTATGTTTTTGAATCCCCTCCTTCAGTTGTACCAACAATAGATCGGCGTATTGCTTCTCTTTGACTTCCACAACAAGTGATGAGTCATCCCTATTTTGTACAATCATGCCTCCTTCACTAGAGTCCGCAAGACGAACTCCCAAACTAGCCAATCGATGAACTTCATTGTCCAATGGCCTTTGAAATGCCTCCAAGTGTGCTAAACTACCCATAGATTTCCGGCTAAGAGCATTCGCCACAACATTGGCTTTCCCCGGGTGATATAGAATATCGATGTCGTAATCCTTGAATAACCCAAGCCATCTTCTCTGCCTCAGATTCAGCTTATTTTGTTTGAAAATATATTGAAGACTCTTGTGGCCCGTGAATACATCCACATGGACCCCATACAAATAATGACGCTAAATTTTCAATGCAAAAACCACTACCGCAAGTTCCAAGTCATGTGTTGGATAGTTCTTCTCATGATTCTTGAGTTGCCTAGAAGCATATGATGTAACCTTGTCATGTTGCATTAACACACACCCAACCCCGATCCTTGAAGCATCGCAATATACCACAAACCCATTTGTACCCTCTGGCAGGGTCAACACCAGCGCCGTAGTCAATCTTGATTTCAACTCCTAGAAGCTCCTTTCACAAGCATCGGACCATTGGAACTTAACCGCTTTTTGAGTCAATTTAGTCAACGTAGAGGCAAGAGTAGAGAAACCCTCCACAAATTTTTTGTAATACCCTGCTAAGCCCAAGAAACTGCGAATTTTGGTTGGCGTTGTAGGTCTAGGCCAATTCTTCACCGCTGTAATCTTTCGAGGGTCAAACTTAATTCCTTCTCTAGAGACAACATGACCTAAGAATGTGACAAACTCGAGCCAAAATTCACATTTTGAAAATTTCGCGTACAATTGGTGTTGATGAAGAGTTTGCAAAACTGCCATAAGATGATCGGCATGGTCCTCTCAGCCTCGTGAATACATAAGCATATCGTCAATGACTACTATCACAAAGGAAACGAGAAAAGGCTTGTAAACCCGATTCATAAGATCCATGAAAGTCGCCGGGGATTTGTTATCCCAGAAGACATTACCAGAAATTCAAAGTACCATATCGGGTCCTGAAAGTTGTTTTTGGAATATCCTGCTCCCTGATCTTCAATTGGTGGTACCCGGACCGTAAATCAATTTTGGAGAAGTACCTAGCACCATATAACTGATCAAACAAATCATCTATTCTTGGTAATGGGTATTTATTTTTGATTGTGACTTTGTTGAAATACCGGTAGTCAATACACATCCTCAGTGATCCATCTTTCTTCCTCACAAAGAGAATCGATGCGCCCCATGGTGACACACTCGGTCAGATGAAACCCTTCTCTAACAAATCCTTCAATTGTTCATTTAGCTCCTTCAATTATGTTGGTGCCATCTTGTAGGGCGGAATAGATATAGGCTGCGTGCCTGTATCACATTAACCCCAAAATCAATCTCCCTGTCGGGCGGAATCCCAGGGAGCTCATCAGGAAAGACCTCTGGAAATTCATTCACAACTGGCACATACTCGAGTCAGGTGCCTCAGCATCGGTATCCATAACCCGGACCAAATGATAGATACAACCCTTATTAATCATCTTTGTGGCTTTAAGGTAAGAAATAAACCTACCTTTTGGCATTACATTATCCCCCTTTCACTCAACAACAGGCTCATTTGGAAATTCAAACCTCACAGTTTTAATTCGGCAATCGAGCTTGAAAACACATGAATAAAGCCAATCCGTTCCCATAATTACATCAAAATCGACAATCCCCAATTCAATGATATCGGTCACGGTGTCCCGACCACACACCGTGACAACACAACCCCTATAAACCCATGAGGCCACAATAGACTCGCCAACCGGAGTAGATACAGAGAATGGCTCAGGAAGCTGTTCAGTTTTATCCTACATTCCATAGCAACTTAAGGGGTAACATAGGACAAGGTGGAACCGGGATCAATAAGAGCATATACATCATGAGATTGGACAGTCAATATACATGTGACAATATCTGGAGAAGCCTTTGCACTCTGGCGATCACTCATAGCATAGAAACGGTTGGGTCCTCCTGAATTATACGCACCACACCTAGTTGCACCACACCCTGCCGGTGTTGGAGTGCCTTGAGCTGGAGGGGGTGCTGAAGATGTACCAGCTGCAGAACTGGATGGTTGTGTTGTGCCTCTGCCCACACCCTAGTGGGATGAATGACACTCCATTTGAATATGACCCCTCAATCCGCACCCGTAACATATAGGTAGGTCCATGTAGCAGATCCCCAAGTGCATCTTCCCACACCTAGGGCATGGGGGCCTCTGCTGCTACTGGAATCTCCCTCCTGATCGGCCCTATTGGTAGGGTTCCCTGCTGACCTGATTGGGCCTTAAACGACTCCCCTACTGCTGACTGAGCCCTGTTGGCGGTGCACTGGCTAAAGACTGAGCAAAGAACTGGGATGGCCCTGATGACCCTCCCCTAAAAGCTGATCTTCCCTCACCAAATGACTCCCCAAATTTCCCCGCGGACCGGGCCTTGCTGGTACCCTCTCGCTCCATTATGTTCTTCAATTAACGGTTCTCTTAGCTTGATAAAATGTTACCATCTTCCCATAGTTCATATCTGAATTCAAGGCAGCTGTAGCGGCCTCATTGATAACCAAGGGGCTAAGGCCCTGCACAAATCGGCGCACTCTAACCTCCATAGTAGGCAACATAAAAATGGCATATTTAGACAGACGCGCGAACTCCATGTGATACTCCCACACACTCTTACTTCCTTGCTTAAGGTTCTCAAACTCTGCGGCACGAGCTGCCCTAGTCTCAGCCGATAAGAAATAGTCCATGAAAGCGTCAACAAACTCACTCCACCTCGCTGGAGAGCTCCCCTCCTCCCGAGAGTCCTCCCACAACTCAAACCAAGAATAGGCCACCCCTTTCAGGCTGTAGGCGGCCAACTCCCCTCCCTCTGTATCAGTAGCGTGCATAACCCAGGGAGTTTTATGCATCTTATCAATGAATTCCTGTGGGTCCTCCTTAGTATTAACACATGTGAACACCGAAGGATCCAACTGAAGAAACATGTTCACCCTGGAACCACTAGAATCCCCTTGTTGGTTAGAAGATGTGGGTGCAACATTTGATCTCTAGGCTTGAGAAGCCACTATCTGTGTCAGCATCTGGATAGCTCCCCTAAGATACCCGTCCGAAATACTAGAACCAGAAGCTGGGGCTGGAGGTGGGACCGGAATATCAGTTGGAGGAACCGCTGCACCCTCAGTAGGTGTAGGAATTGGTGTGGCCTGGTCAGGTGTAGTGGAATCGGGCAGTGTAGCAGTCGAGGGATTATCCCCACCCCTCGGGTATTCACCAGCATCACCAAATAAAGGGTCAACTGCCACTCCTAAGGTGGGATTGGCTCCTTGTCCAGTTCTTGCTCTCTTCTTAGGTGCCATGTACTGAAAGTTAAAGGAATGCATGAGTTAGAGGAGGAACATTTTCACAATCAGTTTCATAGCATGATCCAGAATATCAAAGAAGGGTATTATTCCTAAATGTCCAAGTAGCATCCAACTTATAGATGTGGTCGACAACACACAGATAAAAAGGATTCTACTAGACACAACTCCGAGACATCCTAGGACACTTAAAAACCTTAGGCTATGATACCAAGTTTGTCAAGCCCCAAATTCGGAAAGTGCGACTAGCGCCCAACCGAGTAAACCTGGTCAAGCAAGCCTGTTAGATGCTTTTTACCCAACGCACACATGATCAAGAGAAGACATAATTTCGTTAATTAGACAGTAGGGAGATCATGTACACAATACTAAATCATTTCATTAGTTACTCCAATTTTAAGTCTCAAAATACACACTCTTATAGTTTGAGTGGAACAAGTCATCAAAATACAACATAACTTGTTTGACTTTTCTAGTACCCATGTACAACCCACATAGTGTCTACGGAGCCTCTAAAAGATACAAAGAAGTGTTATGATAGTGCAGGTAACAAGGTCCCGGCTATACCTCGAGACGTGATAATAATATGAATAAAAGATACAATACGTGACCCCGGGATGAAATGGGGATCACCAAGTCTGCTGGGAAAAGGATGTACCACTATCGTTGATCAACACTGCCTGCTATAGAACCACATGCATCCATTTAAAGATGCAGCGCCCCCCGGCAAAAGGGACGTTAGTACAGTCGAATAGTACTAGTATATAAAACTAAACACCATCTCAATAGAATAAATAATAATACAAGGGGGAAACATTTAAGAATTCAATAAGAGTTTCAAATAATACTAAAACATCAAGTTAAGGATTACATAAGTTTTCAAGTCAATTTACATGTGCCGATATACCATAATTCACAATACCACCGTATTCTTACACGGAGTCCGATCACGACCCGATCGTCTAGGTCGTCTCATTTGAGACATCAACCATAACAACAATTTTATTATAATTTCCACCACAACCACCACTATGTGTGCGGCATGGCGTCCGATCACGGTCCGATCGGCTAGGCCGTCTCACCCGAGACATTGCCTTTTTTAGTCAATCATCTCACATCATACTTCTTTCATATCCTTTCGATTCATGGGCACTAGTGGCCACAATTATAAAGTCATTCTTGGCACTTGGCCGTATTTCATAATTCTAGCTCCCCTTTCAACATTCAAACATCATTATCATTATCAACAAAAATAAGTCTTCCCATTCAAGACATTAAATTCACATATGAGCAATTTGGGAATCTTAGGCACATAGAGGCTTTTCATACAATTTGGCACAACAACCTTTATTTCGATCTTGACTAAAAATCTTAATATTTTTAACACATATTCCATATTTTGAACACATCCTCAATGATAAGGTGATATGGTGAAGCATTTACAATACATATTGAGCATATATACTTCAACACAAGCACATTCGGAATAGCCAATTCTATTATGATCAATTTTGGACTTACACCAATTACATGAAACACCGTGGGATTCAATTATAAGAAGAAGGGGGTTTAGCCAGTATACCTCAATTGATCTTCCTTTAAACTCTTAAACGTTCCAGAATTCTTAGCAACTTCGATCTATTTTAGAAATATAACAAGTTGGACTAAAATTAGGGAGATGGTTATGATTCTAGCTCATTTGAGCACATTATCAAACACTAGGTGTGCATTAAGGCCCTTTTGTGAAAGATTCCATCATTCCCCAACCCATTCTCTATCATTTTTAGCTCACAACCTTCCTACATTCTTCGATAACACATGCATGCAAGATAACAACTCCCATACCCAAGAACTGTCTTGTTAATTACCCATTCTTATATAAATCTCGAAATTAAGGGCTAGGGTGTATAATCTTACCTCTAGGATGAAGACCTAGTGAGTTTTCCTTATTAATCTTCAAAGATTCAAGCAAGATTTGAAGAACAATCATTGAATATCACTCTCCCACTCTAGGGCACTCCCTCACCCTCAAAATATCAAACGATTAGCTCAAAAGTGGTACAAATCGTCTATTTAACAAAATAGGGTCGGGTTATAAAAACCCAAAAATGAAGCTTCGAAACAGGGTATGCGGTCGCATATGCGACTGCATAATGCTTATGCGGTCCGCAGAATAAGCCGCATTATTGCCCTCCAGAACTGGGAAAATCTTACTTGGTTTGCGGTCATTATGCGGCCCACAGACCTGTTCTGCGATAACATAATGTGCCGCAGAACCTTCCTCTGAAAAATCTCAAAGCTGCATAACCCGCGAAATGGTTTTGCGGTCGCATAATGGGCCGCGAAAATGACATAAAAATGGCCCAAAAGACTATCTCAATCTGCGATCATTATGCGGTCTGCAGAGTGGTTCTGCGGCCGCATAGTGGGCCGCAAAAGTGCATTTCTTCTACCCAAATTTTTTTTCTTTACTTTCAAGTGCATTGTTCAACCCAAAAAGTCCGAGCCGCGGTTCGCACCACGAAATATTATTTTTCTTTGCGAAATCTTACGGGGCCTTACGGAAACAATAGTCACCACCTCGCCATGACCGTTACTTGATTTTTGGTGTTTTAGGGCCATAAAACTAGAATTCTGCTTTATTCCCAAATTTTCGTGTGCTCCTTCTGCATGGGCCCGGGCTGCTGGACCCAGACCGCCAAATTTTTTGCTGGATCATCAAAAATGACCTAAGGAATAATAGTCACCGCCTCGCCATGACCGTTACTCATTTTTTGGCATTTTAGGTCATAAAACTAGAATTTTGCCCGATTTCTAGATTTTCGTATGCTATAACCTACGCCTTTTGCATGGGCCTGGGCCACCGGACCCGGATCGACTAAAATTTTGTCGGACCATAAATAATGACATAAGGAATAATAGTCACTGCGTCGCCATAATCGTTCCTCATTTTTTGGCGTTTTAGGACCATAAAACTAGTATTCTGCCTGGTTCCAAGACTTTCACGTGCTATAGCCCACGCCTGCTACATGGGTGTGGGCCACCGGATCCGGACCACCTAAAATTTTGCTGAACTATCAAAAACTACCTAAGGAATAATAGTCACCGTCTCTTTATGACCGTTCCTCGTTTGTGGCGTTTTAGTGCCATAAAACTTAAATTTCGTCAGATCCCCAGATTTTCATGTATTATAGCCCACGCCTTTGGCATGGGCCCGAGCTACCTAAAATTTTATCGAACCGTAAAAAATGACCTAAGGAACAATATTCATTACCTCGCCATGACCGTTACTCATTTTTTGATGTTTTAGGGCCATAAAATTTGAATTTCATCTGATTCCCATATTTTCATTTACTATAGCCCACACCTTCTGCATGGGTCCGGGCCACCGAACCCGAACATCCTAAAATTCTGTCGGACCATTAAAACGGCCGATGGAACTATAGTCACCGCATCGCCATGACCGTTACTTATTTTTTGGCATTTTAGGGCCATAAAACTGGAATTTCACCCGATTTTCAGATTTTCGTGTGCTATAGCCCACACCTTTTGCAAGGGCCCGGGCCACTAGACCCAGAATGCCTAAAATTTTGCCGGACCATAAAGAGCGACCTATGGAACAATAGTCACTGCCTCGCCATAACGTTTCTCATTTGTTGGCATTTTAGGGCCATAAAACTGGAATTTCGCCTGATTCCCAAATTTTCGCGTGCTATAGGCCACTCCTTGTGCATGGGCTCAGGCCACCGGACCTGGACCGCCTAAAATTTTGTCGGACCATCAAAAAATACCTAAGGAACAACAATCACCGCCTCGCCGTGACCGTTACTCGTGTTTTGGCTTTTTAGGGCTATAAAACTGAAATTCGACCCGATTCCCAAATTTTCATGTGCTATATCCCACATCTTTTGCATGGGCCCGGGCCACTGGACCCAGACCGCCTAAAATTTTGTCGGACCATAAAAAACGAACTAAGGAACTATAGTCATTGCCTTGCCATGACCATTCCTCATTTTTGGAGTTTTAAGGCCATAAAACTTGAATTCCGCCTGATTCCCAAATTTTTATGTGCTATATTCCACGCCTTCAACTTGGGCCCAGGCCACCAGACCCAGACCGTCTAAAATTTTGTCGGGCTATCAAAAATGAACTGAGGAACAATAGTCACCGCCTCGCTATGATCGTTCCTCGTATTTTAGCGTTTTAGGGCCATAAAACTTTAATTCTGCTCGATTCCTATTTTTTCGTGTGCTATAGCCCACGCCTTATATATGGCCCGGGCCACCGGACTCGGACTGCCAAAAAATATTGCCGGACCATCAAAAACGACCTAAGAAACAATAGTCACTGCCTCGCCATGATCGTTACTCATTTTTTGGCGTTTTAGGACCATAAAACTAGAATTACGCGTGATTCTCTAATTTTTGTGTGCGCCTTCTGCATGGGCCCGGGCCAGCGGACCCGGACCGCCTAAAATTTTGTCGGACCATAAAAAAATAACCTATGTAATAATAGTCATTGCCTGATTATTATTCCTTAGGTCATTTTCGACTATTATTCCTTAGGTCATTTTTATGGTCCACAAACTTTAGTAGATTCAGAGCCGGTCGCTAGAATTCATACAGATTGCGTGGATTACATCATAAGAAAATCTAGGAATCGTCTTGAATTCCTATATTTTAGCCCTAAAACGCCAAAAATGAGGAATGGTCATGGGGAAGTGATGATTATTATTCATTAGATTATTTTTATGGGCTCGTAAAATTTTAGGCGATTCGGATCCGGTCTCCCGAATTCATGCAGATGGCGTAGACTATAGCACACGAAAATCTGAAAATCGTCTGGAATTCGTGTTTATGGCACTAAAATGCCAAAAAATGAGGAACAGTCATGGCGAAGCAATGACTATTGTTCATTAGGTCATTTTTATGAGCTCTCAAAATTTTAGGAGATTCGAAGTCGGTCGCCTGAATTCATGCATATGGTGTGGACGTACATGAAAATTTGGAAATCGTCCTAAATTGTTGTTTTATGGCTCTAAAAAGTCAAAAAGAAGGAACGGTCATTGCGAAACGATGACTATTGTTCATTAGGTCATTTTATGGGCCCGTAAAATTTTAGGAGTTTCGGGACCGGACGCACTAATATGCAGATGGCAGCAAAAGAAAATTCGAGAATCGTCTTGAATTCCTGTTTTATGACCCTAAAATGCCAAAAAATGAAGAACGGTCTGAAAATTGTTCATTAGGTCATTTTTATGGGGCCATTAAATTTTAGGAGATTCGGGCCTGGTTTCCCGAATTCATGCAGATGGCGTGGACTATAGCATACTAAAATTCGGGAATCGTCCTGAATTCCTCTTTTATGGTTCTAAAACGCAAAAAATGAGGAACTGTCATGGCAAAGTGATGACTGTTATTCATTAGGTAGTTTTTGGTGGGCACAAAAAATTTTAGGAGATTCGGAGCCGGTTGCCCGAATTCATGCAGATGGCATGGACTATAGCACACGAAAATCTAGGGATCGTCCTGAATTCCTGTTTTATGGCCCTAAAACGCCAAAAAATGAGAAACGGTTATGACCAAGATATGACTATTGTTCATTAGATCGTTTTATATGGGCCCACAAAATTTAAGAATATTCGGAGACGGTCGCCCGAATTCATGCTGATGGCGTGGACTGGCACACGAAAATCTGGGAATCGTCCTGAATTCCTGTTTTATGGTCCTAAAACGCCGAAAAATAAGGAACGATCATAGCGAAACGATGACTATTGTTCATTAGGTTTTTTTTTATGTGCCCGTAAATTTTTAGTAAATTCGTGCTAGCCAAAATCTCTATCCAGCCCCAAAGACTTAAATCTAGTAATAAGAACCACATGATGTATGCATTAGATGTACATTACGGGTCCGAACTCTACAATAGACAAAACTCTGTAGTTAAGTAAAGAATGATTAAGAGTAGCCAACAACTATCAATCATCGAGTTTCTAGCAGTACTTAATGGTATGATCAGTGGTCAAGTGAGCACAGTTATTTGTAGGAGTGTTGGTCGGTACGGTACAATATTTAGACATTTTGATTTGGTATTTTCGGTATTCGATTTCTTAAAATGCAATATCAATACCGTACCTAATTAAATTCGGTATGGTTTGGTTTTTCTCTTTTCGGTTTCGGTTTGGTAACTTCGATTTATTCGGTTTGAATACTAACTAGTGCATAGAAGCACATACTGTAATATTCTAAATTAAAGTACTCAAAAATACAAAACTAAAAATATTTGTTGACAAAAGTTTTGTCTAAAACTAGCAAATATCAACCCAGAGAGAGAAAACTATATATAAATGAATAAATTTGATCATTAGAAATGTCTTGTTACTTTTTAGAGTTAACTGATGAACTTAGAGAATAAAGAAAAGTAAAATTTTAAATTTTTATATTTATGTTATAACTAATAATATGTGTATTGTGTAATATAATATATATTTCGGTACGGTATCGGTATTTCGGTATTTTATTTTAAAATACCAAATACTATACCTAATACCAATATTTTTTAAAACTTAAACCAAATACCAAAATATTGAATACCAAATATTAAAATTTTCGATTTCGATACGATAATTCAATATTTACCAAATTATACACCGTCCTTGATAGGTGCAGCTGCACAGCGAAATAACACAAACTAGCATGGACACATCCGTCATACAAAAAAAAACTGACGCTACCTAAAAATAATCTTATTTATTATTTCCTTTCTAATTTTCCAAAGGATGCAAATTAAATATAAAAAAATAACGACACGTGTGTCTCAATTATTAATCTAGTACTAGTACAACCCTAGAGAATTCTTCTATAATAAAGAGTGACACGTTCAGTACGTGTTCTACTCATCTTCAACAAACATCTTCAGTGATTTGAGTTTCTTCCTTAAACTGTAAAAATGGAAACTAAGCCTACAGAAATCAGCAGCTCCAAGATGTTTGGAGGTTACAACAAGAGATACAAACACTTCAGCCCAACACTTGGTTGTTCTATGAATTTCCACATCTTTTTCCCCCCTCCTACTTCCCCTTCTCACAAGTTCCCTGTAAGTTTTCCACTTTTTTATCCATTTTTTCAAGAACCCGTTTTTGAATTATCGATAAATTTATTAACAACCATCTTGGATTTATGGGTTTTAGTTGCAAAGTTTCATTTTTTAAAGCTCAATATTGGAGTAAGATGGGCCAAATGTGCCTGAATTGAACAGTATGATAGTAAATGATTTATGTGACTGACCTCTAGGATAATTCTTGCTGAATAGAATCATCTTTTAACTACCCATTGATTAATTAGCAGCTAGGATTTATGGGTTTTACTTGCAAAAATTCATTGCTCTTAATTTATATTCTCAGTCTTTTTGTTGCTTTCCTCCGGAGGGTCTTTCGGAAACAGTCTCTCTCCCTTCTTGAAGGTAGGGGTAAGGTCACATACTATCCTCCCCCAAATCCCACAAGATCCTCCCCAAATCCCACAAGACCCCACTTGTGGGATTACACCGATTCTGTTGTTGTTGTTGTTAGCCTTTTTGTTGCTTTGTTGCACTAGTCAATGTCTTTGATTGATCTCTTCTTGTTACCTTATCAAGTGAATTCTTTTGTTAGTCTGTTCTTTTTTCTTGTTTTTTTGTATTTCGTCCAAATTTTTCTGACGGGTTTTGACAGGAGATGTAGTTTAAGAAAGAAAGAAGGATTTTTACAGACAGTTGTGTTGTTATAAATCATCTTATTAATTGTAAAATGTGAATTTTAAAGTTAAATTGCTTCTCAATATGGAAATGTGTCATTCCTTTTGGATAGACGAAAAAGGAAAGTGTGTTGCATAAATTACGACATCGGTAGTAAGGTTTTTGCTAGTGTATTATTTAGCTCAGAATTGGACTGAAATGGGCTTAAATAGAATGGAATGATTATTAAATGATTTATGTGACCGACCCCAACTAGCTTGTATTGAGGCGTAGTTGATTGATTGAATGTGTTCTTGATCCATTCACTTGGAATCAGTTTGATGTTTGTTTTTCTCCATTTGTTAAGTGGTAGGAGTGTATTTACAATTATTTTATGTGGTGCTATGTTAGCTGATGCCACATTGATTTTGTTTCATTGATGGACCTGTTTTATGTTGGTTATGAGTGTAATCATATTGGTTAGCTATGTTTACGGATGTTGTATGGCTGCACCAATTTTTAGGTTCTTTACTGGCTCTCTGGCTTAACTTGCACGGACGAGAACTTTATAGCTAAATCTGGTGCTCAACGTGCTGCTTCAAATGAGGGTGTTGCGCTGATTGTTCCTGATACATCTCCAAGTGAGCTTCTTGGCTTATTTGAAGTGTTTATTGGCTTTTAAGCACTTTTCTAGTTTTTGTGGTGTTTGGCAATGATAAAAAGTGCTTAAAAGCACTTACGTTTAGGCATGAAAAGTACAAAAATAAGCCATTACCAACTTTTGGCTTTTGGTTTTTAGCTTATAAGCTACTTTTTAAAAGTCAATCCAAACACCCTCTAAATCACTATATGATAGAGGTCATTCATTTTCTAACACTAATATCTTTTAGATGATGCTATACTTTTATTTGTGATTGTCAATGAATACAAATTTAAAGTTCTTACCTGGTTATTACATGTTTTGAAGCTTGTCAAGGTAATACAGAATTTGACTATACATGAATACTCGGAAAAGAAAAAAAACAGAAGCATTACTTTTACTTAAAATGTAATGCATTTATCCTGCTATTAAAATTGACTTTTGTTATGTTAAAGTTCATAGTGGAGCATGAGCATCAATAAGCTGCACTTGACCTAGAAGAAGTGTGTGCTCCATCTCCCGCTCTTTGCTTAATTCCCATTGGGCTTTTTTTTGGGCGTTTTTCACCTTTTGATTTTCTTAAAACGTTGTAGTTAAACTTTCCACATAAACTGGGAGGACTGGGGGTTTTACAAAAGAAGTGCTTATTTCTCTTTAAAAAAAATGTTTATTTCTTTTCCCTATATTTCTTTAAAAAAAAAGAATCTTGGATATTGTTGAACAAATATTTGTCTAAATATGGATGTTCTGAGCTTATGCCTAAGAATGATGTAGTGCTTTGACCAGATTTGTTGCTTGTTGCATCTAAGCTGTTAGATGAACAAGTCAACAGGGAATCATATCCTATTGAGAAACCCATTTTATTTTGTGTTATAGTATGTTTAGTCAGATAAAATCTATTGGTGAAATGTAAATTTGGATCTTTGAGACCTACGCTTTGTGCTAGTTAAGAAATTACATTTGTGAGGAACGGGATCATGCCATCCTAGTTTAGATGGTGGGGCCCAAGGGGTGGATTGTTGAGTATACACCATGTAGTCATATCACTTTTGTGCTGGAGTTCACCTGTCCTGAGCAGCAGACTATGTAATGAATCACAGAGCAGTAGATGTAGTCCTGTTGCAATTTAAACCTTATTAGTCAACTAGGCAAATCTTGAGTTAGGTGATGAGGCTGCAAGCTCTCATATATGTATGTGTGTGTGTAACTAAAACTTAGCCTTCTATGTGATGGTAATTATCTTAATCAAGCTATTCTTATTTCTTACTTTTGTACATATGGGCTATAAATCTAACTTGGTATTGCCTGTTCTTATTACAGGAGGCCTGAATGTGGAAGGAGAGTCAGACAGCTGGGACTTCGGTGTAGGTATGTGAAAAATATGTGTCCTTATCGATATATATAAATGATTGACAGGAAGTACATACTTATAAAGAGTTTGACATCTGACGACCACACGGACCATGTTGGAGTTTCAAGGCTTACCTTATGATATGTTTCTTCATGTCTGCTCTACATGTTTTCCATTGATGAATCAGTGATGGGGATAGTAATATGGACAATTTGATTTGTTCGCATATATTAGAACTCCCGCCAATATGATTTATATGCTTCCAAATCCTGTATTTTTCCCCTTCGTTCCCAAAGTTCAAGGGAAAAAAAAAAAAAAATACTACTAGAAACTAACAAGAACGGCTTGTCTTGGTGTGGACAGCTTTTGGCCTATATTGGTTATTGATGCCAACATCTCTCTTTGTGCCAAAATTTGTGGTTACTTAAACTAAAAGACCTCTAGAATCCTCACCTATAAGATCAAGCATGAAAATGCAATAGGATCACTTGTCATGATTCATGCAACTTCCACTTGTACTGATATTTTGATGTCATTGCATCTTGTAGCCTGTTGACCGAACTTTTCCTTTTCTTAATCAATTTCGTTACTCTTCTACTAAGGCTTAGGCTTGTTTACATCTTGTATTGTCTTTTCTGATGTACTTTTTTGTTCCCAATATGAACTTAACATTTGCAACCCGAAGAAGCTTGACTTGCGATATTATGTGTAACACTGGGAATAAAGGGTTCTAATTTCCTTAGAGAAAAGTGCCTCACATTTCCTTTTAAAATGCTGTTATGCTCCATTCGGGAAATAATGGTCAACCATACTATCCCTTAATTTTCTTACACTTGAATTACTTTTTCAGAAGGAATGGGTTATTTGCAGTGCCATCTAAGTTTATGATAACTCTTAGCTGAGATGCTTTGTCTAAATTTTCATAAGCTAAATTCGGCAACGTATGAGAAACTTCAAATTTATTTTTTGGAATAGGTGCTGGTTTCTATCTAAATGCTACACAAGAGAAATGGAAGAACTGGAGGATGTATGACTATGTGGTCAAGGAATTGCCGACACTTCTTCTTGAAAACTTTCCAGAACTTGATACATCACGCGCATCTATCTTCGGTCACTCTATGGGTGGGCATGGAGCGCTGACAGTGTACCTGAAAAACCTGGATAAATATAAGGTAGTTCTCTGTGAAAATTATGTCTCTACACATGAACTGAATTTTTGCCAGCAGCTGACTGATTTTATTTGCCGCTGAATCCTAAGGTTTGAAATTTTGAATATTTAAAGCTTCTTAAGACCTTTAGTTTTCATATGAATTCATGTGAGCATTCACACGTAGCATTTTGCTTGTTTTCTTTCCAGTCAGTATCTGCTTTTGCTCCTATTACAAATCCGATCAACTGTCCCTGGGGCCTGAAGGCTTTCACAAACTACTTGGGTGAAAATAAAGCTGATTGGGAGGTATGGTCTTCAAGTTTTGCTGCGTAAAATTAGACATTCTTGATGTGTCTTCATCTTATTGGGATGTTAAATTCTGAATATGCAGGAATATGATGCTACCTGTCTTGTATCAAGGTTTAACAATGTCTCTGCTACCATTCTTATTGATCAGGTACGGCTAAATCTCTAATATAACAGATGATTTTCTCGAATTGAGCCTTTGAGTAGTTTGTTGTTAAAATGTATCTCTATCTTCTATTTACAAAGTTATCAAGGGACATGAGCTTCCTGCAGTTGGTCATAGGCTTTAATGAGTACAATTGGGAATAGCATCTTGCTCAATTCTGTTGCGTGGAAGTCTTCCACCTTTACAAGTCTATTGAAAAAGAAAGGTCTTCCATGTCTATGTAGGACACCATTTGATGTATTATATAGTCTGCTCTCTGTTTGCAATAGTAGAATAGAATGATTCCTAGATAGCTCGTTATACGTCCTATATTTCCTATGAAGATATGACCTAACATACTTCTCAATTTATTTGAACTTCTGATTGTTTTATATTGTAGGGAGGGGATGACAAATTCTTGAAAGATCAATTGCTCCCACATAAATTTGAGGCGGCATGCAGAAAGGTTGGCGTTCCTTTGCTGGTGCGGTTGCAACCTGGTTATGATCACTCTTACTATTTCATTGCCACCTTCATTGATGATCACATTCGTCATCATGCCCAAGCCCTTAAGCTTTGATTTGGTTAAGCTTCTACTTCTGCTGAAGATTTTCTGGAAATGTAACGAGGGACAACTTAAGCAAGTTAATAGTGGTGCACTTTTCGTGTGGCAGGAAGTATGTTGAGGTACTTAATGAGTCTTTCCTGTTACTCTTGTTACAGTTTTTTCATTTGCTATAACTCATCAGTGGGCTGATGTAGTAGAGTTAATGATGTAGTATAAGTCTATCAAGTTTAGTGAATAGTGCAAATCCATCCTCTTAAAGCTTTAAAATTTTGATGTGGTCCAAGAACATCGAGTGCGGAACCAAAATGTGGTTCTTTTGGACTCAAAGAACCAAAATGCGTGGAAAAAACAATAGTGACCATAATATATATAACGCTCTAATATAAGGCGCTATACCTTAACGGCCGTTTGTCCGTTAAGGTATAGCGCCTTATATTAAGACGTTATATTTGAACTCAAACGAGCGGGAAGGTGTAGCGTCCTAACATAAGGCGCTATAGTATAACGCCTTCACGTAAGCTGCTATACTTACATAAATAATCGGTCCCTTCCCCTTCCCCAACAAAACAGAACGGGTCCCCTCCCATTAAAAAAAGAGAAACAGCGGTCCCCCCCACCATTGTTAACCAAAAAAAGCTCGAGTGGAGCCCACCGGTTTCACAAAAGTGTAGATTCTCGGTCCCACATCGTATCTAAGGTGTTATCTCGTAGTGGGTTGCTTGTTTCGACTCTAAATAACCAAATCTTCAACTTTTCAAAAACTTTAAATCGAGGTATTCCGACTTATTTTATGTTAAAACTCATGTATAAAAAATGCCTATTAGTTGTTTTTACTGTGTTGTATGTTATTTCGTGATTGTTTTACGATATAATTAATTTGTTATTTTTTGTCTGGATTATATTATTAGTGTGCTAAAAAATTAGTAAAATAGAGAAATTGTTATTAGTTGTTAAAAAAATGTTAATTGGTTACTTTTTATTGTGGTATATATTTTTTCGTGATTATTTTGTGATTAAATTAATTTGTTGTTTTTATCCAGTTTAGACTATTTATTTGCTAAAAGATTAGTAAAATAGATAAATTGTTATTTTAGGAATATTTAGATGTTATTGTTGTACATATATTAATATGTGACTTTAGTTCCCTGTAGTGGTATCTTGTGCCCTAATGTAGTGCTCGTATTTGTAATATAGTGCCCTTTTAGCGTAGTAAAATGTAGTGCCTTTAGCGTAGTATCTTTGTAGTTATTGAAATTAATTATTTAATTATCTGTTAAACCCAAAAATATCTGAAAAAGCTGATAGTTCAAACACAATTCTAGTCAACAAACGTAAGAAAATAACATGAGAAAACAACAATATTTGTCAAACTAAGTATTGTTATATGAATATTTAATAATTAAATCAATAATTAATTATTTAATTTTATTATAGTCAAAAATAGGTGAGTAACAAACAAACATATGAAATAATCAACTAACATATAAAATAACAGACCTGTTGAGTGGTAAAGTGGGGAAAGTTTCTCATCATGAACACAAGAACATTGGATTCCTTGGTGCTACTGGGCCTCAAATATCGAGTCCGGAACCAAAATATGATTTATTTGGACTCAAACTAAGTATTGTTATATGAATATTTAATAATTAAATCCTGTATAGTTATGAGACTTAATTATTTAATTTTATTATAGTAAAAAATAGGTGAGTAACAAACAAACATATAAAATAATAAACTAACATATAAAATATAAAATTATAATATAGAAAATGTATCAACCTAATTAACAATATAGTAAAAATATCGAATAAATTTTAATATTAAAGATATTACAATATATTTAAAGATGTTAAGCAATGAAAAAGAAAAATACTTTAGTTAATATTGTTCAATTTACAGTAGTCGTCATGGAGGTTCCGCATGTGCATCCCGGACCTGCCTCGCTAGAGCTACTGTTGCTACAGGCCGAGCATAGGTTTTCATACATATGGGAGGGGCAGTTATTGGCCCAGACGTTCCGTGCTAGACGAGTAGACGATATGTGAGACTTTCTCCTGGCCCACCATCTCCATTCCCCGTATAATCAGACGCCTTCAGGATATAGGTTTCTATAGGATTATTGAGATCGGCCGGTTGCAGCTGGATTGGTCGTTGATCACGGCTTTGATAGAGCGGGCGACCGGAGACGCACACATTTCATTTACCCATTGGCGTGGCTACTATCACGTTTCAGGACGTGGAGGTTCTATATGGGCTGCCGGTTGATGGCCATCCTTTAGCTTTACCGCATGCTATCAGAGATTATACGGGAGTGCAGTACCTGGAGATGTTGCAGCGGCTCACCGGTTTCCAGCCAGCGCATGATACTGCATTGAGTGGGGCTAGTCGTCTGCAGTTGACGCCCGTCCGGCTGCATGTGAAGGCGATGCATGTGGACATTACAGATGATACACCGGATCTTCATATTAACCGGTACACGAGATTGTTGATGCTGCTTATGTTTGGAGGGGTATTGTTCCCGAACACTTCGAGAAACCTAGTCAGCTTGAGATTTCTTCATTATCTTGAGTAGCTAGATGATTTACCTGGTTACAGCTGGGGTGCAGCAGTTCTTGGTTACTTGTACATGCAGATGTACCGGGCTAGCATGGGCACCCAGCGCGACGTTGCCGGATTTTTGCCGCTGCTGCAGGTGAAAACATAGTCAATTATTTTCATGATTATAACATACATAGTGAAAATATACCTTACATTTTACGTCCAAATTGTATATTAGGTTTGGGCCTGGGAGCGGTTCCTGCAGTTGCAACCACCTCTACCACCCATCGCTCCGAGTGCACCACCTCCACCGTTTCTCCCTTTAGCTAGGAGGTGGGTTGATAGGCGAGGCTACGAACGCGAGTTCCAGGCTCGACATAATCTCCCCTATTGCAGGGATTTGTTGGATTTACTAGAGGCTGCACAGGTAAATGTATACTTAACTTTACTTGGCCTAGCTTTATATGTGTTGCGTATTCTCACGATTCATGTTTTTACTTAATAGTTCATTTGGAGGCCATACAACGACGAGTTAATAGCTGGTTTGCCCGATTATTGCTCGACCGACCGACTTATGTGGAGCTCTTCCGTCCCGTTGATATGTCTCAATATTATCGAGTATCATGCCACCGAGCGAGTCCTTTGCCAGTTTGGTCGACCGCAGCTTGTACCTACTCCGCCCGTTTGGCTTAGGACACATTACCAGCGGGATGAGCGTTCCAGGGTTGACCAGACATAGATGGCCTGGCTAGAGGCGCAGATCGAGATTTGGGACCAGTGGCATGACCTTATTCCGCCACCCCATACACCTGAGTGTACGGATGGTGAGCATGAGTATATGGGTTGGTACCGCAGCGTTACCCGACTTTTCGTCGGGAATCCCATTTATCGCGCTGGCGGTCGGTACGTTCCATACGCCGGGAGGCATGAGGCACTGGTATGTTATTTGGTATACTTACTTATAACGTTAACCTAGCGATCCGTAATTTATATTTTACATGTTGTGCAGGCTATTGTCCTACATCTGTTCCACCAGTTGGGACCGCAGATGCAGCAGCATACCGACAAAGAAGCGACCGCTTTGCACGAGTATGGCTGGCAGGTTACAGATCTGGCTTCCCAGACATTGAGGCGAGCCCTAGATGATGAACGCTTAGGATACAAGGCTGATTATGTGGCGCCAGAGCAGTACCATCGTGGGCCAGCAGTGGAGCCTGAACGTGGTCGACGTGGCAGGCGTGCCTAGAGGTAGGGGTGTCCCACGAGGTCGTGGGGGTTGGCGAGAAGTTGATCCTCAGCAAGGGGGCGTTGAGGCACTTGTTGAGGATGTTGGAGTTGATCAGTCGGGTGACCACCCTGAGCCAGACCATGCTCCTAGTGATTTGTCGTCATTCAGCCTACAGCTTACTCCAAGGACTTCGCAGGTGACCCCGTCAGCTCCATTATTGATCACGGGCACGGCCATTACGCGACAGGAGTGGGATCAGTATTTTCCTGGTCCTCCAGAGTCATCGACGGTTGCTGATGATCGTCCGACACGAGATGTGGATAGCGGGCGCCGACTAAGTTATGGCTCATCATCGAGGGATGCTGAGGATCTTTCACAGGATTTGGTTAGCTTGTATTACTATTATTTATATTTGTTTTTATCTCATTGATTAGTCATAAATATCTAAAGCGTTTTTTTAAGGCATCATCCTCGCTCGTCACGGAGGCCACTTGTGCGATACTGACATGTCTGAGACAGATGATTATATTCAGGAGCCCGCCGAGACCATGGTAAGACAATTTAAATTTTTTGACTTAACACGTACATTACTAATATATATTTCATATACTAAAATATCTTATTATTCTGTAGGTTACTGCTGGACCGACGACCCATTCTACCGATCCTGCCAGCCTTACTGACAATCATGCTGCAGCGCATCCTCTGGTAAAAAGACGACGTGATGAGGATGATCCTGATAGTGTAGCCGGGCGGGATGGGATGCGCATCAGGCCAGCCAATACTTTAAAGCATACAGGTTGTGGGACACATTGACTTTTTTTTCATTTTTTGTACATATGACATTCAGTAAATAATAGCAATATTATTTATGGTTTACATTATATATGCATTATGTTTTTATTTCTCGGGTTCTTTGTTATTTTGATACTACAACACAAGAACAAACATAGCAACTTAACATAATTTAAATTTGATACAACTAATGAAAATACATGACACGGAAAAACATAAAGATAAAAAACTACACTCAACACATATATGTGTTTGTGTAGTCACTATCGCCCATTATTCTCTGCTTCAACCACTTAAATTTCTCTTCCAACCTATTTTTTTCTTCTTCCGCTTCTTTTAGTTTCTCCTTCACTACCGCAAGTTGTTGTTGTAGTTTAAAGATCTGGAGTTCGAATTCACCGGTCATATTCCAAACATAGTGCAAACAATGTTTGTAGTATTCCTAGTAAATGGGTTCATCATACCATTCTTCAAATCTACATTGATTTTCGTCCTACAAATGGGGATTATAACACAACACTATTAATTAACATGTTATATAAAGAATATTAAGAAACATATTTTCCAAAATAATAACTTACAAGTTGTTGACATATCCAGCGTCTGCGCCCCACATTACTATTTGACCAACATGGCTTCAAAATCGCACGTTTGCCACAATAACACCTTGGTACGTCATTGCGTCCAGACATTTCGTCATGCAAGAAAAATGAAAAAAATATGGAAAGTTTAACTATTTGTTTTTGTTAAGCGCAAATAATAACTAAAATGTGCTACGCTTTTATAGGCAAGAAAAAACACATAAAGTGGTATTTCACCGCGCTATGTTTCGCATGATAATGATTCTTTAGGGTACAATACAGCTTTTCCAGAAGATAGCTTTTGCAGAACAACATCTTTTTCAGGTCGACAAGACAATACACATAACGTGGTATTTCATCGCGTTATGTTTCGCGTGATAATGAATCTTTAGGGTACAATACAACCTTTCCAGAACGACAGTTTTTTCAGGTCGACAAGACAATACACATAATGTATATTGGTGGCGTGCTATGCTTCGCGTGATAATGATTTTTTCGGGTATAAGACAACTTCTTAAACTGAACCAAGTCATCTGTATTCAAAGATCATTTGAATAAACATTACAACATCCATTTAAAAAATGCCACTAACATTTAACAAGTGGTTCAAAAAGAGGCAAAAAGGTGAAGGTAGTTAAACAGATGCCCATGGAACACGTCTTAACACTATCGATCCCTACCTTGAAAAAAATATGCTAGGTTGCTACACTGACTTGGTTGATGACAAGTGGTGTGGTGTTCTGCGTACCTTGGAAAATAAGCCTATCAATATACGCACTGATCTCAAAGTTGTGGGGCACATTATTGAGGGCGAAACACATTCTACAAAGCCTGAAGGTATGCGAATTTGGGGCGAAAAACTACAATGGGTTCCCCTTTACTCAAAACGGTGTGATTAGGAAGTACTATGTCGTTGGCATGGGCTTGTTGTGCCACAAGCACTGTCTGCAACCTTCCAAACAAACACACACAAAGATGAACCAGAAGTGATTCGGCATTTGATGAAAGAGATTCTAGAGATGGAAAAGGCACTAGATGTTCATCATGCAATGGATGATCTTAACTTACTGGGAGGAACGGAAGATCAGTACTGGGATTTATTAGAAAATAATAAATTACATAGAGACAATGATTATCCTATTTTCCCAACAGTTGTCGAGTGGGAGGGACTACCTAAGTTTCTATCACAGACGTTGGACGTAGGAGTCCCATATTATTGTAGAAATCAAGCAAGTGGTCTTCTTGATGATAGCGATCAAATGCGAGAAATGTGTGTCAACTAGGGCCTAGATTATGATGTCCTCGGTCCCGAAGGGTACGTACACGATGTTGACGAAGAAGATGAAGATAGTGAAAATTAAATAATGCCAGACATCGACGATAATGGCGAATGACAATTGTTTTTTTTTCTTGGGGTGTTTGTTAAATTATTGTACTGAAGTATTAATGCTAAATATCAATAAGACTTAACACCAATGGAAACATAATTTTATTTCATACATTCTGCAAGATGAACATGTACATATACTTATTACAACAAATTATTGAAATAAAATACTATGGGTATCCTTGATAATTGGGCACACTGGATGAACTTTCACCGGGAGCTGGATTACCACCGCTACCCAAACCAGCTGAAGGACATTTACGACGATCGTGTCCTATTTGCGAGAATATGCCACATTTCCCCGTATAAACGGTATCACCAACATCCATTTGATTCTGTATACGCGTTCTTTTTTGCACTTGTCGTTGACGCAAATACTCCTTGTTACACACCATTTTAAATGGTTCCGGCGGCCAATAATGCTCAGAACCCACTGGCTGCAACTGTCCATTATATGTGTTTAAGTATGCAGCAACACTATATTCTTTATTAACGTAGCTGGTTGCCGCGAAACCTATATATTGAAAGCACCCCATGGCATGTGAGCACGACATGTGGTAGATGGACCATTTCCTACAAGAGCATAACCTTCTGGCTTCATTTACGATGTGTGTATTATTCTCCTGATTTTGATGGATAGCGGTGCGAACTTCAAAAATATTTCGCTCGTTGCAATACTATAAATATGAATACCAATGTGCTCGCCTCTTGTATTTCTAAAATCTTTTCATTGGTATTGGCATAAATTCAACACCCCTTTCCATCAATGACGATGCACCTCTAGCCCTTTCAACAAACCTCTCTGCCATCTGCTTGAATGACATCCGCATCATGGCAGTGACAGGCAATCCACGTGCAGATTTCAATAACCCGTTGAAAGACTCTGACACATTTGTAGTCAGAATTCTCCATCTTCTACCACCATACGCATGTAAAGTCCACTTGTCAAGCTCATGTCGCATCAACCAATGATAGGATCTTTGGTCTTCCTGCCTGATCAATTCCATGCACCTCCTGAATTTACACTCTTGGTGATCTATTGCAACCATCCACATTAAATCATGCAAATCCTTGTTGGGATGTGCCTTCTGGAAATTGACCTTCAAGTGCCTCACACAGTAACGATGGTGGGTATACGGTTCCTGCCATGCAGGCAAATTCTGTACATAACTTAAAATACCGCCATACCGATTAGATATTAGACAAATACATGAACGTTGTCTGACAACGTGCTCCTTCAAGTGGTTCAAAAATAGTGTCCACGTCTCTTGGCTTTCATTGGCACAAATAGCAAAAGTTAGGGGAAATATACTTCCATTAGCATCTACTGCAACGACGATCAATAACTTAGTATCATACTTTCCATAGACATGAGTGTCGTCTATGGATATTACCGGCCGGCAATGCACAAAACCATGTGCTGGTTTAAATACCTAGAACACATATCTGAATATACATTCTGGTATTCCCGGACTCCGCTCAAGCTTCCATTCAACAACAGTTCCGGGGTTAAAGTGTTGCAATGTGACTATGTACCTGGGTAGAGATGCAAAGGACTTATCCCAGTTACCATAAACAATTTCAAACGCACGTTTGCGCCCGAGAAAAGCCTTTCTTTTGGTAATGGTACACCCATATTTCTGGTAGACAGATGTTATACACTCTTTGATCTTGTACCTTATGAACGCTTCAATGTGTGGAATCAAGACAAGAGAAATCAAGTCAACATTCAAGTTAAAATGATTCCCACTAAATGTGTCCATTTCACAATTGTGGGTGCCATTGTATTTACCCATAACCCACATATTTGTTTTCTTCTTCCTCGTACGCAGCATCCAATTACAACCCGTAAACCATCTACGGCAAATAACCTTGTATACATCCGGAGATGAATCTGCTACAATAATCTCACCACACTCTTTTATGATGTACATTCACACCGCCCTGCTTATGCGCGCTTTATCAGGAAAAAGCATGCCCTTTGACAGCACCGTGGCTCTAGATTCATCACACATTGTTGTCCGAATTTCGTCAATATCCCTTGTGATGGCATCCATATCCGGCATACTTGGAAAATGGTCAAGGCAAGGAGTCTCCCTTGAATGAAACGACACGTGGGACTCGTACACTCTTGGTGTAACGGGAGGTGGAGCATATTCCCTTGTCAAATCAGGTTCAATATTCTCTTCCTCCTCATCATCACCCTCATCAGGGAAGGGTGTGTCATCTCCAGACTCATCGACATTGATGTCATAATCACTATTCTCTTCCTGACTCTGCGCATTTGCTAGATCCCGATTAAATATGTCGTCTTCGGGCAATTGAGTAAGGACAAGATTGCCCGTTTTCACTGCACAACCAATAAAATAATGAGTTACTCAAATTGATCCAAACTTTACATATAGCTTTACCACTTCACTTTACCACTTCACTTATAAATCATAATGTGTTGATATCCCATGATGGACATTATCCTATTGATGATGACTCCCGGATGGACCACAATGATCCAACACACCAAAACTAGGCATATTTCAAGTGGGCGTTGGTTCATAACTTGTAAATTTCATATCTGGCTGGTACGCCTTGTGGATATATGAGTGTTAATACAAATTCAATACATAAAAATAAACATCTTAACACAAAGGAAAATTGAAGTTTACCACTCGGCTTGTGGATCATGTAAATTAGGAGATAAATTATTTCCTCGCTCCTCATTCGCCCGTGGAGATAAGTTTAGATCATGCCAACCTCTTTCACTCGGAACCTGTTCGGCTAAAACTGCTCCAAAATAACCACTCGATGATTGACGGATATCACTACTTTGCGCAATCTCATTATTGCGAACGTCTTCAGCATTGACGTATATTTCTAACAGTTTTATCACAAGAAATTCCTGATATTCATCCGGAGTCCTCAAAAAATCTCTCAGAGTTTCATTGTCTTCGATGTTAAACTCAACATAACAAGCAACCCCTTATGGAGTGACAAAATACGGATATCTTGCGGTTACTTTAATATTCACCGAACGTTTGCTCACACTCATTATTTTTACATAACAACGATACCAATGTATCGTACTCCATTGTAAATGGCAACTTAACATGACACTGTGGAGATAAACTACAGCTTGCTGAGTTATTCGCCACCACAACCTCACCCCCCCAAAATAATGAAACCTTAATTCTTCGCTCTTCAGACATTATGACAAAATGCAAAATAACTTAAAGAGAAAATATTTCAGAAGACTTGAAAATATTTATGAATGGATTTTTACGAAATTCTTAACCTCTTTAAATAAGGAAAAAACCAGTCTGGGGGTACAATTATTTGAGGTATAGTGCCTTAAATATGGGCGCTATACCCAGTTGAATTATTGTTATGTCAGTTAAGCCCAGAAGAATTATTGGTGGGCCCACATAATATATATAGCGCTGTATGTTAGGGCTTTATATATGTAGCGCCTTATATTAGGGCGCTATACCATAACGGACAAATGGTCGTTATGATATAGCGCCTTATATTAGGGCGTTATATATATTATGGTTACCAGTTTTTCCCCCCACACATTTTGGTTCTTTGAGTCCAAAAGAACCACATTTTGGTTCTGCACTCCAAGAACATCCACTCTCCTGAAGATTCAGTCATAAAGTCTATCTGAAGTGCGTTATTCAAGAAACTGCTCTGAGTTTTAGCAAAAGCGACAACAACATAATGAGTATGAATAAGATCTTTTTCGATCTTACCGTCTATTATGAATAGGGGTGGCAAACGGGCGGGTCAGGTCGGATATGATCGGGTCGAAAACGGGTAATTCAAAAAATTGATAAATTATGTGACCCGACCCGTATTTGAGACGGATAAAAAATGGATTATCCAGCGGATAATATGAATGTCCATATTATCCATAACTTCTTGAATATGATCACTTATGGGAGAATTCTTAGTCTCCCAAACTTGAGGAACCCCCAATTTGAGGCTTTATAAATGTAAAAGTTAAACACATTAGTTATCCATTTGGTTAACCATTTTCTAAGTGGATAATATGATTCTTATCCATATTCGACCCGTTTTTAAAAAGTCCATTATCCAACCCATTTTTTAACGGATAATATGGATGGATAATTGTTTCCTTTTAACCATTTTGTCACCTCTAATTATGATTCAATTTTCCTTAATTTTATGTTAGGATGTTGCTGCGAAATTTTATTTTCAGCTTGTCTAAATATGGATACATTTTTTTCTAGCAATTATTACAACCAAAATTTGATAACATTTTAAATCACTTCAATCTAACACGGACTCTAGGGGAACAAAAAAAGTAGTAAGCATTTACTAACACCACTAAATGGTGTTATGAAATGGTAAAAGCTTCTTTTAACTAGAAATCTCGAATTCGAGTTACGGGACTGAAATCATATTTGTAGGAGAATTGGAAACCCCCCATAGTAGGCTTCCACGGTGCAAACTCAAATTAGTCGGGTAGTAAGGTCCGAACACTAGATGATGACACAAAAAGAAAAACTTTGCACGATAAAAATGTGTGCCCTACTTCAAAAAGGAGTTCAAAGCTAGCTGGAACAACCGTTTGTAGCGTGAGTTACAAATCGTCAAAGCATTGTGTCATGGCCCGCTATATCATCATGCCACGTAGGTGCCACTTGGAATGTATTTTTTACATATGGAAAGCTTACATATGAAATAGACTAGCACATGTGGGAAGGTTCTAGAGAAATATAGAGATTTCTCATGGAAGACCTTAGAACCCTATGGAATTGCTAGGAAAGTCCTTAGAAGATTCTAGCTATGTAGAAAATTATAGAGAAAGGACGTACTTGTAAATAATAAGGGCCTTGTGTAATAATTTTTATTCACTCACTAGCCCCTAGGAGACTAGTATATAGAAGGGGATATTCATTTATAACTCATCAAACAAAACAATCAAGTTCTCTCTAATACAAAAGTTTCCTTTGACAATTCTCTTGTGTTTTAACATTCCCTTAGCGATCTTGAGTGTAGTAAGGTTGACTTGGCATAGCAAGAATATGAGCAAGTTGTTCAAGATCGTGGGCGGGTTGTCAAGTGTCGCACGTGCGCTTAGTTTGAGACTAAGGACGTGACAACGTGGTATCAGAGCAAAGGTTGCAACTAAGGGAATGGCGAACGATGGAGAAATTAACGCTGCCAACACCCAAGCCAACATCATCCAGGATGCTGCTGGCAAGAACGACCGTAACAAAAAGAGGAATTCCACCAACAAGAGCTAGGAGGTGCCGCTCGAGGTTGTGCCAAATGAGGGGCTTATATGGCAAGAACCATCTTCCACTGTGGCAAGCGAGGATGAAGTAGAGGTCCTGCCGGAGGACATATCGCTCGGTAAAGAGTGGGTGATGAAGGTGAACGAGGGGATGGACGCCGTCGAGATCTTTGGCCAACGCTGGGGAAGATGGAAGGCACCCTTAGCGTTTTTTAGGGACACACTCTTGAGGAGATTGAGAGTATCCGAAATGACTTGGAGGGGCGCACGCTGACCGAGATGGAGCTAAGACAAACTATCACTACCTTGGAGTGCAGAATCATGGAGGCGCTGAGCACTATCGATGCCATGAAGGCTAAGATAAAGGCACTCGGGGAGCGTATCGATGCTGGCGTGACTGAGGCAGACAATAATGTTGTTGTGACGAGGGAGAACAAGATCAAGGCTCCCAAACCGCCGGTGTTCAAAGGTGTTCGTGGTGCACAAGAAGTGGAGAATTTCTTTTGGAACTTGGAGAACTACTTCAGGCACGGCAAAGTGAAAAACGATGAGGCCAAGATCAACACTGTTGTGTTGTACCTCTCAGAGATTGCCGCGTTGTGGTGGCGTCGAAAGTGTGTTGACATGGAGAAAGGGCTATGCAAGATTGAGACGTGGGAACAGTTCAAGAAGAAGTTGAAGAAGCAATTCTACCTGGTAAATGTGGTGTATGAGGCTAGGCAGAAGTTAAGGGAGCTCCGACAAACGGCCACAATTCGGGAGTATGTGCGCAAGTTCACTACCTTGATGTTGCAAATCCTATCATTGTCCGAGTAAGATTCCCTCTCTCTAATACAAAAGTTTCCTTTGACAATTCTCTTGTGTTTTAACATTCCCTCAGCGATCTTGAGTGTAGTAAGGCTGGCTTGGCATAGCAAGAGCATGAGCAAGTTGTTCAAGATCGTGAGCGAGTTGTCAAGTGTCGCACGTGCGCTTAATTTGAGACTAAGGACGTGACAATTGGCTTTAAATGTTAAGTACTTGGAGCAATGTGATGATAATGACCACAGTGCATATGAGAAGCATGAGTATGCAATAGATGATCAATATCATCTTAAAGAAGCAAACGGACTAATGGTTACAACTATAACCCTATGAACATCAAGAATTCTTCTTTTAATGGCTCTATAAGATCATTTCTTGTGATTACATTGTCAACAAAAATGTCCTCCAGGAGAAAATTTTGCCAACTATTGGCTGATTGCATTAACTTTTACTATTTAACAAAAAAAAGTACAAATGAGTGCCTACTGTACATCACCATGCTTCAAGTATAGTAACCAAGAAGTCTCGTGCTCGGAGTCCTATGAATATTCTGTACAACCAATATACAATTCTGCACTTCCTCCTCATTCTGCTACTGCGTTTTTCCAGCAGAACGGGTTTCTGCTGTCCAAGCCTGCACTTGAATCCCTCAGGGAAGAAAGACTCGGTAGCTCAACAAAAAATAAGACATAATAACGCATTTGTCATACTATCAGCCAGCTAACAGATTATTATGTCTTAATGCTTCTTCCTCAGCTCCTGCTCTCCCACCACTGGTGCTGATATCCGACATAGAATAGTTATGGTTCCCCTCTCGGGTCGTAGGAGGGGTGGCAGTAAATGCTGATTCAAGGTTCTCGTTGACGCTCTTAGTTGGCCTCTTCAGTCTTTTTGGCCTTTGTTGCATGTCAATGTTTTGTGGGGAGCCATCTATATCATCTTCCATCAGTGAGTTGGGTGATAATGATTCAAGATTTTTTGGATTCTTTTGAGGCCTCGATTTTGGGGTTTGCTTGTCGGTGGAGCCTTTCCTCTGCACATATAAGATTATGAATCAAGTCAAATTGAAAATTTTACTATGCAGTCGAGCTTGTTCATTGTGCAACAAGAAGAAGCTAAGGCAATTATTTTGAAATGAGTGTACTAGTATAACTTAGCCATTATATGCAGCAACTATAAACCGGGAGGTAACTTTAGGGAGTCAAAACTGTGAAATGCAGGAAAGAGTAACTAGACAACCTAAGTCCGTGAAAAGGTCAATATCAGAAACAATATTTGCATCTGAGAAGTAATCACCTTTTTACTACTTGATTTTGCTTTCCAGGGATCAAGAGTGTCATCCCCATTCCCAACAGATTCACCGTTTGTAAGATCTCCTTAGTTTGACCCAGCCTATGAGCTCTATCCATTGCCTGTAAATCTAAAGTTGGATTCCAGTCACTCTCATAGAAGATGACAGTGTCAGCAGCTGTCAAGTTGATACCAAGGCCCCAACTCTTGTACTCAGCAAGAACACAAAAATGTCGCTCCTATGAGGAAATCAACATTAGTCAGTACAAATATTAAAAAATGGATTATAAGTTCCTTCGAATTCAAAACATACCGATGCTGGAAATCTTTGACCATGTCTCGTCTATCCATTATAGTGGAAGATCCATCAAGCCTCAAGTACTTATATTTCCTGTAGTGCACGTAGTCCTTCAAAACAAGTGAAAATATTAGCAATCTCACAAGTGAAGAGTTGCTTTAGCATTGCAATTTTAGATCCATTACAAATGAAAACTTTCCTAGTCATGGGGTTATGTTGCAGTAGAAAACATACTCTGGTCTTTGCAAACTGAGTCCAATATAAGATGAATGAAGCAAATAGAGAAACCAATACAAGAGTCTCAACAACAGCTTCATATAACTTTTTCTTTAAGGCTTAACTTCATATAATAAGAACTATGAAGCATAAAGCATAGTTGTTAATGTTGTTATTATTGTTGTATGCTTAGCTTCACATAGTATGCTCAAGAAACTACTCCATGATTCAATCTAACCTAAGCTTGGTAGGAGTTAGAACGTCAAAAGAAAGCAACACTCAGAACTCATTGTTTATGCATAGGCGGGTCTAAGTATCTGTTATAAAACAGTTCTTCCAAGATGAGCTACAAACCTCTCCCACGCATTGATGGCGGAAGAGAACCTGTACTAAAAAGCACCAAAACACGGGAAAAGGTACTACATGACAAACATTATAGCAGTGCTTAATTTAGCAGCACATGGTTATTTTCGATCAATTTAATAGCTTCACAAAAGTTCTACATGCAAGCTGCATTTTGCATTTATACCAGCTATGGTTAGTGAACCAAAGCATGGCTGAGACTACCAGTAAACTTGCTTTCCCTCAGTCTCACTCTTTTCAACTCTCCAAAGCTAAAACCAAATACAAACATACAGTTGCATAGGCAGAGAAACTGCCACTGCTACTAGCATCATAGGATTACAAAAAGACAAATCTAAACCACCAAGGAGCAACAGAAAGATTCAAATACCTCTATAATATCCAACATTTTTGTCATTTGTGCAAAGAGAAGAACACGGTGATTCCCTGCCCGCAAGCGCTTTAATAATACGTCAAGTGTTTGAAGCTTCCCTGAGTCCTGTAATTACATAGGACATTTAGATACTGTATGTGCTTAAAGGCACATAGATGTATTAAAGAGGAAAGGAAAAGAGAAGGAATACATCATGGAAAAGATAACACACTGTTAGCATCTTTGCAGGGTCAAATGGTTGCACGGGTGGACATGACCCGAATATTTTGTATGTAAGCTGAAGAGCAGGTTGTGAGACAGGTAATTCAGAGTCTATCTCTTGTATTAAATGGTGTGTGACACCTGGCTTCCTAGGACCATTATATTCCGATGTGTGTGCAAACCCAACCAACAACCTCTTAACCCATGGATGGTGTAGTTCCTATTGCGGAACCCAAATATATATAGTGTGAATGAGTCACAATTATTATACCAAAAATTATGACAACCACTAAATAATAAATAAGATAATAAGACAACAATAAAAGAACACCAGAATTTACGAGGTTCGGCCAATTTTGCCTACTTCCTCGGACACAATTAATATTTTATTCCACTCCAAAATTACAAGTAAAATAATACTAAAGAGAGAAGATACAAATGCCTTGAGAAGATAAAAGGGCAAATGAGAGGTGTGTTTAAATCCTAAACATTAGGCCTCCTTTTATAGGGTGAAATTCCCATTCAAAAGTATCATCTACCGATGTGGGACTTTTGACAATTTCAACAAATCTCCACCTTGGCAAAATTCCACATCTTCAATTTTCTCTCAATAACAAATTTCTTCAATTTTCTCTCAATAACAAATTTTGGTTGTGTCTTCATCTTCAATCTTTAGTGTTCAACAATGTTGATCAAATCCAAACAATGTTGAAACTTGACCGCAGTCACCACTTTTGTCAGCATATCAGCAGGGTTCTCCGTAGTATGAATTTTCTTCACCGTGACTCCACCTTCTTCTATGATTTCTCGTACGAAATGATACCGAACATCAATGTGCTTCGTCCTTGCATGATAAACTTGGTTCTTCGCTAATTGAATAGCACTTTGACTATCACAAAAAATTATAATATTTTTTTGTTCAATACCAAGCTCCTTTAGCAACCCCTGAAGCCAAATTGCCTCCTTCACAGCCTCTGTAATAGCCATGTACTCTGCCTCTGTTGTAGACAAAGCAACTGTTGACTGCAAAGTAGACTTCCAACTAACTGGTGCCTTTGCAAAAGTAAACACATAACCAGTAGTTGACCTTCGTTTGTCCATATCACCCGCAAAATCTGAGTCACAATATCCAACTACAGACCGATTGCCTTCCTGCTCAAAAACTAACCCAACATCTACAGTACTATGAATATACCGTAGAATCTATTTCACAGCTTGCCAATGCTCCTTTCCTAGATTATGCATATATCTGCTAATAACTCCAACGGCTTGTGAAATGTCAGGTCTCGTACAAACCATTGCATACATTAAGCTACCAACAGCATTTGCTATGGTACCCTTGACATATACTCCTGTTCAGTTTCATCCTTTGGCGACATAGTAGTACTTACCTTAAAATGGGGAGCAAGTGGCGTACTAATTGGCTTAGTCTTCTTATCTATGCCAAAACGCTGTAGTACTCTCTTCAAATATTCTTTCTGAGATAAACAGAGTTTCTTTGAACGTCTATCTCTTATTATCTCCATGCCAAGAATTTTCTTTGCCTCACCCAGATCCTTCATCTCGAACTCCTCCTTCAGTTGAATCTTCAACTTATCAATTTCTTCCGAATTCTTGGAAGTTATCAACATATCATCAACATATAGGAGAAGATATACAAAGGAACCATCATTAAGTTTGCGCAAATACACACAATGATCGTATTTGCTTCTCTTGTACCCTTGCCGCAACATAAACTTGTCAAATCGCTTGTACCATTGTCTAGAAGATTGTTTCAATCCATACAACGATTTTTCAAGTTTGCATACCATATTTTCTTTTCCAGCAACTTTGAATCCTTCTGGCTGATTCATGTAGATTTCCTCCTCCAAGTTTCCATGTAAAAACGCAGTTTTTACATCCATCTGAACTAGTTCCAAATCCAACTGTGCTACCAAAGCCAACATAATTCTAATGGAGGAATGTTTTACAACTGGAAAAAATACTTCATTGTAATCAATTCCCTCCTTCTGAGCATATCCTTTGGCCACCAATCTTGCTTTGTAGCGAATATTTTCTTGGTTAGGAAATCCTTCTTTCTTTGCAAATACCCATTTGCACCCACTTGTTTTCTTTCTCTTCGGGAGATTGGCCAATTTCCATGTATGATTCTGATGAAGGGACTGCATTTCTTCATTCATGGCAATCCTCCACTTATCTTCTTCTGAACTTTGGATTGCGTCTTTATAAGTGGTAGGAACACCATTAGCTACAATTGAGGTTGCGCAAGCAACCGTCTCTATGAGATGAACAAGTTTCGTTATTGTCCTTTTTGGCCTGCTGGTTGCTATTGATTCAAGTTGTTGTCGAGGTTACTGAGTTGGAATCTCCCTCTCTACTGGCTCTTCTTCCAGAGGGTAATCTTCATGAGTTTCCTCCTCTGCTTCTTGTGTAGGAAAAATAAATTTTCCCTCAAACTCCACCTGCTTTGATGCACCACCAGTTTGTTTGACATCTTCAACTGTCACCTTATCTGTTATGGAAGATTCATCAAAGGTAACATCTCTGCTGAATATTGCTCTCGGATCCAATTTTGACTCTTTCACATGATAGTATGCAATTGAGCCAAACACGTGTAAAGAGTTATAATCTACAGCAGGTTTTTCATACAATTTTTCAAATGGTGTCTTGCCATCAATAACAGCAGATGGTAGACGATTAATGAGGTGGCATGCATATGTAATTGCCTCAGCCCAAAATTCTTTGCCCAAGCCAGCATTGGACAACATACAGCGTACCTTCTCCAGTAAAGTCCGGTTCATACGTTCTGCCACTCAATTCTGTTGTGGTGTATGTCTGACAGTGAAGTGTCGGACGATGCCATCATTTTCACAGACCTTATTGAAATGATCATTTTTGTATTCGCCTCTATTGTCTCCACCATCGTCTTCCATTTGAGAAAAATTCCCAACACTTCATCTTTCCTCTTCATTATATACACCCACACTCTTCGGGAAAAATCATCAACAAAGGTTACAAAATAGTGCTTCCCACCCAATGAAGTTGTTTTGGAAGAACCCCAAACATCAGAGTGTACATAATCCAAAATGCCTTTAGTATTATGGATCACTGTACCAAATTTAACCCTTGTCTGTTTCCCTTTGACACAATGCTCGCAAAACTCCAAGTTGCAAGTCTTTACGCCTTTTAACAATCCTTGATCAGATAGAGCTTTCAAGGATTTCCCTCCAGCATGTCCCAAGCGCATGTGCCATAGCCTGGTTGCTTCTGCCTCTTTGTCATCACTGGATGTCACTGTCGCTGTCCCAATAACTGTACTACCACGATAGCGGTACATGTTATTGTTCTTCCGATTGGACTTCATTACCACTAGTGCACCGGAGCATATTCTCATCACTCCATTTTCTGCAATGATTTTGAACCCTTTTGATTCTAGGGCTCCCACAGAGATGAGATTTTTCTTCAAACCCGGTACATATCGAACATCTGTTAATGTTCTGATTATTCCATCATGGCTTCTTAATCTTATTGAACAAATGCCATATGAGGTAAGAAGGCTGTTATCCGCTGTGTGGATGACTCCATATTCTCCTTCTTGAAAATTCACGAACCAGTCCTTGTTGGGACACATATGATAGCTACAAGCTGAGTCCATCAACCATATGTCTAATGATGTTGATAACTCTGTTATAACTAATGAGAAGTCTGAATCATCACAATCAGCTACATTTGAATCCATAATGGCCTTTCCATTGTTATGTCTGGCCTTATTCTTCAACTTCGGACAGTCTTTCTTCCAGTGCCCCTTTTCTCGACAAAAGGCACATTTATCTTTGCTGGCTCTAGATCTCGACTTGGATCTTCCCTTCTTAGTCCTCATTTGATTTTGAGGACGACCCCTCACAATTAGTGCTTCTCCTTCTCCGCCCTTCTGTTTTTCTCCCTTTCTTTGTTCATAGCTGTACAAAGCCGAACTGACTTCTCTGAGGGAAATTTTGTCATTTCCATGGAGTAGAGTAGTTTCAAGGTGCTCGTACTCATTAGGAAGTGACCCCAACAACATCAAGGCCAAGTCACCATCATCAAAAGTTGCATCCATATTTTGGCAAGATCTAGCCCTTGTTGAAAAAGAACATCTAGAACCTAGCCTTGCCACATCCCAAAATGTCCTGACCCGTCAAAAATTTCTACCGCAAATTTTGCATTTGACACAATTCTTGTCATAAGCGAAGATGCCAACGATGACGTATTATTGACACTTGATGTAGATTCTTCTTGTTTATTGTCTTCCATTTTGACACAAATATTATTTAGTAGTTGACGACACAAATCAAGATTATTTCCTTTTTGGTGTGGAAGATCAGACTAAGCTGCAACCACAGAGCATACTCAGACAGAACCTTGACTCAGTTACCAAGATAGATCTTTTCTGATGTGGAAGATCAGACTATGCTGCAACCACAGAGCAAGACAGTACCTTGGCTCTAATACCAATTGTTGCGGAAGCCAAATGTATATAGTGTGAATGAGTCACAACTACTATACCAAAAATTATGACAACCACTAAATAATAAACAAGACAATAAGATAACAATAAAAGAACACCAGAATTTACGAGGTTCGGCCAATTTTGCCTACTTCCTCGGACACAATCAATATTTTATTCTACTCCAAAATTACAAGTGAAATAATACTAAAGAGAGAAGATACAAATGCCTTAAGAAGATAAAAGGGCAAATGAGAGGTGTGTTTAAATCCTAAACATTAGGTATCCTTTTATAGGGTGAAATTCCCATTCAAAATTGTCATCCATCGATGTGGGACTTTTGACAATTTCAACAGTTCCTAGAGCATTTTGTAAGCAAAATTTCTATCCGAGCAATGAGCATTTATCTACAAGATACATCTTGTAGTTAGTAACTAATTGCTTATGCATGGAGAGCACAAAGTAAGAGCAAACAATGTAATACCACTTACAGGGGGTGCTCTTGTTCTAGGAATGGAGGAGTATATGGAATGTAAGAGATTAACATTAGATAAAAGCCTATCCTGATGCTCCATGACCAAAGCTTCAAATGGTGCATCACTAGGACCTGTGGCAAGTCGTGTTCTTAATAAATCTGTTCCTATCTTAGATGGAAGTTGTTAGTTTACAGCTATGTATATAGTGTAGTCCTGTCCCACATTGGAATAGAAGTAGTATGTCCTTGTATAGTATACCTATAAATAAGGACATCTTGTATTGTATTGATCATCTAATATCAATAACATATTTTCTTCTGTGCCTTCTCACATGGTATCAGAGCAATTGTGAGAGATTTATCGCTGTGCATAAATTTCAGCGATTCCGGGAAGAGAAATCAGTCAGCAGAAGTCTTTTCCCGGCGATTCTTTTTAAGGTTGTTTTGCGTCTACTTCGTCTCTGTCAGTGTTGTGCAAAATCCAACACTACCACAAAAGTCTTCACTGTCTGGCGACCAAACCCCAGTGAAAATCTCCGACAACAGCCTCCTCATGCGCCTCCACGCGCCACCAGAAGCTCACGTGCGTGAGCTCACGCGCCGGCGCATACGACCACTTCCGGCCATTTTTTAAAAAACTTCCTTCAGAATAGTTGGGTCGCCTGGTAATTCCGATCCTACCCCTACTGTTTTCATTTCATTCCGACTACTTTGAATTTTTTCCGGCAGCTACAGTACTATTCAAATAGCTACAGTAAGATTCCGGCAGCTACAGTATTTCCTTATTCTGTTTCTGTGTTCCCTTACTCTGTTTCAGTAGATTACAGTTGATTCTTTCTCTTATTTAGTAATAATTTGCAATGATGTCTTTGGGATTTGATGCTTTTGGGTCTAGAAACATGAGTTCTGGAAGCTTTAGTACTATTATTATCTCGGAACCTTTAATGGGAGGTTCAAACTACTTAGCTTGGGCTTCATCTGTCGAGTTATGGTGTAGAGGCCAAGGTGTTCAAGATCATCTAATCAAACAGTCTAGCGAAGGAGATGAAAAGGCAATAGCACTTTGGGCAAAGATCGATGCTCAGTTATGTAGCATCTTGTGGCGATCTATTAATTCCAAGTTGATGCCCTTGTTTCGTCCATTCCAGACATGTTATTTGGTTTGGGCAAAGGCACGCACCTTATACACTAATGACATATCTCGCTTCTATGATGTGATATCGCGGATGACAAACTTAAAGAAGCAGGAATTAGATATGTCTACTTAATTGGGTCAAGTGCAGACAGTCATGGAGGAATTTGAGAAGTTGATGCCAGTTTCTGCTAGTGTTAAAAAACAACAAGAGCAGCGACAGAAGATGTTTCTCGTTCTTACCCTCACCGGACTTTCTAATGATCTTGATTCAGTACGCGACCAGATTTTGGCTAGTCCGACTGTCCCGACAGTTGATGAATTATTCTCGATTATTTCGCCTTGCTGCAGCACCTAGTCACCTAGTGATCTCATCACAGATACTTGATTCCTCTGTTCTTGCATCCCAAACAGTGGAATTTCGGGCATCTCAAACTATGGAGCATAGACGAGGAGGAGGTCGTTTTGGAAGATCTAGACCTAAGTATTCTTATTGTCACAAACTTGGACACACTCGTGAAATGTGCTATTCCTTACATGGTCGTCCACCTAAAAATGCTTACCTTGCTCAGACCGAGACTAAAGGTAACCAGGGATTTTCTTTATCTAAAGAAGAATATAATGAGCTCCTTCAGTATCGAGCAAGTAAGCAGACATCTCCGCAAGTAGCCTCAGTTGCTCAGACCGATACTTCGATTACTGGTAATTCTTTTGCTTGTGTTTCCCAGTCTAGTACTCTTGGCCTATGGGTCATGGACTCAGGCGCTTCTGATCACATCTCTGGTAATATATCACTTTTGTCAAATATTGTATATTCATAGTCTCTTCCCACCGTTGCTTTAGCCAATGGATGTCAAACTAAGGCAAAAGGAGTTGGACAAGCTAATCCCTTGTCTTCTATCACCCTAGATTCCGTTCTTTATGTCCCTGGATGTCCTTTTAGTTTTGCATCTGTTAGTTGTTTGACTCGTGCCCTCCATTGTAGTATATATTTGTAGTCCTTCCACAACATGTCTAGTTACAGATCCTCCAGATCTAATCCACAGACATTTATGACATCCGAGTTTATCAAAACTTCAGAAGATGGTACCTAGTTTATCTAGTTTGTCTACATTAGACTGTGAGTCATGTCAACTTGGAAAATATACCCGAGCCTCCTTTTCACGTAGTGTTGAGAGTCATGCAGAGTCTGTCTTCTCCTTAGTTCATTCTGATATATGGGGTCCTAGTAGAGTCAGTTCAACCTTGGGATTTCGTTACTTTGTTAGTTTCATTGATGATTATTCAAGATGTACTTGGATTTTCTTAATGAAAGATCATTCTGAGTTATTTTTTATATTCCAGAGTTTTTGTGCTGAAATCAAAAACCAATTTGGTGCTTCTATTTGCATTTTTCGCAGTGATAATGCCTTAGAATATTTATCTTCTCAGTTTCAGCAGTTTATGACTTCTCAAGTAATTATTCATCAGAAATCTTGTCCTTATACCCCTCAGCAAAATGGGGTTGCTGAGAGAAAGAATAGGCACCTTATTGAGACTGCTCGCACACTTCTAATTGAATCTCATGTTCCGTTGCATTTTTGGGGCGATGCAGTTCTCACAGCTTGTTATTTGATTAATCGAGATGTCTGCTTTACATACAAGTGGTACTTGGGAGCTTGTTCCTCTTCCCTTAGGTAAATCTACTGTTGGTTGTCGTTGGGTTTATGCAGTCAAAGTTGGTCCCGATGGACAGATTGATCGACTTAAGGCCCGTCTTGTTGCCAAAGGATATATTCAGATATTTGGGCTCGATTACAGTGATACCTTCTCTCCCGTGGCTAAAGTGGCTTTGGTCCGCCTTTTTCTATCCATGCTTGCGGTTCGTCATTGGCCCCTCTATCAACTGGACATTAAGAATGCCTTTCTTCACGGTGATCTTGAGGATGAGGTTTATATGGAGCAACCACCGGGTTTTGTTGCTTAGGGGGAGTCTCGTGGCCTTGTATGTCACTTGTGTCGGTCACTTATGGTCTAAAGCAGTCTCCTCGAGCCTGGTTTGGTAAGTTCAGCACGGTTATCCAGGAGTTTGGCATGACTCATAGTGAAGCTGATCACTCTGTGTTTTATCGGCACTTTACTTCAAGTCTCTGTATTTATCTGGTAATCTATGCTGATGATATTGTTATTACTGGCAATGATCAGGATGGTATTACCAATCTGAAGCAGCATCTCTTCCAGCACTTCCAAACTAAGGATCTAGGCAGATTGAAGTACTTTCTGGGTATTGAGGTTGCCCAATCTAGCTCAGGTATTGTTATTTCTCAAAGAAAATATGCTTTAGATATTCTTGAGGAGTCAGGGATGATAGGTTACAGACCTGTTGACACTCCGATGGATCCGAATTCTAAACTTCTGCCTGGACAGGGGGAGCCACTTAGCGATCCTGCAAGCTATAGGCGGCTGGTTGGTAAATTAAATTATCTCACAGTGACTAGGCCCGACATTTCTTATCCTGTGAGTGTTGTAAGTCAGTTTATGAATTCTCTCTGTGATAGTCATTGGGATGCAGTTGTCCGCATTATTCGGTATATAAAATCGGCTCCAGGCAAAAGGTTACTATTTGAGGATCGAGGTCATGAGCAGATCGTTGGATACTCAGATGCTGATTGGGCAGGATCACCTTCTGATAGACGTTCTACATCTGGATATTGTGTTTTAGTAGGAGGCAGTTTGGTGTCCTGGAAGAGCAAAAAACAGAATGTAGTTGCTCGGTCTAGTACAGAAACAGAATATCGAGCAATGACTATGGCAACATGTGAGCTAGTGTCGACCAAACAATTGCTCAAGGAGTTAAAATTTGGTGAAATCAGTCGGATGGAACTTGTGTGCGGTAATCAAGCTGCCTTTCATATTGCATCAAATTCGGTGTTCCATGAGAGAACTAAACATATTGAGATTGATTGTCACTTCGTTAGAGAAACGATACTTTCAGGAGAGATTACTACAAAGTTTGTGAGGTCAAATGATTAACTTGCAAATATTTTTACCAAGTCTCTCACTGGTTCTCGTATTGGTTATATACATAACAAGCTCGGTACATATGATTTGTATGCACCGACTTGAGGGGGAGTGTTAGTTTACAGCATGTATATAGTGTAGTATTGTCCCACATTGGTAAAGGAGTAGTATGTCCTTGTATAGTATAACTATAAATAAAGACCTCTTGTATTGTATTGTTCATCCAATATCAATAATATATTTTCTCCCGTGCCTTCTCACACTTGTCATATTGCTAAATGCCTAGGTGCCCAAGCCAAAAACCATCATCTAACCTATGGTTGACTTTGATACTTCAAGAAGATCAGTTTTATGAAGCAATGTTTGCCTCATCAATATTTATAATAAAATTAAAAGTGCCTTACCAATAATGAATGTCAATGAACAAGAAGAATAGAAAATTCAGCTCAAGGATTATAGATCAATCAGCCTAATTGGGGTGTCTATAAAATAGCTGCAAAGTTACTGGCTATAAGATTGAAAGAATGATTGGGAAACTTATATCTGGAGATCAAAATGCCTTCATCAAAGGCAGACAAATCACAGACGCAGCCTTAATTGCCAACGAAGTTCTTGACTGGAAACGGAAGAGAGGGGAATCAGGCATCCTATGTAAGTTGAACATAGAAGAGGCCTTTGATAAACTCAAGTGGCAATTCCTCATCACAATGCTAAGGAAGATGGGATTTGGTGATAGATGGATCAAACAGAAAGGTATGAGGCAGGGAGACCCCCTTTCTTTATTTTGGCTATGGAAGGGTTAAGCATAATGCTTGAAAAGGAAAGGGACCTGTAATAGATAAAAGATATTGAAGTAGGCACCGGTCAAGGGAATGCTATTACAATCTCACAACTGATTTTATGAAGATGATACCCTCATTTTTTGTGGAGCAGAGGAACCTCGTGCTACTCTTAAATCTTAAACTGCTCATTTTTTAGGCACTGTCAGGACTACACATTAATATGATGAAAAGTTACATTTACCCAGTTATACGTTCAGAATTTGGAGAGACTGGCAGATATCTTGTGTTGCAAAATTGGTACTTTCAAAACAACATACCTTGGGCTACCACTTGGTGCTAAATTCAGGTTAACTGAAATCTGGAATGGTAAAGTGGAAAATTTTGAAAAAAGGTTGGCTACTTGGCAGATGCAATACCTCTCAATGGGTGGCAGACACACACTTATCAATAGTGTCCTGGACAGCATTGCCACATATTTTATGTCATTATTCTCCATCCGGCATGGTGAAAAAACAACTAGACAAGATTAGAAAGAATTTCCTTTGGGAAGGTAGCAGCGAAACACACAAGTTTCATTTGGTCAAATGGCCAAAAGTCACACAGCCTAAATCCCTTGGTGGTATGGGCATAAAAAGCCTAGCTATCCATAGCAAATTCATGCTTATGAAATGGCTTTGGAGATATGGCCAGGAATCACCTGCTCTCTGGAAGGATGTGGTGGCTCCAAAGCATGGTGTGCAGAGCCACTGGTGCACCAAAACCTCTACAGCTCCACATGGTGTAGGCTAATGGTAGAACATAACCAAACTGTGGGATGAATTTTACCAGAACTGCAGGTTCCTGGTTGATAATGGGACAAACATAAAATTTTGGAAAGACAAGTGGCTGTGGAATTCAGCTTTGCAAACTGATTATCCTAATCTTTTTCTGATCTCCAGTAATCCAGACTCCACCATCTCACAAAATAGAGCGGACAATGTACGGAACCAACAAATTAGAAGGAACCTACAGGAATGAGAGCTTGAAGAACTATGCAACTTACTTGAAAGATGGGGAAATGCAGAGCCAATGAGTAGATTTCAGACAGACTAAGATGGGGTGATAAAGCAAATTGTCTATACCCTGTTAAAGCAGGATATTCAACTCTTTGTGCCCAGAATGAGATGATGGATAATTGGCCATGAAAATTAATCTAGAAACAAAATTACCCCCTAAAATGATTTGTTTCAGTTGGATAGCACTCTATGAAGCATGTTTGACTCAAGACAATCTCCGGAGAAGGAACATACACATTGTCTACAGATGCTATATGTGCCATCAGAACATAGAAACCAACAACCATCTCCTATTACATGATATCTGGAACATGTTCTTTTCAGTTTTTGGACTCAGTTGGGTCATGCCTGAGAGGATTAAGGATGCCTTCATATGCTAGAGTTCATGGAAAGTTGGTAGGTCCATCAGGAAGATCTAGAAAATGGTTCCTTCTTGTATTTTTTGGTGTATCTGGATAGAAAGGAATCGAAGATGTTTTGATGGAATATCAACTCTAAATCACACTCTCAAGGCTAATTGTCTTTTATTTTTATATAGCTGGAGTAATCTCTTTCCTACAACCTCCATTGAAAAGTTTTTGTACTTCATTAGCTCCTTATCTTTAGAATAGGGCATATTGTAATGGAGCTTACAACTTACTTTTGAATTGACTATCATTGGTAGTACTTGCGGATTAATGATATCACTTTACAACTTGATGCCATTAATGATATCACTTCATCTAAAAACACAATAGCAAATTCAAGATCAATGAGGGAGACATGAAAGAACCAAAAGTGTAGGTAAGTCCACTACTCCTGTATTATGTATAGCAATAACCAAAGCCAAATGAAATTACCGTCGATATAGACGTTTTGGGTTAATATTCTTCCGAAGTACCATTCGCTCTTGTAACCCTCCCCAATAAGGAAGAGTTTTCAGATCGGGGCAGAAACGACCAATTTCATCAGCCCAGTTGTTCAAGACTGATGCGGGAGCAACAACTAAAAAGGGACCCCATATATTCTTGTCCTGTAGAGATCAATGAAGCCAAGTTACTAGACTTCTCTGCCAGAAAGATTTTTGTTTTGATAATTTACTACAAGACAGTTGATAAACAAAACATGAACAAATAGATCGCTTACTTCTGCCAAATGAGCCAAGAAAGCCATGGCCTGGATTGTTTTGCCAAGACCCATCTCATCAGCAAGAATACCATTTAAACCCTGACAGATAAAGTTGAATGTTATAAGCCAGCCAAGCAAAATCTCCATAGAGGTTGAGCAAAAAGATCAACTTTCAGGAAAATGACAACTTACCTGCTTGTAACTATTACAAGCCACTGGAGGCCTTTCAACTGATACTCTTTAAGAGTACCCTTGAATATTTCTGGCATCTGTACTGTTGATGCCATAGGCATGGTTGACCTAAAGGTACACTGAAACATAGCGAGCCAGTACCATCAGAGAGTGGAGCAACAAAATTGGTGCCACTACAATCTCTCAGCAAAAGAACAAAGACGATATCTTAGAGGAGCTCAAAAACTCATGGATGCAATAAGTCTATGTTAGCGGCTGCGACATCTTGCTGGGAGGGTTCAATTTCAGCAGCTTGCCGCAGCTTCAGACATTCACTATCAAATGCACTTGTCATCATTTTCTGCTTTGAAACTGCATCCTGTGCAGCTTTCAAAGCCTCTTTTCTTAGCTCAGCCTCTTCAGGATCCTCTTCCTCTCCAGGTCTAGCTTCACTGGAACTTAACAACATTTCTTGGTCATTTGTCATTTCATCACCTAAAGTCACAGCCTCAGAGGATAAAGTTGATCTATTTTGCATGAAATGGCTGTAAAGTTCAGTTTGAGATAGCAGAAAGTTGAGCCTCTGTTGTTGTCTCTTTGCTTCATGAAGCTCCTATTCACGCTTCAAAGCTTCTGCAACTTCTTTTTTCCTCCCTTTTCTTTACTTCTGCCTGCAACATTAAAAAATTTACATCTTAGGAAGTCCTCTAGTCAAACAGTCAACAACAGAAACTCGTGAAGAAGCATGTTCTTTTAGCATATTCAATCTTCTGGAGGAAACACAACAAAGGACATGCATCTTTATGAGTCCTTAATCCTTATAAATGTACACTTTCTTTTCTCATTAGTGTATCAATACTCCATTGCAAGCTTTAGTAGGTAAACCAACAAATAACCCAAAAACATATTGGCTGAAAAGAAACTCTTACGGCAACAATATCATCAATCTAACATGCCGTTATGATATAAAATAGGGACAGAACTAGAGAGCCAGAATAGGTGAATATATCTTTATCACCTTTCATTATCTTCTTCAGGATAGTACAGGCTAAGATGAACATACAATATGGTAATAGTCTTAAAACCATCAAAACAGAGAGCTGCATCTTGGCTAATTAAGGATGCAGTTATCAACAACAACAACAAGCCCAGTATAATCCTATATAGTGGGGGTCTGGGGAGGGTAGTGTGTACGCAGCCTTACCCTTACCTTTGTGGGAGATAGAGAGGTTGTTTCCACCTCGGCTCAGAGAAGCATAAGCACCACATTAAAAAAGAGAAAAACAAGAATCGCAACCGTGAGAAGCCATGTAAAAGAAGCATAAATAACAACCAAATAATCAGGAGACCGCAATGAGAGAGGAGACCGCAATGAGAGAAATGACAGTAGTCATAGAAATCTAATGCCAACATAATACTAATGTCCGTGCTAATACTACCGGTAAGACAGGGGAGAACACTAAACTACCTACCCTACTACCCTAATCTTCGACCTCCACACCTTCTTATCAAGGGTCATGTCCTCGGTCAGCTGAAGCTACACCATGTCATGTCTAATCACCTCATCCTAATTCTTTTTCGGCCTACCTCTACCTCTCCTTAGGCCTTCCAATGTCAACCTCTCATGCCTCATGACTGGAGCATCTGTGCTCCGCCTCCTCACATGTCCAAATCATCTAAACCTCGCTTCCCACATCTTGTCCTCAATTGGAGCCACACCCACCTTGTCTCAAATAACTTCATTCCTAATTCTATTTAACCTTGTGTGCCCGCACATCCATCTCAACATCCTCATCTTTGCTACTTTCATCTTCTGGACATGGGAGCTCTTGACTGGCCAACATTCAACCCCATACAACTAAGGATGCAGTTAACCATACTTGAAAAAAGAATGCAGTTAACCATACTTGAAAAAAGAATGCAGTTAACCATGGCTGACTTTCCTCCCTCCTCTCCAGCTGCTCAGGTTGCTCTCGAATAGCAACTTCTTATACATACCATAATAGCAAAGAGTTCACTATGAAATAATGTCAAAAAGGTAGAATTTAAGTACCATCTCCTTGTCAACTCTCTTCCAAAACACGAGCATGTCCCTAACAAGTTTCCTTGTACGAATTGCAGCACCTCTCATCACCTTAAGTGATCTGCTAACTTTCATTTTTACCTGAAAAAGGGAACCCACCACTCAAGTAAGAACGTCCAAAAGACAACTAGCATAGAAATTTGGAGAATCGCACACAAATTTGTTCTAACAAGATCAAGGCCGTGCTTACCTCTCTCTGACAAATTTCTGAAAACCTCTTGGCATCAGTCAATTGCTTTCTGTGGAAATTGATGAATATCTTATGATGTTTTGGGATTTCTTTTCTGACAAGGTTTATCCAATATTTTCCAATCTTATCCATTTATTCCTTCTCAATCACAGAAGGATCTTTCTTCAGTTTTGGCTATTTGGGTAGACTACGTTCAATAATCTGCAGCTCCAAATGACCACTCATATGTAAGCAACATGACTGATGCCCATATAGCTATAAGATAAACATAAACTGAACTGCAATGCTAAAGAGAATTACTGACCTCATATGTGTCTCCTTTCTCTAACACTTTCACATAATAAATCTGCAAGACACCACCCTCTGACTATATAGAATGCCGTATACCAACTGCAGCCCCCTCAGGGATGGAAGAAGCCTCTAATACAACTTTGCTGACTTGCAGACTGAATTTATGACCGACACTATTAGCTGGCTGGGCTCGCAATCGTGCCTGAAGAGATTCAAATTGGGGCTTGGGATCACTCATTCCAGCTTGACGTTTGGGCCCAAGTCTCTCATCAGAAGCCATCATTGCAGCCAAAGTCTCCAAATTAAGTGTACCCTTGAGGTAAATTTCATTAACTTGAATATCTGACATGGTTGGCAAATTCAATAATGTTGCCAGCTTTTCATAGGGTGGAGGGATCCTGTATATGATGTCCTCCCCGAGATCCAAGAAAGCAGGTTCATAAATAGATATGCAAAAATTCCAAACATTAGGTGACACACTTTACCTTTTGGGGGCTTAAAGTACAAAATAACTTGGGTAAACATCTTTATATTCATTTCAAATGATTAAGTGAAAGCAGAGTATGGTCCTGGAAAATCAGACTGAATATGGTTCCCTAACTTCTGAGTGCTATTGTTAAAAAAATTTGATGCAGAGTCAAGTTTGAGTGCTCCTCCTCTATGATCATTTGTTGATTTCTGGTCTCTTGATCCTCCACCACTTCTCATCGCAGGCATCCTATTACGAGTAGTTGCAGGGCTTGCTGAGGAATTACCAAGCCTCCTCTTATTCCTTTGAACGTGTTCTCCCAGCATTGCCCTATACCTTTCCTCTGAAATATGGGTATTATAACCTCTGTCCCCGTCCCCCTCTTTGTCACTACTATATGAAGTCCGCCTCTTTTTCTTCAACTCCCTACCAGACATTATACCATTACTCTGGTTCCCTGGTGCTCCACCTATCAACCAACATATGATGCGACTGATTATTATAACACTTCATTAGCTTAACTTTTCATTGCCTAAAAGTCAAATTTGCATTATAATAGGATAAAGAATGTGCATTTGCTAACTCAAGTATTTTCTTTCTTTTGGATCAATATTAGTAATAAGGATTTTTAGTGAAAATAATGTGTTATCAGTCACGAATTTGGTCCTAATCGGTCATACTTCTTTTTATAAGTACACAAATTTAGTCCTAATTGGTCATGCTCATCGACCCATATAATAAAGAATTCAATTTAAAAAGAAAAAAATAACAATGTCAAGAAAGAATGTCTACCTGGGCTACCTCTGCTCTCATACTGACTACTATTCCCATGATGATCAAAATCATCATCCAGTTGAGGCAACTGGAAGTTAATCAAAGACTATCCCCAAAAAAAAAAAGTTAAAGGGAGTAAAATAAGATCCACACTTCAAAAATCTCTAGAAACAAGCAAGTATAAATGGACTTTCTCGAAGAATACACCAAAAGAAATTCCCCACAAAATGTCCCAAAAGTAATACTAATTACCAGGATTTTATTAAGCAAGACACCATTTTGAAAACCCAACTGAAATTCCAAGAGAAACGCAGTTCATATTAAATTAAAAATCACTACAAACAAGCAAAAAACTAAACTCTCATGAAGAATTAACCATCAAATCCGTAATTTGTAACAAAATAATCCTAACACTAAGTACCAAGATTGTAACATCAGAAGAAACCCTTTTCAGAATAGAACGTATTAAATAAAAACTCACTCCAAACATGTCAAAAAAAAAAAATTCAAGACTTAACCATACCCTAATTTGTTATAAAATTATCCTAACACTAACTAGCAAGATCTTAATATCACAAGACACCATTTTGAGAATAGAACAAAAACTCGTATAAATCATAAATCACTACAAACATGCAAAAGAAAAAACTAAACCTGATACGATCCTAATGAAGCTCTTTCCAATTATAAAACACTCATCTCAATTCAGTTGCATTAGTTATTAGTTTGTTAGGTTAGTTACAACCCACGTGACTAGCACGCGTGCAAGAATAAACGAAAAAGGGGAATCCAAAAAGTTAGTTATAACTAACTTTCCCACCCCTTCCTATATAGTGGATGTTTTCTCATTTTGTAAGATCTCATCGGATGATTTGAAATAAAGAATCTCTTTCTTCCCTCTCGTTTGTCTCTCACTTCATCTCTGTTTTCCAGAACTCAATTAAGTTCTTGTCGAGCAAGCTGTTCAAAGACAATTCTTCCCATTTGTCCTTTAGGTGAGCTCATTGTTCTTTCCTTTTCCTGTTAAAACTGTAGAGGTCGTAACATTGGTATCAGAGCTTTTTGCTCCTTAGATCTATGAAAATAGGGGACCATAATACTCGTATGAAAAAGCTACGCAAGGAAGTCGATAATCTCAAGGGTTCGATGGATGCAGTCACAACTTCTGTTTCGAAATTGAGAAGTTTTTTGGATCATAAGGTGGTCCAAGATATGGAGGAAATTGTTGGTGAATAATTTAACTAATCATCACGTGGGTCCTGTTGAGAATGAAGGTCTAGAGGTGGTGGTTCCTCGACCTAGAGGTTACCAATTGCCAACTCGCGATTATCATGTGGAGTTCCCAGCTTTTGATGGCCTAGGGTTGAAGGACTGGCTGTATAAATGTGAGCATTTATTCACTGTGGATGACACTCCCGAGGATTCTAAGGTGAAACTGGCTTCGTGCAAGCTGGAAGGGAAGGCACTACAATGGCACCAATCTTACATGAAGCATTGAGTGACTAGAGACTAGCCTCGCTGGGATGAATTTGTAGCTTATTTGTATGCCAGATTTGGATCTGAACTGTTTGACGATCCCATGGGAGACTTCAAGGACTTGAGGCAGGTAAGCTCGGTGCAAGACTATGTTGACCTGTTTGATGAATTGCTTACTAGAGTAGAAGTATCAGAGGAGTATGTTGTTAGTTGTTTTGTTAGGGGGTTGAAACCAGAAATTGGTTTACTTGTCAAAATGTTAGCACCCAGAACTTTAGCTAAGGCAATTAGTCTAGCTAAAATTCAGGAACAAACATTGATAGTACAGAAGCAAGTTTTCATGGCCACCTCAACTCCATCTTATTCAACTAAAAACACTCCAAAATTTCCTTGTGTTAACTCTAAGTTCCCTCAACACACTACCCCAATGCCCTCCAAATTTAGCCAACCTTCTAGTAGACCTCCAAATGTTCATACCACATCTATAAAACCTACCTACAGAAATATCAAGAAATTAACTCCAGCTGAAATAGAGGAAATGAGTAAGGGACTATGTTACAATTGTGATGAGAAGTATAGCTTTGGGCATGTATGTAAGAACATGAGGCAATTATTTTCTATGAAGGTGGAGGAGGGAATATAAAAAGTTAAGTTGGGAGAGAAAGTGATGTTAGACCCAGCAGAATTGTTAACAATGATAGGTCAAATATTGGAGACTGGTGCTGAGGGGTCCATTCTACCTCATGTATCAGTCCATGCCATAAATGGACTGCATGATTTTAGAACTATGAGGGTAACTGTATCAGTCAAGGGCAAGGATGTGCAGGTTCTAATTGATATAGGGAGCACTCACAATTTCTTGGATCTTAACACTGCCAAGAAGTTGGGATGTGTTTTGACAGCTATATCTCCTTTTGATATATCTGTTGCTGATGGAAAGAAGGTGCAGAGCAACTATATATGGAAAAAGCTGGTTTGGAAAATGCAAGGTGTTTCTTTTGATTCTGATATGTTAGTGCTGCCAATTGGAGGGTGTAGTATGGTCTTGGGAATTCAGTGGTTAATCATATTGGGTGACATTATGTGGAACTTCAAGAAACTTAGAATAGCGTTCAGTATCATTGGACATAAAGTGTCATTGAGAGGAGTTCAACCTCCTACAACTAAGATGATTCAACAGGCCAACATGGACAAGCTATTAGCCAAACCTGCAGAGCTGTGCATGATATCTGTGGGTTTATTTCTTGAGAATCAACAACAAGGAGTGAAAATCAGCCTTTTTACATTGGAAAGCCTGCCAAAGGAACCAAGTATAAACTGAGATTTGCAGTCTATATTGCAGAAGTACAGTGATTTGTTTGAGGAGCCAACACAACTCCCTCCCTCTAGATTACATGACCACAAGATCACCTTGAAAGAAGGTGTCTTCCCCATCAACATCAGGCCTTACAGATATCCTAATGTTCAGAAAAATGAGATTGAAAAGATAGTGAATGAGATGCTAGTCTTTGGAGTTATTAGGCACAGCACCAGCCCTTATTCATCTCCTATTGTGATGGTAAAAAATAAGGATGGATCATGGCAATTGTGTGTAGATTACAGGGAGTTGAACAACTGCACAATGAAGGACAAGTTCCCTATTCATGTGATTGAAGAATTGCTGGATGAACTTCATGGTGCCAAATACTTCTCTCAGCTGGATTTAAGGTTAGGATATCATCAAATTAGGATGTTTGAACCAGACATACCTATGACTACATTTAGAACCCATCATGGCCTTTATGAATTCATGGTTATGCCTTTTGGCTTAACAAATGCCCCTTCTACTTTTCAAAGCCTAATGAACCAGATCTTTCACAAGTATCTCAAAAAATTCATCTTAGTTTTTTTTGATGGCATCTTAATATATAGTCAAAGTTGGTATGACCATCTGTTATATTTAGAGGAAGCTTTCAAGGTCCTTCGATCCCATGCATTGTTCATAAAATAAAGCAAATGTGCTTTTGGAGTCACACAGATTGACTACTTAGGCCACATCATTTCTGAACAAGGTGTGGCTATGGATAAAAAAAAAGTTCAGGGTGTGTTGGATTGGCCACTACCCACTACCATATAAGGGCTAAGAGGATTCTTAGGGTTGACACGCTACTATAGGAGATTTATCAAGGGATATGGCATCATTGCAAGACCCCTCAATGATCTACTCAAAAAGGGGAATTTTCAGTGGAATCCTGCAGCAACTGCTGCATTTGAAGATTTGAAATTAGCTATTACTTCAGCTCCAGTCTTAGCTCTTCCAGATTTTTCAAAGGAATTCACAGTGGAAACTGATGCTTATGGTGGAGGAATTGGAGTTGTTCTAGCACAAGTGTAACGACCCGGCCGGTCGTTTTGAGAATTAGAGCCCCGATCTCCTAATATCTGCTATCCCTATATTTGTTTCTGCTTTTTGGGACTTGCCGAAGTAATTGGTTATGAGATTCAGAGAGTTTTGGGACACGTAGTCCCTAGTTATGAGTTTAAGCCTTAGAGTTTGGACCGTAGTCGGAACTGTATAAAGACGGATCTGAAATGGAATTTCGTCGACTCCTTTAGCTTTGTTGAGTGATTTTGGGATTAAGTGCGCTTCCGAAATATGTTTTGGAGGTCTGTATTAGATTTAGGCTTGAATTGGCAAAAGTTAGTTTTTCGGTGATTTCGGCCGATAGTGAAAATTTTGATATCGAGCTCAGAATGAAATTCCAAAAGTGGTTGTAGGCTCGTAGTGTCATTTTTGACCTGTATGCAAAATTTGAGATCATTCGGACTAGATTTGATGTGGTTCGGCGTCGTTTGTAGAATTTGGAAAATTTAAATTTCTTAGGCTTGAATCCGTGCTTAATTCATGATTTTGGTATTGTTCGATGTGGTTTGAAGGCTCGACTAAGTTCGTACGGTATTTTAGGATTGGTCGGTATATTTGGTTAAGGTCCCGGGGGCCTCTGGTGTGTTTTGGATGCTTAACGGGGGAAAGCTTGGACTTAGAGGAATTTTTGAGTTGCTGGTTGTGGTGTTTTCGCACCCGCGGTGGGGAGTCCGCAGGTGTGGCCTCGCAGAAGCGAGGCTGGGATCGCAGGTGCACTTTTAGGTCGGGGAGTCAGTGGTTGCAGATGTGACAATTGAGCCGCAGGAGCGGAGCCGCATCTGCGGAAGGGCAGTCGCAGATGCGAAATGAGAAGGACCCAAGGTTCCGTAGAAGTGGACGATTGAGCGCAGAAGCACATCCGCAGGTGCGGACTCAAGTGCGCAGGTGCGTACCCAGCCCGGATAAGTGACCTTCGCACTTGCATTGATTTTTCCACAGGTGCGTGACCGCAGATGCGGCCCCATGCGCGCAGGTGCAAAAATCGCTGGGCAGAAAAGAGGATTTCGAGGGTTTGAAATTTCATAACACAAAATTCGATTTAGAGCTCGGTGGGAGATGATTTCTCGAGGGATTTTGAAGGATAACTATTGGGTAACTAATTCTAATTCTATTTTGATCATAATACATTAATCTATTGTTGTTTTTCTCGTCTAATTAAGGAAATTGAGGGTAGAAGTTTGGAAATGGGGGGAAAAGGTTCCCCAATTGAAAATCTGAGATTTGAATGGGAATTTGACGTCGGATTTAGATGATTTTTGTTCAAGTGAACTCGTGAGTGAATGGGTGTTCATAATTTATAATTTTTATCCGATTCCGAGATGTGGGCCCGAGGAGACCTTTTGGGCGTTTTTTCCTAATTTTACGCTTTAGCTTCGAATTAATTTGTTAAATTAGTTACTTGTAGTTATATTTACAATATGCAATTAATTTGAATAGATTCGGGCCATTTGGAGTAGGATACTCATGGCAAGAACATGATATCGAGTTGATTTGAGCGGTTCGAGGTAAGTGGCTTGCCTAACCTTGTGTTGGGGACTTTTTCCTTAAGATGTTTGATATTAATTGATGTGTGGGCGTCGTGTACGTGAGGTAACGAGTACGTACATGGGCTATTATTACAAAAACAAATCCCGTTTTTCCTTTCTAAATCATAAACTGTTTTCCCTTATTAAATTGCACTAGTACGTTTAATTGTTTAGTTTAGATTAGAGGAGCATGCTTACGTGTTTTAACTGCCTATTTGACATTTTGTGCGCCATGCTTAGTTAAGTCCCTATTTTTCTTATATATGTTCAGTATAAACCGTATAACTCGATGTCATACCTGCCATTTCATCTTGCATTGTTTATTTAAATTGGGACTACGGACGTATTCCGGGAGATCCCCCTGTCTTGCATATTTATTTTGGGACTACGGACGTATTCCGGGAGATCCCCAGCACTGTATATTTACTTTGGGACTACGGACGTATTTCGGGATATCCCCCAGCACTGTTTATTTACTTTGGGACTACGGACGTATTCTGGGAGATCCCCTTGTACTGCATATTCATTTGGAACTACGGGACGGTATCCCGGGAGATTTCCCACTGTGTTTACCTTGTTCTGAGCCGAGGGCTCCCTTAACTGTTAAATTTTCGAGAATTTCTTTAACTGTGTTACCATAAATTTTACTTATACCTTTTACTGTTTAATTTATTATATTTACTTTGGTAGGGCCTTGACCTGACCTCGTAACTACTCGACCGAGGTTAGGCTTGGCACTTTCTGGGTACCATTGTGGTGTATTCATGCCCTTTCCTGCACATGTTTTCATGTGCAGATCCAGGTGCAAGCTATCAGCCTCGGGGTTAGTGCGTGCTGCTGATTTTAGGAGACTTCAAGGTACTACTACTTGCGTCCGCAGATCTTCGGAGTCCCCTTCTACTCCCTCGCCTAGAGGCTTTCTTTATTATCTTCAGACTTTTGTATAGAGCTATATAGATTATAGCAGCTTGTGACTTAGTAATATTTCGGGTCTTGGAAAATTATTTTGTATATGTCGAATGGTACTACTCTTGGCTATTCACAATATGCTGTTGAAATTTTAAAATGTTATATTTTCTTTATATATTTTTTTTGTAATATTAGGCTTACCTAGTCGTAAAGACTAGGTGCCATCACGACACCTTACGTAGGGTTAATTTTGGTTGTGACAAGTTGGTATCAGAGCACTAGGTTCATAGGAGTCACGAGTCACAAGCCAATTTATTAGAGTCTCGCGGATCGGTACGGAGACGTCCGTACTTATCTTCGGGAGGCTATGTAACTGTTAAGAACAATCATATTTCTTTGATTTCCTTGTCGTGCGAGTTATTGACATAAAGAATTCTAAGATTCTCTTCTATTCTTTCTCACAGATAGTGAGGACCCGTACTGGGAGAACCGACGATCAGGCACCCGAGCCCCCTGCCAAAGCCGCTAGAGGCCGGGGTCGGGGTAGAGGACAACCACGCGGTGTAGCCCGAGCACCTGCGAGAGCTACGTCAGAGGAGCCCCCAGCAGTTCCAGCTGGAGGGCCAGCACCGGAGATCCCTATTGCTACTCCAGCCCTCCAGGAGACTTTAGCTCAGTTCATGAGCATGTTCAGTACTCTAGCTCAGGCTGGACTATTTCCGATAGCTCCCGCTACATCTCAGGCTGGGGGAGGTGTACAGACTCCCGCAGCCCGCACCCCTAAGCAGAGGGTCCAGGTTGATCAGGCCCCAGAGTATATTCTTATGCCCCTAGTGGCTCCGGTTCAGCATGAGATCAGAGTAGCTGCTTCTGAGGATGAGCAACTCAGACTTGAGAGGTACAAGAAGTACCACCCACCTACTTTCAGCGGACTAGCTTCAGATGATGCTCTGGGTTTTCTTGAGGAGTGTCATCGTATTCTTCACACTATGGGCATTGTGGAGACGAGTGGGGTTTCCTTCACTGCTTTCCAGCTGAGGGGAGCAGCATATCAGTGGTGGCGTGCCTATGAGCTAAGTAGTCCGGACGAGGCAGCCTCACTCACTTGGACTCAGTTTTCAAAGATGTTCTTACGTGAGTATGTTCCTCAGAACCTCAAGGATGCTTGGCGCGCAAAGTTTGAGCAGTTGCGTCAGGGTGCTATGACTGTGTCGGATTATGCAGTCCGTTTCAGTGAGTTAGCTCGTCATGCACCGGCTCTGGTTGCTACAGTCAGAGAGAGGGTTTGTCACTTCATTGAGGGACTCCAGCCCAATATTCGGACCAGTATAGCCAGAGAGTTAGAGATAGACATCACTTATCAGCATGCAGTGAGAATTGCCAGAAGAGTGGAGGGCATGTTTGCCCGGGACAGAGAGGAGAGAGAGGCCAAGAGGTCTTGAGAGACTGGTCATTATTCAGGAGCTCGTGCACCAGCAGCACACTATGGTAGGGGTTTTGTGAGTCGCCCTGTTCATTCAGCTCTTCCAGCAGCCAGCGGTGTTCCAACTCATCCTAGACCTCAGGAGCCCTATTATGCACCGCTAGTATCCAATATGCCTCCTACTCGAGGTGTTATTACCGGCCAGTCCAGCAGGCCAGGTTCGAGTCAGTCTCAGCCGTCACGTCCTCCGAGAGGTTGTTTTGAGTGTGGTGACACTCGTCACATGGTTAGAGATTTCCCCAGAGCCAGGAGGGGTATACCTTCATAGACTTATCAGCCTCCACATGCTCCACCGGGTCCTCTGGCCATTCTTCCAGCACCAGCTGCCACCCCACCTCCTCAGCCAGCTCGAGGTGGAGGTCGGGGAGGTGGAGGTTGCCCTAGAGGGGGAGGCCAGGCCAGGTACTATGCCCTTCCAGCCCGTTCAGAGGTCGTTGCTTTAGATTCAGTCATCACAGGTATTGTCCCTGTCTGTCATAGGGATTCATCAGTATTATTTGACCCAGGCTCTACGTATTCATATGTGTCTTCTTATTTTGCTCCACATTTGGGGATATCTCAGGATTCTTTGAGTTCCCTTGTTTATGTATCTACTCTCGTGGGAGATTCTCTCATTGTGAACCGCATATATCGGTCGTGTTTGATTGCTCTTAGTGGTTTTAAGACCAGAACCGATTTGTTATTACTTAGTATGGTAGATTTTTATGTTATCTTGGGTATGGACTGGTTGTCGCCCCATTATACAATTCTTAATTGTCACGCTAAGACCGTGATGCTGGCTATGCCAGGCTTGCCGAGATTAGAGTGGAGAGGTACCTTAGAGTATACTCCCCGTAGGGTCATTTCATTTCTTAAGGCTCAGCGAATGGTTGAGAAGGGGTGTGATGCGTATTTGGACTATGTGAGAGATGCCAGTATTGATACCCCTACAGTTGAGTCAGTTCCAGTAGTGAGAGATTTTCCAAATGTGTTTCCAGCTGATTTTTCGGGCATGCCGCCCGACAGAGATATTGATTTTGGCATTGATTTGTTGCCGGGCACTCAGCCCATCTCTATTCCTCCATATCGTATGGCTCCTCCTGAATTAAAGGAGTTGAAGGAGCAGTTGCAGGAGTTGCTTAATAAAGGCTTCATTCGGCCCTCCTGTCTTATTTGTGAAGAAGAAGGATAGTTCTATGCGGATGTGTATTGATTACCGCTAGTTGAACAAAGTTACAGTGAAGAACAGGTATACATTGCCTCGTATTGATGACTTGTTTGATCAGTTACAGGGTTCCAAAGTGTTTTCCAAGATTGACTTACGTTCAGGTTATCATCAGTTGAAGATTCGGGAGTCGGATATCCTGAAGACTGCTTTTAAGACCATATATGGTCACTATGAGTTTCTTATCATGTCATTTGGCTGACCAATGCCCCAGCAGCCTTTATGCATTTGATGCACAATGTGTTCCGACCTTATCTTGATTCTTTCGTCATTGTGTTTATTGACGACATCCTGGTATATTCCTGGTCTCGGGAAGATCATGATCAGCACCTGAGGACCGTGCTTCAGACTTTGAGGGAGAAGAAATTGTATGCAAAATTTTCTAAGTGTGGATTCTGGCTTGATTCAGTGGCATTCTTGGGCCACATAGTGTCTTGTGATGGGATCAAGGTAGATCCGAAAAAGGTGAAGGCAGTGCAGAGTTAGCCTAGACCGTCATCAGCTACGGAGATCCGCAGTTTCCTTGGTTTGGCGGGGTATTACCGTCGCTTTGTGAGGGGATTTTCATCCATTGCAGCACCTATGACCAGGCTGACCCAGAAGGGTGCTCCGTTTAGGTGGACCGATGAGTGTGAGGAGAGCTTTCAGAAGCTCAAGACAACTTTGACTACAACCCCAGTATTAGTATTGCCTACAGATTCAGGGTCCTACACTGTCTATTGTGATACCTCGAGGATTGGCCTTGGAGCGGTATTGATGCAGGACGGTAGGGTGATTGCCTACGCGTCTAGAAAGTTGAAGGTGCATGAGAAGAATTATCCGGTTCATGATCTCGAGTTAGCGGCTATTGCTCACGCCCTGAAGATTTGGCGTCATTATTTGTATGGTGTTCCCTGTGAGATTTACACTGATCACCGGAGTTTGCAGCACTTGTTCAGGCAGAAGGACCTTAATTTGCGTCAGCGGAGGTGGTTAGAGCTACTTAAAGACTATGATATCACTATATTATACCACTCGGGGAAGGCCAATGTAGTGGCCGACGTCTTGAGTCGCCGGGCAGAGAGTTTGGCATATCTTCCGGCAGCTGAGAGGCCCTTAGCCTTGGTTGTTCAGGCCTTAGCTAGTCAGTTCATGAGATTGGATATTTCAGAGCCTGGCCGGGTATTAGCTTGTGTGGTTGCTCGGTCTTCTCTTTATGACCATATCAGGGAGCGCCAGTATGATGATCCTCATCTTCTAGTCCTTCATAACAGGGTTCGGCAAGGTGATACCAGAGATGTGACTATTGGTGATGACGGTGTGATGATGATGCAGGGCCGAATCTATGTGCCCAATGTAGATGGGCTTCAGGAGTTGGTTCTCGAGGAGGCCCACAGCTCGCGGTACTCCATTCATCCCGGTGCCGCAAAGATGTACCAGGATTTGACACAACACTACTGGTGGAGGAGGATGAAGAAGGATATAGTTGGGTTTGTGGCCAAGTGTCTCAACTGTCAGCAGGTCGAATATGAGCACCAGAGGCCGGGTGGATTACTTCAGAGGTTAGAGATCCCAGAGTGGAAGTGGGAGCGGATCACCATGAACTTTGTAGTTGGACTTCCACGGACTTTGAAAAGGTTTGATGCTATTTGGATGATCGTGGATCGGCTGTCCAAGTCAGCTCATTTTATTCCAGTGTTGACTACTTATTCTTCTAAGAGGTTGGCTGAGATTTATATCAGAGATATTGTCTGCCTTCATGGTATTCCAGTATCCATCATTTCAGACAGAGGCACACAGTTCACATCACGGTTTTGGAGAGCCGTACAGCAGGAATTGGGTACTAGAGTGGAGTTGAGCAAAACCTTTCACCATCAGACGGATGGGCAGTCCGAACGCACTATTCAGATTCTTGAGGATATGCTTTGTGCCTGTGAGATGGAGTTCAGAGGGTCATGGGACCAATACTTTCCACTTGCAGAGTTCGCTTACAACAACGGTTACCAGTCCAGCATTCAGATGGCACCATATGAGGCTTTGTATGGTAGGCGGTGCCGGTCCCCAGTGAAATGGTTTGAGCCGGGAGAGGCCCGATTGTTGGGTACAAATAAGGTAATTCAGGAGAGACTTCGCACAGCCCAGTCCAGGCAGAAGAGTTATGCAGACCAAAAGGTTCGTGACTTGGCATTTATGGTTGGTGAGCGGGTCTTACTTCGGGTATCGCCTATGAAGGGCATCATGAGGTTCGGAAAGAAGGGCAAGATGAGCCCGAGGTTCATTGGTCCTTTTGAGATATTACGGCGAGTTGGGGAGGTTGCTTATGAGCTTACCTTGCCTCCCAGCCTAGCAGGAGTTCACTCGGTATTCCACGTGTCTATGCTCCGGAAGTATCACGGTGATCCGACTCATGTATTGGATTTCAGCTCAGTCCAGTTGGACAAAGATCTATCTTATGTTGAGGAGCCAGTAGCCATTTTGGACAGGCAGGTCAGAAAGCTCAGGTCAAAGAATATTACTTCAGTAAAGGTCCAGTGGAGGGGTCAGCCGGTCGAGGAGGCGACTTGGGAGACCGAGCAGGGCAGCCAGTACCCTCATCTTTTCACAGTTTCAGGTATGTCTTTATACTTGTTCGAGGATGAACGATTGTTTTAAGAGGGGGAGGATGTAACGATCCGGTCGGTCATTTTGAGAATTAAAGCCCCAATCCCCTAATATCTGCTTTTCCCATATTTTTTTCTACTTTTGGGACTTGCCGGAGTGATTGGTTATGGGATTCAGAGAGTTTTGGGACACTTAGTCCATAGTTGTGAGTTTAAGCCTTAAAGTTTGGACTGTAGTTGGAACTGTGTGAAGATGGATCCGTAATAGAATTTTGTTGACTTCGTTAGCTCCGTTGACTGATTTTGGGGTTAGGAGCACGTCCGGAATATGTTTTGGAGGTCTGTAGTAGATTTAGGCTTGAATTGGCAAATAGTTTTTCGGCGATTTCGGCCGATAGTGAAAATTTTGATATCGAGCTCGGAATGGAATTCTGAAAGTGGTTGTAGGCTCGTAGTGTCATTTGTGACCTGTGTGTAAATTTGAGGTCATTCGGACTAGATTTGATGTGGTTCGGCGTCATTTGTAGAATTTGGAAAATTTTAAATTCTTAGGCTTGAATCCGTGCTTAATTCATGATTTTGGTGTTGTTTGATGTGGTTTGAAGGCTCGACTAAGTTCGTATGGTATTTTAGGATTGGTTGGTATGCTTGGTTGAGGTCCCGAGGGCCTCGGGTGTGTTTCAGATGCTTAACGGGTGAAAGCTTGGACTTAGAGGAATTTTTGAGTTGCTGGTTTTGGTGTTTTCGCATCTGCGGTGGGGAGTTCGCAGGTGCGGCCTCGCAGAAGCGAGGCTGGGATCGCAGGTGCACTTTTAGGCCAAGGTGTCAGTGGTCGCAGATGCAACGAGTGAGCCGCAGGAGAGGAGCCGCATCTGCGGAAGGGCAGTCGCAGATGCGGAGGTGAGAAGGACCCAAGGTTCCGCAGAAGCGGACGATTCAGCGCAGAAGCGCATCCGCAGGTGCGGACTCAAGCGCGCAGGTGCGTACCCAGCCCGAATAATTTACCTTCGCACCTGCGTTGATTTTCCTGCAGATGCGGCCCCATGCACGCAGGTGCAGAAATCGCTGGGCAGAAAAGAGGATTTCGAGGGTTTGAAATTTCATAACACAAAATTCGATTTAGAGCTCGGTGGGAGACGATTTCTCGAGGGATTTTTAAGGAGAACTATTGGGTAACTAATTCTAACTATATTTTGATCATAATACATTAATCTATTGTTGTTTTCCTCGTCTAATTAAGGAAATTGAGGGTAGAAGTTTGGAAATAGGGGAAAAGGTTCCCCAATTGAAAATCTGATATTTGAATGGGAATTTGACGTCGGATTTAGATGATTTTTATTCGAGTGAACTCGTGAGTGAATGGGTGTTCATAATTTATAATTTTTACCCGATTCCGAGACATGGGCCCGGGGAGACGTTTTGGGCGTTTTTCCTAATTTCACGCTTTAGTTTCGAATTAATTAGCTAAATTAGTTACTTGTAGTTATATTTACATTATGAAATTAATCTAAATAGATTCGGGCCATTTGGAGTCGGATACTCGTGGCAAGAACGTGATATCGAGTTGATTTGAGCGGTTCGAGATAAGTGGCTTGCATAACCTTGTGTTGGGAACTTTTCCCTTAAGATGATTGATATTAATTGATGTGTGGGCGCCGTGTACGTACATGGGCTATTATTGCAAAAAAAATCTCATTTTTCCTTTCTAAATCATAAACTATTTTTCCTTATTAAATTGCACTAATACGTTTAATTGTTTAGCTTAGATTAGAGGAGCATGTTTACGTGTTTTAGCTGTCTATTTGACATTTTGTGCGCCATGCTTAGTTAAGTCCCTATTTTCCTTATCTGTGTTCAGTATAAACCGTATAACTCGATGCCATACATGCCATTTCATCTTGCGTTGCATATTTAAATTTGGACTACGGATGTATTCCGGGAGATCCCCCTGTCTTGCATATTTATTTTGGGACTACGGACATCTTCCGGGAGATCCCCCAGCATTGCATATTTACTTTGGGACTACGGACGTATTCCGGGAGATCCCCAGCACTGCATATTTACTTTGGGACTACGGACGTATTCTGAGAGATTTTCCTGTACTGCATATTCATTTGGAACTACGGGACGGTATCCCGAGAGATTTTTCACTGTGTTTACCTTGTTCTGAGCCGAGGGCTCCCTTAACTGTTAAATTTTCGAGAATTTCTTTAACTGTGTTACCGTAAATTTTACTTATACCTTTTACTGTTTAATTTATTATATTTACTCCGGTAGGGCCTTGACCTGACCTCGTCACTTCTCGATCGAGATTAGGCTTGGCATTTACTGGGTGCCATTGTAGTGTACTCATGCCCTTCCCTGCACATATTTTTGTGTGAAGATCCAGGTGCGAGCTATCAGCCTCGGGGTTTGTGCGTGCTGCTAATTTTAGGAGACTTCAAGGTACTACTGCTTGCGTTCGCAGATCTTCGGAGTCCCCTTCTACTCCCTCGCCTAGAGGCTTTCTTTATTATCTTCAAACTTTTGTATAGAGCTACATAGATTATAGCAGCTTGTGACATAGTGATATTTCGGGTCTTGGAAAATTATTTTGTATATGCCGAGTGATACTACTCTTGGCTATTCACAATATGCTATTGATCTTTAAAAATATTGTGTTTTCTTTATATTATTTTTTGTAATATTAGACTTACCTAGTCGTAAAGACTAGGTACCATCAAGACACCTTACAGAGGGTTAATTTGGTTCGTCACAACAAGACAACAGACTAATTGCCTTTTTTTAGCAAGGGATTATCAAACAAGAACAAGGCATTATCTGTCTATGAAAGGGAGCTGTTGGCATTGGTTTTTGCTGTACAAAAGTGGAGTCCTTATCTACTAGGGAGACCATTTATCATCAAAACTGACCGCCACAGTCTTAAATACTTGTTGGAGCAGAGGATTACCACTCCCAGTCAACAAAAATGGCTGGTCAAATTACTTGACTATGATTATTCTATAGCCTACAAGAAGGGGAAGGAGAACATTGTAGCTGATGCCTTGTCCAGAAAAGAAGAGTCCATTCAGCTTTACAGCATCTCTGGTGTCAACTCAGATCTTTTAGACACAGTTAAAGCCACATGGAGGCAAGACCATGCACTTCAACATCTTATCCAATCCATACAGGATGAGCATGTCAACAAACTTGATTACAAATTCCAAAACGGGATCTTGAGTAGGAAGAACAAACTGATGGTAGGAGCTGATGCCACAATCAGAGCTCAACTTATCTCCTTTTACCATGATAGTCCTATGGGTGGCCACTCTAGCATTACAACCACCTTAAAAAGGCTTAAACAAGACTTCTATTGAAAGAAGATGAAGCAGGATGTTTATACTCATGTAAGAGCCTATGATGTTTGTCAAAAATGCAAAAGTGAAAATGTAGCCTATCCCGGTCTACTATAACTTCTCCATATACCTGATAAGGTGTGGCAAGACATCTCAATGGACTTTATTGAGGGCTTTCCTAAGGCTGCTAGGAAGGAGGTGATATTTGTGGTGGTTGATAGGTTGAGCAAAGCTGCCCATTTCATAGCCCTTAAACATCCTTATACTGCTTTGGATGTGGCTCAGGTGTTCATGGATCAGGTGTTCAGACTACATGGAATGCCCAAATCCATAGTGTCGGATAGAGATGTTGTCTTTACAAGCAAGTTTTGGAAAGAGTTATTTAGATTGCAGAAGGTTTCATTGCTGACTTCCACTGCATACCATCCTCAGACAGATGGTCAAACAGAGGTTGTTAACAGGTGTTTGGAATGCTACCTTAGATGCATGACATTTGAGAAGCCCAAAGCATGGCCACAGTGATTGCCTTTGGCTGAGTGGTGGTACAACACCGCTTATCATTCCAACACAAACATGACACCATATGAGGCAGTGTACTGTTAGAAACCACCTCCCTTACTTCCCTACATGAGTTTTGATTCCCAATTGGATGCGGTTGATAGAAGTCTCCAAGATAGAGAAGCTACTATGAGATTATTGAGGTTCCAACCGGAGAAAGCTCAAAATAGAATGAAGGTGCAAACTGATAAATGAAGGACTGACAGGACATATGCAATAGGAGATTGGGTCTATGTCAAGCTATAGCCCTACAGATAACTCTCTCTCACGCAGCATGGTGTTCAGAAACTATCATCCAAATATTTTAGGCCCTTCAAGATACTTGCTAGAGTGGGATCAGTAGCATACACCTTGGACCTCCCTGTTGGTACCAAGATCCATCCTACATTCCATATCTCACAGCTGAAAAAGAAGATAGGGTCTCACTCGGCCACAGTCACTTTGCCTATAGTACTTTCAGAAGCTGGTCATGTGCTGCTACAACCTGAGGCCATACTTGATAGATGGATGATTCAGAAGCATGGGAGAGTTGTATCCCAAGTTCTAGTCAAATGGTTTAATGCCGCACCTGAGGACAGTACATGGGAAGACTACCACGACCTTAAGCAGAGATTTCCTCATTTCAATCCTTAAGGACAAGGATTATTTGAAGATGAGGGTATTTGATACGATCCTAATGAAGCTCTTTCCAATTATAAAACACTCAGCTCAATTCAGTTGCATTAGTTGTTAGTTTGTTAGGTTAGTTACAACTCACGTGACTAGCACGCGCACAGGAATAAACGGAAAGGGGGAATCCAAAAAGTTAGTTATAACTAACTTTCCCACCCGTTCCTATATAGTGGATGTTTCCTCATTTTGTAAGATCTCATCAGATGATTTGAAATAAAGAATCTCTTTCTTCCCTCTCGTCTCTCTCTCACTTCATGTCTGTTTTTCAAAACTCAATTGAGTTCTTGTCGAGCAAGTTGTTCAAGGATAATTCTTCCGATTTGTCCTTTAGGTGAGCTCATTGTTCTTTCCTTTTCCTGTTAAAACTGTAGAGGTCGTAACAAAACCTTCTCGAAAAAACTAACCATCAAATTCCTAATTTGTAACAAAATTATCCTAACACAAACTACCAAGAATTTAATATCACAAGACACCTTTTTGAGAATAGAGCAAAGCCCATCAAAGATATTTCAAAAGCGCTACAAACTAGCCAAAAATCTAAACTTTCTAGAATTTTTAACAATCAAATCCCTAATTTATAAAAAAGCTATCCCCAACACTAACAATTAAGATTTTTATATCACAAGATACCCTTTTGAGAGTAGAGCCAAACCCACAAAGGATACCTCAAAAAGCACTACAAACAAGAAAAACAATAAACTTTCATGAGAAATAACCATCAAATCCCTAATTTCACAACAAAATTATCCTAACACTAACTATCAAGATTTTAACATCACAAGCAACCCTTTTAAGAGTAGAGCAAAACCCACAAAAGATACATCAAGACACCATTGGTAATAAAACTGTCCTAGCAGTAACACTAATTACCAGGATTTTAGCAAGAACAAAACCCATATAAATTCACATGTTCCACATACCCAAATAAAATTCCAACAAAAACCCAGTTCATATTAAATCAGAAATCACTCCAAACATGCAAAAAAACTAAAATTTTATTTAGTATTAACAATCAAATCCCTAGTTTTGTTACAACATTATCCTAAAACTAACTATCAAGATTTTAACATCACAAGATACCTTTTTAAGAGTAGAGCAAAACCCAAAAGAGATACCTACAAACATGCAACAAAAATAAAATTTCTAGCAAATTTAACCATCAAATCCCTAATTTGTAACAAAATCATGCTAACATTAACTATGAAGATTTTAATATCACAAGACACCCTTTTGAGAACAGAACAAACCCCACTTCATATTATATCAAAAAAAGAATTACTATAAAAATGCAAAAACATATCTTTCACGAAGATTTAAACATCAAAACCCTAATTTACCACAAAATTATCCTAATGGCCTGACCTCCACCTCTAATGGCCTGACCTCCACCTCTAGCTGCCAGACCCCTACCTCTAGCTGGCTGAGGGGGCGGTGAAGCAACCGGTGCCGGGACCATGGCACGAGAACCCTGCTGCTGTGAGTTGCCCGGTGCCCGAGGGCAAAATCTAGCAATGTGCCTCGGGTCACCACAAGTATAACAGGACCTCTGTTGTTGTGACTATTGACCCTGAAACTGACCCTGACGACTTGAGTAACCACTCTGAAAACTCTGGAGTAGTGGTGCACTAATAGAAGCTGGTGGTGCATGGTGGTGCATTGTAGGCTAGCTGGTCGGAATAAGACATATGAGGGTCGCGACCACCTGAAGCACTGCGGGATGCCTAGAGCACTGAGTGAAATGGCTTGGGAGGATGGCCTCTACCAAAAGTACCCCTGCCTCCAGACGAGGCACCACTGAACCCACAGAAATGATGAGGTCTCTTATTAGACCCCTGCCATCTCTCTTGTGTAAGAACTATCTCGATCCGCCTGGCGACATTAGCAGCCGTCTGAAAGGAAATCTCACCCCCAGTCTCCTTGGTCATCTGTAGCCTGATAGGGTGAGTGAGTCCATCAATAAACCTCCCCACCCTCTATCTCTCTCTCTCTCTCTCTCTCTATCTCTCTCTCTCTCTCTCAGTAGGAAGAAGAAGAAGAGCATGACGGGCTAGATCCACAAAACGGGTCTCATACTGAGTGACAGTCATACTGCCCTGCTGGAGATGCTCAAACTACCTGCGGTAATCCTCTCTCAGTGTGATAGGGAGGAACTTCTCTAGAAAGAGCTGAGAGAACTGGTCCCAAGTAAGAGCAGGCGACCTAGTTGGTCTGGTCGATACAAAATCCTCCCACCACCTCTTGACGGAACCTGTCATCTAAAACACAACAAAATCGACCCCATTGGTCTCAACTATACCCATATTCTGTAGCACCTCATGGCAGCGGTCAAGATAATCATGTGGTTCCTCAAATGGTGCACCACTGAAGTGAATTGGGAAGAGCTTTGTAAACTTTTCCAATCTTAGTAAGCCCTCAGAAGACATGGCGGGCCTATTACTGGCATGTGCCGCAGCAACCGGCTGAACTATCCCAGCTGGCGGGGCTGCTGGAGTTTGATACTGGGGAGCCATCTGCTCTGGAGTATGAGTAGCGGGAGTCTGTGCTCCTCCCCCATCCTGAGAGACGGCTGATTCCACAGGAAATGTACCGGCTTGGGCCACACTCTCCATAAGGCCTACCAAACGGATTAGGTCGTCCTGAAGCACTGGGGTGGCGATGAAACCCTGCAGGACCCGAGCTGGTCCAACAGGTACAGTTTGAGATGGAACCTCCTCATTAAAGTCCATCTGAGGCTCCACTGCTGGTGTTGCTGCTCGAGCTCTAGGATGAGCTCTGCCTCTGGCGCGACCTTGGCCTCATCCTCTGCCCTAGCAGGAGTTGCCACTGGGGGCTCCGGTTGCTGTCCAGCTAAAGATGCAATACATTTTCTCTCCATCTGTGAGAGAACAAGAGTAGAAGAGTTCGATTATCAATGGGAGAATAAAATCGCACGACAGAGAAGAATATAAGTGAAATTTATTCCTAAACTCCATAGCCTCTAGAAGACAAGTGCAGACGTCTCTGTACCGATCCTCCAGACTCTACTAAGCTTGCTCGTGACTTGTGAGACCTAGGCAACCTAGTTCTCTGATACCAACTTGTCACGACCCAGAATTTTTACCTTCGGAACCATGATAGTGCCTAACATTTCACTTGCTAGGAAAGCCAACGTTAGAGTAATTTCTTTTGCCAATCTTTAAACACTTCGAACAATGTAACCAATTAAATAGAAAAGGAACTAAAATGAAGAACAAGTATAACCCAATCATCTAGTACAACCCGGATATGGAGTCACAAGTACATGAGCTTCTAGAGGTTCTACATATAGGGTCTGAAATAAATATAATTGTCTCGAATGAGATGAACAGTAAATAAGGAAAGAGGAAAGGGGACTACAAGGTCTGCGGACGCCAGCAGATCTATCTCGAGTCTCCAACTAAGCTAATCTGAGCTAATGCGCCTTACGGACAGCTGGGACCAGTACCAAAATCTGCACAAGAAGTGCAGAGTATAGTATGAGTACAATCGACCCAATGTACTCCGTAAGTGTCGAGCTTAACCTCGACGAGGTAGTGACGAGGCTATGACAGGACACCCACGTAATTAAACCTATGCAGACGAAAATATACGTACAACATAACAATAATTGAAGGCTAAACATGTACTATTGGGAGGGGACATGCGAAAGGGGTACAAGATACGGTAACTACAACAGGAAATGACAACATGAAACAGTCAATAAACTTCAGTCAATGAAACGGATAAACATAATGAATAAAAACTGCACAGCATCACCATTCATGATTTTACTTTCAACCTCACCATGAAACAGCAATAATGGCACGGCATCACCCTTCGTGCTTTTACTCTCAATCTCTCCATAAAATGATAAATACGGCACGGCATCACCCTTCGTACTTTTACTCTCAATTTTATCATGAAACAATAAATACGGCATGGCATCACCCTTCGTGCTTTAGCTCTCTTCCTTACTAAGTATTAATTAATAATTGCAACAATAATCGGCACGTCATAACCCTTCGTGCTTTTAACACTCTCCCTTACCATGTAACAATGAACATATAACAATTTGGGAGATAGAATAAGCAAGAATAAACCTTATGTCAACAACGGTTCCACAATACCAACCTCAACTTCAAAAACAATGCTCAACTATCACAATAGCCCATAAATGCGGAAGGAATGATTAATTTAGTAATAAACTAGTCTAAGCATAGATGTCATGATCAAATAACGAAGTAAATTACAAGAAACAAGTCCCACCCGCATGCATTAACCCAACAACAACGCTTAAGTACTCATCACCTCATATATACATTGTACCAACCATTTAAGCATGTAACAAATAATCAAACAAAGTCCTAATCCCTCAAGTCAAGGTTAACCACGATACTTACCTCGCTCCAAAAATTAACTCAAAGCTCAACCACGGCTTTGCCTTTCGAACAAGCCTCCGAATCAACCAAATCTAGCAAATTATCAACCAAACGATTCAAAATAAGCCTTAGGAACTACCCACAAACGAAAAGGGTTCAATTTAGGTCATTATTGAAAAAGTCAACTCCCTGGCATGCTTGGTCCAAACCCAAAATTCTGACCAAAATCCGATTATCCATTCACCCCCTAGCCCGGTTTATGTAATTTGTTTCGAAGTCTGACCTCAATTTGAGGTCTAAATTCTAATTTTACAAAAATCCCTAATTATAACCAAATCCCCAATTTTTACCATGAAAATCCTAGATTTTAGGTTAAAATCTTATGAAATGTAATGGGTAATTGAAAGAAAGTATGTTAGAATCACTTACCAACAAATTGAGAAAAAAGATCTCTTGGAAAAATCGCCCCAAAGGTTTTTAGGTTTGAAAATTTGAGAGAATGAACTAAAATCCTATTTTTCCCATCTTAAGTTCAGGCACAGATGTCGCAATTGCGACCTAGGGTTCGCAATTGCGATCTAGGGTTCGCAATTGCGAATCCCGCAAATGCGAGAAATCTTTCGCAATTACGAAAGTATCACATTTCTGTTGTCATCGCAATTGCGATGGCTTTTTCGCAATTGCGAACTTTAATTCCTCGCAATTGCGATCATTTTGATCGCAAATGCGAACAATGCTCCCCAGCCCCACTTCGCAATTGTGAACCATTGATGCCCAGCTATTCTTCGCAATTGCGAGGATATAGCTCGCAAATGCGAACCTGACATGAAGTCTGCAATACCGCAAATGCGAAGCCAAACCTCGCAATTGCGAGGTCTGAGGCCTGCACCAGAAACAGTAGAGCACCATCTATTTTTCTAAGTCCAAATTCACTCTATAGCCTATCGGAAACTTACCCGAGCCTTCGGGACTCCAAACCAAACATGCACACAAGTCCAAAAACCTCATACGAACTCGCTCGCGTGATCAAATCGCCAAAATAACACCTAGAACTATGAATCGGATACCAAATCAAATGAAATTTTTAATGAAACTTTAGAATTTCTATTTTAACAACCGGATGTCCGAATCAAGTCAAACTAATTCCATTTTTCACCAAATTTTGCAGACAAGTCATAAATATAGTAATGAACATATACCAAACTCCGGAACAAAAATCCGGGCCCGGTAACAATAAAGTCAAACCTTGGTCAAATCTTTGAATTCATTAAACCTTTAAACTTCAAATTTTCGACAAAATGAGATAACCCGAGCTAGGGACCTCCGAATTCGATTGCGGGCATACGCCCAAGTTTCAAATCACGATACGGACCCACCAGGACCGTCAAAATACAGATTCGGGTCCGTTTTCTCAAAATATTGATCGAAGTCAACTCAAATGGGGTTTTAAGGTATAATTTCATATTTTATCAATTTTTAACATAAAAGCCTCTCGGAAAAAGATACAGATTGCACACACAAATCAAGGAAGGCTAAAATGAGATGTTTGAGGTTTCGAAATACAAAATTAAAGTTTAAAACTCTAGATGACCTATCGGGTCATCACAGTAAATTAACATTCTATTTACACTATGGATTGTCCAGAAAACATAACATCTAGACAAGTCTTGAGGAGAACTTCCCTTTTGCTTCTTGTCCATACAACTGAAATCGTATAAATAGAGGGTAGCATTTGCAAATAGAAACAAGAGCACATCGCATCCAATCAATTGGTTGTAACTTAAACATATACACTTCTGTCCCACATTTTTATCTTTTCTTGGCCTTTGTTTTTCATCTTTCAAGATGCAAAAGCAAGAAAACCAAGTAAACCAACCTCCTCCAAGTATGTGTTTCTTCCCCCTCAACTCCTCCCCATATAGAGGCAAATCTAAGACGGTTCTATGAGTTCCGTTGAATCCATTAATTTTAACTCAAATTATAAAGACGTGTATAAATAACATTTAAAATATACATATATAATAATATCACACTCATTCTGAACAGATTTTAGATTCTGAGTTCGCCTATGCTCGTTCTAGACTCACTTTCTTTTTTATTTTTGATTAAAGTCTATCCCACAGAATTTACTCCAAATGAGAACAAGAAGAGATATAGTTACTCCTGGAAGGATGGTAAGTTTGTTAAGTCATCAAAATTTCTGCAAATTAAATATGGTTTCAACAGGCAGAGATATAGTTATCAGCTAAGAAAATCAAGTCTACAGAATTCTCTTAATAATTTCTATAATATCCTGAACTTAACTAATCTTGCCTTAGTTTTGTGCAGCCTTTTTGCACTATGCTGCTGCTGGCTATGTGAAGCTTGTTTTGACTAAACGTTTGGAATATAACTAATCTAAAGGAGTCAACTGGTGTTGGTTTATTCAACTAGCTAGTGATGCAATATATATGTACTCCTATGTGACACTTTACCATGTAACCAAATATGTTTTTAGGATCTTTATATTGATGCAGCACATATATTTCTTGTTTTAATGAAGAATAAAGTACTTTGTTTATGAGAACTTGGCTGCACCTAAATATGAAGTGGAGGTTCATTAAGAAAACTAAAATATGTCAAGAAAATGAGTAGCACCCGAAATCATTACAGTACTACCTGAGGGGAAGGCAACAACTGCTCCACCATCTTATTAGAAAGGATATATGCAGTTGGTTTCCAGATAAACTTTTGAGGTGGTTGTCATCGCAAATTATAATCAGCAAGCCATTACTGTAATAATGCAAAAATGAACTTAATTAGGAGATGCAGGACCCAAACGAAGTCAATATTGCTTTTAATAGATTACTGAATTACCATATCAGTATGAGTAATCTCAGATATTACTAATCAGTAATATTTTGAAAGAATAAAACTCAACATATTAAAAGAATAGTCTAGAAGTAAAGAGTAAAAGCTAACAGTGTGTTACAGCACCTGTGTATGTGTGTTCCCTATATAAATCAATTACACCAAATAAAATTCGCAGAATTATTTTGGACAACAATAGCAACAACAACCCAGTATAATCCCACTAGTGTCTGAGGAGGGTAGTTTGTATGCAAACCTTACCCCTACCCTGGGGTAGAGAGGTTGTTTCCGATAAACCCTCGGCTCCCTCCCTCCAAGAACTCACCACCTTGCTCTGGGGTCACTCGAACTCACAATCTGTTAGCAGAATTATTTTGGACACACAATCACAATTCACATACATACCTTCAGTTAACCTTTTACAAGCTTATGGCTTGTACCAAAATTTTTTATATTAATTTATTACCTCCATTCGCTTAGACAACCTTCTAAATCATCATTACAAGCTATGAGTATCCAATCGTCATCTGTATCCTGGTACTGAATACGAAAAAGTTCCAATCTTCAAGCTTGTTTTCCAGTTCTGCAAACTGATGATGAAAAGTAAGTTGATGTATTCCCCATATCATTGTTGCAGTTTCTCCATTTTGCAAAGCAGAAACAGGTGGACGCCGAGAATTTTGGGGGACTGTGCCAGGAACTCGTTTACTCAATTTATCATTTGGCATTTCAGTTCCAAACTCTATCTGCTGTAATGGCAAATCATGATTGATAATTTTCTTCAAGTTGGTTGAAGAGTTTGAACCAAAACCAGACATAGGATCTAGTGCCCTGCCCACAAAGTAGGAGTAGATGTGTTCTCAACCTTGCTTTAAGTAATGCAATATCAAATTCTGGCCCTTGCTGCATGGGCACACTGTTTTTTGACCCAATTCCTATAAAAATGTTTTGTACTAAATCCTTAATTGGTTTTTTGGTAATAATTGGCTAAACTTGCCACTAGATCAAAGCATTAATCCTGATTTTGTTTAATCTTCAGATTTACAGTAGTAGCCTCATATCAGTACGTAGATTTTATCATATATTTGACTGGAATGACAGTAAACATAATAAAACATCCATATATATATAAAAGCATGTTGTAGTTCACAGCAAGACCTCGGTAATTCAACTACTAGTAGGCCAAAGTTCTATGTTTGAGGTCAATTTCCATAACCACAGATTGTGATAGTATATTGCCTGACATTATTGAGGCATCAAAAGCACCATTTTTCACAGCTTTTAATGCAAAATTTCTTTTTTCAAGTGTGACATAGGTTTGTGTCCCCATATCATTGTTTTGCATATCCTTACTGAGATCATGTCCTTGCCTGAATTTGCCTCTCAAACATTAAAAATATAGATGTAATAAAAAAGATGCATTTTACTCTCTTCATAAAACTTCCATATTAATGCCCGTTAACCATCAATCCTGCTATATGTAGAAATATCTCATAATTCAGCATTTCAGTCTATCCTCTTGACAGATATGAGAAATATTCCACCTTTTATTATATTTGCGCAGACAAAATTAAGTAAATAAAAGTGCATTTTCTATAACAGCTTATGTTTTTAGATAAGGTTAGTCATACATTTCAATATGGTATCAGTTCAATGTGGGGCGTATTGATAACATAATTAAGTAAATAAAAGTGTGACTTCTCTAATAGATTAAGCTTTTACATAAGTCGGCAAGCAATCCAAGTTTCCACCAAATTCCAAAGCAATATAAAGTAATCTATATAAAAAGTCAAGGTTTTGAAATCATAAGGGAACTTACAGAGTTACAGGAAAGCCATGGATTATCGGTGATCCTTCTAATGGCTTTCAGCAGAATTGGCAGTAACTCTGCAATCACAAGGGGAGATAGGAGGAAATAGCAGTCCAGATAATAAAGATTTATTGGGGATTCTATAAGATAATTCTTTTTCTTCTTCTACCATTACAAATTCTTGAATTTGTACTTGTTCTTCTCCCATTATTCAAAGATATTATAGTAGGTAGTACAAGTAGAGAAAGATGCTTGTGCAAAAAGATTTTCAAGAATATTCTCTCTGCTCCTTGACATCTTAATGAGTGATCTCATGAAACTGATGTAAGTTGAAACAGCTGTTGTTTTGACACAATTCATAAGCAATCAGATTTAGATAAAGAGTACCCTAGTGTAAATGGAAACCCATGAAGTAGCAGACTCAAGCTGCCCAAAGAAGTAAAATGATTGGAATTTAATGTCCTTGAGAGAATCAAAAGAGCCTGGAATCCCTTTTGCTTTGATCGAAAGGATGAACAGTTTTCTTCACATTTTTGTTCTTCTTCTTCTTTTGGTACCTCAAGGTAATCAAGAGCTTGAGAATCCAGAATGGGATTTGATTTTCAAGCAAAAAGCATATCTCAAAGTATTGTTGCCAAAACCAACATATCAATATATAGTATGCTCTTTATCTGATGCGCTTATATATCTCAATGAAACATGCATCGAGAAGCATCATTGCACGTGTCAGTAGATCCTCTGATATAACAGGTTTGGTGGAAGTAGTGGTGAAGGAGTGGAGGAATGATTTAGTTGTTAGGACAGGATTTGATGCTGAAACTCAAGAGTCAAACCTTGATGTTGCTCATTATTATTCTTACTTTAAATCCAGAAATGAATGGGGAATGCCTTTATTTAACATAATTTCTGTTTGCTGGATATGCGACAAACAAATGTTAACCAGAATTTCTCTGATTAGGTAACTTTCGTTTTGTTTTCTTGGACTGAGACAAAATGGTATATCAATTCCTTTCATTCAGTAGAATAACAAGATGCAGTATTCCTTTACTGTTCCTGTCTTTATAATAAGAACCAATTACCTTCTTTTTCTGATAAGTTAATAAGAACCAATTACGTAAGTATACAACTTCAAACTGATATTCACTTTTAATGCAAGTTTGTGGAATAAAATAATACAAGAGAGATATACAAAAAGAACTATAAATGAAAATGGAGGGGAAAATAAGAACAGCAGTATCTCTCTGCCAAGGAGATAAGCTTGACAAGCTTCTCTTCTATTCAAATTACACAAATCATTATGAGTCAACTTAAGAGTTTTTTTAACTTCAGAATACACTATCAGGGGACATACAGAAAGGATAACATAGCACAAGTGTCAAAAGAGAATCAATCACAATCTCAACTGTCCAAACGTTTAATAGGTAAGGCACTTAAAACCCAAATGAAGGAAAAATGAAATGTTTAAAGAAAAGCAATTCTACGTCACTCTGAGGAGGCAAGAGCTGACTGCAACACATCTTCAAGATACTTCTCAGCAGCAGCATACTGCCTTTTCTTGTCCTCAATTGCCAACGCTGCCAAGGCTTTATCCTGCAGATGGAAGTCTCAAAGTCAACAGCATAATCTAATCGAGAAGAATAATGGAATTCATGTCACGTTTAGAATAATTACAGGAGGCAAGTCTTGGTAGCTTCTCAGAGTATCAAGAATTGGTTTCGTCTTCTTCTCCAAGTCCTTCTTATGCTCTGCCATCTCAACCAATACCCCATGACTAATCTCTGGCGTGTAACCAACACGATTAAGTACTGCCTGCATCCAAAGATCTTTTAACATCCACTTCACAGTTTCAGGTATACATGAGTACAAAATTATGATCAAGTGACAGGTATACATTCAGATCAATTAAGTTTCTAGCTTGTTAAGCCAAAAGGATCCGCTCCTATTAATGAACAGAGCATCAAATAAAATATGTTTCACAGCAGTTCTCTTGTGATAGAAGATGAAAGATGAACATTGCTGCTCCATGGAACGATAATTTGAGCCCATTAAGCAATTCGTCTGGTTCTACGCATGCTTCTTCTGATTCATCGCAATTATCCCAATGTGCACACATTAGCCAGTCCTCCAATGGTGACCTTACTGACATTAAGCCCCTGCTGCGAAGGTTTATGCATCACATTTGCTATTACTCATAATTATGCAATGCTTAAACTGCCATAATCCCTATTTAAGGACTTAGTTAACGAGCTGCAGTTGCATTTTGTAATTCTTTCTATTCGCAAAAGTTTTGTTTACAAGACCGAGAACCATTTATCATCTGTAATTAGACTGTGGGGAGTTTTTAGATCACTTGTTCTCACCATGTTTCTGTAGTGTTATCTCCATTTCCTTTTATATCCCTTCTATACAACTAAATGATAGGCACTACTTTCAAAGCCCCAAAAAAGAAGCAGCTGTATTTCGGACCTGCGCTATAGTCCAACCTTAAAGACAAACAACTAAAAAACACCCTGCACACACCAAAATTAGTACTTTGGGTCTTCTATCAGAATGGTAGGTGTGGGAAGTGTGTGGATGTAGGTATGAAGCAAGTAGTATGATAAGGTTCGACAGTAGACTATTCTTTCTCTTTTATAATAGTGGAGTCTGGGCCAGCTTGCGCACACCTCGACTAATCCACCGGGCAGCTGCTATCTCCCACCAGCACAGATACCAGTAACTCTATCCACCAAAGCTTAGATAGAGAAAATCAGAGAATCTTTCAAAACAGAGGGATGAAAAGTCAAGTGTTACTACATAACAACCAAATGTTTTTCAAGAACATGAACGACTTGCAAAATTTCCTAACCTGCACATTCTGATGCTATTAGCCTTCAATCTACTAGATAGTTGCATCATATTAAGATCTTAAACAAGTGCCACGGTATAAATTCGAGTAGATAAATATACAACACTAGTAGCATTAGCTCTATTCTTTCCCACATTACTTCCAACTTCCATTGACCATCTAGCCAAGTTTCATACAACTTCCACTCTTCCATTCCATGTGTAAAGTCCTTTTTCTTTTTCTTATAAGGTCCGCAGCAACTTTCAATGACTGAACTACTTTTTCACTTACATTTGTCCAACACTGAGGAGAAACTGGGGGTTAGATTTCAAGTTACAGATAGCAGAGCCCTAGAGGCCTTTCACCAATCCCCACATGCAACCAACTCAAGGCTTTAACCTAGCCAAGAACCTCCATTTAGCAGGAGAATTGAAGAGAAACAGCGTCAGACAACTTTGTCACCATTAAAAAAAATAGTGCCAAAAAACTTGGAACAGAAAATGAAGTCCTCAAATTCACAGCAATAATATTCAACACAAAAATAAGCTTACCTTATAATAACCATATTCTTGCAAATACTGCCGCTCTTTCGACTCCATAATTGCCAAGTTTGTTTTCCAGTTCTCCATTTGTGCTTCGCAAGGAGAAATATCATCTTCAAGCTGTGAAAGTGTTCTGCTAAAACACAGATAGTTAAGAGAAGAAAGTATGACATTGCTTAACTAAAAGACTCAGAATTTCTTTATGCCACGGAAAGTATTTATTTCTAGAAACAACATAACACACTAACATAGTGCCATGAAGTCAAAACTACTACCACATTCAGCAGGAGTTACTTCACGATGAGCAAGAGAGATGTAACTAAAAATTCACCTTTTCAAATAAGTCAATCTTGCTATTGCCTTCCGAGTGTATTCAAGAAGGACTTTTGATTCCTGCTGCACTTTAGCTCTCTTCTCTTCTACAGCTGTTTTCCGTAAAGAAAGATCTGCCACTGCAACAAGAAAACTACAATGTTTTTTCCTAGTAAGTACAAACGAAATTAAAAGAAAGAATTAAATAAAATTAATTAGTGAAAAAAGGTGACCCACCTACTTAATTCAGTATCTCGAATATCCAATAAATTTGCAACCTTTGCAAGAACATGTGCAGATGAAACCACATTGGATGGTAAACTCTCTTGAGCCAATCCCACACTCTCCAGTATCTCTCTCATCCTTGCAGCTGTAATCACAAACACACAATCAGCTCACTCAGACAAGAACCTCAATTTCAACCAAGGGTGTGTTTGGTATGGAGGAAAATGTTTTTCAAAATTTCCACATTTGGTTGTCTTAAATGTTTTTGAAAAATATTCAAATTATGAACACATTTTCCTCTAATTTTAGGATAATGACTTCCCTAGTGAGAGAAGGGAATACATTTGCCGTAACTCTCAAATGGATAGTTTCAATCCTCCCACCACCTCCCTCACCCCCTGAACCCCTATTCGCCCGCACAACCAACAACCCCCAAACCCACCCCATCCAACCCAACCCCCAACTCTCCATAGGGTCGCATAGTTTATATATAAATGCTCTTAGGATAACATTTTCTGCTTACTTACCAAACAACAGAAAATAAGAAAGAAAACCAATTATTCCTAGGAAATCATCTATTAGGAAAACATTAAAGTGAAAATATGACCTTGGGACCTGTACTCAGCTGCCTTTTGACGGTAATCATTGGCAACAATAACAGCAGCCTGAGTTTTGGCTTGTGACAGAGTGGCAATCTTGTGTAATTCACCGATACTTTTAGGAGTATACTCAAAATCAGGGACATCTTTACCCACAGCGTCAAATTGGGAAGTAAGCCAAGATTTCACTTCAGCAATTCGATTTGCATCAAAACCAATACTTTTTGATGCTTCTGTAGTACCAGAAGGATTAAGTCCCCCGCCTATATCACTCATCTCTATAATATTGGAAAAGAAGATTACAAAAACCTAGGGTTTGTAGAGAAAGATACTGATTTCAAAGGAGAATGAGCGATTCGCTTTAATTGTTAGCGTTGAAACAGTAAGGTTGATGATTCAGGAATATAAATCGTCAATTTGAATTTGGAAATATGAGGGGAGAGTTTTTGAGAACTGAGAGGAAAGGCGTCTCTGGGACTAAAATGCAGAAAGAGAACAATTTGGGGGATTTGCGTAAAATAAGTCCATAAACTTAAGTTATTTAAAAAAGCTTTTTTTCTTCTTTAAACTAGTACTATTATATATAATACGCGGCGGTCAATATTAAAAAATATTAATTATTTTAAATTATAATTTATCTTTTTAGTATATTACATTATGTTGTGTTAATAGAATTTCAACTGGCATTTTACTTCTCAATACAATATATCATTAATTAAACTATATGAAATTAAAGAAAAATAAATTATATAGTCACTGTATAACATTTTTGTTTCTTATTTTTCTTTATTATAAAATTAACAGGTACTTAGTACTATACATTTACTAATATAACTTTTTATTAACTTATCAATTGGCTTAATATTTTGATACTACTTCTCTTTTAATATAATATAGATATATATTTTCTTACTCTGAAATATTTTTATTTTTCTAACTTATGTTATACTGTTCAAAATTCTTCAATTATCTAAATTTATCAATAACCATTTTGAGTGTTATTTATTTATATTTTATTAATTAATTAATTCAAATTAAAAATATCATAAAATTATCTTTATCCCCTCTTTTCATACATTCTAATCTACTGTAATATTTGATTAGTTTTCTCTTTTTATATTTTACTAAATATTTAAATAATATAATATTTTTTATTAAATTATAATTTTAAATTCATCAAACGTATAAAGAGATCAGATTTTTATTATTTTTTTAAATTCAACCAAAGTATAAAGAGATAAGCATTTATATATATAATATACTTATCTTATGTATAATATCCTAATAGTATCTTTATATTTTTGTATTTTTAATTTGAATTGAAAATTCCTTTATTTTTTTATTTTATTTTTCTCATGTAGGAAATTTTAGTTAATAAATAAAACTCATAATTTCATAATGAAAAATACAAAAATATAATATACTTATCTTATGTATAATATCCTAATAGTATCTTTATATTTTTGTATTTTTTATTCTGAAATTATGAGTTTTATTTATTAACTAAAATTTCCTACATGAGAAATTTAATTAGTATATATATTTTTACGCTATCGCTTGAATTTTTTTTTGTGTTATATTATTGTTTCTTTATGACTATTTGTTTATTATGATTTTAGTTATGTGTATATGTGCAACTTTTCTCATCATAATTATAATTATAAGTCTTATTTTGTATTTTTTTCACAAATCTATATTTTATTTATTTTTTGTTTCTTGCTTATCTAATAGCTTTATCCATTACTTAATGTTATTAAATTGACATATGAATTTTTAATAAATTATCATTTTAATATAATACAATGAATATATTAATATAATTGTGTATTACTCTTCAAATTTAACTTGACTTTATCATATATGACTTTCTAAAATTATTTCGATATTTAAATTTATCAGTAATATTTTGAATATTATTTATTAAATTTATCAAGAAAATTTAAAGTGTGATAGAATCACATTATATCTATTCTCCTCTTTATACATTAATTTTTGTTCTACAATATTTCAAACTTATTTATTTAGTGTTTATCAATGATACGAATATTATTTTTCTAAATATATGGTGTTGAATTAGTTCAAAGGTTAGACAGAGAAGTTCTTTTATTATATGTCATCAATATACTAATAATTGTAATAATTATTATTTTTATATTATTTTTAATAAGAAAGTAATTGAGTTCTTCTTCCCGTTTGTATTTAATATGAACATTTAATTTTTTCTTATTAAAATTACTACATAATAAGTTAAATTATATCTTTATATATTTTATTTATTTGTTGAAATAATTTTTTATGTATTTGTTTTTATTTTTATCTATTATAATATTTTTAGTTACATGATCTTATCCATATAGCATGACCATATGAATTATTATTCAAAAACTTTCTCATCTCAAAAAATAAATTAGTCTTATCATTTTATATATCTCAACATTGAAATTATTTATTTATATATATATTTAATTTTAAAAGAGTAACTAATTATTAACTAACCTAACTAACTATGTCCTAAATATGACACTTATTGAATTTTTGTTGTGACACTTAGTATCATCACATTGATTTGTTTATCCTATTCTATATAGATAGATAAAAATTCTAAGAAATTGGAAAAGAAATATCAGTAAAAAAATTAATTAGTGAAAAAAGGTGACCCACCTACTTAATTCAGTATCTCGAGTATCCAATAAATTTGCAACCTTCGCAAGTACATGTGCACATGAAACCACATTAGATGGTAAACTCTCTTGAGCCAGTCCCACACTCTCCAGTATCTCTCTCACCCTTGCAGCTGCAATCACACACACACAATCAGCTCACTCGGACAAGAACCTCAATTTTCAACCAAGGGTGAGTTTGGTAGGGAGAAAAACGATTTCATATTTTTAATGTTTGGTTGGATTAAATGTTTTGAAAAATATTTTCCTTACCAACATATTGTCCTATTTTAGGACAATGATGACTGGTTAGGAGGTTTGAGAGGTTGACCATGGCGGGTCTAAGGAAGGGCAGAGGTAGGCCAAAGAAGTATTGGGGGAAGGGTGATTAGGCAGGACATGACATTGCTTCAGTTTACCGATGACATGACCCTCAATAGGAAGGTGTGGAGGTCGCGAATTAGGATTGAAGGATGATAGTTAGTCGAGAGTTTCTCATAATCTTACCAGTAGTATTAGTATTATTCTTATAGTTTCGTATTCCTAGATCTTTGTTATTCCATGTTATGTCATTCTTACTAGTATTACTAGTTGTATTCTTAGTATTTTTTTTCTTAGAGATTTGTTATTACACGTAGTGTCTTTGTTCTTTTCTTGTTGTTATTATTGTTGGTTGCTTCCTGTTTAGCGTTCCTTAAGTCGAGAATCTATCGAAAATAGCCTCTCTATCTTCACAAGATAGAAGTAAGGTCTGCGTACACACTACCCTCACAGGTCCTACTTGCGGGATTACACTGGGTTTGTTGTTGTTGTAGTTGCTTTCCCTAGCAAAAGAACGGAAAACACTTTCTGAAACTCTCATAGTTTCAATCCTTCCACCACCTCCCCCAACCACTGAACCTCTCTTCGCCTGCACACCCAACAACCCCCAACCCACCCCTCCCACCCAACTCCCAACTCTCCATAGGGTCGCATAGTTTATATATAAATGCTCATAGGATAACATTTTCAAATAAGAAAGAAAACCACTTATTTTCTAGGAAATCATCTTTTAGGAAAACATTAAAGTGAAAATATGACCTTGGGACATGTACTCAGCTGCCTTTTGACGGTAATCATTGGCAACAATAACAGCAGCTTGAGTTTTGGCTTGTGATAGAGTGGCAATCTTGTGTAATTCACCGATACTTCTAGGAATATACTCAAAGTTAGGGATATCTTTACCTGCAACGTCAAATTAGGAAGTAAGCCAAGATTTCAATTCAGCAATTCGATTTGCATCAAAACCAGTACTTTTTGATGCTTCTGTAGTACCAGAAGGATTAAGTCCCCTGGCTATATCACTTATCTCTATAATATTGGAAAAGAATATTACGAAAAAACCTAGGGCGCTGATTTGTAGAGAAAGATACTGATTTCAAAAGAGAATGAGTGATTCTCTAGAGGCTTGAAGCTTTAATTGTTATCGTTGAAACAGTGATGCGAAGAGAGTAGTTGATCGACTCACGAATATATATCTTCAATTTGAATTTGGAAATATGGGGGAGAGTTTTGGAAATATGGGGGAGAGTTTTGAGAAGTGAGAACTGAAATGAAAGGAGTGTCTCTGGGACCTAAATGAAGAAAGAGAATATTTTGGGCCATTTGCATAAAAATAACTCCATAAACTTTAGTTTTTATAAACCCTTTTTTTTTCCTTAAAATAAAAATTCCAAGAAATTGGTAAAGCGCCTCCACACGACCGTTACGAACAAAGGTTTAAGTGTGGGGTAGTGATGTTTGGCATATTTCGATGTGTGTTGGTGTTACTTTGCCCATGTTTTAACCACTTCTTGATGTTATTTAATCTTTAAAACACCCAACATGGTGTAATTATTGGTTTGATGACTAATTAAGTTATGTGTGACGATTTAAGGTATTCGGAGTGCAAAATATGAAGAAAAGGTGGTTTAGCTAGAGGAAGAAGGGTTGGATGCGTCGCATCCAACCTAGGAAAACATCATCCTGCATGCAACCTTAGCAGTGAAGTTGTGCCATCGCGTCCGCCATCGCGTGCGAAACTGGGAAGTAGAAGTGAAGCTGGATGCGTCGCGTCCACCATCGCATGCAAGCTGAGAAATAGAGGACAAGGTGGATGCGTCGCATCCACCTTCGCAGGCAAAAAATTGAAATGGAGGACAAGGTGGATGCGTCGCATCCACCTTAGCATCAATCCCTGAAGCCGAATTGGACTAGGAATAGGAGAGCTTTGGCCCACAACTTTTGTACGCAATATATAAGCTAAAAACGCCTCTTTTAGGTTATCGAACATATTGGGAAGAGGGAAAAGGCCACGACAAAGCTGTGGAGGCCGGAATTCATCAAGTTTCATCTTTCTCCCACCAAACTTAGTAATTTTTATGTTTCTTTGTATGATTTGTTGTTTGGCTACCATGTCTATGTGGAGCTAAATTTCACGTTCTAGGGTTGTGGTTCTTTCATGACTATTGTTATTCGGATATTGATTTTGACTTCTTGATTTATCATATTAGTTTATTTATTCAATCTTGCACTTAATTATTTAATTGCTTGATCACCAATTGAATATTATCTACGAATCTAGAATTGAACTCGAAAGTGGGAATTCTATATTGCATATAGGATTGAGTATGGCAAGTTCTTGAACTCGGGCATCGGGGAATGGATTCGTGGTTAGGATAGACATATACCTAATTACCTTGCTTGGTTGATTTACAGGAATTATAAATGCGTTCTTGTTGATTCTAACTCCATAGACATATAGGCGTTAGGTTAGCTTGAATAGGCGAGTAAGAACTCGACAGATTCTTATGAGCAATATTAACCCTGTCAACCAATAAGCTAGATAAATTAGTCGGTCAATTCAATTGAAGAATACAATAGGATTGTTAGATAGACCATAACCCTAGATCGTTTTCATTACATTGATATCATTAAAATCTGTTCTTTCTCTGTTCAAAGTTTATTATTTATATTTTTCTTATTTAATTAGTTAGAATAAAATATTTTTAGATTTAATTCTTGTTTAGATAATTAAGATAGGCTAAGTTAGTTAATAGTTAATCATAAGTCCTCGTGGGTTCGACATCCGACTTTGAGTCACTTTATTACTTGACGACCGCGTATACTTGCGTGAGTGTGTTTGGTCGCAATAAGTTTTTGGCGCCGTTGCCGGGGACTTAGAAATTTGCTATTTTTCTAGATTAGACATTTTTTTTATCTATTCATGTTTTTTTTTATTATTTTATTTTAGTTAGTATTTTTTATTTATTTTAGCATGACATCTTGGAATAAAAATTGTTCGAATGATGGTTATTCTTATTTTGATGATCCTTGTCCATATTGTGGAGGACCCCACTGGTGGAAAAATTATCAGAATGTTCCCAGGAGCGAGTTGTGCGCACAATCTCAATCATTTGAGTGGAATATTTGTAATATGTGTGGTGGTCAAGATGGCCATTGGGATGGTTGTCCTAATTTTGTTCATCCTTCTCTGAGCCCTTATTATGATCTTTCTAATGATATTTCTGAGTTTGATAGGGGCAATGAAGTGCAGGATATGGAGCCTGATGCATATATTAGGGATATTCTGAGGCAAGTAGCAGAGCAACAGGATGAACTCAAAAAAGATATGAAAAGAATGAGGGCAGCAATCACAAGAATGAAGGCCAATATGGAAGAATTGAATGAAGAGAGCGAGTTTCAAGAAAAGGAAAATTTTGAAAAAGTGAAGATTTTGAGCCAAACATGGCTAGTGGAACAAGCTGAAAAGTTAGAAATATATGAGGCTCAACGTGAGAAAATTACTGATAGGACGAGACACTTTATAGAAGGAAGAGCTGAACTGGGACAGGAGATTAAAAATTTTGGCACTGATATTCACGACTTGGGAGCTAAATTAATTGCAAGGGTTGATGCGTCTAACGCCCAACAAAATAGTTCTGAGTTGTGTGAAGCTGAAAAGGAGCTTATACGCCAAATTGAGGAGCTAAAAGGGGAGAGTAAATCATTCGTCCATACTTGTATTGATGATGTCCATGTCGAGGAAAGCACTCTAGAGTCATGTGAGGAAGTAGATAATATTATATATGAAGACTCTAGTGTGTGTACATATGAGGATGTAAAGAGTAATACAATTCTAAAGTTAGGGTGTATTGGTCCTCATTCCATACATTTTTCAAAATTGTGCTTGGATGATGACATGGAAATCGAGTCATCTGAGCCTTTGGAGGAGCCAATGGATGAGGAACGGGGTGCTTACATTCTTGAATTCGTCGTGCCAGAGAGACAAAATTACATACCTCATCCGAAGGCCAAGAAGTGTAAAATGCGATATTGGTTGCTTGGCCCAATTAAATGTGTCTCACCGCCTCGGGAGCATAATAGAAAACTGGAAGCCAAATTAGGGGCGCAATTCATAAGTTCGAGGTGGAGGCAAAAAGTGGTTCACGTCGTGCCGCTACGTTAAATCAGGCGCTTGTTGGGAGGCAACCCAGCGTTACTGCTTTCTTTTATTTTTGTTTACTTTTTATTTTATTTTATTTTTATTATTTTGTAGTATTTATTTTTGTTTTGTAGGATTATGAGCATAGGAAGCAAAGCCATTAGAAGAGTGCAAAAGCGAGCTAGATGGTGAGGACTAAGTGTGGGGTGCCCACACAAAGGACGATGCCTGGGGAAGTCTGAGTACCTCGTGAGCCGCTATTGCTTCGGCCTTTGGCCTACCAGGGAGTCTCGTTTACCCTCTTATTATTTATAATGTGCATTGAGGACATTGCAAAATTTTAAGTGTGGGGTGAGGAGATCGTTTGGATAAGTTTCTGTGCTATTTTAGCTTAGTTGTAGTACTCATTCTTAAGTGTAGTAGCTTTTGTGAAGGAAAAAAAAAATAAAAAAAAATGAAAAAGTAGAAAAATTGGACTTTTCCCGACGATTGATCTCCTAGACAGTTTTCTTGAGGGATTAAAGTCTAAACAAAAATTCAAAATATATCTTTTAGCTTTCTTTAGGTAGTAATAATCCCCTGTGGTTTTTCTTTGTGCCTCGGTTCTTTTCCATGGGATGTAGTTTGAACCGGGTAATTTTGTTTTCTTTTTAGAGTAGAGTAGGAATGTAGGGAATAAAAGGAGGAAGAATGATGAACCTAGGTGACCTTGACTTGGTTGATACTGGCATATTTAAGCGTTTACATATGTAATATCTTCCCTTCTCACTCTGAAATTATTGATGATGCCTTGTTAAAACGGATAGCATGTTTTGTTGCAGCCTATTTCTCATTTTCTTGACTTGTGTTCACTTTGCGCTTAATGCTTAATATCTCGTTGCTCCGTGAATACTTGCATTGTTTGAGAGTCGGAATGTAACCGTCCTTAATGAGTCATGTGCCATGTGTGGTGAGGTTTTTGTGTAGTCCATGTAGTGTACTTGTGTCTAGAACTTGCCCGGTATGTGAATTGAAGCGAAATTTTAGGTGATGCTCGGTTTGAAAAATGATTTTAGGCTTTCTTTGATCTTTTTGAGCTTATTGCTTATCACAAATAAAATCTATCCCTAGTTAACCCTTTTTGAGCCTGTAGACCTTTTATTTGGTACCCACATTACAAGCCTATACCCTTTTTATTCTTAATTGACATTGTTTTGATCCTTTTACCTCTTAAAGCACTTTAAGTGTTAGATGAGCGCTAAAAGAAGTAAGAAGGGACTAAGTGTGGGGTGACTTTTGAGTGGAACCAATGAAAGAAAGAAGGGTGCACTTGTTTTGTAAAATAATACACCACTAGCGGAAATTGAAAGAAAGAAAAATATAAATGAATAAATTGTTGTCTTGTTCTTGCTAGTGGGTATGAATTAAAGGAGTGCTTAAAGAAAGAGGAAATATTGTTGGGGTGATATTATTTGTGAAATTGAAGTGGTGTTGAAGAATTTGCGCTTAAGTTATTTGATGATGTGTTAAAGTGCTTAGGAGGGTGAATCACTATTCCTTAAATATATCCTACCCGTCCCTTAGCCCACATTACACCCATGAAAAAGTCCTAATTGATTTTAGATCGAGCGAGCTTACATTAGTAGAGATTTACATTAAGGGCAAGCCTATGGTACCAACTGCATGCATGCGACTTCTTTTGTGAGAGTGAGCGATTTTCTTTGTGAGCATGAGATTCGAATGTGTGGATTGATTTTACTCTCTCTGCTTTTGTTGTGAGGGCACATGGTTTCACGAGGGATAGGTAACGTTATTAGACTTCTCTATGATGTTGGTTGTTCAAGCCATGAGTGCATTGTGACATTGAGTCGGTTTTTGAGGTTAGGATTGTTGTGAGCATGTTGTCTTTGTTCGAATATGTTTAAAGAAGGGCATAAGAAAAGGGAAGTGTGTTGATGCATAGTCTAGAGCCTAATTGTAGCAAATAACCACGGTCATAGATGTAGTGTGCTTTGAATGATCAGAGCTTAATTTTGTTTCGTCTACTATAGGATGGTTTGTTCGAGGACGAACAAAGGTTTAAGTGTGGGGTAGTGATGTTTGGCATATTTCGATGTGTGTTGGTGTTACTTTGCCCATGTTTTAACCACTTCTTGATGTTATTTAATCTTTAAAACACCCAACATGGTGTAATTATTGGTTTGATGACTAATTAAGTTATGTGTGACGATTTAAGGTGTTCGGAGTGCAAAATATGAAGAAAAGGTGGTTTAGCTAGAGGAAGAAGGGTTGGATGCGTCGCATCCAACCTAGGAAAACATCATCCTGCATGCAACCTTAGCAGTGAAGTTGTGCCATCGCGTCCGCCATCGCGTGCGAAACTGGGAAGTAGAAGTGAAGCTGGATGCGTCGCGTCCACCATCGCATGCAAGCTGAGAAATAGAGGACAAGGTGGATGCGTCGCATCCACCTTCGCAGGCAAAAAATTGAAATGGAGGACAAGGTGGATGCGTCGCATCCACCTTAGCATCAATCCCTGAAGCCGAATTGGACTAGGAATAGGAGAGCTTTGGCCCACGACTTTTGTACGCAATATATAAGCTAAAAATGCCTCTTTTAGGTTATCGAACATATTGGGAAGAGGGAAAAGGCCACGACAAAGCTGTGGAGGCCGGAATTCATCAAGTTTCATCTTTCTCCCACCAAACTTAGTAATTTTTATGTTTCTTTGTATGATTTGTTGTTTGGCTACCATGTCTATGTGGAGCTAAATTTCACGTTCTAGGGTTGTGGTTCTTTCATGACTATTGTTATTCGGATATTGATTTTGACTTCTTGATTTATCATATTAGTTTATTTATTCAATCTTGCACTTAATTATTTAATTGCTTGATCACCAATTGAATATTATCTACGAATCTAGAATTGAACTCGAAAGTGGGAATTCTATATTGCATATAGGATTGAGTAGGGCAAGTTCTTGAACTCGAGCATCGGGGAACGGATTCGTGGTTAGGATAGACATATACCTAATTACCTTGCTTGGTTGATTTACAGGAATTATAAATGCGTTCTTGTTGATTCTAACTCCATAGACATATAGGCGTTAGGTTAGCTTGAATAGGCGAGTAAGAACTCGACAGATTCTTATGAGCAATATTAACCCTGTCAACCAATAAGCTAGATAAATTAGTCGGTCAATTCAATTGAAGAATACAATAGGATTGTTAGATAGACCATAACCCTAGATCGTTTTCATTACATTGATATCATTAAAATCTGCTCTTTCTCTGTTCAAAGTTTATTATTTATATTTTTCTTATTTAATTAGTTAGAATAAAATATTTTTAGATTTAATTCTTGTTTAGATAATTAAGATAGGCTAAGTTAGTTAATAGTTAATCATAAGTCCTCGTGGGTTCGACATCCGACTTTGAGTCACTTTATTACTTGACGACCGCGTATACTTGCGTGAGTGTGTTTGGTCGCAACAGAGGGTAAGTGTGAAAACACTATTGTATGCGGTCGAAATGGATTTGGCGTATCCGGTACGTTTCGATGGGTGATATATCGAAGTAATATCCGGGGGGAGGGGGGAACTAATCTAGAGCCTAGGAAGGCCGGTCCGTGTTGAGATCGGTATCATAATCAAACTCGGACAAGAATCGAACCATGACGCGGGTAGATCTATCGTGCGGATAATCCAAAAACCAACCTACATCGACCAGGAATCCGTTCGAGGGCTTGAACCGGGATCGAGCTCGAGTCAAGATCACAAGTTCGAGCCGAAATCAAGCTCGAACCAAATCGAGGGTTCTAAGCAAGATCGGGCTCACAGATAAAAGCCGTTGTAATCTCACTAAAGGAAATCTTGGCAGAAATTATGGAAAAGCTGATTTATCATGGGTTTCCCACTGAATGTTTATTTTATTATGCTTGGAGCCAAAGTCCATTCACTATAAAAGGACTTGTTTATCATTTTTGTAAGGAGGCCAATTAGGAGGACTTACACTATCACAAATTGTATTATCCCATCTACAAGCAAGAGGGATCTTTCTAGTTTCTTAGATTGATTCTATTTTTGTTAAATCCTAAATTTCACTATTCATAATTGATTGGCATAAGATTACGTTTTTCTCCATCCTATATCCATACTTTAATTTATCCTAGCGTTCTGAATTAAGTTGTACCACGTATCTTCGGAACTACGCATAAATTCAACTCTATCCCTTTTTCGGGTAAACAGTTTGGCGCCCACCGTGGGGCCGAGGATAATAGTGCTCACTTATTTTCGAAAACAACCTTCAATTCAGGCTCGGCTACGAATAGCCACCGACCAAATGGCTTCGCCGACCGACTACGAAGCTGGCCTTCAAGATGAACCAACAACTTGGCACTACCCGAGATTCGAGCCAGAATACCACTAGATGTTAATTCACAAATTGCTTTGGAAGCAAACCAGCGTTCCAAACCGGAAAGAAGCATTCAGGGCGGTGCTCGATCCGTAGCCCAAGACACCCAAAACCCGGAGGATATCGGGACCAGCTTACGCATGATCTTCGAGATGTTACAAGCCCAACAATTAGCAATAGCTCAGCTACAGAGCCAAACTCGCGCACAAAGCAGGCCGGTTTCCAACCCACTTCGAGAGGTCACCCCCAAAACAGAGCCTGCCATAGTAAAATATAACGAGCAGGAATCGGGGACTAATCCCGGAATTACTAAACTGCTCGAGGAACTCACGAAACGAGTCGAAGATAACGACAAGAGGGTGGAGACGTATAATGCTAGGGTCGATCAAATCCCGGGAGCTCCGCCAATGATAAAAGGGCTTGATTCAAAAAAATTCATACAAAAGCCTTTTCCATCGAGTGCGGCACCAAAGCCAATCCCCAAAAAGTTCCGTATGCCCAAAATTCTGAAATACAACGGTACGACCGATCCTAACGAACATGTTACCTCTTACACGTGTGCCATAAAAGGCAACGATTTGGAAGATGACGAGATCGAATCCGTGCTATTGAAAAAGTTCGGGGAGACCCTCTCGAAAGGAGCTATGATTTGGTACCACAATCTACCACCAAATTCCATCGATTCTTTTGCCATGTTGGAAGATTCGTTCGTAAAAGCACATGCTGGTGCCATAAAGGTCGCAACGAGAAAGTCAGACCTCTTCAAAGTAAAGCAAAGGCAGGGAGAAATGCTGAGGGAATTCATATCCCGATTTCAAATGGAACACATGAAATTACCCCCGGTCACCGACAACTGGGCCGTACAAGCTTTCACCAAAGGATTGAACGAGCTAAGTTCGACAGCATCACATCGGCTGAAGCAAAATTTGATCGAGTACCCGGCGGTAACTTGGGCAGATGTACATAACCGATATCAATCGAAAATTAGGGTCGAGGACGATCAGTCGGGGATCCCGTACGGACCTGTTCATCAGAACATGACAGTTATTAATCAAAAGCAGATCAACAGAGAACAAAGGTCAAACAGAGACCGATATCGACCATACATCACCGATCGAGTGAACAGTGGTTCAACACGCAACGCAGTTTGGAACAGTCAAAGAATTGATCGGGGACAAAATTCTCGGGGGCTTATGAGTAAGAGCGGCTTCGGCAAATATGCCGAGCCTATAGAAGCACCTCGATTATCAGAGTATAACTTCAGCGTTGGCGCATCCGCTCTCGTATCGGCCATCGGACGCATCAAAGACACTAAATGGCCCCGACCAATGCAAACCAACCCTGCCCGGAGAAATCCCAATCAAACGTGCGAATACCATGGAACCCATGGCCACAGAACGGAAGATTGCAAGCAACTAAGAGAGGAAATAGCTCGCCTATTTAACAAAGAGCACCTTCGGGAGTTTCTGAGTGATAGAGCAAAGAGCCAATTTAGAAGCAGGGATGTCAGCAAGCAGAACGAGCAAGAAGAACCATAGCACGTTATCCACATGATCATCGGCGGCACCGATACTCCCCGAGGATCGATGCTTAAGCGCACTAAAACATCGATGGTGAGGGAAAAGCGATCTCGGACTCGAGAGTACGCACCCATGGGGACTTTGTCCTTTGGTGATAAAGATGCAGAAGGGGTCATCCAACCTCACAACGACCCCCTGGTAATATCCGTACTCGTAAATAAAACTAAGATTAAGCGTGTGTTGATCGATCTAGGTAGCTCGGCCAATATCATCCGATTAAAGGTAGTAGAGCAACTTGGCCTGCAGGATCAAATCGTACCTGCAACTCTGGTCCTAAACGGGTTCAATATGGCATGCGAAACCACCAAAGGGGAGATAGCCTTGCCAATAAACATGGCTGGAACTGTCCAGGAAACAAAGTTTCACGTGATCGAAGGCGATATGAGGTATAACGCCCTTTTCGAAAGGCCATGGATCCACAACATGAGAGCCGTGCCTTTGACCCTGCACTAAGTCCTCAAATTTCCGGCGTCGGGAGATGTCAAAATGGTATACGGAGAGCAGCCAGCCGCAAAAGAAATGTTCGCTGTCGATGAAGCCAAACTAGTGTCCTCACTTTCGCCGATAAAGGGACCAGGCCCGGAAGGAGAACGGGACACCAAATAGCAATCACAGACAGTGACTCCAACCCAGCCTGACAACCAGAAAGTCGAAGAGAATAAAGACCAAAGGGTCCCTCGATATTTCGTAACTCCCGATGACTCCGATGCCACAAAATCAACGATCGAAGAGCTAGAACAAGTCGTATTAATCGAGCGTCGGCCCGAGCAAAAGGTATACTTGGGGACAGGGCTGAGCCCTGAACTCAGAAAGAAACTCGTTCAATTTCTTATCAATAACATCGATTGTTTCGCCTGGTCCCATTTAGATATAACAGGGATCCCGCCGGAAATAACGATGCACCAGCTAAGTTTGGACCATCGGTTCAGACCGGTGAAACAAAAAAGAAGACCCCAGTCCGATAGAAAGAACGCCTTCATAAAGGACGAGGTAACCAAACTTCTCAAAATAGGGTCCATTCGGGAGGTAAAATACCCCGAATGGTTAGCCAACGTAGTCGTAGTCCCTAAAAAAGGGGACAAACTTAGGATGTGCGTGGACTATAAGGATTTGAACAAAGCATGCCCCAAGGACTCTTTTTCATTGCCCAACATCGATCGCATGATCGATGCCACGGCCGGCCACGAGATCCTCACTTTTCTCGATGCCTATTCCGGGTATAATCAAATACAGATGAACCCAGAGGACCAGGAGAAAACCTCGTTTGTCACCAAATATGGGACGTATTGTTATAATGTGATGCCCTTCGGGCTAAAAAATGCAGGGGCCACTTACCAACGCCTAGTGAATAAAATGTTCGAAGAACAAATAGGAAAATCAATGGAGGTTTATATTGATGACATGTTCGTCAAATCCCTGCGCGCAGAGGACTATTTAATTCATTTGCAGGAAACGTTCGAGATTCTGAGGAAATACAAAATGAAGCTCAACCCCGAAAAATATGCCTTTGGTGTCGGTTCGGGCAAGTTCCTCGGCTTCATGGTATCACATCGGGGAATAGAGATTAACCCCGATAAAATCAAGGGTGTTGAAGACATCACCGTCGTAGACAGCGTAAAGGCCGTGCAAAGACTAACGGGTCGGATCGCCGCCCTAAGCCGATTCATATCGAGGTCATCCGATCGAAGTCATAATTTCTTTTCTCTACTCAAAAAGAAGAAAGATTTTTCATGGACCCTGGAGTGCCAACAAGCATTAGAAGGACTAAAATGATATCTGTCAAGCGCACCACTGCTTCACACTCCAAAAATCGATGAAAAACTTTGCTTGTACTTAGCAGTGTCAGAAGTCGCCATAAGCGGTGTCCTGGTTCGAGAAGAGCAAGGTACGCAATTTCCAGTTTATTATACGAGTCAAACCTTAGGAGAGGCGGAGACTAGATATCCACTCCTAGAAAAGTTGGTGCTTGCACTGATAAGCGCCTCAAGGAAGTTAAGGCCGTATTTCCAATGTCATCCCATATGCATATTGTCTACTTACCCGCTTCGTAATATTTTGCACAAACCCGAGTTATCAGGCCGGCTGGCCAAATGGGCCGTCGAATTCAGTGGGTACGATATCGAATATCGACCCCGTACGGCCATTAAGTCTCAAGTCCTAGCAGACTTCATGGCCGATTTCACACCAGCCCTCATGCCCGAAGCCGAAAAAGAACTGTTGAAATCAGGTACATCATCGGAGGTATGGGTCCTTTTTACGGATGGGGATTCAAACGTAAAAGGGTCCGGTCTGGGCATAGTTTTGAAACCACCCATGGGTGGCATTATTAGACAATCTATTAAAACTATCAGATTGACTAACAATGAGGCCGAGTACGAAGCCGTGATTGCAGGTCTCGAGCTAGCTGGAAATTTGGGAGCAGAAATTATTGAAGCCAACTGTGATTCCTTGCTGGTGGTGAGTCAAGTAAACAAAACTTTCGAAGTTCGAGAAGGTAGAATGCAGAGGTATTTAGATAAGCTGCTTATCACTTTGCGCCATTTCAAATAATGGACTTTACGGCATGTACCATGGGAGCAAAATAATGAGGCCGACGCACTAGCGAATTTGGGGTCATCGGTCGAGGTAGATGATACGGGCTCGGGGAATGTGGTTCAACTTTCGAGATCGGTAGTCGAAGAAGGACACGCCGAAATAAATTCTACAAGCTTAACTTGGGATTGGAGAAATAAGTATATCGAATATTTGAAAAACGAAAAACTCCCATTGGACCCTAAAGAGTCCAGAACCCTACGGACCAAGGCCACTCGATTCACTCTGGCTTCGAATGGAACACTGTACCGAAGAACATTCGACGGACCATTGGCTGTATGCTTGGGTCCGGGGGATGTCGATATGTCCTACGAGAAGTGCATGAGGGTACTTGTGGGAATCACTCCGGAGCCGACACATTAGTCCAAAAAATAATCAGAGCATGGTATTATTGGATCTATATGGGCAAAGATACGAAGGAATTTGTTCGTAAATGTGATAAATGTCAAAGGTTCGCGCCAATGATCCACCAACCCAGAGAGCAACTCCACTCGGTCCTATCCCCGTGGCCTTTCATGAAATGGGGAATGGATATCGTCGGCCCTCTGCCATCGACCCCAGGTAAAGCTAAATTCATTTTGTTTATGACTGACTATTTTTCTAAATGGGTTAAAGCGCAGGCGTTCGAGAAAATAAGAGAGAAAGAAGTTATAGACTTTATTTGGGATCATATCATATGCCGGTTCGGGATACCCGCCGAAATAGTATGTGACAATGGAAAGCAATTCATTGGCGGCAAAGTAACAAAATTCCTCGAAGACCACAAGATAAAAAGGATACTGTCGACGCCGTACCACCCCAGTGGGAACGGGCAGGCCGAATCAACGAATAAAACTGTCATTCAAAACTTAAAGAAGAGGTTGAACGATGCTAAAGGGAGATGGAGAGAAATCCTGCCCGAAGTCCTTTGGGCATATCGGACAACATCAAAATCCAGTACGGGGGCGACACCGTTCTCCTTAGTATATAGATCCGAAGCATTAATACCAGTCGAAGTTGGTGAACCTAGTGCCAAATTTTGATTCTCGATGGAAGAATCAAATAACGAGGCTATGAACACAAGCCTCGAACTTTCGGACGAAAGGCGAGAAACTGCCCTCGTCCGAATGGCCGCCCAAAAGTAACGAATCGAAAGGTATTATAACCGAAGAACCAAGCTCCGCCATTTCAAGCCTGGGGACTTAGTGTTAAGAAAAATTACTATCAATACCCGGAATCCGAATGAAGGGAAGCTAGGACCAAATTGGGAAGGACCATATCAGGTGCTCGAGGACATCGGAAAGGGATCATACAGGATCGGCGTTATAAACGGCAAATAGTTATCAAGCAACTGGAATGTATCGCATCTGAAACGGTACTACTGTTAAGGCACAACCTTTCCATGTTCATTTACATCTCGAAACTGACCCCTGCAGAAGTCCGAACAGGGACGGATCTCTCATCAGAAAGCACGCATTGCACTCTTTTTTCCTTAAGACCGATTTTTTATCCCAAATGGATTTTTCGGCAAGGTTTTTAATGAGGCAACCACATGTCATGCAGCACTTATGATAATATCCGAGGCCCCATAAGAGAGTTTTTTCACCTATGATAATATCCGAAGCAAGCCATGCTCATATAAGTTGGCCCGAACCCAGGCATGTAATAACATGTGAAGAATCAAGATATAATGTGACCATTAAGCCTACGGGCTATATTTTTTTATTTTTCGAGCAAAAACTGTTTCGACCAAATAGCCTACGGGCTGCATTAATTCGAGTTCGAATCATTCACTCGATCAAGCCTACGGGCTATTCTTTAATTCGAGTTCGAGCAAACACTCACTCGACCAAATAGCCTACGGGCTGCATTAATTCGAGTTCGAATCATTCACTCGATCAAGCCTACGGGCTATTTTTTATTTTGAGTTCGAGCAAACACTCACTCGATCAGATAGCCTACAGGCTGCATTAATTTGAGTTCGAATCATTCACTCGATCAAGCCTACGGGCTATTTCTCATTTTGAGTTCGAGCAAACACTCACTCGATCAAATAGCCTACGGGCTGCATTAATTCGAGTTCGAATCATTCACTCGATCAAGCCTACGGGCTATTCTTTAATTCGAGTTCGAGCAAACACTCACTCGATCATTAATTCGAGTTCAAATCATTCACTCGATCAAGCCTACGGGTTATTTTTTATCTCGAGTTCGAGCAAAAACTCACTCGAACGAATAGCCTACGGGCTGCATTAATTCGAGTTCGAATCATTCACTCGACCAAACCTGCGGGTTATTATTTAATTCGAATCTGAGCAAACACTCACTCGATCAAATAGCCTACGGGCTGCATTAATTCAGGTTCGAATCATTCACTCGATCAAGCATACGGGCTGTTCTTTAATTCAAGTTTGAATCATTCATTCGACCAAGCCCACAGGCTATATTCTCTTCAAAATTGAATCGTTGACAACTAAATCGAGCACAAGCAGACACTCGCTAGGTTGAAGAGACTGCGAGGTTCGAGTTTGATTAATTGGTTTAAAATGTTATGGAAATATTCATGAGACAAATCACGGCAACCCAGGAAACAGAATCAAAAGCAAGTCGGCAAAAGAAGAGGCCTATACACAAAATTTATTTATATGGGTGGCTACAGCAAAAAAAAAAAATAAAAATTATTAAACGGGAGCGATCTTTTCTTTATCGGATTCCCCCCCGCTCTCGGATCCACTTTTGCTCCCATCGTCATCATCATCATCATCGGAAATCAGAGCTTCGGCATCAGCCTCGAGTTCTTTTGCCCTTTTTATCTCTTCCGTGAGATCGAAGCCGTAAGCATGAATCTCCTCGAGGGTTTCTCTCCTGGATCGGTGCTTAGCAAGTTCGGCAACCCAATGCGCCCGACCATCGGCGGATTCGGCTGCCTCTCTTGCCTGAACTTGGGCAGCTTCAGCATCAGCCCGATAGATGGCCACGAGCGCATCCGCACAAATCTTTGCCTTTTCGGCATCGGATTCGGCCTTGGCGAGTACTGAGGCCAACCGAGCCTCAAGCTCCTCAATTTTCTTTGCTTGAACCAGGTTTTTCTCTTTCACCTTTTGAAGTTGGGTTTCATACGACGATAGCTGGTCTCGAGCGGTCTCTTTTTCTGCAGCAAAGCGGTCCATACCTTCTTTCCACCGTAAGGATTCCATCCGTATCACATCAACCTCCTCACGAAGTCCCCCTATCATCTTGATTTTTTGCTACAGCTGTGAGACTGAAATGTTAGATACCGTTCCGGTATCGAACCCATAGGTTTTCAAAAGCATCATTACCTGCTCAGACAAATCATTCTGGTCTAGATAAGCCTTGGATAGTTCGTCCCGGAGATCTTTTATTTCCTCCTCTCTCTGTCCTAAGGAAAGTGTGGCCCAGGCCGTTACATTTCCCATGGAACCGGCCGTCTCTCAGGTTAGGGGAGGAGCACAAACTCCCACTACTCCTGCTCCTGAGCAGATTGCTCCCCGGTATCAGACTCCAGCAGTTCAGCCAGTCGGAGTAGTTTAGCCAGTTGTTGCGACATAGGCTAGTGATGGATCAACTATGTCTTCTGAGGCTTTATGGAGATTGGACAGGTTTATTAAGCTCTTTCCAGTTCACTTCAGTGGTGCATCTTCAGAGGACCCCAAGAGTATCTTGACAATTGTCATGAGGTGCTGCAGAACATGGGTATAGTGGAGACCAATGGGGTCGATTTTGCTGCATTTCAGATGACTGGTTCCGCCAAGAAATGGTGGAGAGATTATTTGTTGACCAAGCCAGTTGGGTTGCCTGCTCTTACTTGGGACCAATTCTCTCATCTCTTCCTGGAGAAGTTCCTCCCTATCACATTGAGAGAGGAGTATCGCCGTCAGTTCGAGCATCTACAGCAGGGCAGTCTAACTGTTACTCAGTATGAGACCCGTTTTGTGGATTTAGCTAGTCATGCTCTTCTTCTACTTCCTACCGAAAGAGAGAGAGAGAGAGAGAGAGAGAGAGAGAGAGAGAGAGAGAGAGAGAGGGGTGAGGAGGTTTATTGAGGACTTGCTCAGCCTATCAGATTACAGATGGCTAAGGAGACTAGGATTGAGATTTCTTTTCAGACGACTACCAATGTCGCCAGGCGAGTCGAGATGGTTCTTGCTCAGGGAGGTCAGGGGTCTGACAAGAGACCTCGTCATTCCGGTGGGTTCAACGGTGCCTCATCTAGCGGCAGGGGTACTTTTGGTAGAAGCCATCCTCCCAGGCCATTTTATTCAGCGCTTCAGGCATCCCACAATGCTTTAGGGAGTCGTGGTTCTTATGTGCCTCATTCTGGACAGCCAGCCTACAGTGCACCACCAACTCCTATCAATGCACCTCCTATTTAGAGTTATTACCATTGTTATCCGGCCCATTCGGGCCAGTCTCAGTTTTCGCAGCCACAACACCAGGATGGGTGTTTCGAGTGTGGTGGTCATGGACATATCAGGATGACCTGTCCGAGATTATTGGGCATCGCGCCACAACATTAGGGTTCTCGTGCCATGGTCCTGGCACCAGTTGCTACACCTCCTACTTAGCCAGCCAGAGGCAGGCGTCAGGCAGCCAGAGGTAGGGGACAGACAATTAGAGGTAGAGGTCATGCAGTTAGAGGTAGAGTCCAACCACTAGAGGCCGTCCCAGGGATGTAGTTCAGAGTGGTGGGCCCCAACTCCGATGCTATGCTTTTCTAGCCAGGCCTGAGGCTGAGTCATCTGACATTGTTATCACATGTATTGTTTCAGTTTGCAGCAGAGATGCTTCATTTCTATTTGATCTGGGTTTTACTTACTCCTATGTGTTATCCTATTTTGCTTTATATTTGGTTGTGCCTCGTGATTCTTTGAGTGCTCTTATGCATGTGTCCACACATGTGGGAGATGCTATCGTTGTCGACCGCGTTTATCGTTCTTGCGTGGTCACCATTGGGAATCTTGAGACTAGTGTAGATCTTCTACTTCTCGATATGGTAGATTTCGATGTTATCTTAGGTATGGATTGGCTGTCACCTTATCACGCCATATTGGATTGTCACGCTAAGATAGTGACCTTATCCTTGCCGGGGTTGCTTCGATTAGAGTGGAGAGGGACTCCTGGCCATTCTACCAGCAGGGTTATCTCTTATTTGAAGGCTTGACGTATGGTCGAGAAGGAGTGTCTAGCTTATTTTGCTTATGTCCGCGATTCTAGTGCGGAGGTTCCTACCATGGATTCAGTACCAGTTATCCGTGAGTTTCCAGATGTGTTTCCTGCAGACCTGTCGGGGATATCACCCGACAGGGATATTGATTTTTGTATTGATTTGGCTCCGGGCACTCAACCTATTTCCATTCCTCCATACCGTATGGCCCCACCAGAGTTGAATGAGTTGAAGGAGCAATTGCAGGATTTACTTGATAAGGGTTTCATTAGACCTAGTGTCTCGCCCTGGGGTGCACCTGTGTTATTTGTGAAGAAGAAGGATGGATCGATGAGGATGTGCATAGACTATCGGCAGTTGAACAAAGTCACCATCAAGAAGAAGTATCCATTGCCGAGGATTGATGACTTATTTGAACAGCTTCAGGGTGCCCAGGTGATTTCGAAGATTGATTTGAGATCTGGCTATCATCAGTTGAGGATTAGGGCATCTGATGTCCCTAAGATAAGTTTTCGGACTCGATACGGGCATTATGAGTTTCTAGTGATGTCCTTTGGGTTGACAAATGCCCCAACAACATTTATGGATTTGATGAACCGAGTGTTCAAGCCTTACTTGGACTCCTTTGTGATTGTGTTTATTGATGATATCTTGATCTACTTTCGCAGTCAAGAGGAGCACGAGCAACATCTTAGGATTGTAATTTAGAGTCTGAGAGCCAGCCAGTTTAAGTTTTCAAAGTGCAAGTTTTGGTTAGATTTAGTCACTTTCTTGGGGCTTGTTGTATCCGCAGAGGGTATTCAGGTAGACCCTAAGAAGATTTAGGCAGTTCAGAGCTAGCCTAGACCCACATCAGCCACGGAGATCCGGAGTTTCTTAGGGTTGATGGGTTATTACCGTCAGTTTGTGGAGGGGTTATCATCTATAGCAGCCCCATTGACCAGGTTGACCTATAAGGGTGCCCCATTCATATGGTCAGACTATTGTGAGGCGAGCTTTCAAAAGCTCAAGACTGCTTTGACTACAGCGCCGGTGTTGGTGTTGCCCAGAGGTTCAGGATCTTATATGGTATATTGTGATGCGTCCCGTGTTGGGCTCGGTGCAGTATTGATGCAGGAGGACGAGGTGATTGTATATGCGTCGCGGCAATTGAAGGTTCATGAGGAGAATTACCTTGTCCATGACTTAGAGTTGGCAGCCATTGTGCATGCACTGAAGATTTGGAGGCACTATCTTTACGACGTGTCGTGTGAGGTTTTCATGGATCATCGGAGCCTTCAGTATTTGTTCAAGAAAAAGGATCTCAATTTGAGGCAGAGGAAGTGGTTGGAACTATTGAAAGACTATGATGTCACCATCTTGTATTATCCTGGGAAGGCCAATATGGTGGCCGATGCCTTGAGTAGAAAGGCGGCGAGTATGGGCAGCCTTGCGTTCATTACAGTTGGTGAGAGGTCACTTACATAAGATGTTCAGACTTTGGCCAATCAGATTGTGAGGTTGGATATTTCAGAGCCCAATCGTGTTCTAGCTTGTACAGTCGCTCGGTCTTCTTTGTTTGAGCGCATCAGAGATCGGCAGTATGATGACCCTCATTTGTTGGTCCTTAGGGACACAATGCAGAATGGTGGTGCCAAGCAGGTTACTGTTGGAGATGATGGAGTTTTGAGGATGCAAGGTCGTGTTTGTGTACCTAATGTGGGTGGACTTCATGAGTTGATTCTTAAGGAGGCTCACAGTTCCTGGTATTATATTCATCCGGGTGTCGCCAAGATGTATCGGGACTTGCGGCAGCATTATTGGTGGATGAGAATGAAGAAGGACATAGTTGCATATGTAGCTTGGTGTTTAAATTGTCAGCAAGTAAATTATGAGCATCAGAGACCTGGTGGTTTGCTTCAGAAGATAGAGATTCCCGAGTGGAAGTGGGAGCGTATCACTATGGATTTCGTTGTTGGACTTCCACGGACTCAGAGGAAGTTCGACGTAGTTTGAGTCATTGTAGGCAGGCTGACCAAGTTAGCTCATTTCATTCCAGTGGCAGTTACCTATTCTTCAGAGTGTTTGGCGGAGATTTATATCCGCGAGATCGTCCGTCTTCATGGTGTTCCCATGTCTATCATTTCATATCGAGGTACGCAGTTCACCTCACACTTCTGGAGAGCAGTACAATGTGAATTGGGCACGTAGGTTGAGTTGAGCACATCGTTTCATCCTCAGACGGACGGACAATCTGAGCGCACCATTAAGATATTAGAGGATATGCTCCGCGCATGTGTTATAGACTTTAGAGGGTCGTGGGATCAGTTCTTGCCACTTGCGGAGTTTGCTTACAACAACAACTACCAGTCGAGCATTCAAATGGCTCCCTATTTGGCATTATACGGTAGGCGGTGTCGATCGCTAGTTGGGTGGTTCGAGCCGGGGGAGGCTCAGTTGTTGGGTACATATTTGGTACAAGATGCCTTGGATAAGGTCAAGATTATTCAGGATTGACTTCGCACAGCTCAGTCCAGGCAGAAGAGTTATGCCGACCGTAGAGTTCATGATGTTGCATTCATGGTCGGAGAGAGAGTGTTGCTCCGGGTATCACCCATGAAGGGTGTGATGAGGTTCAGAAAGAAGAGCAAGTTGAGCAATGATATAATATACCAATGATATAATTTAAGCATGGATCACGTAAAACGGCGGTAAGCCCAATATCATGAAGTGAGTAAATAATTCTTTTGTAATAAGAGATTTCCAAATTCCTATTTCATCATTTATCAATTTATCTCAGACCAGGGAGGCAATATCACTATTTATAAATTTCAAGGCAAGCAATACAAGCATGCACAAATCATACTGAGGTCGTATGGCCTGATCCAACATAATATTTAAACTGTGCACTGCCAGAGGGTCGAATGGCGCGAATCATAAATGCATCTATTTAATCTACGGAGGCGTTCGGCCCGTTCCACAAAATATAACACATTCAAACAATTAATCAAGAATTCATCAAGGGGCAATTATCCAAGGAAAAGACAATTTCTCTTTTAAAAGTCAAGAAAAACGATGTCTAGCCTTTTAGATATTTATTTACAAAGTTCAATATGATTTAAGCATTTTTAAATTGGCAACAAGATTGCAAATATTACAAGTAAAGCACGCTTTTGGGTCCTAGACTACCCGAACTTAAGCAGCATAATAGCTATGCACGGACTCTCATCACCTCGTGCGTATGTAGCCCCCACAAATAGGAGCACACATTGATTTATTTCACCTATGGGGTAGATTCCCTCTTACAAGGTTAGAAAGGAGACTTACCCTGCTCCGAAGTTCCTTCTCCGACTCCCAAAGCTTTCCAATAACTCGAACCGATGCTCAATGCTCCAAAACTAGTAAATAAATGTGCACATCTATGAATATATACTCTAATACTCCTTATAATCCAATTTATAACAAATTCCAATTCCGTTCTAAAAGTCAATAAAAATCACCCTCGGGCCCACATGCTCGGATTCCGAAAATATTTGAAGATGGCCATCACCCATAACCTTATGAACTCAAATGTATGACTTATGTCCAATTCCATGCTCAAATTCGTGGTAAAAATCCAAAATACCAAATTCTAGGTCTTCTACCAAAAACACCACAATTTATACTAATTTTCATGTTCAAATCCATATATAATCATGAATTTAGCTTATAATAAGTGGAAATCACTTACCTTGACATTGATGACGAAGAATGAGCTCCAAACTTGCTCCAAGACCGGCTCTCATGGAGGAAATGAGGTGAAAATGAGCCAAGCCCTCGTTTTCTAGAATACACACTGCCCAGCCCCATCCCTCGCACCTGCGGTCAAGTAGCTGCACCTACAGCTTCGCAGGTGTGAGAAACTTTCCGCTTCTGCACCTGCTTCCGCTTATGCGAGGCACTTTCCGCTTCTGCACTTGCGCAGATGCGGCCAAAATATCCGCACATGCGGTCTTTCACCTGGCTAGCCTGCTCTGCACCTGCGACTCTAATGTCGCTTCTGCGCCCTCCGCACCTGTGGTCAAAACCTCGCAGGTGCGGGTACACCAGATATCAGCTGCCTCAACTCCTTCCAAATTTACAATTCAATCCGTTAACCACCCGGAATCCACCCGGGGCCCTCGGGACCTTAACCAATTATACCAACACGTCCCAAAACACCTTACGAACTTAGTCGAGACTTCAAATCACATCAAACAACGTCGAATTCATGAATCGCACCCCATTCCAAGCTTAATGAACTTTAAATTTCAAACTTCTACATTCGATGCCGAAATCTATCAAACTGTGTCTGATTGACCTCAAATTTTGCATACAAGTCATATTTGAGATTACAGACCTACTCAAACTTCCGAAATCGGAATCCGACCCCGATATCAAAAAGTTCACTCCCGGTCAAACTTCTCAAAAGCCTTCAAATTTCTAACTTTAGCCAAATGACTCCAAAATGACCTACGAACCTTCAAATCCACTTCCGGACGCGCTCCCAATACCAGAATCACCATACATAGCTATTCCCAGAATCAAAGTCCCAAACGGACATCGATAACATAAAATTCACCTCCACCCTAAATTTATGAAATTCTTCCAAAGTGCTAACTTCCACAATAGGCGCTGTAATGCCTCTGGTTCATCCAAAACTCGATCCGAACATACGCCCAAGTCCAAAATCATCATACGAACCTGCTGGAACCTTCAAATCCCGATTCCGAGGTCGTTTACTCAAAATCAACCCTTAGTCAGATTCTTCCAACTTTAAGCTTCCGAAATGAGAATTCTCTTTTCAAATCAACCCTGAACTCCCTGAATCTCAATTCCGACTATGCGTACAAGTCATAATACTTGAAGTGAAGTTGCTCATGGCCTCAAACTGCTGAACGACGCGCTAGAGCTCAAAATGATTGGTCGGGTCGTTACAATTTTCTTCTTTAAAATATTTTTCATCAAACAAGGTCATAATACATAATGAACCCCCATACCGGTAGCGCTTATAATTCACACACTTTAACAAAACTATCCCGAATTTATATCAAAATCCACTGTAGTGAGTAACAGAAAGTCACTTTTGGACTCTTAGCCCTCAATAGTGTACAAAACAAAATGCTAGACACTGGCTAACACCATCAAATCTCTCAACAGGGATAAACACGTGAGTGGTGTACAAAATCACTAACTCACCATACATGGAGCATGATAGGAGGTCTCATCTCGATAATTGGAATTTAATCAAACTAAGAACAATGCTCCTCTATTACGAATTAAATCATACCTGTAACGACACCTGTTGTAGCGGCCTCAACCATACCATATTAATTATATCAATGGGTCAGGCCTCCCCTTTTAGGGCGCCCTCTACCCGCCTGTCCTCTACCCCTAACTGACTGTGCATGTGGGGTAGTAACTGGAATAGAGCCTGTAGCCTGAGTATTCTGATGAAATCCGCCTCTTCCAAGTCTGGGACAATCTTTCATGATGTACCTAGTATCACCACACTGATTACAACCCCTCTGCGGGTTCGACTGCGCATACTGAGTCTGTGCCGGATAACTGGAATAACCATTATAGATACCCCGTGTCGGTGGTTCATTAAAAGAACTTACTAGAGCCCCCTGAGTATTTTGAAATTGTTTCCATGACCCCATTGATACTGAAATATGGAATTATTAAGGACGCAAGAATACTGCAAGTCCCAACATCATCCCATAAAAATCTCAGGTCTTAATCATATACAAGTTTTGGAGAAACTTTAAATACCACATATATATATATCTCAAGCCAAAAATGATATAATACATGACCCCGCAATCTGATCATTGATAGTGGACTCCCCTCACTTGGCGCGATGCCATAGGACACAGTCTGATGATCCACAATACTAACCTTCACCGCTCATACATCACCAGTCATAAGACACATCAAGCCATTTATTAGGCGTATGTCATCCTCGTGACAGTCAAAATTGCTTCCTCGAGGGCCTTGACTGCTAGTATGTACCTTTCACTAAATGCAAATCCCATACGAACTAAATAGTCTCTAATACCACCAACTATCTTCAGATCTACATCCACCTCGTGACCCTACTATAATTGTGACGATTAGGCAATTAATTAAACCTTCTTAAGATCATACTTATCAACCAGATGTCAGAATCTGTTTTACCCCCATGTGCACAATTGAATGATCTCTCAATACTTCTAAATCCTCGATCAGGACGACACGTTATAATAATGGTTGACAACCCTGGCTCCTTTATAACCCCTCTATAGTATCACGAACTATTGGCGCATAGTTGATACCGAGTGCACAATTTCATACACGAGTGGATGCAAAAGAACATAAGATATATACTTCAAGCGGAATAAATACCGCACGATAAGGAATGAAAGAAGTGAAAAAGTTTTCTACTAGCTCTGTAGCCTCTCGAAGATAAGTACAAACGTCTCCGTACCGATCCGTAAGACTCTACTAAACTCGTTCGTGACTCGTAGAACCTATGAACCTAGAGCTCTGATACCAACTTGTCATGACCCAAAATCCCACCACAGGCATCGTGATGGCACTTAGTCTCTAAGACTAAGTAAGCTGATTCTAATTACAATTCAAGCAAATTTATTTTTTAAATAGATAATCGAAACCAACAGCGGAAATAATTACAAACAACCTCCTAAGATTGGTAATACTGAGTCACGAACTCTAACTGAATACATGGAATGTTCTCGAGGACCGAATATACAATACTGTTCGAATAAGAAATTAACAATACAATAAAAATAGAAAGACTCCAAGGGACTGCGACGACCAAGCAGCTCTACCTTAAGTCCTTGCGATCACACTCTAACTTTGTCCGAGTCTGATATCTCCAATACCTGGCTCTGCACAAACAATGTGCAGAAGTGTAGTATGAGTACACCATAATTGGTACCCAGTAGGTATCAAGATTAACCTCGGTGGAGTAGTGACGAGGTATAGTCAAGACACTCACTAGTCTAATAACTTGTGCAATATAGCATACAAAATAATAGAAAATAAATAGAAGTGATAGCATCACCAATCAACTAGTGATATAAATAGCAAAGCAGCAAGAACACTATAAATGTTACTCAAACGAATAATAAACACAAGTACAACCAATTAATCAAGTCCTTCAAAATATACATCATTTATCTATAAGTTTTTCAAATAAAAATCTTTAGAATGTAATCCATAGAATTAATTATATCCAGAATATACTTTCTTCAAATAAATATCTTACGAATATAATTCTTTCTAATAAATATCTTTCAAATATAATTATTTCAAGTAAATATCTTTCGAATATAATTCTTTCAAGTAAATATCTTTCGAATATATTTCTTTCAAGTAACTACCTTTCGAATATAAGTCTTTCAAGTAAAAGTCACCATGTGACACCTCATTTAACTTTCCTGGTGTGAGAAATATATTCAACATATCACATCAAATGGCATGGCAATACCTTCATGCATTTGTCTCATTCTCACCCAATATATATATGTAGATCAAATCAATTGGCACGGCAACACTTCGTGCATTTATCTCTTTCTTACCGTGCATACATATAACAATACCAACTAGGTGAGAGAAATGCTAATGACAATAAAAGAAATAAAGTGGAAAATACACCGGAAGCAACAACGACTACAAGACACATAGAAAATATAGGTGCAAAATACCAGCTCAAGATAAAGGTATGAATGTATACACAACGAAACGATATCACAATATAATGTATGTCTCTTGTCCTCACCTGCACGGAAACACCCTTCGTGCCATGAACATATGATAATATAAAAATAATGGCACGGTGTCACGACCCAAAATCTATTAAGGTCGTGATGGCGCCGGATACCACTGTCAGGCAAGCCAATAATAAATACTAAATTGGGTTCTCATTTTATTACTTTTGAAATCATATTTTCCTTTAATATACATAGTAAAGAATGGGAACTTACAGAGTAAATAATAATACTTTTAACCAATTCAATACAGAACAACCCATAATCCTCCCAAAACCTAGTGTCACAAGTGCATGAGCATTTACTAGGAATATAAAATAAAATACAACAACTGTCTGGAATACAAATTAGACAGGAAAAATATAAATAACTCTGAATGAGACTCTACTGGCTGCATATCGTAATATAGAATGCAACTCACCTAAGTCTCTGCATTAACCACACCTCTGCGCCTACAAGGCTGCTAGATATATATGTACCTGCACAAAAATGTGCAGCAAGTGTAGCATGAGTACGTAAACAATGTGTACCCAGTAAGTATCAAACCTAATCTCGAAGAAGTAGTGACGAGAGGCCGACTTTGACACTCACTAAGGGACAATAATATTAAAAATAGAAATATTAAATCAACATGATTTATAAGATTAACAATAATGTTTTTTAACCAGCAGAAATAATTAAATTCCTTCAAATGCGACCATTTCCAATTTATTAATTAATTTCACAAGCTACAATAAATAGCAAAGTATCGTGTAATTATTATTATTAGGCACAATGTCTGCCGAGGTCATTCGGCCCGACCCAGAGTGTCGTATACACTGCCGAGGGACGTGCGTCGCGATCCATAGATGCATCTATACTGCCGAGGCGTTCGGCCCACTCCACAAGAAAGGAGGACATTTTCTTATGTACCTCCGGAATGAGAATATATTTATATTTATTAAGATTTACACACCAGGATGTACAGTTTATAGCAGCGGTTAAATAATTTGAGCAAATATTTAAGTATGTGAAATTTCAATCTCTTATTATTTCCTCTAACAATTTACAAAAAAAATTCCAATATTTCAATTAATTGAAAGATGCAATTATCACAAGTAATTCATGATTTGAGTCCTAAACTACCCGGACTTAGCAATATTAGTAGCTACGCACGGACTCTCGTCACCTCGTGCGTATGTAGCCCCCACAATTAGCAACAATTATTAATTTAAATCAACTAGGGGTAGATTCCCTCTTACAAGGTTAGATAAGAGACTTACGTCACTCCGAAGTTCCATAGCCGGCTCCCAAGACTTTCAAACAACTCGACCGATACCCAACGCTCAAAAACTCGCTTTTGCTTTATTAACATTCACAAGCTTTTAAATCCTCCTCGGACATCGTAACATTGAGTAAAATGCTCATACGCCACCAACAAATTGATATCTCAATTACAATCCCAATTACGATCAAAATATGACTCAAAAATATTTATCAATATGTATTTATTGCTCACAAGTTGGCTACAAGCCTCCAGCTCAAATCGTCTAATAGGTTCACTTACTAGCACATTCAACTACACTCTTATCATTTAATACCCATTGAAGTCATCAATGATACTACATAAATTCTCCAACACCGCCAAATTACTATTCATCGTCTTCCTTAACCAACATTTCCAAAACATTCAATTAGGTGATTACTTAGTTGAACACTTCCAACTAAGCTAGAAAATGATTCCATAGGTTCATTGCATCCTTTAATTTCATTTCTAAGAACACTATTTATCTTTTCCTGATTTTCTCAAGAACACTATTCATGCCATGAACTAGGATTTATGAAATCAATTATCCAACCATAACAACTTGAAACAAATATTAGAATTACTCTCACCGACTCATTAGAAATGAGCTTGAAGTATTAATATTACCTTCTTGAAGCTTTTCCTTAAAATTCCAATGTTTGGGAAATTTGGTATTCTTGAATAACTTGAAAGATTTTCAAAGATTGAAGGAAGTTAATGCTAGTGTTAAAAGGATGTTATTAACTTAAAATATCCAAAACAAACTCACCTTGTATTCTTAAGTAGTCCCCAAGGTCGAATCCACCATGAAAGAATCAATCCCTAGCTCAAGAAAATCCCCAAAAATGGCTGCTGCCCGTGACTGCCTTATATAGGCACATGTGCTTCAGTGAGTTATACCTTGCGCTGTGCAGATGTACCTCGTATTACAAGTTTTCCCCTGCTAGACACCTTTTACTAAAATGTCCATAACTCCTTGTAGAAATATCCAAATGACGAACGGTTTAAAGCGTTAGAAACTAGACTTGAAGATATTTCATTTGATAAGTTGTCCACCATATAACCCCTTATATATATATATATATATATATATATATATATATATATATATATATATATATATATATATATATATATATATTTTTTTTTCCAACTTAAAGCTTTCGAAATGAGAATTTTCTTTCCAAATCAACTCCGAACTTCCCGAAATTAAATTCCGACCACGTGTACAAGTCATAATATCTGAAGTGAAGCTGCTCAGGGCCTCAAACCACCGAACGACACGTTAGGGCTCAAAACGACTGGTCGTGTCGTTACATTCTCTCCCACTTAAATATACGTTCATCCTCGAACGTGCTAAGAACTGCTCTGGAGTTGTCTGAAATCATTGTTTAACACATCGTGCACCTACCTGTGCTACCATAACTTAGTTGAGCTCACTAGATCGAGCTAGTCTGAAGATTCTCCCTTTTTTGTTTCTTAGTCAAATAAGCCTTAGAGCCCAATTCCAACATCCAGAATTCTCCGCCAGGCCTGTTTCCGTCATCCGAACACTGTATCAATCACTACACGATGCACCAATACATAGTTACATACCTTTGCTAAATCACACCATGCTCCGCATAATTCACGTAACCATAATAACATCCTCTGATAACAATAGCCGAAATTCCACAAATCCGATTCCCACAACATACCTCATGACACATATATGTCATGCTCCAACTCTTGAAATGCTTCCATGACGGAAGAGAAGTGTAGAAATTCATAACCAACTGCCGAATTAACAAATCATGGAGTCTCTCCTCCTGACAAGGACCATCACCTCATTCTGAACCGAATAGCGATATTTGTTCTTTAATATACCTTATATAAATCTGATTGCACTGATTTCAAGTCCAGTAGTCTCGTCTCACCCAGTATAAACTACACAGGCAATAGGCCACCTCAAACACTGACCATTATCTCGTATGACGCCAATAATGCGCCAACATGCTACAAACTCAAATGTGATACATAAGGAAAAATAAACTCTGGAAAGAACTACTCAACCTGCGTAACTAATTTAACAACTGAAAAGATGTCATGAATATTTCTCAGCAAATGTGGACAAAACACACAGGAATAGATATAGGGAACTGTGCTCAACATCACGCTACTTCGGCGTGCAACCCAATTCACATATGATACCGTTGCGGTGTGCAACCCGATCCGCGCTTAATAATCTAAGGAAAACACACATCGAACCATAATGCTTATACTCACTAATGTCCGAATATCAACCATAAGCACGCCAAGTACATAATGCAAATCCTGGGGATACTGGTAGCGTCATGCGCTATAAAACTCAAGCACAACTAAGGTACGATATATGATCTGCATCTCGAGAGCCATCCTGCTCACATAACACCATCGCTGTGCGGGACCTCAACACATTGTACAAATAATCAAGCCGTCTGACAACCCACACGACACTATAAAGTATCACATGAAATAGCTGGCAACAAAATTAACATCCCGCGCCCGAATATTCTTCCATAAGGAATGCTATGCCGAATGAACACACCCAGGCTAGTATAGAGTACACATCCATATTTGGACCCATCAACGAAACTCAAACCGATTCTGATCATACTATGCTTGGGTAAATAATCTCTCAAGGATCCACAATGACCCTTTTTCCATGACACGTAAGAACAACCGTCGAATCCGGAACAAACTTCCATAACTCACAACCAAATGAACCGAGCGCCCTTCAGGCATAAATTCTCACATGAACGATAGTACCACAATCTCCATACTTGGTTTTAAATCTTTATTCAATCAGGTGACTACATGCCACACTTATACAATCTTCCCATGGGATATTCTCCCACGACCTTCTGTACCAGGCAACAAGTCTGCACATCCATACTGCCGGCCACACAAATGCTATAGAGCAAAATCGAAAATCCTCAAATCAATACACAAAGCCTCTCACACAGGACACCGATATCAGGTGATGCTAAAAACAATACCATCTTACTCTAAACATTTGAATCCTTCCCTGCTCATCCGAGCTCGTGACATCCCCGTCAACACCGAACTGCAACCTTGATCCTCAATTTTCAAATTTCGTGCCGCTCAGCGCGCACACCTTACCAACACTCGAAAACCCAAGAATTTTATCATACCTCCTGAACCGCTAATAGGATACACAACTTCATCATATAGAAACCTTTCACTTTACTCATTTCAGGAGAACTATTGTAACACGTAACTGAATTCTCAAACCGCAGAAAATACGAACCTCAAGTCATGATCTAAGCCGCCATAACTCTTCCGAGATCCATTTACACAATAAAGCCATTCGAATCAGATACCTCCCAAATCAACCAAGTGGTGGTGGCGCTCAAGCCTAAGTGTATAACCACAAACTATATGTATAACTTCACACTAAAGAAACTAATTACTGTCACAACCATGCTGATTCAACCATTACTAACAGACCCCACTTCTTCCAATTTATTCTCAACTTGCCTTAGAAATAGTAACAATAGCTCCATTCCAACGTAACGAACCAAATCCTCACTAGTCCTGAGTGACCCCATTTCACGAGACCACATTGTCTTAAAACCCACAAACCATCTCATACCCTCCTTGTGCGCACATTCGCATCTTCAACTGATACGCTCATTCTGATATTTCCTTTATGAATCGAAGTCATTTTCTCCCATTCCTCCAATGCTACACCGCAGACCGAAGATAACGTAGAACACCCCAAACCCTTTTCATAATCTGCTGCAAAAGCTCGATACTTAACCATACTACAGGCTCGAAATCCTTAGGCACCACACTTTAACGTTTTGAATCCACTAGGACCATTGTTGAGAGTCACCCATTCCGACCTGGTCTCGAATATAATTGTCACGACCCAAACTAACCCTCCATAAGTTATCGTGATGGCACCTAGTCTTTACGACTAGGTAAGCCTAATATTATGAAAAATATAAAGAAAACACAACATTTTAAAGATAACCAGCATATTGTGAATAGCCAAGAGTAGTACCACTCCACATATACAAAATAATTTCCCAAGACTCGGAATATCACTAAGTCACAAACTGCTATAATCTATGTAGCTCTATACAAAAGTCTGAAGATAATAAAGAAAGTTTCTAGGCGAGGGAGTAGAAGGGGACTCCGAAGATCTGCGGACGCAAGTAGAAGTACCTTGAAGTCTCCTAGAATCAGCAGCACGCACTAACCCCAAGGCTGATAGCTCGTACCTGGATCTGAGCACGAAAATATGTGCAGAAAAGGGCATGAGTACACCACAATGGTACCCAGTAAGTGCCAAGCCTAACCTCGGTCGAGTAGTGATGAGGTCAGGTCAAGGCCTTACTGGAGTAAATATAATAAATTAAACAGTAAAAGGTATAAGTAAAATTTACGGTAACACAGTTAAAGAAACTCTTGAAAATTTAACAGTTAAAGGAGTCCTCGACTCAGAACAAGGTAAACACAGTGGGGAATCTCCCGGGATACCATCCCGTAGTTCTAAATGAATATTCAGTACAAGGGGATCTCCCGAAATACGTCTGTAGTCCCAAAGTAAATATGCAGTGCTGGGGATCTCTCGGAATACGTCCGTAGTCTCAAAGTAAATATGCAGTACTGGGGGATCTCTCGGAATACGTCTGTAGTCCCAAAGTAAATATGCAATACATGGGGGATCTCCCAGAATACGTCCGTAGTCCCAAAGTAAATATGCAGTACAGGGGGATCTCCCGGAATACGTCCGTGGTCCCAATTTAAATATGCAACGCAAGATAAAATGGCATGTATGGCATTGAGTTATACAGTTTCTGAACACATATAAGGAAAGTAGGGACTTAACTAAGCATGGCACACAGAATGTCAAATAGGCAGTTAAAACACGTAAGCATGCTTCTCTAGCCTAAGTTTAACAATTAAATGTATTAGTGCAATTTAAGAAGGAAAAACAGTTTATGATTTAGAAGGGATAAACGGGATTTTTGCAATAATAGCCCGTGTACGTGCTCGCCACCTCACGTACACGGCGCCCACACATCAATTAATATCAAACATCTTAAAGGAAAGTCCCCAACACAAGTTTAGGCAAGCCACTTACCTCGAACAACTCAAATCACCTCGATAACACGTTCTTGCCACACGTATCCGACTCCAAATGGCCCGAATCTATTCAAATAAATTGCATAATGTAAATATAACTACAAGTAACTAATTTAGCTAATTAATTCAAAGCTAAAGCGTGAAATTAGGAAAAACGCCCAAAAAGTCTCCCCGGGCCCATGTCCCGGAATCGGCTAAAAATTACAAATTATGAACACCCATTCACTCACGAGTTCACTCGAACAAAAATCATCTAAATCCGACGTCAAATTCCTATTCAAAACTCAGATTTTCAATTGGGGAACCCTTTTCTCCTATTTCCAAACTTCCACCCTCAATTTCCTTAATTAGACGAGGAAAACAACAATAGATAAATGTACTATGATCAAAATAGAGTTAGAATTAGTTACCCAATAGTTCTCCTTCAAAATCCCTCGAGAAATCGTCTCCCACCGAGCTCTAAATCGAATTTTGTGATATGAAATTTCAAACCTTCAAAATCCTCTTTTCTGCCCAGCAATTTCCGCACCTGCGGACCTAGGACCGCACCTGCGGTCATGCACCTGCGGACAATCCATCGCAGGTGCGAAGTCCACTAACTTGGGCTGGGTCCGCACCTGCGCGCATGAGTTCGCACCTGCGGATGTGCTTCTGCGCTCAATCGTCCGCTTCTGTGGAACCTTGGGTCCTTCACACCTCCGCATCTGCGACTGCCCTTCCGCAGATGCGGCTCCGCTCCTGCGGCTCACTCGTTGCATCTGCGACCACTGACTCCCTGGCCTAAAAGCGCACCTATGATCCCAGCCTCGCTTCTACGAGGCCGCACCTGCGGACTCCCCACCGCAGGTGCGAAAACACCAGAACCAGAAACTCCAAAATTTCCTCTAAGTCCAAGTTCATTCCGTTAGGCATCCGAAACACACCCGAGGCCCCCGGGACCTCAACCAAACATACCAACCAATCCTAAAACACCATATGAACTTAGTTGATCCTTCAAACCATGTCGAACAACACCAAAATCATGAATTAAGCACGGATTCAAGCCTAAGAATTTAAAATTTTTCAAATTCTACAAACGACGCCGAACTACATCAAATCTAGTCCGAATGACCTCAAATTTTACACACAGGTCAAAAATGACATTACGAACCTACAGCCACTTTCAGAATTCCATTCCGAGCTCGATATCAAAATTTCCACTATCAGCCGAAATCGCCAAAAAACTAACTCTTGCCAATTCAAGCCTAAATCTACTACAGACTTCCAAAACATATTCCGGACGCGCTCCTTACCCCAAAATCACACAACGGAGCTAACAGAGTTGATAGGATCCCATTCCGGATCCGTCTTCACCCAGTTCCGACTACGGTCCATACTTTAAGGCTTAAACTCACAACTAGGGACTCCTAAAACTCCCCGAATTCCATAAGCAAACACTCCGGCAAATCCCAAAAGCAGAAACAATTACGGGGAAAGCAGATATTAGGGGATTAGGGCTCAAATTCTCAAAACGACCAGCCAGGTCATTACAATAATCAACTCCAAGGCTCTGCTAAAAATTAAACACTCTCTCAAAGAAGCACCCGGCCAAATTACCTTCCTTGTACATCACATCAACACGAAGCACAGATTCTGAGTCTTCCCAAAGCCTGAACATGAATCAATAAGGCCAAATATGGCACACACTCCCCAAATTCTTTGCTCAAATTACCACTGATGTTTTCTTTCCTTAGTTGTAATGACCCACCAATACATCGATAACTAGAAACCTCACAAATAGACGACCATGCAATCCAATTGTAGACGGTGGGGCTCTCCCACTTAGCTTGAAGCTACAATTACATAACTCTGGAACCCACCAAGACTCCTTATCCCCCATTGACACAATCTCGCATAATCGACCCATAAAATTCCTCGAAATCCTTATGTTAAACATTTCATGAACATTATGAATCACTTGCCACATTCACATACTTGACCTCTTACTGGATAGTCAGTAAAATTCTTTGTAGAAGCTCTATCAACACCTCGCAACCGCCAATCTACTTACGGGAGATATCCCACCTGTGGAAATTCCATGCCGACATCCTCCAACAATGCTGCACCGAGTACTATTACCACGAAACCAATAAACTATCCTGAGCTCGTGCTCGTTCACCAGCTGTACAAGTCCGTTCACTCCCCGTTGACATAAACTACAGGTGCGATGATACATCCCAACCCGAAGTCATGTTGCATTCCTCTTCATATCAGGCAAACTCATTTCTGTCCTATCCAATCTTCCCAGTATAACAACCAACATTCCAAATTAAGTCTCTAGACCTAGTCACTGTCCACCATGAATCCCATTTCACTCCAAACTTTCCTCAAGACGTGTAGTTATCCTACCCCGTAAACTATATGCTACTTTGCCACTCTCCCACTTTGGTCAAACACTCTCCTTTAAGCAACTACTCGACTTCTGTTTCTCATACTTGGCCTTCTAGGAACTTAACCACCATAAGACACCTCCCACATGTCCTTCCTCATCCCCCGCTGCCTAGTTATTGCCTTAACTCAAAATCCGTCTCTGTAGCACTTGAACCAATAGATCGCTACCAGATTTAGACCTCTCCAAAGATCATCCTTCTCGAGCCATCAACACTAGGAACACCGATTCGATCATGAACCACTGCACACCGCAATTTCTGACAACTGCTTCCCCGACACCAACTCCTAAGACCCCGCCATAAAGGCAAGTTGAAGAAAACCATAACACCGGCGAACCTTAATGCATTTAACAAGGCGATGGCACCACATCACAATTGAGAACTCTACCATGCTCAAAAATATCAAGCCTCATTACTCCATCAACCCCAAACCTGAACATTCACAGTACGGTTACCTTTCCCTTGTTGGGATTAAACGCCAAACCTCTACATTATGTTCTGAGAAAAACCTTCTTTCAAGTCGTTCACTGCGTCGGCACATAAACGAGCACCCCACCATTACATGAATTTCGCAAGATAATAACTCCTAAACATCATAGCAACCTGTGCATAGCCTCAACACCATCTGAAATATAGCTACTGAGCTGAAATGACAAAACATCATTCTGCAAGGCGACGACAATAGCCCAATTAATTATGCAGGGAGAAACATCCTACACCACATCTGTAGTACCAATTCAATTACTTAATTCCCAATTTATAACAAGCGTTTCACGTCACACAAGATTGAATAGGAAAGAAACAAAGGCATAAGCCTCAAAGGAATTAAATCACATGATGATGAATCAAGAAGGGAAGTGCTCCTAACAGTCCTGTAGCCTCTCGAAGATAGGTACAGACGTCTCCGTACCGATCCGCAAGACTCTATTAGACTTGCTTATGACTCGTGAGACCTAAGTGAACCTAGTGCTCTGATACCATGTGTCACGACCCAAAATCCATTAAGGTCGTGATGGCGCCGGACACCGCTTTTAGGCAAGCCAACAATAAATACTAAATTGGGTTCTCATTTTTATTACTTTTGAAATTATATTTTACTTTAATATACATAGTAAAGAATAAGGATTTACAGAGTAAATAATAATACTTTTAACAAATTCAATACAGAACAACCCATAATCCTTCCAAAACCCGGTGTCACAAGTGCATGAGCATTTACTAGGAATATAAAATAAAATACAGCAACTGTTCGGAATACAAATTAGACAGGAAAACTATAAATAACTCTGAATGAGACTCTATTGGCTGCGGATCTTAATATAGAATGCAGCTCACCTAAGTTTCCACATTAATCACACCTCTGCGCCCACAAAGCCGCTAGACATATATGTACCTGCACAAAAATGTGCAGCAAGTGTAGCATGAGTATGTAAACAACGTGTACCCAGTAAGTATCAAGCCTAATCTCGAAGAAGTAGTGATGAGAGGTCGACTTTGACACTCACTAAGGGACAATAATATTAAAAATATAAATATTAAATCAAGATGATTTATAGGATTAACAATTATTTTCTTTAACCAACAGAAATAATTAAATTCCTTCAAATGCGACCATTTTCAATTTATTAATTAATTTCACAAGCTGCAATAAATAGCAAAGTATCGTGTAATTATTATTATTAGGTACGATGTCTGACGAGGTCATTCGGCCCGACCCAAAGTGTCGTGTACACTGCCGAGGGACGTGTGGCGCGATCCATAGATGCATCTATACTGCCGAGGCGTCGGCCCGCTCTACAAGAAAGGAGGACATTTTCTTATGTACCTACGGAATGAGAATATATTTATATTTATTAAGATTTACACACTAGGATGTACAGTTTACAGCAACGGTTAAATAATTTGAGCAAAAATTTAAGTATGTGAAATTTCAGTCTCTTATTATTTCCTCTAACAATTTACAACAAAATTTCCAATATTTCAATTAGTTGAAAGATGCAATTATCACAAGAGTAATTCATGATTTGAGTCCTAAACTACCCGAACTTAGTAGTATTAGTAGCTACGCACGGACTCTCGTCACCTCGTGCATATGTAGCCCCTACAATTAGCAACAATTATTAATTTAAATCACCTAGGGGTAAATTCTCTCTTACAAGGTTAGACAAGAGACTTACGTCGCTCCGAAGTTCCATAGCCGGCTCCCAAGCCTTTCAAACAACTCGACCGATGCCCAACGCTCAAAAACTCGCTTTCGCTTTATTAACATTTACGAGATTTTAAATCCTCCTCGGACACCGTAAAATACTCATACGCCACCAACAAATTGATATCTACAATTACAATCCCAATTACGATCAAAATATGACTCAAAAATATTTATCAATATCCATTTATTGCTCACAAGTTGGCTACAAGCCTCCAGCTCAAATCGTCTAATAGGTTCACTTACTAGCACATTCAACTCCACTCTTATCATTTAATACCCATTGAAGTCATCAATGATACTACATAAATTCTCCAACACCGCCAAATTACTATTCATCGTCTTCCTTAACCAATATTTCCAATACATTCAATTTGGTGATTACTTAGTTGAACACTTCCAACTAAGCTAGAAAATGATTCCATAAGTTCATTGCATCCTTTAATTTCATTTCTAAGAATACTATTTATCTTTCCCTTATTTTCTCAAGAACACTATTCATGCCATGAACTAGGGTTTATGAAATCATTTATCCAACCATAACAACTTGAAATAAATATTAGAATTAGTCTAACCGACTCATAAGAAATGAGCTTGAAGCATTAGTATCACCTTCTTGAAACTTTTCCTTAAATTTCCAAAGTTTGGGAAATTTGGTATTCTTGAACAATTTGAAAGATTTCTAGGTATTTCAAAGATTAAAGGATGTTAATACTAGTGTTAATAGGATGTTATTAACTTAAAATATCCAAAAAACTCACCTTGTATTCTTAAGTAGTCCCCAAGGTCGAATCTACCATGAAAGAACCAATCCCTAGCTCAAGAAAATCCCCCAAAATGGCTGCTGCCCACGACTGCCTTATATAGGCACATGTGCTTCAGCGAGTTGTACCTTGCGTTGTGCAGGTTGTACCTCATATTACCAGTTTTCCCCTGCTGGACACCTTTTACTAAAATGTCCATAACTCCTTGTAAAAATATCCAAATGATGAACGGTTTAATGCGTTAGAAACTAGACTTGAATAATTTTCATTTGATAGGTTGTCCACTATATATATATATATATATATATATATATATATATATATATATATATATATATATATATATATATATATAGAGAGAGAGAGAGAGAGAGAGAGAGAGAGAGGGGCATACTCGTCCAAAGTTAGGTTTTGTGTGCTCATTTGGACCTTTAGTCTATCATGTAATTTCCCACTTGACTTAGACTTAGGTCTCTCCTTAGACCCCACATCACTTAATATGACTCATACACTTATTAACATACGAACCTGCTGGAACCTTCAAATCCCGATTCTGATGTGGTTTACTCAAAAATCCAACCTTAGTCAATTCTTCCAACTTAAAGCTTTTGAAATGAGAACTTCCCAAAATTAAATTCTGACCATGCGTACAAGTCATAATACCTGAAGTGAAGCTGTTCAGGGCCTCAAACCGCCGAACGACTCGCTAGGGCTCAAAACGATCGGTCGGGTCGTTACACACGGCATCACCCTCCGTGCTTTTACTCTCATCTTCACATGATAATATAAATGAAATGGCACGACATTATCCTTCGTGCATATTAAGAATGGAATGGCATCACCCTTCGTGGTTTGCACTCACAAATGGCACGGCATCACCCTTCGTGCTTTACACTCTCAAATGGCACGGCATCACCCTTCATGCTTTACACTCTCACTCACATGATAATGTATATGAAATGGCACGACATCATCCTTCGTGCTTTACACTCTTCCTTACCAATCATATGTATATCATTAACAAGCAAGGCAGAAACATAAATAATATCAAGGAGAGTGTTTAAACAACAACACAATACAACAATTCATCACAATTTACCCACCGGCCACAACCAACTCCAAAGATACAACAAAAATTAATTAATTTCAAAGCAAATAGCCCAAGGCTATAAAACCTCAAAAACAACAACAGAGATGGAAAAGTAACTCAGCATAAGACAACACCTTCTTTAATCCAAAATTTTGATAAATATGTTAACGCCTCTTTTAAGCTTATTTAATTAATTATTTGGAGATGAAAAATCCATAATGAAATTAATTCCAAGAAATATCAAATCAAAAAACACACTGAATTCACATAATAATCCAAGTGGCAATCACCCAAAATTATCATATAAAATACAAACACGACAAACAAGGAATGAGGCATGACAATAAAGAATTTACTATGTTCCAACAATTTTTCAATTTAATACATAACGGTGTCTACGAATTTAAACTGATATAATTTGCACATATAAACCAAGTACGTACTCGTCACCTCGCGTACATGGTTTTCAATCACACAGTTTTTATATAAGACTCAATGACTAAGGGAAATTTCCCCCACTCAAGGTTAGGCAAGATACTTACCTTTTTGAAGTTAGACCGATATTCCAAAATAGCCTTCTTGCTTGAATTGACCTTCGTACAACTCAAATCTATCCAAATTAATTGTATAAATTCATTAAAATTCATCAAAAACAATTCCGGATAATAAAATACCAACTTAAAATTTTATTCTAAAAAGTCAACACTGGGCCTGCCCCTCGGAACCAGACAGAAATTTTATGAAATTTGAACACCCATTCCGATACGAGTTCAACCATACCAAAATTATCAAATTCCAATAACGGATCGCCCTTAAAAATCTTAAATTAATGTCTAGAAGATTTCCACTATTTTCAACCCAATTCACTAATTTAGTGATAAAAACAACAATAGATTCATGTAATTTAACCAAAAATCAAGTTAGATATTCTTACCCCCAATGTTTTCCTTGAAAAACTCTCGAAAACTCACCTCACTCGATCTTCCTTGGTCCAAAAATAGAAGAATGAGATGAATTTGGACTTTATTCTGCTGCCTAGGGGTTTGTTCTTATCGTTCGTGACCCCAGCTTCGCGTTCGCGATGAACAAGTTCTTCAACAACCATTTTCAAACTCGTCTTAGATAGCCTATAGTATAATGGTCATAACCGTTTGTACAAAACTTGAAATGATGAATGGTTTGACTTTCTGAAAACTAGACTCCTAGATCTATAACTTTAATTTGTTGATCATCTCCTAATTCCTTATAGATTGCGAGATATAAGTTTCTAAAGTTGGCACTGTGCAATAGAGATTGCTAAACTTTACCCAGACAGCATGTAGTATATCCATCATAACTTTTCGTACACAACTCCAAATGATATATGGTTTACCTTTATAAAAACTAGATACAAAGAGATACAACTTTCATTTTTGGATCATCTCACAAATTATTTATAGATTGTGAGATATGAGCCTCCAAATTTAGATGAGTGCAATAGAGATTTCCTTCTTCGCGAATGCGAAAAACAAAATCCCAGAAGCCAAATCCTTCTTCGCAAACGCGAGAAGCTCCTCGCGAATGCGAAGAACAACACCAGACATTAGAAAATTAGCATCCAAAGTATCCCAAAATGATCTAAAACACACCCGAAACACCCCCGAGACTCCCGGGACCCCAACCAAATATACCAATAAGTCTTAAACTATCATACGAACTTAGTCGAGGCCTCAAATCACATCAAACTTCGCTAAAATTATAATTGTGATGACCCAAAATGTTATCTTTAAATTTTATATTAATTATGTATTCTAAGACCTCGAAAAATACTATTTATCATTCCTCGACTTGCGTGCACGGTCCGTATAATTTTCCAAAAAGTTTTTATTTGAAAAATGGATTAAAATGTGAATTAGAGCTTTAAAACTCAATTGAGTTGACTTTGGTCAACATTTTGAGAAAAACGGACTCGGATCGGTGTTTTGACAGTTCCGATAGGTCCGTATCGTGATTTGGGACTTGGGCGTATGCCCAGAATCAAATTCCGAGGTCCCTAGCCCGAGATATAGAATTTTGAGGAAATATTAAAAGTTTGAATGCTTAAGGATTTTTAAGAATTTTCTAGTGTTAGATTTATTGACATCGGGTCCGTATTTTGGTTTCGGAGCCCGGTATAGGTCCACTGTAATATATATGACTTGTCTGCCGAATTTGGTGAGAAACGGAGTTGATTTGACGTTATTCGAACGTCCGGTTCTGAAAATATAAGTTTGAAAGTTATCTTGAAAAATTTCCTTTGATTTGGTATCCGATTCATAGTTTTAGGTGTTATTTGTGCAATCTGAGTTCGTTTAATGTTTTAGGACATATTGGTGTATTTGGTTAAAGTCCCGAGGGTCACGGGTGAGTTTCGTATGGTTAACGGATCAAATTTGGATTTAGAAGAAATCTAGGAAAATTTCTCTCTTCTGGTGTAATCGCACCTGTGAGAAATTGGCCGCCGGTGCGATGCCGCAGATGCAGCTCATGCTGCGCAGAAGTTAGAGGAAGGGTGCAAGTGCGGGGCAGGCGCGCAGGTGCGATGGAATTTTCCGCACCTGCGAAGGCAAAGATATGGTCCAAAACTCGCAAAAACGAAGGCAGCTGGGCTGAGTAATTTCTGCAGATGCGGTGTTTCACCGCAGGTGCGAGAATTTTGTCCGCAGGTTCAAAAGAGCTGGGCAGTATACAAAACAGAAGGGTCCGAGAAATTGTGTCATTTTTGACATTTCCAAAAGCGGGTGAGGCGATTTTTGAGCGAGAAATCATGGAAAATCTTGAGATAAGTCACATGCGATCATTGTTAGTCAATTATATTGGATTATCATTGAATATTTCGACTAGATTACATGTTTTGGAGGTGAAATTAGAGGATTTGGGCCTAGGGATTTCAAAATGAGAATTTGAGATTTAAAGGTCAAGTTAATGTCGGATTTTAGTAAAAATGGTATGGTTGGACTTGTAGTTGAATGGGCGTTCATATTTCGTAACTTTCGCCGGATTCCGAGATGTGGGCCCCACAGGCCTTTTTGAGTTAATTTCGGATTTTATTGAAAAATATAGTATTTTCTTGTGGAATTGATTCTATAATTTTTGTTGACTGTATCGAATTAATTATGACTAGATACGAGTCGACCGGAATCGGAAAATCGAGGAAAAGGCGTACTACTTGGTTAAATTGAAGCAAGTCGAGGTAAGTGACTTGTCTAACCTTGTGTGGGGAAAATATCCCCTAGGATTGGTACTGATGTGATAATTGTAATGTGTTAAAAGTCATGTACACGAGGTGACGAGTGTGTACACGGGCTAAATGTGAAAGATCATATTTTTTAAATTGTGTAGAGCACTGTTGCGCATTAATTAAATTATTTTATCTTGTTATATTCTTCATCCTTTATCTGAGTTATATATTTTAAATTTGCTTGACCTTTTCCTGCTAATTGTTTTACCTGTTTAGTTGGAATTTGGTTTCTTTTATTTTGTGCATTATTTGAAGGTTGATTTTCTTTAAATTAAATATTATTTTGCTGAAATATTTATTCTGGAATATTTTTGTAAGATTTTCGTACTTATTGTGATGGAGCCGTGAGTTCTTTATTTTGAAAAAATATTATTGTTGAATTATTTTGGCATGAGCCATGAGCTCTTTTTTGTAAAAAAATATTGTGTTGATTTATTTTGGCTAATTGATATATTTGGGCACTTGAGGTGCAAATTATGATATATTGTGATATTGATATGCATGCGGTGGTATAAGGTCTGGGTATTGAAATGCATGCGATGAGATAAGGGTGCTTGATACGCGTGGCTAGTAGGGGGAACTACTAGAAGTCATGCGTTGTGATAAGGATGGCTAAAACGCGGGATGCTATTTCGGAAAAAATATTTTCTTTAAAATAAATTGTGAAGGCTCCCGCGGTGAGATAAGAAAATGAGATATTGTGAATTTTTTTTTGATTTAGGACTACGAGGCGGTACCTCGGGAGTGCCCTTGTTGATATTGATTTATGGTTGTAGTTACCTTTGATTATTTATTGTGATTTTTCTTGAAGTTGAAGCAAAATTTTGTTTTGTTTCCACGAGATATTATTTGCCATTATTTTGTGTAATTAAATGATAACATGCTACTTGATTCATTTCCATTGTCATTTTATTTTATTATATTGTTAAACATTTTACCATGCCAATTATTATTTTCCAGTAGGGCCTGACCTGACCTCGTCACTACTCTACCAAGGTTAGGCTTGGCACTTACTGGGCACCGTTGTGGTGTACTCCGTGCGTATTTGTTGATTTCAAAGTTCTAAACCATTATCTTTCTATTCTCTCACAGATGGTGAGGACACGTACAACTGGATCTGATGATCAGACACCCGCACCCCCTGTTGGAGCCGTAAGAGGTCGAGGTCGGGGCAGAGGCCGGGCAAGAGGCCCAGGAAGACCACGTGGTGCAGCCAGAGCACCTGCAGGAGCTGTTGTACAAGAGCCACCAGTAGCTCCAGTTGGAGAGCAGGCACCTGAGACGCCTGTAACTATTCCTGCACTTCAGGAGACTCTTGCCCAGGTTTTGAGCATGTTTGGCACTCTAGCTCAGGCAGGGTTAATTCTACTTGCTCCTGCCACATTTCAGGACGGGGGAGGAGCACAGACTCCCGCCGCCCGTACTCCAGAGCCACGGGCCCAAGTTGACCATGCCCCAGAGGTTATACCAGTGCAACCTATTATTCCAGTTCAGCCTGAGATTAGGACTGTAGTCTCGGAGAGGGAGAAGCTCAGGCTCGAAAAGTACAAGAAGTATCACCCTCCCACTTTCAGTGGTTTAGCTTCAAAGGATGCTCGGGGTTTTCTGGAGAAATGTCACCGTATCCTTCGTACTATGGGTATTGTGGATTCCATTGGGGTTCCTTTCACGACATTCTAGTTTAGAGGAGCAGCCTACCAAAGGTGGCGGGCATATGAGTTGGATAGTCCCGCTGAGGCATCTTCACTCACTTGGACTCAATTTTGAGATATGTTCTTAAGGGAGTATGTTCCTCAGAGTCTTAGAGATGCATGGCACACAGAGTTTGAGCAGCTGCGCCAGGGTTCTATGACTGTGTCAGAGTATGCGGTCCGATTAAGTGATTTGGTGAGGCATGCACCAGCCTTAGTTGCTACTGTTCGAGAGCGGGATCGTAGAGTTATTGAGGGTCTCTACCCTAATATCAGATATAGTATGGCCCGAGAGATAGAGATGGACATCACATACCAACAGGTGGTGTCAATTGATAGGAGATTGGAAGGTATGCGAACTCGGGAGAGGGAAGAGAGGGAAGCAAAGAGACCCCGAGATTCTGGCACATATAATAATTCTCGTGCCCCAGTTGCTGCCCATCATGGTAGAGGTTATGTGAGTCATCCTATTCATTCAGAACTTCCAGCTTCCTGTGGTAGTCCGGCTACTCCCAGACCTCAGGTTCTATATTATGCACCGCCAGTGTCTTCTGTAACTCCGATATAGGGTAATTTTAGCGGGCAGTCTAGTCGATCAGGCCCGAGCTAGTCCCAGCAGCCACGTCCTCCGAGGGATTATTTTGAGTGTGGTGACACTCGTCATATTATGAGGGATTGCCCCAGATTTAGGAGGGGTGTACCTCCACTATTTTCTCAAGCCCTACCTATTCCACAGGGCCCTCAGGCTTCTCATGTCATGATTACTGCACCAGTTGCCACTCTACCTGCACAGCCAGCTAGAGGTGGAGGTCGGACAGGTAGAGGTCGCCCTAGAGGGGGAGGCCAGGCCAGATATTATGCCATTCCTGCTAGGACAGAGGCCATTGCATCCAATTTTGTTATCACAGAATGTATTTCGGTCTATCATAGGGATGCATCGGTCTTATTTGATCCAGGATCCACTTATTCTTATGTGTCATCTTAATTTGCCCCGTATTTGGGCGTATCACGTGATTCCTTGAGTTCTTTTGTTTATGTATCTACACCCGTGGGTGAATCTATTATTGTGGACCATGTGTATTGATCGTGTTTAATTGTTATTAGTGGTTTTGAGACCAGAGCTTATTTATTATTGCTCAGTATAGTGGATTTCGATATTATTTTGGGCATGGACTGGTTATCGCCCTATCATGCTATTCTTGATTGTTATGCCAAGACGGTGACATTGGCTATGCTAGGTCTATCGCGGCTAGAATGGAGAGTTACCTCGGATTATGTTCCTAGTAGGGTTGTTTCATTTCTTAAAGCTCAACGAATGGTTGAGAAGGGGTGTGATGCGTATCTGGCCTATGTGAGATATGTTAGTATTGATACTCCTACTATGGAGTCAGTTCCTGTAGTAAGAGATTTTCCTGATGTATTTCCAGCAGATCTTCCGGGTATGCCACCCGATAGGGATATTGACTTTGGCATTGATTTATTACCGGGCACTCAGCCCATTTCTATTCCACCATATCGTATGGCCCCAGTGGAGTTGAAAGAATTAAAAGAATAATTACAGGAGTTGCTTGATTAGGGCTTTGTTCGAACCAGTGTATCTTCTTGGGGTGCTCCTGTTTTATTTGGGAAGAAGAATGATGGTTCTATGCAGATGTGTATTGATTACCGCCAACTGAACAAAGTTACAATGAAGAACAGGTATCCATTGTCATGTATTGATAACTTTTTTAATCGGCTTCAGGGTGACAGGGTGTTCTCTAAGATCGATTTGCATTCAAGCTATCATCAGTTGAAGATTCGGGAGCCAGATATCCCGAAGACTGCTTTCAGGATTTGGTACGGTCATTACGAGTTCCTTGTGATGTATTTTGGGTTGACCAATGCCCCAGCAGCATTTATGCACTTAATGAATAGTGTATTTCAGCCCAATCTTGATTCTTTCGTCATTGTGTTTATTGATGACATTCTGGTGTATTTGCGGAGCCAGGAAGATCATGAACAACACCTGAGGATCGTGCTTCAGATTTTGAGAGAAAAGAAGTTATATGCAAAATTTTCAAAGTGTGAATTCTGGCTTGATTCAGTGGGATTTTTGGGTCATATAGTTTCATGCGAGGGAATCAAGGTAAATCCGAAGAAGATTGAAGCAGTGCAGAGTTGGTCCAGACCGTCCTCAGTTACGAAAATCTGGAGTTTTCTTGGGTTAGCAGGGTATTATCGCCGATTTGTAAAGGGTTTCTCTTCTACTTCTGCATCTATGACTAAATTGACCCAGAAGGGTGCTCCGTTCAGGTGGACCGAGGAATGTGAGGAGAGATTCCAAAAGCTCAAGATAGCATTGACCACAGCCCCAGTATTGGTATTACCTACAGGTTCAGGGTCTTATACTGTGTATTGTGATGCGTCGCGTATTGGTCTCGGTACAATGTTGATGCAAGACGGTAGGGTGATTGCCTACACGTACAAACAATTAAAAGTGCATGAGAAGAATTATCCTGTACACGCTCTTGAGTTAGCAGCTATTGTTCATGCCTTGAAGATTTGGCGGCATTATTTGTACGGTGTCCATTGTGAAGTCTACATCGATCATCGGAGTCTACAACATCTATTTAAACAGAAAAATCTTAATTTGCAGCAGCGGAGATGGTTGGAGTTGCTTAAGGATTATGATATCACCATTCTCTATCATCCTGGGAAGGCCAATATAGTGGTCGATGCCTTGAGTCATAAGGCGGAGAGTTTGGGCAGCTTAGCATATTTATCGGTAGTACAGAGGCCTTTAGCCTTGGATGTTCAGGCCTTGGCCAACCATTTTGTTAGACTGGATGTTTCCTGAGCCGAGCCGAGTTTTGGCTTGTGTGGTTTCTCAGTCTTCTCTTTATGATCGTATCAGGGAAAGTTAGTATGATGACCCCCATTTGCTTGTCCTTAAGGATACAGTTCAGCACGGTGATGCCAAGGAAGTCACTATTGGAGATAACGGTGTATTACGGATGCAGAGCAGGCTATGTGTGCCTAATGTAGATGGTTTGCGTGAGTTGATTCTCCAGGAGGCTCACAGTTTGCGGTACTCCATTCATCCGGGTGCTGCGAAGATGTATCAGGACTTGAGGAAACATTACTGGTGGAGGAGGATGAAGAAAGACATAGTGGCATATGTAATTCGGTGCCTAAATTGTCAGCAGGTGAAGTATGAGCATCAACGACCGTGTGGATTACTTCAGAAGTTGGAAATTCCAGAATGGAAATGGGAGCGGATCACTATGAATTTCGTTGTTGGGCTCCCACGGACTTAGAGAAAGTTCGATGCAGTTTGGCTAATTATGGATAGATTGACCAAGTCAGCTCATTTCATTCCTGTGATTACTACTTACTCTTTAGAGTAGCTGGCTCAGGTATACATTCGCGAGATTGTCAAACTTCATGGTGTACCGGTATCTATCATCTCTGACCGGGGTACACAGTTTACCTCACGGTTTCTGAGGGCTATACAGTGAGAGTTGGGTACTCGTGTGGAGTTGAGTACATCATTTCACCCTCAGATGGATGGGCAGTCCGAACGCACTATTCAGATATTAGAGGATATGCTTCGTGAGTGTGTGATGGATTTTGGGGGTGCTTGGGATCAGTTCTTACCACTTGCGTAGTTTGCTTACAACAACAGCTACTTGTCGAGCATTCAGATGGCTCCGTACGAGGCCTTGTATAGTAGGCGGTGCCGGTCTCTAGTGGGTTGGTTCGAACCGGGCGAGACTAGGCTACTGGGTACAGACTTTGTTCAGGATGTCTTGGAAAAGTAAGTTGATTCAGGATCAACTTCGTACAGCCCAATCTAGACAGAAGAGTTATGCAGATCGGAAGGTTTGTGATATTGCATTCATGGTTGGTGAATGATTATTGCTCCGGGTTTCGCCTATGAAGGGTGTGATGAGGTTCGGGAAGAAGGGAAAGTTGAGCCCTAGGTATATTGGGCCTTTTGAGATTCTTGAGAGAGTTGGAGAGGTGGCTTACAGACTTGCACTACCACCTAGTCTCTCTGCGGTTCATCCGGTATTCCATGTTTTCATGCTTCGAAAATATCACGACGATCTGTCTCTTGTGTTAGACTTCAGTTCGGTTCAGTTGGACAAGGATCTATCTTATGTTGAGGAACCAGTGGCTATTTTGGATAGGCAGGTTCGAAAGCTAAGGTCAAAGAACATTGCTTCCGTGAAGGTTCAGTGGAAGGGTCATCCGGCCGAAGAGGCGACTTGGGAGACCGAGCATGATATGCGCAACTGTTATCCACACTTATTCACCAGCTCAAGTACTTTTTTCTAACTCCGTTCGAGGATGAACGTTTGTTTTAGAGGTGGAGAATGTGATGACCCAAAATGTCATATTTAAATTTAATAATTAATTATGTGTTCTAAGACCTCGAAAAGCACTATTTATCATTCCTCGACTTGCGTGCGCTGTCCGTATAATTTTCCGAAAAGTGTTTATGTAAAAAATGGATTAAAATGTGAATTAGAGCTTTAAAACTCAATTGAGTTGAATTTGGTCAACAGTTTGAGTAAACGGACTCGGATGAGTGTTTTGACAGTTCCGATAGGTCCGTATCGTGATTTGGGACTTGGGAGTATGCCCGGAATCAAATTCCGAGGTCCCTAGCCCGAGATATGGAATTTGGAGAAAAAATTAAAAGTTTGAAAGCTTAAGGATTTTTAAGAATTTACTAATGTTGGATTTATTGACACTAGGTCCGTATTTTGGTTCCGGAGCCTGGTATAGGTCCACTATAATATTTATGACTTGTCTGCCGAATTTGTTGAGAAACGGAGTTGATTTGACGTGATTCAAACATCCGGTTGTGAAAATATAAGTTTGAAAGTTTTCTTGAAAAATTTCCTTTGATTTGGTGTCTGATTCGTAGTTTTAGGTGTTATTTGGGAAATTTGAGTTCGTTTAATGTTTTAGGACATGTTGGTATATTTGGTTAAGGTCCCGAGGGTCTCGAGTGAGTTTCGTATGGTTAACGGACCAAATTCGGACTTAGAAGAAATCTGGAAAAATTTCTATCTTCTGGTGTAATCGCACCTGTGAGAAATTGGCTGCAGGTGCGATGCCGCAGATGCGGCTCATGCTGCGTAGAAGTTAGAGGAAGGGCGCATGTGCGGGGCAGGCACGCCGGTGTGATGGAATTTTCTGCACCTGCGAAGGCGCAAATGCGGTCTAAAGCTCGCAGAAGTGAAGGTAGCTGTGCAGAGTAATTTATGCAGATGCGATGTTTCACCGCAGATACGGGACCGCAGGTGCGAGAATTGTGTCCGCAGGTGAAAAAGCACCGAGCAGTGTACAAAACAAAAGGGTCTAAGAAATTTTGTCATTTTTGACATTTCCAAAAGCGGGTGAGGCGAGTTTTGAGCGAGAAATCACGGAAAATCTTGAGGTAACTCACATGTGATCATTGTTAGTCAATTATATTGGATTATCATTGAATATTTCGAATAGATTACATGTTTTTGAGGTAAAATTAGAGGATTTGGGCCTAGGGATTTCAACATGAGAATTTGAGATTTGGAGGTCAAGTTGATGTCAAATTTTAGTAAAACTTGTATGGTTGGACTCGTAGTTGAATGAGCATTCATATTTCGTAATTTTCGCCAGATTCCGAGATGTGGGCCCCACATGTCATTTTTGAGTTAATTTCGGATTTTATTGAAAAATATAGTATTTTCTTATGGAATTGATTCTATAATTTTTGTTGACTGTATCGAATTAATTACAACTAGATACGAGTCGACCGGAATCGAAAAATCGAGAAAAAGGCGTACTACACTCACTTGGTCCAAAGCCTGCCGCAAACCGTGAAAAAGATCCGATTCATCACCGGTACCGGCACCGGCAACGTCCTCGATACCAGTGAACAGGTCACGAAACGGATCCTCTTCATCGCGAGGCCTATCTAGATTAAGGGCCCCCAGAGCTTGAGCTTCTCGAATCACCCCTGCGGAAAAAGCGGGAAAGAGAGGCGAGTCCTCGATAGCTGCTGCCTTGAATGAATTGCTCGGAACATTCACCTCGGCTCGGAGGGGTTCGAAGGGCTCCCTGATTGTAACCCCTGCGGGTTGATTCCGATGAGAGATATCTTCAATATCCGATAGTTCGGGGACTCTGCCGGAACCACTCTCCGGTATATTTTCAGTTCGAGACAGAGCCCCATAGGGCATCATCGATCCAACCGGCATTGAAGCATCGGTGGCTCTCTTCGTCCGGACCGCCAGCGTGGACTCATCATATTCTTCTTCTTCTTCTTCATCCCTTAGGCGCAAAACGGATTCTACGGTCAAAGGAATGACATTCTTGTTTGGTTTGCGAGCCGTCCTCTTCTTCGATTTTGGATATTCAGACAATGAAGCTCTCTTCTTTTTATTTTCCTTCATAGGCTTTGGAACGAAAGTCGAGACATCCTCCTCATTAGACAGAGGTCTCAAGACCGTATCCTTACCCAAACCTGCATATGGGAAACCTTATCAAAAATATATCGAGAAGTGCCTCGTCAGATTCCGAGAAATTAGCTTACCGTGGTTTTTGGCCTCCCACCGACCCTTAGACAAATCACACCATGAGCGCTCGACGTATGTGAAAGTCGAAACAAGAGCCCGTACCCAATTCTTGAGGTTGGGAACCGCTCCGGGAATCCAGGAAACCGCTACATCACGAAAAAGGGGAGTGTCGATAAGAGAACAAAATAGAAACAAGAGCAAAATCACACTTACGTTTCAAATTCCACTCCTCGGGAAAGGGCATCTTTTCGTTCGGGATCAGGTCCGAAGTCCTTACTCGAACGAACCTGCTCATCCAACCCCGGTCCTTGTCCTCATCAATACTCGAGAACAAGGCCTTGGTAGCTTGACGCTAGAGTTTTATTAACCCTCCCCGAAAAAGTCGGGGACGGTATAGCCGGATAAGATGATCAAGGGTGAACGATATCCCCTCGATTTTGCTCACGAAATATCGGATCAGAATAACGATCCGCCACAAAGAAGGATGGACCTAGCCTAAGGTTACCTGATACTGTCGACAAAAGTCGATAACGACGGAATCGAGGGGACCCAAAGTGAAAGAATAGGTATATACGTTCAAAAACCCTTTCACGTGAGAAGTAATGTCTTCGTCAGGGGTAGGTACTATCACTTCTTTTTTCCCCTAATTACAATCCTTCTTTAACAGATCGAGGTGCTTCTCAGTAATCGAACACATGTACCTCGATACCGGCTCACACCGGCCAGGGACCGATGAACCTTTATCAACTTTAAAATCTGAAGTAAGGACGCACGCCCCGGGGACACACTCTTCTGGCCGTGGTTCCACCGGTGTCTCATCGGCGACATACTGTGAAGATGAAGCTTTCTCCTTCTGAGGAACTGTTTGCGATGTTTTCGCCATTTTTTGAATTCAAAAATAAGGAGCAGGGGGAGGTGATAGAGATTTGGTAGAATTGAGGGATCCTTTCGGACAGAAATCACATCTTTTTTGTAAGAAGAGATTGAGAAATTTTAGAAGATTGAAGATGTAAAATTGGTAAAAGATAAAAGTGAGAGTGATTTATAGGCTCAAAGCGACGGCGGTTCATTATCAGCAGTGGCCGACTACCGCCTGATATGCATTGAATGCCTTGGGAGACTAAACCGACAGGACAGCTATCATGTGCATCATGACCGAACCTGATGGAATCAACAGAATATAATCCGATCGAGCTGTTGAAAATCATATCGTTTCTCGTCATATTTATTTCTGAGAAACGAGGGGACTATTTGTATGCGGTCAAAATGGATTTGGCGTATCCGGTACGGTTCGATGGGTGATATATCGAAGTAAGATCCCGAAGGGGGGGGGGGGGAACTAATCTAGAGCCTAGGAAGGCCGGTCCGTGTTGAGATCGGTATCATAATCAAACTCGAATAAGAATCGAACCATGACGCGGGTAGATCTATCGTGCGGATAATCCAAAAACCAACCTACATCGACCAGGAATCCGTTCGAGGGCTTGAACCGGGATCGAGCTCGAGTCAAGATCACAAGTTCGAGCCGAAATCAAGCTCGAAACAAATCGAGGGTTCTAAGCAAGATCGGGCTCACAGATAAAAGCCGTTGTAATCCCACTAAAGGGAATCTTGGCAGAAATTATGAAAAAGCTGATTTATCATGGGTTTCCCACTGAATGTTTATTTTATTATGCTTGGAGCCAAAGTTCCTTCACTATAAAAGGACTTGTTTATCATTTTTGTAAGGAGGCCAATTAGGAGGACTTACACTATCATAAATTGTATTATCTCATCTACAAGCAAGAGGGATCTTTCTAGTTTCTTAGATTGATTCTATTTTTGTTAAATCCTAAATTTCACTATTCATAATTGATTGGCATAAGATTACGTTTTTCTCTAACCTATATCCATACTTTAATTTATCCTAGCGTTCTGAATTAAGTTGTACCGCGTATCTTCGGAACTACGCATAAATTCAACTCTATCCCTTTTTCGGGTAAACAACTATAAATAATCCTAATTTGGGAGGGATTTAAAAATATAAAAAAAAAAAATTGAAAAAGAAAATTTGTGCAAGCCGATAAATTGCCCCCCTCCCCAAAAAAAGGAACCGCTCTAAGTTTTTGATATTTTAACTTTAGACCATCAATGATTTCATCTATACCAATTATTCCAAATTATCTCACATTCCCCGCCATGTAATATGATATGAGGAACCAAACTAAACTAACCTTAAAAGAGAGAGAAAACGTCTTATTTTCAGGCGTTATGTTTTTCTTTTTAGTTTTATATATATATATATATATATATATATATATATATATATATATATATATATATATATATATATATATATATATATATATATATAAAACGAAATTACACATGATGGGGAGCATTGCTCTTGTGTAGAGTAATATTGTAAGTCAAGATATTTTATATTTCAAGTCGACGTAGTTCTTTTAAAATAGTTCTTAATATATTTGCAAATAAGAACTACCAAAAAATGTGAGCTGCCAAATAGTTTCATTCTTACTCCTTCCTTCGCGAGGAGGTCCACTTCTTGATTCTGCTCCCGATAGTTGTACTTAATTGCTGGGTTTTCCAACCCCTCCAGTAGCAACCTGCATCAATAAATGATTCTAGGTAATAAATAAAATTACCATTGTTCGACATTTTAATTACCTCAACTGAGTGATTGGGGGCGTTGCAAATTAGCCTGGAGGACAATTTGATGATCACACTATTTAACAGATGATGGAATCACAAGCCAAGAAACACGATACATCAATTTATTGTGAGAGTTACTATTGCTCCCAAACGTACACGCAAGTATACGTGATCGACAAGTAATAAAGTGATAAGTAGAGTATCGTTGCCACGAGGACTTGTGATTAACAATCAACTAAATTAAACTCAAATAATTAATCTATTCAAGCGATTCCTAATGTGTAAAAATTTAACTAAAACTAATGTAGAGTAGTAAACTGAGAGATTAAAGAAAATAACTCAGCAAGCTTTAATTACGAATTCAATGAGAGACAATATTCTAGAGTTATGAGTTAGCTAATAATCTCGTTGAGTCTTTCACTTGAACTACCTAATTAATTTATCTGGTTTATTGATTGATAGGGTTAATATTACTCGTAGTATTTTTTCGAAGTACTACTCGCCTATTCAAGCTAACCTAATACCTATATTCCTATGGAATTAGGATTAACAAGAAACCCATTAATAATTCCTATATAGTAACCAAGCAAGGTCATTAGGTATATCCATATCCTAACCGCAAATCTGTTCCTCAATGCTCAGGTTCAAAATCTCACCCTACTCAATCCTATATACAATCTAAAATTCTCTCTCCCGAGTTCAATCCTAGATTCGTGGATAGTATTCAATTGGTGATCAAACAATTGAATAATTAAGCATGAGATTGAATAAATAAACCAATATGATAAAAGAATAACCACAATATTCACGTAGCACCTACAACTCTAGAACTAATAAACTATGAGACTAAAGGAAGAGAAGATAAGAGAAGAAAAACTAGTTAGAAGCCTCATCCAAGCATAATTTACATTCTCCCTCCAAAGTGGTGTGTTCTCTTCCGAAAAATATGTTAGATCCCCTTCAAATTAGATTTAAGACCCCTTTTATACGAGTTGAGATCGTATAGGATTGAATCAACTTTATCTCAGACAAAATAGGAAAAATCACCCAACACAGCGTGTCGCGCTGGCCTATCGCCGGAACCAATGGCGATTTGCAATTTCAATTCCTTGCTTGCTTTGAATTGTATTTCTTATTTTTTGTCTTCCACTTGGAGGACAAATACCAAATGGTGTCCCCCTTTGTCTCCTTCCTTTTTATTCTTTTATTTTTATTTCTTTTTCTTTTGCGTTTTATTTAATTTTTCTCCAAATTTTTTTATCCCTATCGCTTTATTCCTACACAGTTAAAATATAATATTAAATATAAAATAATATAATTAATACTCAAAAGATGATTAAAAGTACTAGAATGTTAGACAACAATGGTTAAATATATACATTTTTTGACCGAATATCAGTTACCCCGATAGTAATATGCTGGAAATTTTGGAAGGCTTGATGTGCCTCAAGGTACGGAGATACTAAGTTTTATTTTTTGCTAGAGTTAAGTTCTATGTTGTTAATCATTTAAAATAGATTGTCTCTAAACACAATATTCCATTTGATATGTCTATTAGCTGGCATAGGCTTTGTATTTATTTTTAATCTCTATTTTCTAGAGTCAAGTGTATTATTGTGATATGGGAAAAACACGCATTTAGGTGGGTGAAGGTGAATATTGATGGTAGTTGGCTGAGTGACAATATGATTGATCTGGAGGTATTGTTAGGGATCACATATGTGACTTAATTATGGCCTTTTCATATGCTATTGGTTGTGACATTTGACAACATGCTTAAAGCTTCGGCAGTTTTACTGAGATTGAGATGGTGCTATTCAAAAGGCTTTTACAAGATTATTTTGGAGTTTGACTCTCTTTTGAATATTAAAATGTTGAAAGGAAAATTTAAATTTCCCCGGAAGTTGGAAGACGCCACTAATGAATCATTACATACAGAGGCGGATCCGCAATTTAAATTTTATGGGTACAACTTTTAGGTTTTTATCATCAAACCCATTATAATCTTAAAGTTATGGGTTTATCTCTATAATTTATTATAATTCTAATAAATTTTTATACATAAATTTATGCTCCACGTCGAAAGTTATGGATTTAATTGAACCTGTATATACAACGGTACATACGCCCCTGATTACATATACTTCAGCAGCAATCTTGTGTGATTCATTATTGTTACAGATAAGTTAACCAATCAGCTAATGTACTTTCTAAATTGAGCCATAAAGTATAACGTGTTATCGAACTTTCCCGTTGCAGTTGCCTAAACAATCTTTGGGACCTACAAACTTGATAAGATACACATGCCAACTGATGTGAGGCCAAAATGCTATACTTTTAACACATTATTCACCCTATATTTTATTGTTATAATGAGTTATTGTGCGATATTTGAGCTAAATTATGTTGTTTTATGTGTAGGAACAACGGAAGGAATCGTCAAACGAAAGTTACACAAAAAGAGTACAAAAAATATAAGAAAAGAGCACAAAAGTATCAAGTATCCAAACCGTACTACAGGCCAAGCTTTGCAAGATCTATAACCAGATCGACCGCGCTATAGACCAGGCTTCGCGAGGTCTATAGCCAGGTTGACCACGCTATAGACTAGGTTTCGCGAGATCTATAGTACGGTAATTAAAAGTTACGGGTTAAAAGACCCCAACCCGTATTTGGACCATGGATTGACATAAATACTCTCCAAACGAGTTATTCTAGGGTTGGATATGATTTTGGAGAAGAAAAAGGCTACCAAGCACTGGGGAGCAAGATCAAAACGAGTTTTCCTTCCTTTATCTCTTTACTTTGTAGTTTAATGTCTTCGAACATTATGTTGATTGTTGTTGTATTTATGAGTAGCTAAACTCTCTTATCTAAGGTTTGATGGAACCTACTGGAGGATAATTTTCTACTGCGTTTAATATAGATTTGCCTTTGATTTTTCCCTACTTGTTCAACTATATTTTCATTGTTGTTAATTGAAGAGCTATCAATTAATTGTGCCTATTTAGTGTGTATATTTCTCGAGAGAGAGTATACATTTAGGTAGTTGTTGAATAACACCACTCCTAACGTAGTTGAGAGATCAATACAGAGAGTTTAAAGGCGGGATTAGAGATAACAAAGTCTTGGTGCGATCGTAGTGAGCGGGGAATTAGTGCCAGCTAGCGTAGTTCGAGAGAATACGTCTACTAAATTATGGTAGTTGCTAGAGAGAGAGCTACGACACTCAAAGTACTCACGATTGTTAGAGAATATTGAGACGAATTTATAGGAAGCGTAGCGGGAAAGATTCCGACAATAGGGAAAATAATAACCTTAGACTTTTCCAAATCTTGTCTACAATATTTGCTTTGCTAAGTTATAAAATACTGCATTTTAATTATTTTGATTTTAGTTAGTAAACTCTCAAATCGTTAAATAATATTTCTGAAGGCTAATTACTTGAATTTGTGCAAAACTATTGGTTGTAATTAGTCTGTTATTTCCTTGTGGGATTTGACTCTGAACTTGTAAATCGGATTATATTTGCAACGACTGCTAGACCTCTTAGGAGGCATAGTTGGGCGTGATCAAATTTTGGCGCCGTTGCCGAGGAAGCAACAATGTTATTAATTACAGCTAGAAGAATTGTTAGGATTCTTAGTTTAGTCAATTTTCTCAATTTTTATTCATTATACAAAAAGTCTAACATTTTTATTCTTGTGTGTTATAGGTGTATACCTAGAAACTCCTCAAGAACTGGTGAATTGTTTGAAGCATTACCGGATCTTGAGAAAGCTTTCAAAGCATTAAATCTGCAAACAATAAGGACAAACAACAACAGCACCCAAGAGAACAAAGTGAGTTAGATATGGGTGACGTTTTGGATCATCAAAACAATCGAAACAATGTGAATGACCCGAACAATCAGGGTGTGGCACCTCATTTGCCAGAAGCAGCTTTGTATGATTGGGCACAACCCACCGCTGAAAATTTGGCAACTGCAATCGCATTCCCTCAGATACAAGTGAAGTCATTCCAAATCACAAACAACATGCTACATCTGCTGCAGAACAAGAGACTGTTCTCCGGGTCTTACATTGAAGATCCATATCAATATCTGAATCTTTTTTGGTCAATTTGTGTCACGCAAAGGCAACCAAATGTGATATTAACAATAAGACTGTTGTTGTTTCCATTCTCAGTGAGAGGAGAAGCCCAAACTTGGCTTAGATCGCTCCCCATAAATTCCATCACAACTTGGGAGGAATTAGTCTAGCAATTTTTGAATAAGTTCTACCCACTTAATAAGACTGCCAAGCAGGTTGATGAGATATTGAGCTTTAAGCAGAAACCAACTGAAATATTACAAGAAACGTGGGAGAGATTTAAAGGTATATTGGTTAAGTGTCCACACCATGGCATTCCAGATCAGATGTTGGGACAACGGTTTTAAATGGGATTGACGGACAACTTGAAGGCCAATGTTGATGCTTCAGCAGGTGGAGCATTTTTGAGCAAGTCATTTAGAGAGTGTAAGGTCCTACTAGATAAAATGGCTCCAAACTCGGGATGGATGACAAGAGACTCCACAATCACCCCTATAGTTCACTCAGTAGCGTTGAACCCGAACAATTTCATAGCCGAAAATATGGCCACTCCGATGACGCAAATGAGTATCCTCACCAAGAATATTGATGAATCAGGCCAGAAGCAAGCACACATAGTTGACATGACTAATGGGGGATTATGTACACCATACATTAACCAACCATATGTGTGTTCGTGAAGTAGTGAAAGTGACAACCGGAACTATCATGAGAACATGAACTATGTTGGCAAGTATGGAGGTTAGAGACAAGGTGGTCAGAATTGGGGGCAGCAAAATCAGCAGTATAGACCAGCACAACAACAGTACAATAACACCAACAATTCTGAGCAAGTCTACTATATCTAACAAGTTCAAATCGGTTAATGTTTCTCAACCCTGAACTGTGATGATGCAATTTCTGAATATATACTCAACTTTAACAGATTCCTCTGTAGGTGTGGAAACCTCAAACGAAACCCCTAATTTTTCTGGTGCTTTTCCAAACTCGACACAAAAATAAGGAGGCACATAAGAGAAAGTTGAACCAGGATCAACTAATACATAAGTAAGGGGACCAAAAACTGAGAGAATACCTGTAATAACTCTGTTAGACACCTCATCATTTTTCCTGTCTAGAACTGCATAGAATTTGGCTGGTCTGCCTCCTCCTTGAGCTCCACCTCTATTGGCACCATGCTCAGTCTGAGTATTAGGTGCCCGAACTAGAGGAGGTGCAACTATAGAATTACCCGTGGATACTTCCTGAGTGGTTGGAGCTTTCCCCGGAGCTTGTCTAAGTCGTGGACAGTCTCTCTTAATATGACTCGGATCGTGGCAGTGGAAATAACCTGTTTGACCCAAAAAGGCATTTCCTTGGATGTCTGTCGCTGTACGAAGGACATATAGGATAGGAGAACCGAGGTTGGCCCTGACTAGTTGAACTTTTCCCCTGAGGGGCCTGACCCTTACTATACTGGCCATGTATGAGTGGAGCTGGATAAGGAGATGAGTGAGTCGTTGATTGAATGTGACCTGAATGATTAGTGTTCTTACCCCCAACTAAAAATCCAGTATAACTACTTGTTGTTATAGTCTTCTTGTTGTTATCTCTAGCTTCCCTAGTGATTTTATCAAAAGCCTCCTTATGCGTAGCGATATTTACAATCTGAAGATAAGTTTTGTCATCGTAATATGAAGTCATATCTTTTGCCATATGATATTAGTTGTCGTGTTGGTAACTTCACTGGCTGGGCAATATTTGTAGGGACAACTGGTGGTGGTACCTCGAGTGGAGATTGAAAATTATCTCCTATAACCTCTTCATCTGAATCATGAGGGTCTTCAGGAGGAGCATGAACGGGTGTAGCCTTACCACTGAATGGGCTAGGGACTCCAGAAAGTCCAAAATTCTGTAAATTCGATCATCCTGCTGATGTGGTTGATTTTCCCTGAGTGGGTTGGAAGGGGGTGTGATTTAAACCTGATCATTAACAACCCACTGAGGTGGAACTTGTTCCTGTGTAGTGGTCCTACTATGAGCGAGATTACCTCTGGCATTTCCACCTCTACCCCTAGCATTTTGACCTCTACCTCTACCTCTGCCATGTCCTCTAATTGTAGCTAGTGCTATTGGTGCGACATGCACCTCTAGTACTGCTTCTTGATGATTAGCAGCTAGTATCCCAACATTTTTAGCAACAGAAGATAAAGTAGATCTTGTTCTAACCATCTTGTTCACTGAAATAAGAGATAAATGCGTGTTAGAATTCTGAAACGTTTAGCTCTAACGCATGATATGAGAATCAAATAAAATAAGTCCTAACATGCCCTATAGCCTCCCAAATATAAGTATGGTGTATAATATACCCATGATTGAGACTCTGCTAGACACAACTCATGACTCCTTAGGACTTCCTAAACCTGGCTGCTCTGATACCAACTTGTCACGCTCACAAACTGGGGTGAGACGTGATTGGCACTCAACCCTTACCACTCGTTGAGTGAACCCTGTACTATTTGTATCAAACTTCAAGTTCAATAGCAAAGAATCTAACGTACTTAAATATTATTTCTAATCAAGTTGCAGCTCTTAAGCTGACTGATAAAAATAATAAATAAAGGATAAATTTCAAAATATTTTAATACTTACCCACTAACAAGTTATGATACTCTAGAATCTGGGGAAAAAATTAAAATACATAGCCTACGGGTGCATCCCCGAAAATAAAATAAACTTCAAAAAAAGGATATAAATAATAGTCTGAAAAGGGTCCACTACCGCTAGGATGAATCAACAGAGTCTATAAACTGAATCAAGAATATCTCCTCTAGCCATGTGCCTCGTTACCTGCATCATCAATACCTGCCATATGACGTAGCAAGCCCAAACGGGCTAAGTACCACCAAAGGATACCTAGTAAGTCTCATAGGCTACTTCCTAAAAAGGCGGAGCGAGACCTTGTGGGAGAAATAATAAAGAAAATGGATATACAGAAAAGTCATATAAATCATATAAAATTTTACAGCCAAGTAATAAGCTAGAAACTGAAATTATAAGCTAAACTGTAAGCTGAAACTTAATGTAGAAATTGAGTCTATAACTGATATCTGAAATAGAAACTGAGGGGTGTGTGTGTGTGTGTGTGTGTGTGTGTGTGTATATATATATATATATATATATATATATATATATATATATATATATATATATATATATATATATATATGTGTGTGTGTGTTACGCATAATGGCCCTGCATACGTGAGCATCTGGGAACACGTATGGGGGAGTGTCGTCCTATCTCCCCAACAAACAGTTGGCACCTGCGAGCGTGGAGTAGGTAACCCTGGCATCATGACACTCATGCTGGGGGAGGTTTTCCACTTCTCCCTACTGAATATGATCACACTGATGCATGAATTAATGTTGAAACTGAATACTTAACTGAATAAGAATATCACAAATAAAGGCACATAACAATTGATAATACACATAAGCATGTATTCATGTCACATATAATATTGTACTAAATAAGAATAGGTGAATTGAGTATTGGATCACGAGAAGACATGACTTAGCTTTATCTAACATATGGAGCACATGGGTTCTAATGAAATTTCCCACTAGGAAAGTAAACCTCAACTCACCTCAATTTGCCTTTCGGTCCAATCGTAAGTTTAAGATGACTAACAATTCAATTTCTAAACCGTCACAATCACAATATTCTGCAACTCGGTAGAAGTTGTACGTCGTTCTCCTTAAGCTTCTGTTTCCAATCTTTAGAAAAGGTTTCTTTCTTTTTTCTTTTTTTCCAATTGCCTACACTTATTGTGGTTGCTGGTCACGCGACCCATGGACTTGGACAAAAGATTTTATTATCATATGCCATTATCTTTAATTTGATCATTTAGCTAGTGGCCTACGTAGATATTACTTAGATCCACATCTTAGTAAAAATGGCCATAAACTATTTTAGAAAGGCAACCAATAGATGATTAAATTTGCTGTCAATGGAACTTAAAGAAACGTGACTTTCATTCTTCTTATTAATTCTAATCATATTTATTAAAATTGCCACATATACTCTCCATGGACATTGGTATAAAATTTACTGTTCGGTCATATACCCCTGGACAAATACAATATACTACGATCACGATAATAAACATATCTCATTCATGTCATTAGGCTAGTAATTGGCGTATTTAGAGCCTAAATATTACCGGGGGCTTACATTTCCCCTAATTGATTTCGTTCATTTTTCATATGTGTTCTGACTAGGTTGTTGCTTTATTTCCCATTTACTTCTTGTGCCAATTATGTTTCTATTATTCCTTTGTTTGTTTTATATTAATAATCTTTATGTTGTTAGCCATACATTGATGTTCCTTATATTGCTAGCTTTATGTTTATCATGTACAGATTTTATGTCTAGTGAGTGTCTCGACTTACCTCATCATTACTCTACTGAGGTTAGTCTTGATACTTACTGGGTACCGATGTGGTGGACTCAGTCACTTTCTTGGGGAACGTTGTGTCAGCAGAGGGTATTCAGGTGGATCCTAATAAGATTGAGGCAGTTCAGAACTGGCCTAGGCCCACTTCAGCTATGGAGATCCGGAGTTTCTTGGGTTTAACGGGTTATTACTGTCGGTTTGTGGAGGGGTTCTCATCTATAGCAGCTCCGTTGACCAGGTTAACCCAGAAGGGTGCCTTGTTTAGATGGTCAAACGAGTGTGAGGCGAGCTTTTAGAAGATCAAGACTGTTTTGACTACGACGCCAGTGTTGGTGTTGCCCACAACTTCAGGATCTTATATGGTATATTGTGATGCATCTCGTATTGGACTTGGTGCAGTATTGATGCAGAGTGGCAAGGTGATTGCATATGCGTCGCGGTAGTTGAAGATTCATGAGAAGAATTACCATGTTCATGACATGGAGTTGGCAATCATTGTTCATGCGCTAAAGATTTGGAGGCACTATCTTTACGGATTGTCGTGTGAGGTATTCACGGATCATCGGAGTCTACAGTATTTGTTCAAACAAAAGGATCACAATTTGAGGCAGATGAGGTGGTTGGAGCTATTGAAAGACTATGATATCACCATCTTGTATCATCCCGGGAAGGCCAATATGATTATCAACAAGCAAAGTATGAGCATCAGAGACTCGGTGGTTTGCTTCACAAATTAGAGATTCCTGAGTGGAAGTGGGAGCGTATCACTATGGATTTTGTTGTGGGACTCCCACAGACTCAAAGGAAGTTTGATGCAGTTTGGGTCATTGTGGACAGGCTGACCAAGCCAACGCATTTCATTCATGTGGCAGTTACTTATTCTTCAGAGCGGTTGGCTGAGATTTATATCCGCGAGATCATCTGTCTTCATGGTGTGCATGTGTCTATCATTTTTGATCGAGGTACGCAGTTCACCTTGCACTTATGGAGGGCAGTACAACGTGAGTTTGGCACGCAGGTTGAGTTGAGCACAGCATTTCATCCTCAGACGGACGGAGAGTCCGAGCGCACTATTCAGATATTGGAGGATATGCTCCGCGCTTGTGTTATAGACTTTGGAGGTTCTTGGGATCAGTTCTTGACACTTGCGGAGTTTGCCTACAACAACACCTACCAGTCGAGCATTCAAATGGCTCCCTATGAAGCATTTTATGGGAGGCGGTGCCGATCGCCAGTTGGATGGTTCAAGCCGGGGGAGGCTCGATTGTTGGGTACAAATTTGGTACAGGATGCCTTGTATAAGGTCAAGATTATTCAAGATCGATTTCGCACAGCTCAGTCCAGGCAAAAGAGTTATGACGAGCGTAGAGTTCGTAATGTTGCATTCATTATCGGGGAGATGGTATTGCTCCGGGTTTCACCCATGAAAGGTGTGATGACGTTCGAAAAGAAGGGCAAGTTGAGCCCTAGGTATATCAGACCTTTTGAGATTCTTCAGAGAGTGGGTGAAATGGTTTACAAGCTCGCATTGCCACCTAGTTTGTCAACAATCCATCCGGTATTCCATGTTTCCATACTCCGGAAGTATCACGATGATCTGTCCCATGTGTTAGATTTCAGCTTTGTCCAGTTGGACAAGGATTTGACCTATGAGGATTTGACCTATGAGGAGGAACCTAGTTTGTCAGTTGAGATCTAAGAGTTATCCTTTAGTTCGAGTGCAGTGGAGAGGTCAGCCCATCGAGGTAGCTACTTGGGAGTCCGAGTTGGACATGCAGAGTAGATAACCACACCTTTTCACCAGTCCAGGTACTTTTCTATGTCCATTCGAGGACGAATGGTTGTTTTAGAGGTGGAGAATGTGATGACCCGATAGGTCATCTAGATTTTAGAGCCTAATTCTATATTTTGAAGCCTAAAATATCTCATTTTAGCCTTCCTCGATTGGTGTGCGCAGTTCGGGTATTTTTTCAGAAAGCTTTTATGTTAAAAACTGATAAAATATGAAATCTTTGCGTTAAAATCTATTTGAGTTGACTTCGATAAACGTTTTGAGCAAACGGACTCGGATCCATATTTTGACGGTCTGATGGGTCTGTATCATGATTTGGGACTTGGGCATATGCCCGAAATCGAAATCGGAGGTCCCTAGCTCGAGTTATCATATTTTGTTGAAAAATTAAGGTTTAAAGGCTTAATGTATCTAAAAGTTTGACCAATATTTTGACTTTATTGATATCGGATCCGTATTTTGGTTTCGGAACCTGGCATAGGTCCATTACTATATTTATGACTTGTCTGTCAAATTTGGTGAGAAACGAAGTTGGTTTGACGTGATTTGGACGTCCGGTTGTTAAAATAGAAGTTCATAAGTTTTCTTGAAAATTTTATTTGATTTGGTGTTCAATTCGTAGTTCTAGGTGATATTTTGGCGATATGATCATGCGAGCAAGTTCGTATGATATTTTTGGACTTGTGTGTCTGTTCGGTTTGGAGCCCCGAGGGCTCGGGTGAGTTTCGGATAGGCTACGGAGTGAGTTTTGGACTTAGAAAGTGCTGGTGTGCTTCAGTTCTGGTACATGCGAGGCCAGGCTTCGCATTTGCGACCTCTGATAGGTTCACATTTACGAGCTACTCCTCGCATTTGGGAAGAGTAGCTGGGGAACCTCATCTTCGCATTTGCGAAAAGTAGGTGGGGCACCCCAGCTTCGCATTTGCGAAGAGTAGCTGGGGCACCTCAGCTTTGCATTTGCGACCAATCCTTCGCAATTGCGAAGTGTGGCTGGGGGGACAGTGATTGCATTTGCGATCAAATGGTCACATTTCCGGAGTGGCCATAGTTTGCAATTGCGAACTAATTATCGCAATTGCGATGATAGCAGAAAATATGGGACTTCGCATTTGCGAAGAAAAACTCGCATTTGCAGGGTTCGCAATTGCGAACCCCAGGTTGCAATTGCGATATCTGCGACTAGTCAAGTATGAGTTAGACGGGATTTTATCTCATTTTTCAAATTTTCAAAAGAAGAAAACCCTAGAGGCGATTTTCCCAAGAGTCCTTCTTACCCAATCCATTGGTACGTGATTCTAACCTATTTTCTTTCAATCTTTCATTACATTTCATAAGATTTCAACCTAAAATCTAGTGTTTTCATGGTGAAAATTGTGGGTTTGGGTAAAATTAGGAATTTTTGTAAAATTGGGATTTAGACCTCAAATTGAGGTCGGATTTAAAAATATAACCGGGCTCGGGGTGAATGGGTAATCGGGTTTTGGTCCGAATTTCGGGCTTGGACCAAGCGGGCCCGGGAGTTAACTTTTGTTAACTTTTTCAATAATGACCTAAATTGAATCTTTTGCAAGGATAGTTCCTAAGGCTTAATTTAAATCGTTTGGTTGGTAATTTGCTAGATTTTGTTGGTTCGGAAGCTTTTTTTAAAGGCAAAGCTGTGGTTGAGTTTTGAGTCGATCTTTGGATCTAGGTAAATGTCGTGGTTAACCTTGACTTGAGGGATTAGGACTTGTTTGCCTATTTGCTACATGTTTAGATATTGGGTACAACATATATGTGAGGTGACGAGTATTTATGCGTTGATATTGGGTTAAAGCATGTGGTTGAGACTTGTTCCTTGTAATTTATTGCTTACTTTGATCATGTTATCCATGCTCAAACTAGTTACATATCGAATTGATCATTCTTTTCCGCGTTTATGGGCTTTCAATGATGCTTGAGTATTGTTTCTAAAGTTGAGGTTGGTATTGTGGAACCATTTGACGTAAGGCTTGTTCTTGTTCATTCTATCTCCCTGTTATCATATGTTCATTGTTATATGGTAAGGGAGAGTGTTAATGCACGAAGGGTGATGTCATGTCGTATTTGAGTGTTAGTGCACAAAGGGTGATGCCTTGCCATATTGTGAGAGTTAATGCACGGAGGGTGATGGCGTGTCATATTTTGAGAGTTAATGACGAAGGGTGATATCGTGCCGTATCTATTGATTTATAATGAAGGTGAGAGTAAAAGCATGAAGGGTAATGTTGTGCCGTATTATTGTTTCATTGTGAGGTTGAGAGTAAAAGCACGAAGGGTGATGTCGTGCAGTTTTATTCATTATGTTTATTCGTTTTACTGGTTAAAGGCATATTGACTATTCTGGTTATCATTTCTGTTGTAATTACCGTGTCTTGTACCTCTTTCGCATGTCCCCTCCCAATAGCACATATTTAGCCTTTATCTGTAGTTATCTTGTACGTATATTGTTTTCTAGACAGGTTATTTACGTAGTGTCTTATCATAGCCTCGTCACTACTTCGTCAAGGTTAGGCTCGATACTTATAGAGTACATGGGGTCGGTTGTACTCATACTACACTATGCACTTCTTGTGCAGATTTTAGTACGGGTCCTAGTTGTCGTGAGGAGTTTCAGCTCAGAACTGCTTTAGGACACTCGAGGTAGATCTGTTGGCGTCCGCAGACCTCTAAGTCCCCTTCCACTTCCCCTATTTTACTGTTTTTTTTGTTCTAGACAGTGTCGCTTCCCATTTTCTCGCGAAAGCGAGTTTCGACGTCGTGACAACTCTTTTTTTAGAGTGGGAGATAAAGTGCTAAAAGAAGAGTCGCCACCTAACGATTTTAAGGTGTGTTAGGGCAGCTATTGTGCAGATAACTTTGTTTGACTAGTCAACGCTACCAAAGATCGAGAAGGATGTAACGAGCCGACCGGTCGTTTTGAGAGTAATAGCCCTGATCCCCTATTTATTTGTTTCCCCCGTACCTTTTTCTGCTTAGGTGACTTGCCGGGAGGTTTTGTTTTTGGTTTGAGAATGTTTTGGGATACTTAGGCCCTAGATTAAGGTTTAAGCCTTATGAATTGGACCGTAGTCGAAACTGTACGAAGATGACTCTGGAATGGAATTCCATTTAGGGGCGTGTCCGGATTATGTTTTGGAGGTTCGTAGCTCATTTAGGCTTGAAATGGCGAAAGTCAAACTTCTGGACTTTTGGGACGGTAGTGGAAGTTTTGATATCGGGGTCGGTTTCTGATTCTAGAAGTTGGAGTAGGTCCATAATGTTAAATATGACTTGTGCGCAAAATTTGGGGTCAATCGGACGTGGTTTGGTTGGTTTCGGCATCGGTTGTCGAATTTGGAAGTTTCAAGTTCTTTAAGTTTGAATCGGAGGATAATTTGTGATTTTAGAGTTGTTTGATATGGTTTGAGGTTTCTACTAAGTTCGTATGGTATTATAGGACTTGTTGGTATGTTTGGTTGAGGTCCCGGGGGCCTTGGGTGAGTTTCAGATGGTTATCGGATCCTTTTTGGACTTGGAAGATTTTTTTGGTGTTGGTTCTGCTGTAATCGCACCTGCGCAAGGCTCCCCACAGGTGCGAACCCGTAGGTGCGAGCAAATTGGCGCAAAAGCAGATTTTGTGCAGCTTGATCTGGGACCACAGGTGCGCAAAGAATTTCCGCAGGCGCACATGTGCAGGTGCGACCCTTTATCGCAGGTGCGGAGGCAGAAGGGGGGTAAGTGATTTGCGCAGATGCTCACATTTTCCGCACAAAGCGCACCCGCAGGTGAATTTACCTATTTTTCCTTAACTGGTACTTAGGTTGAACTGTAGAATTTTGTGCCATGACTATTTAATTCTATTGTTTAGCTGCATATTTACTTTGGGACTACAGAATGGTATTCCGGGAGATCCCCCTGTACTGCATATTTACTTTGAGACTTCGAAACGATATTCCAGGAGATCCCCCTGTACTGCATATTTATTTTGGGACTGCGAAACGGTATTCCGGGAGATCCCCATGTACTGCATATTTACTTTGGGACTACGGAACGGTATTCCGGAAGATCCCCCTGCACTTTTACGTTTGGAACTACGAGACGGTATCTCGAGAGATTCCCTGTTGTTATCTTTGTGTACTGAGCTGTTGTCTTCTATGAATTCATTCTTTGTTAAATTTCAGCACTTATTTTACTGCAATATTTCATTCTGTCTTAGTTTATTATTTATATACCAGTAGGGCCCTGACCTGATCTCGTCACTACTCGACCGAGGTTAGGCTTGGCACTTACTGGGTATCGTTGTGGTGTACTCACGCTACTCTTCTGTACATGTTTTGTGTGCAGATCCAGCTACTTCTTATCAGCCCCGCTACTAGCTGAGAGTGCTTGTTGCTGTATGAAGACTTCAAGGTATATTTGTTGCGTTCGCAGACCTCAGAGTCCCTCCTATTCCCTCCTATGTCATTTACCTTCCTTACTTCTGTTATTAGATTCTAGTGTATAGAGATACTAGTTTCCTTTTGTAGCATGTGACTTATGATGTTCCGGGTTTTGGGATTTCTGTGTATTTTTGAATAGTTGATGTAACGACCCGGCCAGTCGTTTTAAATATTATAACCCCGTTCCCCATTTACTGCTCAATTTATGCCTTGCAATTGATTTATGAATTATCGGGTTAGTTGGTTCAGGTCCGGAAGAAACTCGGAGTGAAATGAGACACTTTCATAATTGAAAAAATTTAAGTTAGAAAAGTGGACCGGATATGGATCTATGTGTAAACGACCTCGGATTTGAATTTTGAAAATTCTAATAGCTCCGTATGGTGATTTTAGGCTTAGGAGCGTGTTCGGAATATTATTTGGAAGTTTGTAGAGAAACAAGGCTTGAAATGCCGAAAGTTTAATTTTTGAGAAGTTTGACCGGTGGTTTGACTTTTTGATATCGGAGTCAGAATCCGATTCTGAAAATTGGAATACCTCTATTATGTCATTTATGACTTGTGTGCAAAATTTGAGGTCAATCGGACGTGATTTGATAGGTTCCGGAGTCATTTGTAGAAATTAGAAATTTCAAAGTTTATTAGGCTTGAATTGGGGTGTAATTCATGGTTTTAGCGTTGTTTGAGGTGATTTGAGGATTCGACTAAGTCCGAATTATGTTATAGGACTTGTTGGTATATTTGGTCTAGGTCCCGAGGGGCTCGGGTGAGTTTCGGATAGTTAACTGGTTGGATTTTTGACTTGGAACTCTGCTGGAATTTTTCTGATGCTCCATCTGGTTTCCTTCATCGCGTTCGCGAGTGGAGCCTCGCGTTCGCGAAGAGGAGCACGCGTTCGCTAAGGGTGGACCGGGTGTGCATCGTGAACACGAGAGGTGTTACGCGTTCGCGAAGAAGAGAGGTAGCAGCTGAGGACCCCAGGCAATTGGTCTACGCGTTCGTGTAGGAGATGTCGCGTTCGCGTAGTGAGGGGGAACGAAGCATCGCGTTTGCGATGGGTTGAACGCGTTCGCGTAGAAGGCATTGAGGCAGAGGCATTTTGTGCTTCGCAAACGCGAGGGTGATATCGTGTTCGCGAAGGAGGAATTTGGATGGGAGATATTTTGTGCTTCGCGAACGCGAGACACGAACCCCGTTCGCGAAGAAGAAAAGCCTGGGCAGTGAGTTTAAGTTCTGAAAATGGGACAATCCCATTTTCAGTTTTTGATGATTTAGAGCTCGGATTTGAGGTGATTTTGGGTGATTTTCAAAGGAAACAACGGGTTAAGTGATTCTAACTCGGTTTTGGTTAAATTACACGAATCTATTATTGTTTTTATCAACAAATTAGTGTTTTGTGTTGAAAATAGTAGAAAAATTCATAGACTTTAATTGAGGATTTGAAGGCCGAGTTGTGGTCGGATTTGAGTAATTTTGGTATGGTTGGACTCGTGGTTGGATGGGAGTTCGAATTTTGTGAGTTTTATCGGATTCCGAGATGTGGGCCCCACGGGTGATTTTTGGGGCGTAATTTTGGATTTTTGGAAAATATTAGTATTTTGATATGGAATTAATTCCTATAATTTTTGTGAGCTGAATCAAATTAATTGTGAATAGATTCGAAGAATTTGGAGACCGAGTCCATAGACGAGGGCATCCCGGAGTAGGATTTTTACGTTGTTAAGGTAAGTAACAGTTTTAACTCTCGCTTTGAGGGTATAAACCCGGAGATTTGACATCATGTGATTGTTTGGAAGTGATACCCACGCTAGGTGATGAGCGTGTGGGTGTGCACTGCGAGGGATTGAGACTTTGTCCGTCCCGTGAGGCTGTGAGGCCTAATGGCTATTATCTGTGGTTATGTGTTTAATTGTTGTTGAACTTATTTGCCTTCATGATAGAGATCGTGCTTAGGCTTTATCCATGCTCATGTTATTTGTACTCAGTCATAGAAATTATTGTACCTGTTTACTTCAGTCTCTATTATTTGCTAATATGCGATGATACTTGATGTGGGTTGTGTTCCCTTATTGTTGATGATAGTGAGGCTAGTGAGGTACATGATTGAGTGATGCTGAGGGCCTGGTTGTGAGGATATTAATACCATAGCACGTGAGTTGTCCGTGCTTAGCGCTTGGGCTTTGGGAGCCCCTCCGGAGTCTGTACACACCCCCAGTAAGCGCAGAGTGTTGAGTGTTTTGAGTATTGAGTGCTGAGTGCGAGTGATGAGTGATGGAGTGACACTGTTGTGAGGTGGTATTTATTTGTGTTGTTGCTGCATTTATCTGTTAAACTTCTTTGTGGAATTTAGTGAGTTATGGAATTTACCCATTTAATTCTGTTTATTTTAAAATTGTGAAAATAAATAATTGGACTGTTTTACTTAGCTCGTCACTATTGCTCAGTTCCTTAGTTATTTTTGTTACTTGCCGAGGTGGTTGTACTCATGCTACACCATGCACTTTATGTGCAGATTCAGGTGAGTTAGAGTGCGGCGATCGTTGAGTTCAGGTCGGTTATCTGTGGAGATTGCAAGGTAGCTGCTAGCGTCCGCAAGACCTTGTTACTCCTTTTATGATTTCTTCTTTTGGATTTTATTGACAGTTAGACAATTTCATTTCTTGGTTCATATATTTAGACACTCATGACTTAGTGACACCCCGATATTTGGGCCTCGTTTCCATATTTCTAAAATTATATTTAGAGTTAATTTAGTTTATGATAAATTCAAATGTTGTAATATTTTATTAAATTATTATAATCGTTTTAGTAGTAATATTTTGGAAAAATAGGCTTGCCTTGTGACACGATAGGCGCCATCACGACCATGGTTAGATTTTGGGTCGTGACAAGTTGGTATCAGAGCCTAGGTTACATAGGTCTCACGAGTCATGAACGAGTTTAGTAGAGTCTTGCGGATCGATACGGAGACGTCTGTACTTATCTTCGAGAGGCTGCAGAACCCTTAGGAAACTCCACATTCTTAGATTCTTATCGCGTTATGTGTATTCTAGTAATTAAACATCTGTATTTCATTCTCTCACAGATGGTGAGGACTCGTGCTACCGGTCAAGAGGGTCAGCAACCAGTTTGGGCCGCGAGAGGCCGAGGCCGCGGTAGAGGCCGTGGTAGGGGAAGAGGTGCAGCCCGTACAATAGCCGGGGTAGTACCTGCAGATCCACCGATTGTCCCAGATCAGGACCAGGTTCCAGTTGTTGATGCGCCAGCTCAGGCACCACCTGTGCCTATTATGATTCCAGGCCTTCAGAAGGCCCTAGCTCAGGTTCTGACAGCGTGTACCGGCCTTGCTCAGGCGGTCTCTATTTCGACGATCGCAGCCACTTCTCAGGCTGGGGGAGGCACTCAAACTCTCGTCGCTCGTACACCCGAGCAGGTTATTTAGGGACTTTAGACATCGAAGGCACCACCAGCCCAGTCGGTTGCAGCTGCACAAGATTATGTGGTTCCTTCTATGCCTGAGGATGATCAGCGTAGGTTGGAGAGGTTTGGGAGACTCCATCCGTCACCTTTCAGTGGCACAGAGAGAGAGGACGCTCAGGATTTCTTGGATAGGTGTCAGGGGATAATCCATACTGTTGGTATTTTGGAGACTTGTGGGGTCTAATTCACTACCTTTCAGTTTTCTGGGACTGCACTCAGATGGTGGGAAACTTACGAGAGGTGTAGGCCTGTTGGCGCAGCACCCCTTACTTGGCAGCAGTTCTCCGTTCTTTTTCTGGAGAAGTTTGTACCTTAGTCTCACAGAGAGGAGCTGCGTAGGCAGTTTGAGCAGCTTCGCCAGGGTGAGATGTCTGTTACACAGTATGAGATGCGATTCTCCAAGTTAGCTCGTCATGCGGTCTGGTTGGTTCCCACAGACCGAGAGAGGATCATGAAGTTTATAGATGGCCTCGGTTTTCAACTTCGATTGCTTATGACCAGGGAGAGAGAGTATCTGGGGTTATCTTTGATGAGGTTGTCGACATTGCTCGTGATGGCTCAAGGTCAGGAGAGGACTGAGAGGGAGGCTAAGAGGCCTCGTGGTTAGGGTGGTTCCAGTGGTGTTCCTCAGAGAGGTCAGTTTCAGCAGGACCAGTTTCAGTAGAGTCAGTCGTCATTCAGTGCATTGCCAGCACAGGGTTCTCATTATGCCCCGCCCGCCCAGGTATCATCGGGTAATTCCTTTGGGCATCAGGAGCAGCAGTTTCGTTAGAGGAGGGGTTGTTTTGAGTGCAGGGATTTTGGTCACATTGCGAGATATTGCTCTAGGATGTTGGGTGGGACTCCGCAGTAGAGTACTCGGCCAACGGCACCAGCACCAGTTCCTCCACCACCCGCCCAACCAGCTAGGGGTGGAGTTCAGCCAGCTAAGGTCGGAACCCAGTCAGCTATGGGTCACCCGAGATGGGGAGGCAGATCAGGGGGTGGTCAGGCTGATTACTATGCCCTCCCAGCCAGGCCATACGCTATTGCTTCAGATGCTGTGATTTCAGGTATGTTCTTCTGTTAAACTCATTCGAGGACGAACGCTTGTTTAAGAGGGGGGAGAATGTAAAGACCCGGCCAGTCGTTTTGAATATTATAACCCCGTTCCCCATTTACCGCTCAATTTATGCCTTGCAATTGATTTATGACTTATCGGGTTAGTTGGTTCGGGTCCGAAAGAAACTCGGAGTGAAATGAGACACTTAGTCTCATAATTGAAAAAGATTTAAGTTAGAAAAGTTGACCGGATATGGATCTATGTGTAAACGACCTCGAATTTGAATTTTGAAGATTCCAATAGCTACGTATGGTAATTTTGGGCTTAGGAGCGTGTCCAGAATATTATTTGGAAGTCCGTAGAGGAATTAGGCTTGAAATGCCAAAAGTTTAATTTTTGAGAAGTTTGACCGGGGATTTGACTTTTTGATATCGGAGTCGGAATCTGATTCTGAAAATTGGAATCCCTCTGTTATGTCATTTATGACTTGTTTGCAAAATTTGAGGCCAATCGGACGTGATTTGATAGGTTCCGGAGTCGTTTGTAGAAATTAGAAATTTCAAAGTTCATTAGGCTTAAATTGGGGTGTAATTCATGGTTTTAGCGTTGTTTGAGGTGATTTGAGGATTCGACTAAGTCCGTATGATGTTATAGGACTTGTTGGTATATTTGGTCTAGGTCCCGAGGGGCTCAGGGTAGTTTCGGATGGTTAACGGGTTGGATTTTGGACTTGGAACTCTGCTGGAATTTTTCTGATGCTCCATATGGTTTCCGTCAACGCGTTTGCGAGTGGAGCCTCACGTTCGTGAAGAGGAACTGAGAGGCTGACAATATTTGCTCTTCGCATTCGCGAAGAGGAGCACGCGTTCGCGAAGGGTGGACTGGGTGTGCATCGTAAACGCGAGAGGTATTACACGTTCGCGCAGAAGAGAGGAAGCAGCTGAGGACCCCAGGGATGTCACGTTCGCGTAGTGAGGGGGGAATGAAGCATCGCATTCGCGATGGGTTGAACGCGTTCGCGTAGAAGGCATTGAGGCAGAGGCATTTTGTGCTTCGCGAACGCGAGGGTGATGTCGCGTTCGCGAAGGAGGAATTTGGATGGGAGATATTTTGTTCTTTGTGAACGCGAGGCACGGACCGCGTTCGCAAAGAAGAAAAGCCTCTGCAGTGAGTTTAATTTCTGAAAATGAGACTTCGTCCCATTTTCTGTTTTTTGACGATTTGGAGCTCAGATTTGAGGCGATTTTGGGTAATTTTTAGAGAAAACAACGGGGTAAGTGATTCTAACTCGGTTTTGGTTAAATTACACAAATCTATTATTGTTTTTATCAACAAATTAGTGTTTTGGGTTGAAAATAGTTGAAAAATTCATAGATTTTAATTGAGGATTTGAAGGCTGAGTTGTGGTCGGATTTGAGTAATTTTAGTATGGTTGGACTCATGGTTGGATGGGGGTTCGAATTTTGTGAGTTTTATCGGATTCTGAGAAGTGGGCCCCACGGGTAATGTTTGAGGTGTAATTTCGGAGTTTTGAAAAATATTAGTATTTTGATATGGAATTAATTCATATAGTTTTTGTGAGTTGAATCAAATTAATTGTGAATAGATTCGGAGCATTTGGAGACCGAGTCCATAGACGAGGGCATCCCGGAGTAGGATTTTTACGCTGTTAAGATAAGTAACAGTTTTAACTCTCGCTTTGAGGGTATAAACCCGGAGATTTGACATCACGTGATTGTTTGGAAGTGATACCCACGCTAGGTGATGAGCGTGTGGGTGTGCACTGCGTGGGATTGAGACTTGGTCCGTCCCGTGAGGCTGTGAGGCCTAATGGCTATTATATGTGGTTATGTGTTTAATTGTTGTTGAACTTGTTTGCCTTCATGATAGAAATCGTGCTTAGACTTTATTCATGCTCACGTTATTTGTACTCAGTCATAGAAATTATTGTACCTGTTTACCTCAGTCTCTATTATTTGCTAATATGCGGTGATACTTGATGTGGGATGTGTTCCCTTATTGTTGATGATAGTGAGGCTAGTGAGGTACATGATTGAGTGATGTCGAGGGCCTGCTTGTGAGGATATTAATACCATAGCACGTGAGTTGTCCGCGTAGCACATGAGTTAACCGTGCGGATCCAGGTATTGATATAATGGCACGTGAGTTGTCCGTGCTTAGTGCTTGGGCTTTGGGAGCCCCTCCGGAGTCTGTACACACCCTCAGTGAGCGTAGAGTGTTGAGTGTTTTGAGTATTGAGTGCTGAGTGCGAGTGATGAGTAATGGAGTGACACTGTTGTGAGGTGGTATTTATTTGTGTTGTTGCTGCATTTATCTGTTAAACTTCTTTGTGGCATTTACTGAGTTATGGAATTTACCCATTTAATTCTGTTTATTTTTAAATTGTGAAAATAAATAATTGGACTGTTTTACTTAGCTCGTCACTATTGCCCAGTTCCTTAGTTATTTCTGTTACTTGCTGAGGTGGTTGTACTCATGCTACACCCTGCACTTTATGTGCAGATTCAGGTGAGTTAGAGCGCAGCGATCGTTGAGTTCAGGTCGGCTATCTGTGGAGATTGCAAGGTAGTTGCTAGCGTCTGCAGGACCTTGTTACTCCTTTTAACATTTCTTCTTTTGGATTGTATTAATTTCATTTCTTGGTTCATAGATTTAGACACTCATGACTTAGTAACACCCCGATGTTTGGGGCTCGTTTCCGTATTTCTAAAATTATATTTAGAGTTGATTTTGTTTATGAGAAATTCAAATGTTGAAATATTTTATTAAATTCTTATAATAGGTTTAGTAGTAATATTTTGGGAAAATAGGCTTGCCTTGTAACACAATAGGCGCCATCACGACCATGGTTAGATTTTGGGTCGTGATAGTTGGTTATTGTACATGCCAGGCGGCATGGTACCCAGTTATGTTGTTACTGCTACAGTTAGTTGTTAGATCTATGTTTTCTTTTCATTATTCCGTAAATGTTAGGCTTACCTAGTCGAAGAGACTAGGTGTTGTCACGGCGTCATACGGAGGGGAAACTTGGGTCGGTGACACTTAAATTACCTCAAAGAGAAGCTGTTAGGCACTCTTCAAGGTCCACAACTGTGGGTCCCGACTGAACTTAAAAATATGTGGATTAGGCTAAGTGATCAAATAAGCAAAGAGAATATAAAGGTCAAAGAATTTTATTACAAAAATCTTAATACGAATATAGAGGTACAACTATTCCAATTCTAACAGCAAACATAGAAAGGAAAGGGGGAGGTCCTAAGTTTTTTAGCCTAAAGGATCACCCCGTGCAACATAAATAATATTTCGCAACTCCCTTAGGATATGGAGTTACTCATATTATTCAGCGGGCACAGACTATCATCTCCTGCTACCCGATTACTATGTTAAAGTTGTTTACCTAAAAGCGCTCTAATTCAATTCTAAGTCGTGCCATATGCGTGCATTACCCGTCCCATACCTATGGTCCAGGAGGTTTTGGACCTCTATTTAGGTAGTTCTAGACTTTATCTAGGCTGTTCAAAATGTTTAAAAGCTAGACGGCATAAAAAAAACATGCAGGACTTCATATAAGGGCAGTTAAGAGCTCAAATTAGCCTCTGCACTTAGGCAGCAAATGCACGCAAAATAATTTCTTATATCAGGCGTTTAGACAGTCTCAGGATTGAGACAGAATTATAGATCATTAAGCCCTACAAACATGATTTCTAGATGACCATGGATTCAAACAGGCAAGCAGTTTAAGGCGCTGCTTATAGACATGATTCCTAAATGATTACGGTTATCACATGCTGATTATTAAAGAAATAAATTATTAAACCTATTGACATTATTTCTAAGTGATTTTCGCAATAGAGGACAATGAATATATTGGAAAGTACTTAGAATTGCTCGTGCTTTCTAGCAGTAACATGGTGAAACGATAAACAATTTTTGAAGTGTTCAGCATTAAAACGAGTGATGATATCATATAGGCATGATTTCTAAAGATTGACGATTGGAACTGATTTCCTATATTTAGTCCCTATAGACATGTTTTCTAGATGAGCATCATAATAGCAATGGCAATTAACTAATTAAAAATCCTATAGGCAAGATTTCTAACATATTTGAAATAGTTATACAAATTGAAGGAGTGTTTACTTCCTGTAGGCACGCTGTCTAGAAACACGTAGCAGTAGGCATAGAAATAGATGAAGCATTTGAACTCGTGTTTAATGGTAGACGAGTAGTGTGTGTGTGTGATTATCCTAATGACATGATTTCTAACAATGCACCCAAAATTGAAAGACGTATATAGCAGGTTGGATAAATAAATTATATGAATCCTATAAGCATGCTGGCTTCCCTTCCATGCAAATATTAAACATACCCGTTTCCCTATTTTACTAATACCCCCAATTGTTTATTACAAAGTTATTACAGGCCCAGTAATGTAATTACAAGGAATTGTACAAACAATAATAGTGGATATATAACATGCCCAAAAGCAATACCCAGTTTTGCCTAGGCCTCCAACAAAACTCCTTCACCAAATTAGCACACCCCGATTAACATGGACTACATCCATCAGCAAACCAGAAATCAAAGGGAAAACCCCAAACCAAAACAAGACAGCCATATATTGACGACATGACCAAACATTGAGTTACCTAGAAATTATTTTAAATAACTTATATGCTCGACAGATAGAATGAGGAAATAATTGGGTGTCTGAGATAACTCAGGTATCAGAACTAAAGAGAATGGCCAAAAGACCTCAAGCCCTAGTGTGTCAGAGTTCACAAGGGCCTCAAATGGACCCCGAGCAGTGCTCACACTAGGGAGGGAAATGGTGAGAGTCTTGGTGGCCTTGACTTTCAGTCGGCCAAGAATGACAGACTCAGAATGATACAGATAGCAAACGAGATTGAGAGAACATGAATTAATGACAGATTTTAAAGAGATACACTTGCATTTCAAAAGCAGACATAGCAGAGTTGCTTAAAAACACAGAACATGCTTATCAAGAAGTTCAACAAAACTTAGAGGGCAGGTCGATATTATAAGTCCAATACTTAGCAAGGGATAACATATTGGCAGCAAACATATTGAGCGTTAATGGAATCAGATTTGTTTTTAAGATTAAAGGTGCACAATGCCAAGACGAGTTCAAAGTAAAGCACCAACTCAAAGGGTTAAAACCTAAGGGTCTAAATTATTCAAGTTAAGCATCACAATATTAGAAAACCATGAAACAGACCAATGTCAAAACCTCATAGCGAATAATGCCACTTAGGACAGCTATTCTAAAAGTGTTAAATAATCACTAGAGGGTACAGGATTTAGCAGACCAAAACATAATGAAGTGATAAAACTAACATGGAGAGGATCATAGCTAACACGAATGCCTTAAATACATTACAAGCATGAGCTAGTCATTACAATGATTCAGGACAAAGCAGGGAAACAGACTCATGTTAGGCAGTAAAGAAAAACATTCAGATACCAATCTACTAGTCTAAGCGAGTTTAAGGGAGTCCAAATTATTCAGGTTAAGCCTGTATAGATGCTTGCTTCAGGACTGGGAATTGTTTAGGTGAAATCAATGCTAAAGGAGTTCAAATCATGAAACAAGTTTAATGCCATAAATTGGCACTCAGAGATGGTCTAGGAAACATTAAGGTCACGAAATTTCAAAAATATGAATATGCGAATCATGAACGCAGAAAAACGAAATCGCAAAAGCTAAGAAACATACCAGTTATCAGTTGACAAATAGATAAACAAGGAAGAACAAATTTCACATTATTCTGAATGTCAACAATGAGCAATAAAACCCAAGATCTTAGTGCGTCAGAGTTCCCAAGGGCTTTAAACGTATCCCGTGCAGTGCTTGCACCAACAAAAGTTGAAAAAATTGAATTCCGGTGGCTTTGGCTTTCAGCCGGCCAAGGGCCAAAGTAGAGAATGAGAGAATAATAGAGTAATAGCTTTGAGTTTTAGTAAAATCAGTGGTAAAAAAGTCTCTCCAGTCTCCATTAAAGGGGAATGGGGAGGGTTTATATAGCAGTAGAATTCAAGCAAACGAATCAAGAAAACACTGTAAAATCAACCCAAATAAGAAATAATAACATGCATAATCAATAAAAAAATCGGATTAGGAAAAAATTAGGTAAACCCTAATTAACAGAAATCGGAAATTGGCCGGAGATCTTGGCTAATCGGACCCATATAGCCTGGCCATGATGCACATGGACGAGATATCGTTCAGATTCAAGCGATTAAAGTTGAACAACCAGATTCTGAGAGATAGTACTTGCCATATTTAGGCAAGTACTAAGTGATACCATGGTCTTGCAGGTAATATTAAAATAATACACAAAAGGCAAGAAAATCATGGAAGGAATCCATGATTGAGAGGGATTTGGAGAAGAACGAGAGGGCGGCTAGGGTTTTTCTGGGGAATGGAGGAGTGTTTGAGGGCAGTTGCTGAAGAGAGAATGGGGATTAGGGTTTGGGTGAGGGGATATAAGGAAAGTGGGGGGAAATGTTGTCAGCCGATGATCAATTTTGATCAACAGCTGGGATTAAAAGAGGTTGGGGTTGATTAAAACAGGCTGGGGTTGGTTTTTGGACTGAGTTGATCAATAGTAGAAGATTATAAAAATGTAAGATACTACTTCGGCCTTGAATAAAATGACAAATGCGATAAAATTGTAACATATAGGCTATTATTGCAAGATTGTGCAAATAGCTTATAAAAATATAATTACATAAAATGAAGTAAAACAAAATATTTGAAACGTGTATTATAGGTGAAAATAGTAATGTTAGGTAATTAAGTCATCACAAAATAATTTGAAGGAGTAATTAGTAGATATTCAAGTAATATAAATGTAAGAAAAATCAATTTTGAAGCTCTAAAATTATGGAAAATTATAAAAATAAATACTTGTAAATTAAATAATGATGCAAAAAGTGATATTTTGAAAGTATATATAATATTTGGGAAAATATGAAGGCAAAATTGGGTATCAACAACTGCCCTCTTTACTCGGGAATGATGAAAGAATTATCGGGTAAAGAAAATGATGACCAATTTTGGCCGAATTGAGTGAGGAATCATGTGATTTGAGAAAATGGAGATCGAACCCTGGTTCGTGAATTGCCTACATATCCCTGGTGTTGCATGAATCAGGCCGTGTGTAGTTCTGAATCAAACGGTAAACGAGGCCAATGAAGTTGCTATAGGAATGCTTGCATGTTTCGGAGAGGGTTCTTTTGGGTGGGATAGTTTCGAATGAATTTATGTGAAGTCGTGAATGTGAATTTGAAATGTTATGGATGTATCACACAGCAAATATCTGAATAGTCATAGAGTAAAAGATGGGTAATTGATGGTGGTCGCTTATGTTTGAAATAATTGCAGGATGTGAACGTTATGAACAGAAACCAGAGCGAAGATTGCTCCCGTTTGAAGAACGGTTACTTCTTGGATTACCTACAAAACTTAAAACACGATGCATGCAAGTATATATATATTATTGCGAGAATTTAAACATGATGCAAATTCCCTTTGGACCATGAAATTTGTCTTTGGATAGTGAGGATGATGTCCTTAGACTATGACGTCCTGGGCCATGAATCGTGTAATAAGGTATTCGCAGGCCATGAAATGATATCCTCGGGCCATGAGGATGGTCTCTCTGGACTATGACGCCTTTGAATGATGATGTGCACTTTGAGATCCTCAGGCCATGTAATGGTGTCTTCCGGCTATGAGGATGATGCTTTCGGACTATGACGCCTTTGGACAAAATGACGATGTTTCAGCCCATAAAATGCGAAGATATGATGCTTGGTCATATGCGAAATGGAACAAGACAAGGCTTAGTCTTGTTTAAGATGAGGGCAGTGCTTAGCCCAGGTAAATAGAGGATAGTGCCATGTCTTAGATAGTCTAATGGAGATAGTATTTAATCTTGAGGAAAAAGCAATGCTTAGCGTTATGCAAGAAGGGAGGTAATGCTTAGCCTCATGCAAAGAAAAAAACAATGCTTAGTCTCATGCGGGAAAGGAAATGCTTAGCCTTATGCAATTAGGGAGGCAATACTTAGCCTCATGCAAAGAGGGAGACAATGCTTCGTCTCATGCAGGGAAAGGCAGTGCTTAGCCTTATGCAAGAAGGGAGGCAGTGCTTAGCCTCATGCAAATAGGGAGACAATGCTTAGTCTCATACAAGGAAAGGAAATGCTTAGCCTTATGCAAGAAGGGAGGCAGTGCTTAGCCTCATGCAAAGAAAGAGACAATGCTTAGTCTCATGCGGGAAAGGCAGTGCTTAGCCTTATGCAAGAATAAAGGCAGTGCTTAGCCTTATTCAAAGAGGAGACAATGCTTAGTCTCATGCAGGGAAAGGCAGTGCTTAGCCTTATACAAGAAGGGAGGCCGTGCTTACCCTCATGCAAAGAAAGAGACAATGCTTAGTCTCATGTGGGAAAGGCAGTGCTTAGCCTTACGCAAGAAGGGAGGCAGTGCTTAGCCTCATGCAAAGAGGAGACAATGCTTAGTCTCATGCAGGGAAGGGCAATACTTTGCCTTATGCAAGAAGGGGGGCAATGCTTAGCCTCATGCAGAGGAAGAGACAATTCTTAGTCTCATGTAGGGAAAGACAATGCTTAGCCTTATACAAGAAGGGAGGCAGTGCTTAGCCTCATACAAGAAAACGATGAGTGATAGTGAGGAAGTAAAGTATTTCTTAGCTGGAGATGTTTGCGCTAGATAATTTGTTGTCTTGAAGGCAGTGACTTGATGTGTCTGCGGATATCGTTGTCTTATTGTGCCTGCATCCAAAGAAAAATCATGAGTTTTGTGGGGTAAGGTTGGTTTGCGCTTTTGTTTTCTTGTTCTATCTTTTCTCCTGCCTTGAGATCCTATTTGAGTTACCTTGGGTAACATCTGGCTGTTATAGAAATAAAGTTTTCGAAAAAATATGCATGCATTTGATGAATATAGTTATTTGAAATATAGTAGTATGCAATATCAAGGAATTTAGATGAACCGATGACTGTGACATATTTTAGAGACATTGCGACCTCAAAATTCTGCCCCAGTTTAAATGTAACCCTTTGACGATTCAGCGTATAACGAAGTTGGCTAGACTTGCTTTAGAATTTTGAGGGTCTTCCTCAAAATGTTGCCCCAATTTCTGATTATGGCAAAAATGAAGATTTTATTAAGATGTGACCGAACCCACAGGGCTGCCTACGTATCCCCTCTTAAATAGGAATTAGGTCAAGCGTAGTTCAGTATTATCAAATGAAGAAATATAAACAATCCTAAACATAGTATCTCTTAACTGCGTCTGAGTTGATATGTTTTGGCCAAATCTCTCCGTCCATTTCTGCAAGTATGAGTGCTCCTCCTGTTAGTACTCGATGAACCATGTAAGGACCTTGCCAGTTGGGTGAGAACTTCCCCTTGGCTTCGTCCTGAATTGTCTCGGTCTGACTATTTTGTTGAAAGCTCTTGCCATTCTATTTTGGTAAAGTTGACCGTGATATACCGCATTCATTCTCTTTCCATCAATGAGAGCTAGTTGTTCATAGCGGCTCTGTACCCATTCTACGTCGTTGAGCTCAGCTTATTGTATAGTTCTCAAAGACGGAATTTCCACTTCTGCGGGAATAACAGCTTCAGTACCATACACCAACAGGTAAGGAGTTGCCCTTGCTGATGTGCGAACCGTGGTACGATATCCAAGCAAAGCAAATGGTAGCCTCTCGTTCCATTGTTTATAATTATCTACCATTTTCCTCAATATCTTCTTGATGTTCTTGTTGGCGGCTTCTACAACTCCATTCATTTGTGGCCTGTATGCTGTGGAATTCTTATGCTTGATCTTGAAGGTCTCACACATGGCCTTCATCAGATCACTGTTAAGGTTGTCGGCATTGTCGGTGATGATTGATTTTGGTACCCCAAATCAACAAACAATGCGATCCCGAACAAAATCTGCAACGACCTTTTTAGTTACAGACTTGTAAGATGCGGATTCAACCCATTTTGTGAAATAGTCTATGGCCACTAGAATGAACCTATGCCCATTTGAAGCAGCAGGTTCGATTGGGCCAATGACATCCATACCCCAAGCAAAGAAAGGCCAGGGTGCACTTGTTGCATTGAGTTCATTGGGTGGCACTCATATCATATCAGCATGTATCTGGCATTGGTGACACTTTTGGACATACTTGATGCAGTCTGTTTTTATATTCATCCAGAAATATCATGCTCTTAGTATTTTCTTAGCTAAGACAAAGTCATTCATGTGTGGTCCGCAAGTTCCGACATGTATTTCCTCGAGCAATATGGATGCTTCCTTGGCATTGACACATCGCAACAACCCTAGGTCTGGAGTGCTTCTGTATAGAATTCCTCCGCTTTGAAATAAGTGGTTGGCTAACCTTCGGAGTGTGCGTTTCTGAGTGTGATTTGCGTGCTCAGGGTACTCTCATTTTACCAAGTATTCTTTGATGTCGTGGAACCATGGATTTTCATCACATTCTTATTCAACATGAGCACAATAAGCTGGCTGCTTATGAATTCCTATTGGGATAGGATCAATGAAATTCTTGTCTGGGTGTTGTATCATGGAAGATAAAGTGGCCAATGCATCTGCGCACTCATTCTGGACCCTCGGAACATGTTTGAATTCTATCTTCGTGAACCTGTTGATCAGCTCTTGTACACAGTACAAATGTGGAAATATTTTCGTCTTCTTTGTAGCCCATTCTGGACCCATGTAACAAACTTGATGTACCAAAAGGTCGGAATCTCCCATCATCAGCAATTCCTGAACATTCATGCCAATGGCTTACCTGAATCCTAAGATGCAGGCCTCATATTCTGCCATATTGTTGGTACATGGAAACCTGAGTTTGCGGATACCGGATAGTGTTGGCCTGTTTCTGACACTAAGACAGCTCTGATACCCACTCCTTTGAAGTTTGCAGCTCCATCGAAAAACATTCTCCAACCTTCATATGCTTCGGTGATATCTTCTCCTACGAATGATACTTTCTCGTCAAGAAAATACATTTTCAAGGGTTCGTATTCTCCGTCTACAGGATTTTCTGCCAAATTATCCGCCAACGCTTGTCCTTTGATCGCCTTCTAAGTTACATAGATAATGTCGAACTCATTCGGCAATATCTGCCATTTTCTAACTTTCCCATATGCATGGGTTTTTGGAAGATGTATTTTAGCGGATCTATCCTTGTTATGAGATATGTGGTGTAGGCACAGAAGTAGTGCCTCAACGTTTGAGCTATCCATGTCAAAGCGTAGCAGGTGCGCTCCAGCAAAGAGTATCGTGCTTCATAGGGTGTGAATTTCTTACTCAGATAATATATGCTCTGCTCCTTTCTTCCCGTCTCATCGTGTTGTCCCAGAACACAACCAAAAGCCCCATCTAGTATGGATAAATAAAGTAGCAAAGGTCTCCCTAGTTCCAGTGAGACCAGAATAAGTGGTTTAGATAAATATTCTTTGATTTTGTCGAAGGCTTTTTGACATTCTTCAGTCCAACTTGTTGCAGCATCTTTCTTCAACATTTTGAAAATCGGTTCACAGATCACAGTTGATTGTGCTATGAAACGGCTGATGTAGTTGAGACGCCCTAAGAAACTCATCACATCTTTCTTGTTCTTTGGAGGTGGCAAGTTCTGGATAGCTTTGACCTTTGACGGGTCCAATTTAATCCCTCGGCGGCTGATGATGAATCCTAGCAATTTCCCCGTGGGGACTCCAAAGGCACACTTTGCGAGATTCAATTTTAGATTGTATCTTTGAAGTCGATCGAAGAATTTCTTTAAGTCTGCTATATGATCTGTGCTTTTTCTGGATTTGATGATGACGTCATCCACGTACACCTCTATTTCCTTGTGTATCATGTCGTGGAAAATAGTTTTCATAGCTCTCATGCAAGTGGCTCCAGCATTCTTCAGGCCAAACAATATTATTTTATAGCAATACACTCCCCATGGTGTAATAAAGGTTGTCTTTTCGGCATCCTCTTCATCCATCCAGATCTGATGATACCCCGTGAAGTAATCCATAAAAGACTGGAGTTTATGCTTGGCACAGTTGTCGATCAGTATGTGTATATTGGGCAACGTGAAATCATCTTTGGTACTTGCTCTGTTTAAATCCCGATAGTCGACACACACTCTGACCTTCCCGTCTTTCTTTGGGACTGGCATGATGTTGTCCATCCAAGTCGGATACTCAACTACCCTGAGAACCTTGGCTTTGATTTGCTTAGTGACTTCCTCTTTTATTTTCAAACTCATATCTGACTTGCATTTTCTGAGTTTCTGTTTTATAGGTGGACACATGGGATCGGTAGGTAGCTTGTGAGCCACTATGGATGTGCTCAAACCAGTCATATCATCGTAGGACCATGCAAAAATATCTTCATACCCTTTCAGGAACCGAATGTATTCTTCCTTCTCAGACGGTGATAGATGAATGCTTACACGTGTTTCCTTGACTGTTTCGGAATCTCCTAAGTCAACTGTCTCAGTCTCGTCCAAATTAGACTTAGGCTAGTTTTCAAAGTTTTTCACTTCTCTAACAATTTCCTCATGTATTATATCATCTTCCAGATCCTCTGAATCATTATCCTTATGTTACGTTATCTCATTACATGTCACAGTCGTAGGTTCATCGGGATAAGTAATAATAACGTTGTAGAGAGAAAATGTAAAGAATAATAATAAATACTAAAAATAAAAATGCATTAAATAAATTTTGAAAATGTCAAACAAGTACAACTCGATGACTCGAGCAATTATTTTAAAACAAAATACGTTTAAAAATAAATACTGAAAATGTCTTAGATGCTCATAAAATTGCTTTAAAAATAAGTGATGCTAATTTCCAGGCTACCCAGGAACTCGACGGGCCCTCGATGGTGCAGCAGTCCAGTTCTTGAGAACAACTCCTTTCTCCACTGTCTGAATAGTAAGGTACTCCTGCTCCTCCTCCTCAACTATCGCACTGCAATCCATGTCTTCATCATCTAGAAACAGCTTCCTCATGCCGTCTAAGACTTCATCTTCCTCAGAACCCCATATCATGTCAGCTTGATGAAATGTCTGGTGCAAATGTTGTACTGGTTGTTCCAGCGGATAATAAGGACCACGCCATGGCGGCGACCAATCCTGGTACTTTTGCCAAGTGTATTCATACCCAAGTCCGAAAGTTATACCATGACGGTTTAGTTGTACCGATTTGGTGATCCCTTGTAGATTCTTGCCGAGACCCTTGCCATGCTCATATCCTGTCCATAGCAATATGCTTTCTATCTTGTTGCTCTACTATTTGTCTTTTTAAATTGCGTTGACGCGCTCAATGCGATGGTATTTTTCTTCACCCAGCTTCCTTCTGTTCTTGATGTCTGGAACAGTCTGATTGATCTAAATGGGATTACTCCCATCTCCATGGATGATCCCTTCCTGATAATTCCATTCAAACTCCACAACCTGATGTGGAGTAGAAGCTACGGCCTCAGCGACATATATCCAGGGTCGCCCTAACAATAGATTGTAGGTAGCAGATATATCCAACACTTGAAACTCGACATCAAACCAGGTTGGGCCCATCTGTAGGCTGAGGATGACCTCTCCAATTATGGCCCTTTGGGATCCCTCAAATGCCTTCACATTCATACTCTCTCCTCGTATCTTGTGCAAGGCCTTTACCCAGCCTCTTTAGAGTAGTTAATGGACATATGTTTAGACTCGAGCCCCCATCTATAAGGACTCTGGCGATGAATTTATCCTTAAATTGCACTGTGATATGTAGTGCCCTGTTGTGACTTAGTCCTTCCAGTGGCAGCTCATCTTTATGAAAAGTGATTTTGTGGCTTTCCAGTACCTGCCTGACCATGTTGGCCATTTCCCCACTAGTGATGTTAGTGGGTACATAGGCTTCACTAAGCACCTTCATAGGAGCATAAAGATAGATTCCCCTCAACCCGATCAGTACTAGATGAGTAGTCTCTCTTGACCTGATGATGAATTCACTGCTAGGGAACCATTCAAACATCCAATGTACCTTCTTGTTGGTTAGATTGCTGAAGAAACGCACCCAACTCACAGCATTTCCCGGTTGTGCAAACCTATCTGGGATAAATGTCATTCTCTTTGGGTGATGGTAAACTATGTAGTCGTTTAATGGTCATCGTAGAAGTTCCTGATGATATTCTCCCCTCTGAAAATATTCCAATAACCAAACTTGCAGTAACAGATTACAACCCTCGATGTGTCCAAACCCCTGCTTGCATCGATCTAGAGCACGATACATTTTGGCTAGGATCATGGGTATGATGGTATAAGTCTGTCCCTCGATTCCTTCCATTAGAGTCCTGGCGACCATGGCTAAGTGAGTGTGGATCCTTTCCCCATTCATCAAAAATATTAGCAACCCCAAGAAGCAGACAATGAATACATAAACTCGACTGTGCGTCCAACCCAAGGAAGTAATGGCAAGTTCATCATGATGAAGGCAATATGACTTATTGTGCCCATAACGCTCACAAAGGAATTCAAATGGGATGTATGACTTCTTCAAACAAAGCATGTCATCATTTTTCTTGAAACCCAGCATTTTCAGAAAACCGCGGGGAGTGCGATTCTCTGGCACTAATAAACCTGGACTTTCCTATGGCAGCTTAGCGAAGCCTCCTATTTCTTCTAGGAGAGGAGTCATTTCTATGTCACCAAAGCAGAATATGACACTTTTCTCATCCCAAAACATAGTGGCAGCCTCAATCAATGCTCTATTCAGCCGGATGTCTAGCAAAGACGATAAATTACCAAGGACCCTTCTCACGTGATTCTTGTCGCTAGGCATGAGATTTTTCCACCAGTCAAGCAACAGAGGTGGGATGTTTTGGACTATGCCGAACCTGGGGACTTCGTGCTTCATTCTCTGCAAACAAATAAAGTTAGCCCTTTCCCCCTCCGGATTCGACTATTTACACACTAATGATCAACATATTGGCATATTTTCTCCAAGTAATGCACATAATATGACGGTGTCCATTGGGATTGTGAAAATCCCGTCGGACTTTGGACAAGGCTTATCTTAGCGGGATATTACGTTAACAACGTTCTAACCCGTACTAGGTTTAACATGATTCATGTACATTTGATATTGGAGTAAGGTTTCTAGGATGGCCTAAACCGCTACTCTCAAGTGGAAAACTTGAGAGGGAAAGACACGGGACCGTCGACTGCACCGCTGATCTACTAGTCTACCACAAATAAGCCTTTCCAATTTAAAAGGGTAATTTTAGAAGAGCGCAGACACTCATCAAGCGCCGCTATGTTGATAATTGGCACGAGTGGAGTATGATGTGGAGTATGCTTTATGCAAAGAAAATAACACGTTGTCAAGTATTTTCATGGTAAATATGTAAAAGCGGTAAATATAATATTAAGGTAAAACATGAAAGGCATAAAAGAAAGACAAGGGAAGACATTAGTTCATGGAATATATAAGAATGTAATAAAGCAAGCAAAGGAGTAGGGACGGGAGAGGCATGATATATCAGTCTTTAAACAAATGAAGAGCAGTTAGAGCAAACAAGGGCGAATAGGGAAAGGGATGTGCATGTTATAACAAATTTAAGCAAATAAATGCGGAGAAGGGAAGGGATGTGCATGTTATAACGGGTTTAAACAAGTAAAGGTGAACGGGAAAAGGATGTGCATGTAATAGCAAAATTTAACAAATAAAGATGGAAAAGGAATGTGCATTTTATAACAAAGAAAACTAATCTGCATAAGCCAAGTTCATTATGGTAAGAGCCTAAGTATCCCCAGCGGAGTCGCCATGCTGTCGCGCCCCGTTTTCATGCGAAAGTGGGTTTCGACGTCGTGAAAACTCTTTTTTAGAGTGGGAGATAAACAAGAGTCGCCACCTAACGATTTTAAGGTGTGTTAGGGCACCTATTGTGAAGATAACTCTGTTTGACTAGTTAACGCCACCAAAGATCGGGTAAGGGATCAAATTACCTCAAAGAAAAGGTGTTAGGCACTCTTCGAGGTCCACAACTGTGGGTCCCGGCCAAACTTAAAATTATGTGAATTAGGCTAAGTGATCAAATAAGCAAAGAGAATATAAAGGTCAAAGAATTTTATTACAAAAGCTTAATATGAATATAGAGATACAACTATTCCAATTCTAATAGCAAACATAGAAATGAAAGGGGGAGGGGAGGGGTCCTAAGTTTTTTAGCCTAAAGGATCACCCCGTGCAACATAAATAATATTTCACAACTCCCTTGGGATAGGGAGTTACTCATATTATTCATCGGGCACAGACTAGTATTTTCTGCTACCCGATTACTATATTAAAATTATTTACCTAAAAGCGCTCTAATTCAATTCTAAGTCGTGCCCTATGCGTGCATTACCCGTCCCATACCTATGGTCCAGGAGGTTTTGGACCTCTATTTAGGTAGTTCTAGACTTTATCTAGGCTGTTCAAAATGTTTAAAAGCTAGACGGCATAAAAAAAACATGCAGGACTTCATATAAGGGCAGTTAAGGGATCAAATTAGCCTATACACTTAGGCAGCAAATGCACGTAAAATAATTTCTTATATCAGGCATTTAGACAGTCTCAGGACTGAGACAAAATTAGAGATCATTAAGCCCTACAAACATGATTTCTAGATGACTATGGATTCAAACAGGCAGGCAGTTTAAGGCGCCGCTTATCGACATGATTCCTAAATAATTATAGTTATCACATGCTGATTATTAAAGAAATAAATTATTAAATCTATTGACATGATTTCTAAGTGATTTTCGCAATAGAGGACAATGAATAGATTGGAAAGTACTTAGAATTGCTCGTGCTTTCTAACAGTAACATGGTGAAATGATAAACAACATTTGAAATGTTCAACATTAAAACGAGTGATGATATCTTATAGGCAGGATTTCTAAAGATTGGCAATTAGAACTGATTTTCTATATTTAGTCCCTATAGACATGTTTTCTAGGTGAGGATCATAATAGCAATGGCAATTAACTAATTAAAAATCCTACAAGCATGATTTCTAACGTATTTGAAGCAGTTATGCAAATTGAAGGAGTGTTTACTTCCTACAAGCACGCTGTCTAGAAACACGTAGCAGTGGACATAGAAATAGATGAAGCATTTGAACTCGTGTTTAATGGTAGACGAGTAGTGTGTGTGTGTGATTATCGTAATGACATGATTTCTAACAGTTCACCCAAAATTGAAAGGCATATATAGTAGGTTGGATAAATAAATCATATGAATCCTATAAGCATGTTGTCTACCCTTCTATGCAAACATGAAACATACTTCTTTCCCCATTTTACTAATACCCCCAATTGTTTATTACAAAGTTATTACACGCCCAATAATGTAATTACGAGGAATTATACAAACAATAATAATGGATCTATAACGGGCCCAAAAGAAATACCCAGCTTTGCCTGGGCCTCCAACAAAACTCCTTCACCAAATTAGCACACCCCGATTAATATGGACTACATCCATCAGCAAACCAGAAATAAAAGGGAAAAACCCAAACCAAAACAAGACAACCACATATTGACTACATGACCAAACATCGAGTTACCCAGAAATTATTTTAAACACCTTATATGCTCGACTGATAGAATAAGGAAAGAATTGGGTGTCTGAGATAACTCAGGTATCAGAAGTAAAGAGAATGGCCAAAAGACCCCAAGCCCTAGTGTGTCAGAGTTCACAAGGGCCTCAAATGGACCCCGAGCAGTACTCACACTAGGGAGGGCAATGGTGAGAGTCTTGGTGGCCTTGACTTTCAGCCGGCCAAGAATGACAGACTTAGAATGATATAGATAGCAAACGAGATTGAGAGAACATGAATTAATGACAGATTTTAAAGAGATACACTTGCATTTCAAAAGCAGACATAGCAGAGTTGCTTAAAAACACAGAACATGCATATCAAGAGGTTCAACAAAAATTAGAGGGCAGGTCGATATTATAAGTCCAATACTTAGCAAGGGATAACATATTGGCAGCAAACATATTGAGCGTTAATGGAATCAGATTTGTTTTTAAGATTAAAGGTGCACAATGCCAAGACGAGTTCAAAGTAAAGCACCAACTCAAAGGTTTAAAACCTAAGGGTCTAAATTATTCAAGTTAAGCATCACAATACTAGAAAACCATGAAACAGACCAATGTCAAAACCTCATAGTGAATAATGCCACTTAGGACAGCTATTCTAAAAAGTGTCAAATAATCACTAGAGGGTACAGGATTTAGCAGACCAAAACATAATGAAGTGATAAAACTAACATAGAGAGGATCATAGCTAACACGAATGCCTTAAGTACATTACAAGCATGAGTTAGTCATTACAATGATTCAGGACAAAGCAGGGAAACAGACTCATGTTAGGCAGTAAATATAAACATTCAGATACCAATCTACTAGTCTAAGCGAATTTAAGGGAGTCCAAATTATTCAGGTTAAGCATGTATAGATGCATACTTCATGACTGGGAATTGTTTAGATGAAATCAATGCTAAAGGAGTTCAGATCATGAAACAAGTTTAATGCCATAAATTTGCACTCAGAGATGGTCTAGGAAACATTAAGGTCACAAAATTTCAGAGATATGAATATGCGAATCATGAACGCAGAAAAACGAAATTGCAAAAGCTAAGAAACATACCAGTTATCAGTTGACATATAGATGAACAAGGAAGAACAAATTTCACAGTATTCTGAACTCCAACAAAGAGCAATAAAACCCAATATCTTAGTGCGCCAGAGTTCCCAAGAGTTTCAAACGAACCCCGGGCAGTGCTCGCACCAAGAAAAGTTTAAAAATATCGAATTCCGGTGGCCTTGGCTTTCAGCCGACCAAGGGCCAAAGTAGAGAATAAGAGGATAATAGAGTAATAACTTTGAGTTTTAGTAAAATCGGTGGTAAAAAATTCTCTCCATTAATGGGGAATGGGGAGGGTTTATATAGCAGTAGAAATCAAGCAAACGAATCAAGAAAATACAGTAAAATCAACCCAAATAAGGAAATAATAACATGCAGAATCAATAAAAATCGAATTAGGGAAAAATTAGGTAAACCCTAATTGACAGAAATCGGAAATTGGCCGGAAATCTTGGCTAATCAGACCCATATAGCCTGGCCATGATGCATATGGACGATATATCGTCCAGATTCAAGCGATTAAAGTTGAACGACCAGATTCTGAGAGATAGTACTTGCTATGTTTAGGCAAGTACTAAGCGATACCATGGTCTTGCGGGTAATATTGAAATAATACATAAAAGGCAAGAAAATCATGGAAGAAATCTATGATTGAGAGGGATTCGGAGAAGAAAGAGAGGGCGGTAGGGTTTTTCTGGGGGAGGGAGGAGTGTTTGAGGGCGGTTGCTGAAGAGAGAATGAGGATTAGGATTTGGGTGAGGGGATATAAGGAAAGTGGAGGAAATGTTGCCAGTCGTTGATCAATTTTGATCAACGGCTGGGATTAAAACAGGCTGGGGTTGGTTTTTGGATTGGGTTGGGGAATTGGATCGTTTGGGCTGATGAGGTTGTTGGGCCAGGGGCTTATTTTAAAATAATAGTAGAAGATTATAAAAATATAAGATACTACTTCGACCTTGAATAAAATGACGAATGCAATAAAATTATAAAATATAGGCTATTATTGCAAGATTGTACAAATAACTTTAAAATACTAATCTAATTATATAAAACGAAGTAAAAAAATATTTGAAACATGTATTATGTGTGCAACTAATAATTTTAGGTAATTAAGTCATCACAAAATAATTTGAAGGAGTAATTAATAGATGTTCAAGTAATTTAAATGTAAGAAAAATCAATTTTGAAGCTCTAAAATTATCAAAAATTATAAAAAAAATGCTTGTAAACTAAATAATGGTGCAAAAATGATATTTGGAAAGTATATATACTATTTGGGAAAATATGAGGGCAAGATTGGGTATCAACAGACAGTTGTATTTATTTCAAACCATGTTTATAGAGATTCTAGAAGCTCGTGAATTGTGACTCCAGATCCGGGTTGTATCAGATATTATTGGCTTTTATGTTATTCCGCACTCAGTTTTAGTCTTATTTCGGTTTAATTGATTTTGTTTATTGAAATTGATTAAAATTGGCTTAAAGATCTTTTAACGTTGGCTTGCCTAGGAAGTGAAATGTTATGCGTTATCACGGTCCCGAATATGAGAATTTCGGATTGTGACAAATAGTTAAGCAATTATCGCTACGTATACACGAAGTTCAAAGATGTAGAGATGGAGCTCTATGCCCTCCTTCCGCTTCATAATAAACCAGCATCAACTCACTTTGAATTGTACTCCTTTGATGAAAAGGAGGGAGAGTTTTATAAACGTTATACAGACAGTTGCATGTTATTGGGTTCTTGTCATGGTCTTATACTAATTAATATAAACAAGCATATTTACTTGTGGAATCCTGCCACCCGACAGTGCACCAAAGTTATAGATAGATTTTTTTTTTCATGATATAAAAAAATATTTTTTTTATTTTAACCAAAAGAATTTTTTTTTTTCATGTAGAAAAAGTATTTTTTTTTTATTTTAACAAAAAGAATATTTTTTTTCATGATAAGGAAAAATTATTTTCTTTTATTTCAATAAAATGAGTACTTTATTTTCATGTTGCAGAAAGAGTACTTTCTTTTTCAACAAAAAAAGAGTATTTTTATTTTAGTTATGGAACACAAATTTCAACGTTATTTTTGCATAAAAAAGTAAAGCAACACATTAGTTCCTTTGGGTTTGTGTGAATTTTTAGAGACTTGGGGGAAGGGGGGGGGGGATGAGGAGAATAACATAAAAAAATATTTTCTACTATCTAACCAAACACTAAAAAATATTTTTCCAAACAAGGAAAAATAAGTGAAAAAATCACTCATTTTTCATGAAAATATTTTCTAGCTTCGTACCAAACACACCCTTAAACAAAAAACAAATAGAGAAAAAGACTGATAGGTGAAATTGATTGGTTGGGATTTGGGAATTTGAGAATTTGAGATTTTATGGGAATGGATAAGTTGTGAGTAAAATATCTCATTGATAATGTAACCAAACGATTTAATTATTGTCCTTGGTATATTCCACATTAACAGCTCAGTTTCTGAACTTGTTAATATTGAGCTTTTCTGACTCCTTGTCAGTAAAAAAAATGCATAATTTTGAACATATAAAATAAATATTAGTAGTACTAGTATATTTTGAATATTTATTTCAAGCACTGATAAACATATCATAAAAAAATAAACCATTCTTTTTTTTGCTTATAACGAAATATTACATATATTACTAATATTAATAGCGAGTAAATAGGCGTGGATAATCATATTACAAAATGCTTCCAAATTTTTCAGTGAACTTTCATGCTAATTAGAGACTGAATTTTCTTCATTCTTAATCAGAGGTCTCGGGTTCGAGCATTGGATATTAAGTGTTCTTTGTTAGGAAGCAGTTTACCTCCTAATGTGGGATTTTCTTACGAGAATTCGAATTTAATCAGGTCCCAAAACGAATACCGCACACTGAATAAAAAACTAAAAAATAAAGGGTTTACATTCAGTAAAGATGGATCAGTTGAACACACTTAGCCACTGAACTTAACTAATAATCTGGTGTGTTTTCTCTATGTGAGTGGCTTATGGTAATAAAAAAAAAACATATTATTTGATCTGTATGTCGAAGCAATATACATACATGACATGTATCTGACACATAAATATTATTACGGCTATGTAATATGTATTCTAACTTAAACCTTTACACGTAAGAGATCTGTCTTTTACACATAAAATATTTAAAAAAATTATTTTCTTAAATTATAAATTGTAAAGGGGTATACTATCCAAATAGCACCATATGAGGCATAGGATGCTTTCTAAGAATCTAATTTTATGGACATGTCACATATGTATAAGATAAATACATTTATTAAGAAAATATGAAGACAAATTGCAGATATAGTAAAGGTTCAAAAGAATTATACTAAAATAAGAAAATTAATATTTGTTCATATGGAACCTTAAAATTTTATTTGTTCAGGTATTTACGATAAATCAATATCAATTTAATAAAGTTAAAGTGAAAAAATAAAAGTGCAAACATATGTAGTGGCGTTTGGACATAAGAATTATAATTTTTTTAAAAAAAAGTAAAAAAGAAAATTTAATTGAAAATGATATTTGAAAATTAGAGTTGTATTAGGACATGAATATAATGTTGAGTTGTTTTTGAAGTTTTATAAGTGATTAGTTTTCCAAATTTTTGAAAAATTTTAAAATTCATCTTCAAGTGAAAATTTGAAATTCTATGGCAAAACGTTGATTTCGAAAAAAATTAAAAATATTCGAAAAAAAGTAAAAAAAGATCTTATGTCCAAACGGGCTCGTAATATATTTATTGATTCGCTAAGATGTGGGCAAATATTTTACTTATATAAAACATTATCTAAAGTGGGGTTTCAGTCTGCCAAGCAGCTCGTGATTGTCATGTGATAAGATACTTTAAATGAACTCCATTAAATAAATAAATAAATAAAAGTCATTTGATTCTTTGATCTAATTAATTATAGAATCTGCTGAGTGCTGACTATGATATACTACCGCTTTCTCAATTATACTTTTTCTTTTAAATTTTATTTCTTAAGTTGCATTTTAAATTGAAGAAATGCCCAACAAGTTGGAAAACTCTCACTCAATTCCATTGACCTAATCTTCCCATTATCACTTATTTTGGCACCGTTTGTTCATAAAAATTTCATATTTTTTTAAAAGAAACAAAATTTAAAATGTAACGTCCATCAAAAATTTTAAGTTTTTGAAAAGTTTTTGAAAATGAGTTTTTCAAAATCAAAATTTTCAGAATAACTTTTTTCCTCACTCACAAAACTGTAACATATTTTCAAGTGAACTGCATGTACAAACATAATTTCAAATACCATTTTTTAATTTAACTCCAAATATTTTTTTTTTAAATTATAATTTTTTACAGAAAAAGGCTAAAAATACCCCTATCGTTTGATAAATGGCTTATTTTATGCTCCGTCCACTTATTGGTCCGCAAATACATACAACGTTATCTTCTCATCTAAAGTTACCCTTGCGACTAACGAAAATTTATGTGGTCCCTTTTTTAATGGGTTGGCAACACGCAATTGGGTCACGTGGCTTATTGGGTCAGACAAGATACATGGGCATAATATACCCGCCCCATTATCTGACCCAACTCAATTATTTTATAACTTAGAAAAAAAACTTGCATCTTCTTTCCTCACCATCTTCACCGCCCTATTTTCAGCCATAACCACCGGATTCCGACGACCACCACTATCTTCTTCCGTACATGTTCACACTATTTGTTCCTCTAATAGTCTTGAGGTCACAAATATAAAAATTCTTAGCCATGGATTCTTTAATTAATTTCTCAATGGAAGAAGGAAAATTCAAGTTCATACAATAATTCAATCAAAATCCAATACTTGTTAATAGAGAAAGAACGAATTGCTTCTAAAATAAAGTACAATATATCTATTAAAAGTATAAAAATATTTTATCGGTGTCAAAAGTTTTTATCCATAAACTCCAAGAATATGCATAAAGAGATCAAATGTTACACCATGTGCGTCCCAAGGTGACGTAATGAATATGAGACTTGTTAATCATTATTTAAATAATTTTAAAGTCATAATATGACTATATATGATGTTTGGATAGAAAATATGAAGTTTGAAAAAAATCGGATTAAAGTTGCAGAAAAACCGACTAAGGATTTGCCTTGTAACAGAGCTTTTTGAGAAATAAATTTTGTATATTATATGAGGTCTTTTGGGATATATTATATACCAAATTGAAGGTCTTGGAATGTAGTTTCCAACGCTCTTAACCGTTCGTTCATACGACACCCGGATAAAAAGTTATAAGCGTTGGAACAAGGACGGATGCTAGGGTGCCAAGTAGCACCTTTTAACTTTTCAAACAAAATGGATATTTATATCCTTATCTCGTTTCTTTCTTCAATTTTCTTGAACACACAACCAAATAAGACCCCTAACTTTACTCTTAAGCTCTCTGCAAGAGTTTCAAACAAGATTATCATCCCGGGCACGGAATCAAGAAATGATAACATTAAAACGATCCCTACGACGTAAGTATCTCTATATTGCCTCTTTTTTTCTTTGTAGTTTGAGTTTTGGAAGGTACTTCATAGTTAAGAAACTGTGTACTTTCTGTATTTAAGTGTTTAAATATCAATGAAGGTTGATAAATTTATTTCCTAATAGTTAGAACTCACGGGACGGTGATCGAAAGCCGTGAGTTCGAGTTATTCATTTGTAGCGAACTGTTTTGTGGATTGTTTTGTGTTGCGGTTGGGCTGTGTATTTTACTACTGTTTTTGGAGTTTTGGAGGAGTAAGGTTGTGGAGAAACACCACATAAATTCAGGGGGTGGGCTGGTCGCTCGTCGTAACATTTTCGGGCCATTTGACACTACTACCATGGTCATTTTGTGTATGAAGAGATTGAGGTGTGTTGGGCTGTTTTGTAGTATTTTGTGGTGTATATAAAGTTTAAAAATAATGTATACATGTTGATATTTTTGTGTTTGGTGTTATCTTGAATTTGAAGGAAGTAAGGATTATAGGAGAGATGCTGCCCGTTTTAATACAAAATAAATTTGACGTTCGTTGTGCGATAGTGGTACCTTTCGTAACGTAATGATAGTATTATTATTGTTATTGTAGATTAAGGTACGAAGAGGCGAGTTCAACTTGGTGATTGGAAATATTGTGATAAGGTATGTTAAGGCTAAACCTTTCCTTCATTTTGGTATGATCTCGTAACTACATGTGTTTAATAACGAGGCATAAAGAGAAGTTCATACTCCCGAATTTATATACATTATCCTAGTCTCAATTGAGTATTGTCTTCTTCCAGTCAAGAGAGCCGAGGGTCTATATATATACAGTATTACAGTATTTTCACCACCGTCGAGCTATAATCGGTGGGCAAGCCCCTATTGGGCAACCTCTGATCAGATGGTAAGTTATATACTGAGCCTACTGTGGCCGAGCACCTATGAGCGAGCCCAGAATGGCCGAGATACAGAGCCTAGTATGGCCGAGCGCCTATGAGCGAGCCTACTACGGTAGCAATTACATATACTGAGCCTTATAGGGCTGGACAACTATTTTACTTACTATATTGAGAGAGATGAGTCACTATCAGCATTTAAGCATATCTTCAAATTACATTTGACTCCCCAGGTACTTTCAGTTATTATATTATCAGTTCAGTTTCAGATTTCAGTTATCTTGTTGCCTTACATACTCGGTACGTTATTTCGTACTGACATCCCTTTTGCTGGGGACGCTGCATTTCATGCCTGCAGGTACTAATAGACAGCTAGATAGACATTTCCAGTAGACAAAGTCAAACATCAGCTTGGTTGGTAACCTCCACTTCCTCGGAGTTACCAGGTCGATACCTTGGAGTCCATTTTATATATACATGTTTGATGGGTAGGTCGAGGCCCTGTCCCGACCATGATACAATTCAGTTATTTTTAGAGGCTTGTAGATGAGTTCTATACATATTTATATCAGTATTGTGGCTTTACCAACCCTATATAAATGTTTAGTTTGGTATTGCTGGTTGTAGATGTTATTTTCAGATGATTCAGAATGTGGCCTCATCGGCTTAAGTTGAGGGTTACCCTCCAGAGTTCATAGTTACAGAGTGGTACGCTCGGGCTGAGTGTGGCACCGGGTGCCGGCCACGCCTCTTCAAGTTTGGGGCGTGACAGAAATGGTATCAGAGCAGTTATGTCCTAGGGAGTCTACAAGCCGTGTCTAGTAGAGTCTTGTTTATGGGTGTGTTGTATACCACACTTATAAGCAGGAGGCTACATGGAATTTATGATTGTCACTCTTTCTTCTTACTCTAAATCGTGTGGTAAAGATCAGTTGTAAGAATTCAAACTCCTAAATTTTATTTTATTCAAAATATAACGATGCCTACATCCAGAAAGACAGTTGGTAAGAGATTGAATATGGTTGTGGAAGAGTTGAGTCTGAGGAACTCGATTTTGCATCATGCTTATGATGTTTAAATGTAAGGTCTTCAGCAGATCATGTGTGTATTAAGACATGTAAGTTTCTTGATAAAGAGCCTTAAGGCAAGAATATCTATTCACCCATATGGTAAGAAGAGATAAGAGAATCAGAAAGTAGATACAAGTTTTAATACGTAAAAGAAGCAAGGCGAAGAAGGATACGAGATACCCAGTTAGTGAAGATTATCAGTATTTACAATTCAGGAAGATAAATATAAGCATTCTAAGTTACTTTCAACAGTAACATAGATATATACAATTTACCACACCTATCTCAATTATGCCCTATGGGAGCTAACAGATATAGTTTAAGAGAAGGATGGGATATCAGGATCTAGTTGGGGTTAGAGTAACCCAAAATTGCAGATGGATTGTTATCATTAGCTAACATTTCTGAAGGATGGTGCAAAATATGGTAATAGGTCTCCTTGCGAGACATCCAGATGGTGCACTCTAGAATTGTATAGTCATATATGAGTATCATAATGTTCAAAAATTTCAGAAGATAGGCAGTGGAATCCTAGAAGGGATAAATATTTACCTTAGTATGACTCCCATTTCTAAAATAAATAAAGAGAGAATGTTAGGCGTCCCGAAGAGCTAGTGAGATGAAGCAAGGGGAGCTATAAGTGAAAGAATATTTTGTTGAAGTTTTCAGAATAGAGTGGTAGACAGAAATATTAGCAGGAGAATAAGAAGAGAGTATATGAAGCATTATGAGTAAGATGTGAATAATGAGTGATAACAGTAAATCAAAATATGACAGGATGATAGAGTGTATAGTCAAGTGAAGGAAAAGACAAGGGGTGACACGCCTTGAGGCAATAAAAGAGTATAAGCCATAAAGTCATACCCCCATTTCGAGAAATGAGTTGGTGACTCATACGTGATTACCAAAAGAAAAAGTTAGACCCCCGGAGTAATAGAAATTAGTATGGGCTAGTGAATAAGATAAACTGAACATAAATTCGGGACCAAAGGATTTGATAATAGTTGCTATCGTGAGAAGTTCAGAGATCGCGTTCCGGCGATAATTGAATGGACAATAGAAGAATAACCTTTAAAGGTCATTCAGGAAGACGCTTCCCTAAAACAAGCGTTGTGAGCAGAGTTAAGCTTAAGCCAGTTACACTAGGTGTCACCTTTGTATGTAAGAAATTAAATATCCCTGGTACAGAAGGGTTACCACAAGGCAAGTAAGAGTCCATTAAGATGTGAAAAGACGCCAAATATGAAGAGGTGAAATATTTATAGGTAAATCTTCATAGCAATAAATATTAGTACTCCCCTAAAGGGGGAAGATGGTATGATATGATATTAAGTCGGAGTTATGTGGTTAAGGTAACTATGGAATAGTAAAGGAAGAATATGATAAAAAGGCAAAAGGAATGAGATTACATTTATTCAGATCCTACGGATATGATACGACTCTAGAACATTATGTAAGCATGACGACGGGGAGAGGCAGTATGGGTTCCATCACTAGATGTTATTGATAAATAAATGCAAATAAATACTGGATACATAAGGAGCCAGTGTGCGGGGTAAGTTAAGACAAATGATATAACCCAAGAGAGATTACGCAGAATATAGATATGAGAATGGACTAACGTGTAGTTAGTAGTCATTCAGGAAGAGCCTAGCCATGGCTAAATAAGAGGATACAGACAAATCAACAGGTTGTGCAAGATAAACATAGTGAAACACAACATAGGGAATTCCGTCTTGCAAATATGATGACATCATAATCCTTGAGAAATATTCATATAGGAGTTGGGGTTGTTAAAGGTACCGTATAAGTGTTACGAAAAAAACGGTGCCACTGAGAAAACAGTCCAATTTTTTTGTTCAGAATCAAACTTACGATCACAAAGGCACGGAGGTAAGTAATTAAGGATAATTATAGGTGAGTAAGAACATAAAAAATTCTTTTGAGTATACGATGTAATAAGCTCGCAGCTTTACTGGAGTCAAAGGATCTCTCTTAAGTACTACAAAGAAAGACTAGCTGAGGGAATAAGGAAGAAGGCTTCAACTTAAGCATAGTGACATAAGGAAGAAATGGTCTTGTAACAGTAACAACAGTCTCATAACAACATTGTATGCACTCCATAAGAAAGTGGCACCTATCGTGGCTAATGAACGGGAAAAAAAAATCAAAAGATGATATTTGAGATCATATGAGTTACAGAAAATTCCAGTTTTTGTGGGCAATGAGATAAGCCATGTATTCATACAACAAGTGGCAGAACGACCATGAAAAGTAATTGCTTATGTTTAAAGACAACTAAGAAAGCACGAGAAGAGACTCACGATTTAGAGTTAGCCGCGGTGATTCATGCACTAAAGATGTGGAGGCACTATTTGTATAGCATTCATGTTGATATCTATATGGATCATAAGAGCCTTCAATATATCTTCAATCAAAAGGAATTGAATTTACGCCAAAGGAGATGGTTAGAGCTACTGAAAGACTATGGCGTTGATATTTTATACAATCCGGGGAAGGCGAATGTAGTAGCCGACGCCCTCAGCCATAGATCTATGGATAGCCTGTCATATTTACAACCAGAGAAGTATGGGATAGCCCATGAGATTCATCAGCTAACTAGTCTTGGAGTTCGATTACTGGACGCAGGTGATACCGGAGTTACTATTCAAGACACGACAACATCCTCTTTAGTAACTGAAGTGAAGGAACGCAGTATGAGGATCATGTGCTAGCTCATTACAGATATACATCCCCTCAAAAAGAGAATACACCATTTGAGATTAAAGGAGATGGAGTCCTCAGATATCGAGGTCAATTATATGTTCTAATGTGACAGGGTTGCCCCAGCAGGTTATGGGAGAAGCTCACTATTCTAGTTATTCTATTTATCTAGGAGCAACAAATATGTTCATGATATCACGGGAATATACTGGTGGGACGAAATGAATAAGGATATAGCAGAGTTTGTTGCTCAGTGCCCTAATTGTCAGCAGCTTAAGATTGAGCATCAGAAACCCTGTGGATTGTTACAGGCTATAGAGATTCCGACTTGGAAATGGGAAATGATTAATATGGATTTCATCATAGGCTTACCTTTTACCCAACGTAAGTTCGATGCTATATGGGTTAATGTTGATAGACTTACAAAAGCAGCCCATTTTCTGTCTGTCAGGACTACTTACTCAGTAGAGGATTATGCAAGGATTTACTTTAGGGAGATAGTAAAACTTCATGGTGTCCCTATATCTATTATCTCATATAGAGGTGCTCAGTTTACAGGTAATTTCTGGAGGTCCTTCCAAAAAGGATTGGGGACTCAGGTAAGTCTTAGTACATAATTTCATCCCCAGACAGACGGTCAGGCTGAACGTATTATTCAGATACTGGAAGATATGCTACGGGCTTGTCTGATGGACTTCAGAGGTAGCTGGGATGATCATCTTCCACTTATTGAGTTTGCATATAATGATAGTTATCATTCCAACATTCAGACGACTACATACGAGGCTCTTTATGGACGAAAGTGTAGGTCTTCTATAGGATGGTTCGAGATTGGGGAAACTAAGTTAGTAGGAGCAGAGTTGGTATAGCAGGCAGTTGAGAAGATTAAGATTATAAGGGAAAGTATATTAGCAACACAGAGTCGTCAGAAGTCCTATGCAGATAATCGACGACGAGACTTGGAGTTTCAGGTAGACGACTGGGTATTCCTAAAGGTATTATCGATGAAAGGCATTATGAGATTCGGTAAGAAAGGAAAGATTAGCCCTCGGTACATTGGACCTTATAAGATTATATGCAGAGTAGGCCAAGTAGCATATGAGTTAGACTTGCCTTCCAAATTGGAATCTGTATATCTAGTATTTCATGTGTCTATACTCCGTAGGTGTATTGGAGATCTCTCTAAAGTCATCCCAGTTAACGATGTTTAGGTTACAGAGCAACTATCATATGAGGAAGCTCCCATTTCTATACTAGATAGACAAGTTCAGAGATTAAGAACTAAGGATGTAGCTTCAGTTAAAGTACTTTGGATTAACAATAATGTGGAGGAGATGACTTGGGAAGCTGAAGAAGAAATGAAGACTAGGTATCCTCACTTGTTTCCACCTCCAAAAGAGGATCAGACTGAGACATCACAATCTTTAGGTTGGTAGCTGTACCGTTACAGATGAGACTCTGCCAAAATTTCTATAGATTTCTCGGAGTTTAAAATTCGAGGACGAATGTTTTAAAAGGGGGAAAGATTGTTACACCCTGCGTCCCAAGGTGACGTAATGAATATGAGACTTGTTAATTATTATTTAAATGATTTTAAAGTTATAATATGGCTATATATGATGTTTGGATAGAAAATATGGAGTTTGGGAAAAATCGGATTAAAGTTGCAGAAAAACCGACTAAGGATTTGCCTTATAACAGAGCTTTTTGAAAAATAAATTTCGTGTACTATATGAGGTCTTTTTGGGACATATTATATACCAAATTGAAGGTCTTAGAATGTAGTTTCCAACTCTCTTAACTGTTCGTTCATACGATATCCGGATAAAAAGTTATAAGCATTGGAAGAATGATGAATGTTGTTGGGCTGCGTGTTTTACTACTGTTTTGTGGAGTTTTGGAGGAGTAAGGTTGTGGAAAAATACCACATAAATGTAGGGTGGTGGGCTGGTCGTTCGTCATAATATTTTCGGGCCGTTTGACACTACTACGGTGGTCGTTTTGTGTATGAAGAGATTGAGGTGTGTTGGGCTGTTTTGTAGTATTTTATAGTGTATAAAAGGTTGAAAACTAATGTATACATCTTGATATTGTTGTGTTTGGTGTTATCTTGAATTTGAAGGAAGTAAGGATTATAGGGGAGATGTTGCCAGTTTTAATACAAAATAAGTATGTCGTTCGTTGTGTGATAGTTGTACCTTTCGTAACGTAATGATAATATTATTATTGTTGTTGTAGATTAAGGTACGAAGAGGCGAGTTCAACTTGGTGATTGAAAATATTGTGATAAGGTATGTTAAGGCTAAACCTTTCCTCCATTTTGGCATGATCTCGTAACTACATGTGTTTGATAACGAGGCATAAAGAGAAGTTCATACTCCCGAATTTATATACATTAACCTAGTCTCATAAGTTACAGTATTCTCCCTTATCTTGACTTTATATTCAATTGAGTATTGTCTTTTTCCAGTCAAGAGAGCCGAGGGTCTATATATATACAATATTATAGTATTTTCACCACCATCGAGCTATAATCGGTGGGCAGGCCCCTATTGGGCAACCTTTGAGCAGATGGTAAGTTATATACCGAGCCTACTGTGGCCGAGCGCCTATGAGCGAGCCCAGAATGGCCGAGATACAAAGCCTAGTATGGCTGAGCGCCTATGAGCGAGCCTACTACGGCAGATCAATTACACATACCTAGCCTTATAGGGCCGGACAACTATTTTACTTACTATATTGAGAGAGATGAGTCATTATCAGCATGTAAGCATATCTTCAAATTATATTTGACTCCCCAGGTACTTTTAGTTATTATATTATCAGTTGAGTTTCAGATTTCAGTTATCTTGTTGCCTTACATACTCGGTACATTATTTCGTACTGACGTCCCTTTTGCTGGGGACGCTGCATTTCATGCCTGCATCTATTAATCGACAGCTAGATAGACTTTTCTAGTAGACAAAGTCAAACATGAGCTTGGTTGGTAAGATCCATTTCCTCGGAGTTATCAGGTCGATACCTTGGAGTCCATTTTATATATACAGGTTTGATGGGTAGGTCGAGGCCCTGTCCCGACCATGATACAATTTAGTTATTCCTAGAGGCTTGTAGACGAGTTCTATACATTTTTATATCAGTATTGTGGCTTTACCAATCCTATGTAAATATTTAGTTTGGTATTACTGGTTGTATACGTTATTTTCAGATAATTCAGAATATGGCCTCATCGGCCTAAGTTGAGGGTTACCCTCCAGAGTTCACAGTTACAGTGTGGTACGCTTGGGCCGAGTATGGAACCCGATGCCGGCCATGCCTCTTCAGGTTTGGGGCGTGACAACAATTCCACTGTATAGCTTCACCACTAAAGCCTTTTGTTATCCCAAGGTACATATGAGGAACAAAATTAGAGTTATGAAGAGAAGAAAATATTTTATCGGTGCCGTAAATTTTTGGATCGTCGGAGAAGAATGAAATTGGCATTCATGTCTATACCGACTAAGTAATTTTACTTCACTAGTTGTAACTTTTAACAAATTCTCTTCAAATTTCTATTTATTTTCTAATATTCTATTAGATTGTATCAAATGGATTTGGTTGGGGAAAAAAGCAGATTTGTGGATTTTGTGTTAAGAAAGGTTTGGCTATGGAAGCCATCGATTTTTGTTAGAAGAAAGAGAAAGAGAGTGAAACTTTTAATGGGGTGGGTATATAGGATTTTTACAATGGTTCTGTGTAGCAGTAGCTACGGCCGAAACTCACAATATCAAACAGTAAATGCAATTGACTGTATTAAAAGGAAGAACAATTATAACTTCTGAAATTGCAGCAATAAAACAGTAACCAACATGAAAAAAATCTAGGAGAGTAAGTATAGAACCAAAGAAGGGGAGATGAGAGGGACAAAGTAGTGCAGAAGGGGGATGAGTATAATCAGAGATTCCACAACTTTTAGCCTGCCATACTGAGTGCGCGAGTGGCCTCGTTGTAACAGCCACAGATAACGTTAGTAGCGGGGTAATTTTAGACTAGAAAATAACGTTCTATGTATTTTCGAACCAATAGGTGCATGGAGCGTAAAACTAAACCATTTACCAAACGCTAGAGGTATTTTTAATCTTTTTCCGTAATTTTTATGTCCAAACGCCTACTTAATCACCTTAATACAAGAAAATCCTTTCCTTACATTTTTATCCTACATTCATTTTATACCCGGTGCACTAAACTCTCGCTATGCGCGAGGTCCGGGGAAGGATCGGATCACAAGGATCTATTATACGCAGTCTTACTCTGCATTTCTACAAGAGATTATTTTTACGGCTCGAACTCGTGACCTCCTGGTACAATAACTTTTACCAATTGCACCAAGACTCCCCTTCCTCGTAAGCAAGAAAATACCATTGAAAAAACAAAGGTATTAATGTACCGTTAATTATGCAATGTATGAATTATAATTGGGTGTTGTCACACTATTGTGATAGATACATATGACTGATAATTTATTTATTTTACATTTGGTGCACTAGGTTATCAACTAGTTCGAATTTGCATTACACCATTAAAAGAAGAAGCGCTTTCTTTCAAAATTGTGACCGGAATCAAAGACTCTAAAAGGTATAGAAAAACTATATTCATTCCATCACCATTCTCGACAATTATACTAATATATTGACCGAAAAGAACAACCAAATAATGGAAAATTTGAAATAGAATAGTTCGATGTACCTTGTCTTAAAAATTACCAAAAAAACAAAGAAAGAAGTATAAAATGGTTTAAGTATAATGTGGGTAAGTGCACTATATTTATTTATATATTGATTTATTTAAAGACACTCTTTTTCACGGTATTATTGCTACAGCTATTAAAAATATAATTCAAAAAGAACCTTTCTTTTCTTTCTTGGACCAAAAAAAAACAAAACCTTTCTTTTCTTTCTAAGCACATGATTTCAAGCTTTACTAGTTCCACCATATGTTTTTATTTTACTTAATGGAAATCATTTTATTATAGGATAAAATGTAATGAAAGTATGTTTTAGTGGGTTTCATTGTCATGTTTTTTTGTAATTTATATACTTAATTATATCGTTGACGAATAATTAAGAAAAAATATTCACACCTTTTAGAATTCTGTTTTAAGAAAGGTCATAGTAGGAATGATGTTATATAATATATAGAAAAGAAAAAAAAAACGAAAACTAGAATTACACGGAACAGAAAAAAAAAAATAATGCAACATACATTGGATAATTTATTACTGGTAAGATGCCATAAGAGGTTTTTAATATTTAACAAAATCTTTTGAAACCACACAAAAAAAAAACACTTAAAAAAACCTCAAAATTATTAAAGTGTCCTTTATAGTAAGAAAACTCAGAAATAGTTGAAATGTGATTAATATGCACAAAAAACTTATTTCTGATGAAAGCAAAATGAATTTTAATTATTAACAATAAACAACTTTTTCCTCGTGAAACAAGCAAAAGATTTCATCCCCTTTTAAAATTTTTGCCAATGTCAAACATAACTTTTTTTTATGTTTTTATTACTCAAACTACACTCTTCATTCGTCATACAAAAGAGTTTGACTATAAAAATTCATGAAGTAATTTGTAGACTACTTTTAATTATATTGAATGGATGCATAAACTTTTGCAAAAATATTATTCACGTATATTGCTTTTGAAATGTATTATTGAGTGTTAAAGAAAATCTTTGCATTATGAAATATTTTATTGTCTTTAAACTGTTATATATACCTTCTTTTTAGAGACTCAACGTCCTCGCTCAATCAACGCACCATTTTCTCAAAGACTTGGCATTTGCAACCTAATAGAGATTTTCCCCTTACCTATCTTAATGAGCGAGATTTATCTAATTCAATTGGATTTTAAAGTTGTTTTATAATCGTTCAAGGTTACATATGGAGGAATTTTGATATTGTTTATTAATGATATGGTCCTCTTTAAATCTAGATCTGCACGACTTTTATACACATGGTACTAGAATCACAAACTTGCTAGATTATTATTATTCAATATCTCTTTCATATTTTGCTGATGTAAAATTTACATCATTGGTGTTACATTTACGTTCGTGGTTTTATTTCATATTATACTTCGCTCCCGTAACAACGGGAACCATTATCATCGGCACATAACCTTCAATTATTTCACCATGTTGCTCAAAAGTTTGTATTAGAACTGGTTCATTGGTATCATAACAAAGCCCTGAAAGAAATCAGATATTATAAAAAGACTGGCTTAGTAACTTCAAAAATAGCCAGATTACAAGTGGTCATTCAAAAATAGCCACAGTTTTAAAAGTCATTGAAATTTAGTCACTTTTCATGTAAAGATAAATTTGAACGAAAACACTGTTCAAAATCCGGAAAATACTCCAGTATAATACTTTGCTGGAACTCCAGTATAATATACTGGAGTTCCAGCAAAGTATAATGGAACTCCAGTATATTATATTGGAGTTTGGTGTTCCAATATACTTTGCTGGAACTCCAGTATAATATACTGGAGTTCCAGTATATTATACTGGAGCCAACAAAGTATACCGATCCAACATACTATGCTGTAAGTTCATACACAGCTACACCGAATTTCAGTATATTATGCTGGACCGGTCTCTGTTGCAGCAATATAATGACTATTTTTCAATGACTTGGCAAACGCCGGTTATTTTTGAATGACCAGTCCGAAAACTGGCTAGCCCATGCTATTTTAACCTCAAACGGACTCATTTTGACCCAAGACTTCGTGTTAACAGATATCCAAATTTATTCTCCTTTACATTGTCATTCAATTTCTTGAATGACAATAAGGTGTTCGTCTACATTTGATCTTAAATGTAATCACGTTTTTTGGCCTTTGGGTTCCCTATATACTGTCAAATATTTTAGAATGCACAGAATAACTCAACTCATAGAAGTAAGCAACTACAAGGCCCTCAACTACGTCTCAGTCTCAAACAAGTTGAAGTCGGCTATACGAATCCTTACTAACCATGTTACTCCATTTAAACTCAAATCCTACTTTAACGAAAAAGGGAGTTAATTATTGCTATCAACTTTCATTTTTCATACGACATTCCTATCCCATTAGAAATGCTGCAGCAATAAAGTCTGCCACACGGTTCAAAAAACAGTCTTTTGAAAATGTTATTTTATCTTTGAGATGCAAACATGATGAACTCTACCTTCGTGAGCTTCACATAACTACTCCGAGTCCTAATGAAGGAGAAAGCCTGCAGTCAGTTGTTGTGGCCGAGCCAGGAATTTATAAATTCTAAAAAATAGATTGTCACGTTTGAGATTTAAAATTGTAATCTAAAGCAGTTTTTGAACCCCTTTGACTCTCTACTAGTATCTTTCCTTATCTCAAGAGGATTCAGCAATTTATGCATAACCAATTTTGTTTTTGCCCTATTATATATGCGTAATAAGTCATAATCGTCATAAGAACCTCCAGTTTTAAAGATTCTGATCCATAATTTGGATCAAAAGACGACATATTTAATACTATCAGAAAGAAGTTGACCCAAATAAAAGTTGAATGAATATAGGGGACTAATATCACCGACCGCAACTAGTTTAGCATTGAGGCATATTTGATTGATATGGAAATAAGACACAAAAATTCGAATTTATTGGCAATAGTAGTATTACAGGAAAATGTAATACATGGCTATCAAGTTGAACTTGAGAAATTTAAAAATTAAAACTACTGAACATGGTCAACTAAATTGAGCAACTTTGTCATCCTTAAACTTTTGGATTAATATTACCCCACCGCTAGGAAACAGTCTCAGTTTTACCCTTCATCCCTAATATAGCTCCGAACGGAGGGTAATTTTATACCATAGTCAGAAGTTGTTTTCGACATTTACTCTCGCACAATTTGGACATATGGAGTCCACACGTTTCACGCTGGAGCTCCGTAAAGGGAAAACACAAAACTATTTGCTAACAACAAGGGTGTGAAAAAAAGGGCAGCCCGATGCACTAAACTCTCGCTATGCGCGGGGTCCAGGGAAGGGCCGGACAATAAGGTTATGGACCAACATGTAATGTAAGGCAAGGAATTGAGCAATTTCTAATAGTACCAAATTTGAACCTTTTCCCTTAAAACTATAACATTCCTATGAAAAAAGCAAATTAGTAGTTTTCTTTCTTCTACCTAAAGCTATATGTCCATCATGATATAAGCAAAGAAACTGAATCATAGTAGTAAACGACACTGTACGCACAAAGTATCCCTCACTCATGCATTGCTCCGGGAAAGGGCCGCACCCAGGGGCGAATGTAGACCTTTAGCTATGGGTTCATCTGAACACATAATTTTCAACATGTAGAATAAATTTATATGTAAAACCTACTTAAATTCTAATAAATATTAGATCTGAACCCATATATTTTAACGGTACAATAAATTCAATGCTGAAAATCTTAAAGCTGAACTCATTAAACTTAAATCTTGGATCCGCCTCTGGCCACACCCATGGGGTGTGATGTACACAACTCATCCTATTGCAAGCAGTAGTGACTTCTTTCACAGTTCGAACCCGCGAAAACTTTATAGTTTCTCCCCTTCTAACCGACTCATAAGAAGTCAGAAAAATAATTCAGTAATACACTCTAAATATAGTATCAGTAAAAATGAAAGTAAGGGAGACCTCCAATGAACAATGCAAGAGTGGCGTGAAGTGATCATTCTAGAAAGTAGGGTTTGATAATTTACAAAGAATCCATTTGCACGTAGCATTGGAAACTTCAAATTTTTGTTTTGCCCTTCCAATAAGCTGTGTTCTTTCTCGAGCTGTCGAAGTTTTCAGCTGTTATGAACAAGGTAGACCAAACCAAATGGATTGGGCTTGGGAATTGGTTACGCATGAGTTGAGGTATATGTGTCGATGAATTACTGAACAAGAGGGAATACAATTACTATAATTATCAGTTCGTGCAAGTGTACGGTTATGCAAATTGTTATTTGGAAAACTCCTCTCTCCTGATCTCTCTCCCTATCTATTTCTCTCTATGGCTCTGTCTCTTCATATTCTTTCTCTTACTATTTCCTTAGTTTATGACTATATCCTTTGCATTTCTATTATAACCAGTTTATTTGGAAGTTTAATCAAGGCATCGTTTTGTTGAGTTAATAACATTGGTGCTTTCATTGATTTGGACTCCATGGATCTCTACTCTTCTACCATTGTCCACTATCATCTCAATGCCATCCAGGATCTGATAATGGCTATGATGGACAATAACGTTTGTATGCTCCGACACCTCGACAACATGGAGCACATGATGTCTTCCTCCTTCAAGAAGATCCCTGACACTCCAGAGCACTCAGATGTGGTTGTGTCTTTGGACTATAAGTGTGAGTCAGAGGAGGTCTCAACACCTCTTGTTATTGCAGAATCAACGGCTGATTTTGATTTGGATAAAGGACTCTCTAGCCCTGTGGACAATCCCAAAGAAGAGGCTTATCCGAGAAGCTATGCCTACCAGATGTTTGCTGAAATACCCAGCAGGGAACTTGACATGGAAGTTAATGATTCTGTGAAGAATGATTCAGTCATTACAGCCACCCAGGTGTTTGATGAATTGTTTCACGTAGTTTCTGCGGTTAAGTATGCTTACAGTGATCTTGTCATGTTTGATAATCAACTTACACTGCCTTGTATGCTTTCCGCTTGCCGACACGACCAACTTATTGGTAGAGGGATATTTGATTACTTGTGTAAACTCGGTTGTGCTGAACTTTTATTCACTTTGCATCAATTTCCACCTGATCACTCTGGATTAGACTTTCCCATTGATCCTAGTTCAAGTTTGCCTTCCACATATGTTGGCACTACAAGAAATTTTGTATTTTGTAATGCGTTGGGCAGCTTGAAGCATGATAAGTGCATGCCGTTTATCCAGTGGAATGCCTGCATTGTGCCCTTGAACCTTCAGTTGCAACACACAACAACTGTATGCAGATGGCTAACAACAAATCGTGTGGGCTCAATTGTTCTCGTAAGGATTGCACTTCATGGTTTTGACATAGATGTTGATGATATTGTTGTGTTCGACGAGCAAGGAGCTTATGGTGAATGGCCACTTGGCCTACCAGCATAGGATTCCCTGGTTGTTGATCATAAAAGAAATAACATTGCTACTTATATCCATCGAATGGTCAGGGTGTGGTCGTTTTTTGTTAATCTTCCGAAAAATGCATTGGATATTAAGAAGGATGAGAGGCTAGGAATGGCCAGAAATCTTGGATGGTTAAGGGGCATCTTCACTGATGAAGATGTATATTTTTATGTTATATTTAAACTTCCTATAATATCTTATATTAGTCACAAGCTAGATGAGCTCCTGTTCCATTTTAAAAAGAAAGCCTTGAAAACCTTCCTGATGGTTTCCTCTTCCCATCACTCATGGTGTGCAATTGATTCTTTCCTAATTAAAGCCCTTGTCCATTCTTACTTTCTTTATTATGAGATTATTACTGCAGCGACCTTCCAATTGCATCTTCCAAGAATTTCTGATTCTATATGGTTGGCTGGGGATGGTATGAAAAAGAATGAATACTATGGAAGTCATTCATGGGACTATACAATGTTATGTGAAGAACACCAAATCTGGAATCCGAATGTTGAAATAGCTCTTATATGTGAGAAGTTGCAGCTAGTCCATCATTTTCTAATAATAAAAGTATCAACTCATAATATTTTGAGTAATCATGGAGCTATAAAGTTGCACCAGTTTCCATTTGTTTCCTGTGCTACTATGTATATTGTTAGTCTTGGTGGAATCATGCTTCTTATTTGTGTATGGGATCCAGGAATCAATTCGAAGACCATGAATCTATATGTTCATACAGAGATCTCGGAGGCACAACTATTACTCGGATCTAGGGGCAATGTATACTTATGTGCATATTCTGATTCTATGACTAAGGTGTGGGATCCCCGCAGACAAAGGGATATCTCATCTCACTCGACGAATTTGCTAAAGGGAGAGTGAAATATGGAATTTCTCATCTTACATATTTAGACAAATTTAGCTTTGATATAATCCGGAAGGGTAACCTCGTTCTTTACAATCAAGTGGACAAGCCTGGTATATTTAGCCTAATTGCAAACATGTTTGGTGATGCTTTTATTTCATGGGTTTCAATGTATAGTAAAGCTCATTTGTCGTTCTTCATGTACTTGTGGTTCCCCAAAACTAAGAAAACTACATATGTCTATGACCCTTTTCTTAGTCTGGTAATTTCAAGGCATGAGATTGTGATTGATCAAAACAAGTTGGAGTTAAGGAACAGAGGAAGAGAAATGTTTTTCTACTGGCAGAGAGCTAGTAGTTATGGTCAAATGAGTAATTGTCACATTTCGCAGTATCTTGCTTTGTAGTCAACTCCGCCATACCCAATTCAGCAACAAAGACAAGGTAGCTTAATTCGACCACATGTCAACACCCTTTCCTTATTGATAAGGCTATACTCGAACCTTGAGGACAATGTTCTTTTTTAGGGCGGGGGTATTGTTATGAACAAGATAGACCAAACCAAATGGATTGGGCTTGGGAATTAGTTACGCGTGAGTCAGAGTATTAACCAACCTAAAGAGAGGTTATTAAACTACAATTGGGACCCAGGTTGAGGTACATGTGTCGATGAAAAACTGAACAAGAGGGAATACAGTTACTATAATTATCAGTTCGTGCAAGTGTACGGTTATGCAAATAGTTATTTGGAAAACTCCTCTCTCCTGGTCTCTCTCTCTCCCTGTCTATTTCTCTCTATGGCTCTGTCTCTTCATCTCTTTTTTTTTCTCTTACTATTTCCTTAGTTTATGACTATATCCTTTGCATTTCTATTATAATTAGTTTATTTGGAAGTTTAATCAAGGCATCGTTTTGTTGAGTTCATAACATCAGCCTTCAGGTATTTGGTTCGTCTTCTGTTTTTTGGTTTGGGATTTTTACATAAATAGTCGGCCATATTCATTTATTTACTTTTTCTAGCCATATACATAAATTATACATTGATTATATATAATTATTATAGTACATACGTTATATATATATTATACCTTCGATAGTTATTTTTAGTTTAAGTGATTGGGTGACGACTATTTGGGTGAATTCTTCTTTTGGTTTTGCAGCTGATGAAGTGGGCCTTTAAAGATGTAAAGTTGCAAGAAATTACACTACCTTAAAAATGGATGGTATTAATTTTTTTGACCCGTGATACCTTTAAGGTCAGAATTCAAAAGTATTATCCGCACGCAAGGGGTAATATTTGTTAAACTTGAAATTATGCTAGTGTGGCAAGTGGAGTAAAAAAAATTACGAGTGGCACCCGAAATGTCCTATTTGTGCAAATAACTCTAAACTGGGAAGGAATCTTTGCACAAATAGCCGATCGGATTTATATTTTACTTTTTTCAGCAGATGTATATAGATTATATAGTCATTATACACGATTATACATATATTATATATAAAGCATACATATATTATACATGTGTCAGTTATTTTTAATTTAAGCGATTAGACAATAACAACAATAGCAAACCTAGTGCAATCCCGCAAATGGGGTCTGTGGAGGGTAATGTGTACACACATCTTACTCTTACAATTTCTGAAATCATATTGCTGAAAGAAAGAACAATGAAATTGGTCCAAATTTGTCCATAAACTATCCGAAATTGTTCACTTTTGCCTTCTGTAATACTTTTGGTTCATTCTTACGTTTTCCATTAGCAAATTATCTCGTATTTATCCTTGACACTAATGGAGTTCCAGTATGAAAGGTGTGGATCGTGTCAAAGTTATTCAAGAAAAAAAAAGTTTAAATTTACCCCACAACTTTACTGATATTTTAAAATTACCCTCACATTATAGCTCATTAGTGGTCAACAGCAAAAACAATTACAAAAATATTCAATTTAAATAGTACAATGATAAATTTGAGAGTGTTGGCCTAGAAATACGATTTGAAATGCGTAATTAAGCGCTTTTGGACTTCTGCTTTCAGAACTTTGGAAGTTTATGACTTTTTAGGTATCTTTTTTCTTGAAGTGCTAGACCAATTTGTCTCAAGTTTGTAACTTCCCTTTGTATCTTTTGGTTTCTAAAAATAGGGACGGATCTAGTTCAATAACTACGAATTCACGTGAACTTAATAAATTTTGTTTAAAATTTATATGTATTAAAAAATTCATTAAATATATAAAAATATATAATACGGAACCAAATTCATTGATCTAATTAGTATTGCATATTAACTTAAAAACGCGATAGATACCCATAAATTTAAAGTCCGAATCACCCTCTATCAACAAAGCCTTTTGGTTTTCATTTTCTTGAAAATTGAGAAAATAATCTCCTAACTTTCTGGCCCTTTCTTAGTTTTGGACATTGAACAATACGTGGAGAATTGGAATTTAAATTCTTATAACACGTGATTAGATGGATTTCATGGTTGAAAACTGTCTATTCATGACCTAAGAATTGAGTGTTATGCCAAGTACCTAATTCAATTAATTTGTTCATATATGACTTTGCTACCAAACATTATTCAATGTGTTAATGTGTGTTTATGCAATTAATTAGGCGGTGCAACTCACAATCGATAATTTAGGACCATCGATATTGTAGGATAGTTGAGATTTCCTCACTTTTAACCGGAAATCTTGGATTCGAATCCAGGATAAAGAACCTTCGAAGAAGTTGTGCTTTATCTCTTCATAAGCTTACTCGACGCAAATTTACATTAATCGAGCCAATAAGTTTTACAGCTTGTTTAGATTGTTGTTACATGTCGTTTCATAATGTATTGTATTATATTGTATTGTACTAAATTGTTTGATGAATACAATGTTTGGATAGATTGTATCGTTTGTCGTTGTTTCATGATACCGCGAACCAACAATATGAATAATAAACTTGCAATATTACTAAGAATAAATAAGATACAGACTAAAATTATTATATAAAAGATTGAGTAAAGGATAAAATATAATTATTTAATAATAAGAGAGGGCAATATGAGAGAAAAAAGCAAGGTAACGATGCTACCACACCAAATTCGTCGTTTCATAAAATAATATTTTTCGTCGTTACGACGAATTTAATAATACGATACGATACAATAAAATTAAGTAACAATCAAAACAAATATTGTATTTCAAATAACAATACGATAAAATACAATAAGTAACAATCTTAATTTCTATTTTTGGATGAAAAATAAAGAAATAGAAAAGAAAAAATGTCGAGGGGAATTTATGGGCCAAAAGATGAGTAGTTTCACATGTTTTTTTTTTTTTAAATTTTATTTTAGTTTCACATGTAAATATGTCAAGCCATCATGTGACTTTTTTCAACCAGTGGCCACTGGTCCAACTTCAAGAAGTGGGGCTTTGTCAGTGTCATCAGATTAAAAAAAGTACCAAAAAGAAAACTAAAAGAGGAAAAAATTAAAAGAATTTTTTTATTTAAAGAGAGAGACTAATAGGCAATTATAATTTGTGATGTGATGACAGTATTCAACATGTAATCTAGGCAAAGAGTTCTTTACTCTAAGGATTGTTGGGTTTACAGTATACAAAGATTATGTATGATTTATAATACATGAATTATTTATGTTTTGTGTATAATAATATAATTGTTATCCGATAGATTATAGGCATAATTATTATATGATGAATAATGATACAGTAATTGCTTTGTATAGTCTACTTAAAAAATAATTTGTCTTTAGATACCCTCTTATTTATATACTTTTAGGGTTTGTTTGGTTCATGAGATAAGGATAATAATCTCAAAATAAAATTTGAAATTGTATTTATCTCATGTTTGACCATATGTATTAACTGATCCCTGGATAATTTTTATACTAAAATAATGCAATTAATCTCATAGGATATCCCGCCACTATATCAAACGACCCTTATTTTATATTTTATCTTCATATACAGTCAGATCTCTCTATAACAGCATCCTTATATAACAGTCATTCACTAAAAAAGTCAAGTTTTTCTCGGAATCGATTTTTATGTTATGTTATAATATATGTCTTCTATAATAGCACTTCACTATAGCATTCCTGAAAAATATAAACAATTGAATTTATATGCGGCTCTAAGAATACGTGATATAATTTAGTACAAATAGAGAATATATATATATATATATATATATATATATATATATATATATATATATATCAGTACTGAAATTAACTATAAAAGAGATAAATGCAAACCAAATGAATCAATTGGCCTTGGCCCTCAAGTTCGGTCACCCTCGAAACAAGTAAGGATTCTGCTAGTGTGAGCACCTAATTTTTTTACTATATTTGAATTGAGGTGTGACAGCTCGTGAATGAACATAGTAAAAAAATAATGAAGCTTTAAAGAAGGTAATGTGTTGTTTTTATTGTGTGAGAACCTCCCCTTCTACAAATGATCAAACCTCATTTATATAGTGAGGAAGTAAACTTTGAATACAATTTTAAATACAGAAAGAATCTTATGATAGATTAATTAATTGGTCTCTCCTTGATACGCACCGGGATTTTCGCCGAGATTCTCGCCCTAATTGCGGATATACCGGATTTTTAGTTTTTTTGGCTTGATCTCGATCTTGATCGGACTCTATTTTGCTCGATCTCGACCGGTCTATTTTCTCCTTGGTCTCAATCTTGACTGATCTCGATCGGTCTCTATTTTGCTCGGTCTTGACCAAGATCGATCTCGACCAGTCTGTATTTTGCTCAATCTCGATCTTGGCCGATCTTGATCTGGGTTGGTCTCCGGGTCACGAGCTCGGCAACTTAACTTCGCATCATAGCTTGATATTATACGATGTTGAACTATGATCTATCATGTTCTAGTCTCGATTAGTCATATGAAAGGCAAGCTCGGTTTTGACCATATACAGATAGTCCCCTCGTTTCTCAGAAAGAAAATGGCGAGAAACGATATAAATTTTCGAACTCCGACTAGATGGGTAATGACGTCAGTGACGAGCTCGATTATGACGTATGCGATGAAATGTCCCATCGGTCCAATTACCAAGGCATTAAATACCTATCAGTTATTGGTCGGCCATTACCGGTTCTAAACCGTCGCCAACAACCTATAAGAACCCAATATTTTCTCATTCAAACTTTTCACTCAAAGCTTTTTCTCTACTCTTGCATCTTTTTCAGAAAATTCCTTTGCTTCATAATCTTCACACCCAAATTTTTAGAACTCCAATTAAACCATACCACCTTAATTCCAATTAAACCACATACCTCCAATACAGTACCACAAAAAAGAGGTCGCTTCTTCATCACGACTCGCCGGTTTTGTTCCGGTAGGGTGCTCAACCGTTATCAACTTTAAGGTCGAAAAAGCCTCTTCGGTACTGGGCCGATGTGAGCTGATCTCGAGGTACATGTGTTCAATCACCGAAAAAATCTCGACAAAGTGAAAAAGGAATGCAACTAGGGTGAAAAGCATGTGGTAGTTCAATCGCCTGAAGAATCGATTACTACCCATGTGGAGGGGTTCTTAAGTGTTTACACTTGCCCCTTCACGTTGGGTCCCTTAGACCCTGGCATCGTTGCCTTCTGCAAGAGATACGACGTGACCCTTGGCCAGATCCATCCTTCTTTTTAAAGAATAGTGATTCTCCACTGGTTCTTCTCGAGTAAAATCGAGGGGTGTCTTTTCACCCTCGATCACCTGATGTGCGTTTACAGTCCCCGACTCTATCGAGGAGGGCTAATCAAGCTTGCTCTCAAAGCCACCAAAGCCCTATTATCGAGCATAGAAGAAACTCATGACCGAGGTTGGATGGGCCGATTTGTTCGAATCGGGACTTCGGACCTGATCCCCGCTGAAGACATGTCATTTCCTCAGAAATGGAATATGAATCGTGAGTAGTATTCCCTTTTGAACATTCAATTTTGTGGTTCTGCTTTTCATTTTCTTTATCTACTCTTTCTATGTTGTTACAGTTGTGGCCTAGATGCCGGAATCGATTTCGGAACTTAAACAATGGGTTGAAGGTCTGGTGTTGTAGAGACCATACTCCGAGCATGCTTGGATGGAATTATCAAAGGGTCGATGGGAGGCCCATATTCATGGTAAGTTTCTTTCTTAGAACGATTATCGTTTGATCTTATTCGCTTGCTTACTCCCCTCTTACCTTTGTAGGCCTTGGGAAGGACATTGCCATGAGGACCCCGTATGGTGATGAAGAAGTCCTTCCACCTACTCCGAAGCACGTGAAAGAAAAGAAGAGAAAATGGGCTCTGAGTTCCCCGGGCTCGAAAAACAAAAAACCAGCGAGGAAGTCTCACAAGCCCAAGGGGGGTGCTAGACCTTCGGACTTGATCCGTCTATTAAGGTATGAGCTCGAAGAAGGAGAAGAGGAAGACAAACTAGTAGCCCTTGTGTGGGCTAACGTTTTGATACACAAATCCTCCGAATCGGCGGAGGTTGATGAGGGAGCTTTGGCCATAATTCCTGAACCAGAAAGAGTTAAGGTCAATCCGCCCCAAGCTGAGATGATTGAGAGAGAGACCGGTTTCGAGGCTTCCCGGGCAGCGGAAGTTATCCCGAGGGACGATCTCACACTGATCGATATTTATGGATCCCCTCAGACTTCAGACGCTATGGTCCACGAGGCCTATACATTAGAAGGTCGCTCTTACGAGGGTATTTAGGGGGCGACCGATATCCAAGGCTTATAAAATGGGTTTGAGTATGCTCTCGTGGAGGATGCCACCGGGTTTGGTGGTTTATCGGTACCAAAACAAATACCGTCATCGGGTGCTATCGGTTCTTCATCGATCCAAAAACTAGTGAACCGATTCCCGGACCCAAGTGTTAACCCCGACCGTAGGCAGAACATAATGCTTTCTATCGTGGAGGATGCCCGGATTTTCTCTCTCCCTGTGGCGATTGCTAGCTACCTTCGATCCTTGGTGTCCGAGGAAGATCAAGCTGTAATGAACGCGGTAGGAGTTGCTTGCTTGTTTAATGAGGCCCAGCATGCTATGAATCGGGTAACTTCGAGAGTCTTTCATTATTCCTTTTAAACTTTGGACTTGTAGATAATCTTAACATCTTCTTTCTTATTTTCAGGCTTCGGTGTCGCATCATGAGGCTTTCCTATGAATCAGGGAAGAGCACAAGGCTGAGATTAGGAACCTCAATGAGAAAAATGATACTTACAAGCTTCTCAATAAGAAGCTCCAAGCCGATTTAGTAACGGCTCGGGATGATCATGCCGAGATGGCCGAGCAGGTATTCCGAGTTCTTTACGATAGTTAAGATAAATTGGAGATAACTACTAATGATCCAATTCTGCAGGTCCGGCAGAGGCTCGAACAAATCGGATGGCTCCAAACGCAGGTAGATACGATACAGGCCGATGCTGAAGACTTCAAAAAGAATATGGACATCTTAGCCTCAAATAAGGAATGCGTCCAAGCACAATTAGAGTCAGCTGAGACCCAGCTCCAAGCTGAAAAAGAGAAGGCCTTGGTGTAGGTCTAGAAAATCGAGGAGCTTCAATCTCGGTTGGATTTGGCCATTTTTGATAAAACAAGCATGGCCAATGAACTCGAAGTGGCCAGATCTAAGGTGGTCATGACCAGATCCGAGGTGACCGTGGCCAATAAAAAGCTGATGCTAAAGTGGCCCAGTTTAGGGTTGATGTCGAAGTCAACCAGGCCAAGGCCAAGGGCATGGTTGAACATGTGAAATGGCAGGCTCGAAGGGAAACCCTCGAAGGGGTTCAAGCCCAGGGCTTCGATATCATAGTTGAGATCGAAAAGGCCAGAGTAGAGGAAGACAGGGCCTGGAAGCTGGCCTTTCCTGAGGAAAACTCTGAGAGTTCAAGTGAATTCGAAGACAGAGAAGATCCCAAGGATGGAGATGGACTTTCGTTGAAGACCAAGCCTCTTAAGACTTTTTGGTTTTTCTTTTGCATTTTTTTTGCCATTGTAAATTTAGGCCGATTTGGCCTTTGTAAAAAACTATTTGTGTATAAATATAAGGCTTTTCTTTCCCTTTCGACTCTTATTTTTTTTTCCTTTGCTTTATTTGTATTCACAAAGGTTGGAAATGCCTTAGCATGAAACAATAAGGTTGTGTTCGAGGGTTCGACCAAACCTTGACTTTATTTCCTTTATAGGTTAAGGCGTTATTGGGGTTCGAAGTTTTTCCCGAAAAATATCTTAAGTTTGAGATTTTTCCAAGGGTAGCCTATGCAACCGGTTGTGAAAGAATATTTTATTTTCTGAAGGCCTTTGTATTACGGATTTCTAACGTCTCCGAGCCGTGTTAAATTGGCCGTATCCTTTTAGTTCGGGAGCTACCCATTGGGCTTGTTTTCCCATTTTATCTGGGCTTGCTCGAGATAATAGTTCCCGAGTGGGGTGGTCGTGACTTTTAGAAATCGGGTCGTTGCCTATTAGGTCTTTTGCTCCCGAGCCCCGATGACTTGGGTTGTTTGAGTCGTATGGCAATACCCGAGTGAGGGGGAGATCATTCGTATTCCGGTTAAGTATTTCCCTTGGGCTTGTTTATATTCGGGAGTACGAAGCTCTTTGTAAAGAGAGAAGATAAAGAATTAATTTTAAAGCATAAGATGTTTTAAAGGAACATACTTCTCTTTATTCTTGATCGAAATAGGGTTCGAGCAATCTATATGGGCACGGTTCGATTTGACCGTTTGACCCTTACAATAAATCATATCTAACGAGATCCTCCCATTATATAGTAGTTTCCTTTCTAGAGTTGATATTCGAAGATAATACATATCCGAGGGTAGCCCCTCCCAGTATTCGAGGTTGATTGCAAAGGAACCTCATATAATGTCGAATGGATCTCCGATGCCGATTCGTAATCAGACTTGATTCTAAGTTAGCAGATTCATCGTTGCCTCGTTAAAAACCTCGCCGAAAAAAACCATTTTGGGACAAAATCGGTCAGAGGGAAAAAGAGTGCAACACGTGCTTTCAGACCTCAAGACTTCGTGCCATTTGCTAAAAACTCCATCATCGTTTCTTATCGACCACATGCAAGCGTTAATCTGAAAATAGAAAAGGAATAGAAAAGTGGTGTACCTTAATAGTGGTACCATTTTAGGTGAGATATATTCCAATTGTTCGGTAGTTGTTCCCCATTCATCGTTTCGAGCTTGTATGACCCTTTTCCTATTATTTCGAGGATTTTGTACGGCCCCTCCCAATTCAGACTCAATTTTCCTTCATAGGGGTTTCAGGTATTGAGGGTGACTTTCCTTAACACTAAGTCACCGATGTTAAAAATATCAAATATTGGTTCTTCGATTATAGTATCTCTCGGTCCGTTGCTTTTGGGCGGCCAATCGAACGAAGGTGGCTTCACGCTTTTCATCCAATAGTTCTAGGCCTGTATTCATGGACTCGTTATTTGATTCCTTTGTCGCATATCGGAACCTAATACTTAGTTCCCCGATTTCACATGTATTAGAGCCTCGGCCCATAAATGAATGAGAATGGGGTAGCCCCAGTACTGGACTTCGTAGTTGGGCGGTATGCCCAAAGAACTTTGGGAAGAATTTCCTTCCACTTCCCTTTGGCGTCGATTAGCCTCTTCTTAAGATTTTGGATGATGGTTTTGTTGGTCAATTCGGTTTTTCCGTTCCCGTTAGGATGATAAGGTGTTGGTACGATTCTTTTAATCTTATGATCTTTGAGGAATTTGGTTGCTTTGTTGCCGACGAACTATTTTCCATTATCACACACAATTTCGGATGGCATCCCGAATCGACATATGATGTGATCCCAAATGAAGTCTATGACTTCCTTCTCCCTAACGTTCTCGAAAGCTTATGATTAAACCCACTTACAAAAATAGTCAGTCATAAATAAAATAAATTGATCTTTACCTAGTGCCTGTGGAAGAGGTCCAATGATGTCCATTCCCCACTTCATGAATGACCATGGTGACAAGACCGAATGGAGAGGTTCCCCGGGTTGGTGAATCATTGGAGCATGCCTTTTACCATATCGATCCAGTAATAGCCGGCTCTGATTACCTTTTCAACCAATGATACGGCACCGGAATGATTTCCGCAAGTGCCCTCGTGAACTTCCCTCAAAACATATTCGATGTCTCCTAGTCCCAGACATATTTCCAATGGACCATCGAGCATTCTCCTTGTGATGACCCAATAGGTTATCTTATGTTTTAGAAATCGAATATGTGCTTTTAATCCTTTAAAATCTCATTTTTACCCTCCTCGATTTGCGTGCACAGTCCGAGCGTGTTTTCGAAAAACTTATGTTGAAAATTGATGAAAATAAGAATTTTTGCCTTAAACGTTGATTTTAGTTAACTTCAGCCAACAATTTTAGCAAACGGACACGAATTCGTATTTTGACGGTCCCGGTGGGTTCGTATCGAATTATGGGACCTGGGCGTATATTCAAAATCGAATTCGGAGGTCCTTAGCTCGAGTTATGAATTTTTTATGAAAATTAAAAGTCTGAAAATTTATTGTTTTTTTAAGAATTGATTGATGTTTGGCAATGTTAGTACCAGGTTCATATTTTGGTTCCGGAACCCGGTATAGGTTCATTTTAGTATTTAAGACTTGTCTGTGAAATTTGGTGAGAAACGAAGATAATTTGACGTGATTCAGACGTCCAGTTGAGAAGATAGGAATTTTAAAGTGTTCTTGAGAATTTCATTTGATTTGGTGCTAAATTCGTAGTTTTAGGTGTTATTTTGGCGATTTGATCACGCGAGCAAGTTCGTATGATATTTTTAGACTTGTGTGCATGTTTGATTTGGAGCCACGAGGGCTCGGATGAGTTTCGGATAGGCCACGAGATGTTTGGACTTTGGAAAAATCTTGTTTCCTGCAGATTCTGGTGTTCTGGCATGTCCTTCTTCGCGTTCGTGAAAGTACTCTCGCGAACGCGAAGAGTAAACTGGTCAGCTGGAAGTTTCTTCTTCGCAAACGCGAAGGCTTGTCCGCGAATGCAAAGCGATGGGGGTGTTACCCTTCGCGAACGCGACCAGCTCCTCGCGAATGCGTAGTGTTAGGCACACTGGGGAGAGTCAGTGATCCTTTTTCACGAAGCGCGAGTATGATCTCGTGAACACGAAGGCCAGGGAGGAGTAACCATCGCGAATGCGAAGGCTTGGCAGCTCTGTTCTTCGCGAACGCAACAGTGGCCTCACGAACGCGATGCACACTGTCGCCCATCACTTAACAGAATCCAAACACGGGATTTAGCCATAAATTCATTTTTCTCAAAAACAAAAGGACTAGAGGCGATTTTCAAGAGTTATTTTCTTCCCCAAAATGTTGGTAAGCGATTCTAAACCATTTTCTTTCAATTACCCATTTCATTTCATAAGTTTTCAACCTAAAATCTAGAGTTTTCATGGTAGAATTAGGGGTTTGGGTAGAAACTAGGAATTTCGGAAATTTGGGGATTTAGACCTCAATTTGAGGTCGGATTCCAAAACCAATTATATATTCGAGATCGGGGTTGAATGGGTTAATAGATTTTGGTCCGAACCTCGGGTTTTGACCAAGCGGGCGGGGTCGATTTTCGACTTTTTGGAGGAAAATTTGGGAAATTTAATTTATGTAATATAATTGATTCCTTTAGTAATATTTTGATATTATTAAGTCATTTTTGAATAGATACGAGTGGTTTGGACGTGAATTCTAGAGAAAAAACTATGATTGAGAGTTAATTAGCCTTCGGAGCAAGGTAAGTGTTGTGTCTAACCCTGACTTGAGAAAATTAGGAACCTCTGATTATTTGCTATGTGAATTTCATGTGAGCGGCGTATATGTGAGGTGACGAGTACTTATGCGCTACCAATTTACCTGGTTGCCCTGTTTTGTCCCGTTTTTCTTATATTGTCTCTTTCCTATGCCTAATTGTTACGTGTTTAGACTAATGTTGTTAAATTGATCGTTCTTATCATGATTACGGTTTCTATGGTGATAATTAAGTACTTATTTCAAAGTTAAGATTGATATTGTGGAACCAAATATTGAAGTAAGGCTTGTACTTGTTATTATATTTCCTTGTTGTTATTTATGCATTACATTATGGTAAGGGAGAGTGTTAATGCACGAAGGGTGATGTCGTGCCATATTGTGAGTTTAAAAGCACGAAGGGTGATGCCGTGTCGTATTGTGAGTGTTAATGCACGAAGGGTGATGTCGTGCCATATTGCGAGTGTAAAAGTACGAAGGGTGATGTCGTGCCATATTGCGAGTGTAAAAGCACGAAGGGTGATGTCGTGCCATGATATGAGAGTTAATGCATGAAGGGTGATGTCGTGTCGTTTCTATTTATTTTATGATGAGATTGAGAATAAAAGAAGGAAGGGTGATGCCGTGCATTTATTTTTCCTTTACTGTATTCATTGTTTATGTTGATTCATAGTGTATTGATTGTTCCAATTATCATTCTGCTGTAGTTCCTTATCTCATATTTCCCCCAGCATGTTTCCCCTCCCGATAATTCCTATCTAGCTCTTCATTACTGTTATTTGTATATACATTGTTAAATTGTACAGGTTGATTTGTAGGTGCCTTGTCTTAGCCTCGTCACTACTTCGTCGAGCTTAGGCTCGACACTTACTAGTATATGGGGTCGGTTGTACTGATACTGCACTCTGCACTTTCTATGCAGATTTTGGTACTGACTCGGGTTGATCGAGATTTTGCTATTTGACCGCTATCCGGAGTCTCAAGGTAGATCTGTCGGCGTCCATAGAATTCTTGTGTTTCTTTCATTCAGACAGTTGTATTTCTTTCAAACTATTACTTGTAATAAATTCTAGAATGCTCGTGAATTGTGACTCCAAATCCGGGTGGTAGAAAGTAATGCAGTTTTTATATGTGTCATCCTATTTTGCTTCATATTTAGTTGTGCCTCGCGATCCTTTGAGTGCTCTTGTGTATGTGTCCACACCAGTGGGAGATGCTATTGTTGTAGATCGTGTTTATCGTTCATGTGTGTCACTATTAGGAGTCTTGAGACTCGTGTAGATCTTCTACTTCTCGATATAGTTGATTTTGATGTCATTCTGGGTATGGATTGGCTGTGAACTTATCATGCTATATTAGATTGTCATGCCATGACGGTGACCTTAGCCTTGTTGGGGTTGCCTCGATTAGAGTGAAGAGGGACTCTTGGACATTCTACCAGCAGGGTTATCGCTTATGTGAAGGCTCGACATATGGCCGAGAAAAGGTGTCCAGCCTATTTGGCTTATGTCCGCGATTCTAGTGCGGAGGTTCCTTCCATGGATTCAGTACCGGTTGTTCATGAGTTTCCATAGGCGTTTCCTGCAGACCTGTCGGGGATTCCACCCGACATGGATATTGATTTCTGGATTGATTTGTCTTCGGGCACACAACCCATTTCCATTCTGCCATACCGTATGGCCCATCCAGAGTTGAAAGAATTGAAGGAACAGTTGCGAGATTTGCTTGATAAGGGCTTCATTAGACCTAGTGTCTCGCCCTGGGGCGCACCTGTGTTGTTTATGAAGAATAAAGATGGATCGATGAGGATGTGTATAGATTATCGGCAGTTGAACAAAGTCACCATCAAGAACAAGTACCTATTGCCGAGGATTGATGATTTATTTGATCAGCTTCAGGGTGCACAAGTATTTTCGAAGATTGATTTGAGATCTGGCTACCATTAGTTGAGGATTAGGGCATCTGATATCCCTAAGACAGCTTCTCGAACTCGATATGGGCATTATGAGTTTCTAGTTATGTCATTGGGGCTGACAAATGCCCCAACAACATTCTTGGATTTGATGAACCGTGTGTTCAAGTCGTACTTCGATTCCTTTGTGATTGTGTTTATTGATGATATCTTGGTCTACTCCCACATCAGAGAGGAGTACGAGCAGCACTTTCGGATCGTTCTTCAAACTCTGAAAGACAGCCAGTTATATGCTAAGTTCTCAAAATACGAGTTTTGTTTGAGTTCGGTTGCCTTCTTGGGTCACCTTGTATCAGCAGATGGTATTCAGGTAGATCCTAAGAAGATTGAGGCAGTTCAAAACTGGCCTAGACCCACATCAGCTACAGAGATCCGTAGTTTCCTGGGTTTGTCGGGCTACTATCGTCGATTTGTGGATGGGTTTTCATCTATAGCAGCCCCATTGACCAGGTTGACCCAGAAGGGTGCCCTATTCAGGTGGTCAGACGAGTGTGAGTTGAGCTTTCAGAAGGTCAAGACAGCTTTGACTACGGCACCGGTATTGATATTACCCACAGGTTCAGGATCTTATACTGTATAATGTGATGCATCTTGTATTGGTCTGGGTGCGGTATTGATTCAGGATGGCAAGGTTATTGCATGTTCTTCGCGGCAGCTGAAGGTTCACGAGAAGAATTAATATGTTCATGATCTAGAGCTGGCAGTCATTGTTCATGCGCTGAAGATTTGGAGGCACTATCTTTATGGCATGCCATGTGAGGTATTCATGGATCATCGGAGCTTGCAGTATTTTCTCAAGCAGAAGGAACTCAATTTGAGGCAGAGGAGGTGGTTGGGGCTATTGAAACACTATGATATCACCATATTGTATCATCTCGGGAAGGCCAATGTGGTGGCCGATGCTTTGAGTAGAAAGTCAGCTAGTATGGGTAGCCTTTCTTATATTCCAGTTCGTGAGAGACCTCTTGCATTAGATGTTCAGGCCCTGGCCAACCAGTTCATGAGGTTGAATGTTTCTAAGCCCAGCCGTGTTCTAGCTTGTACAGTTGCTCGGTCTTCCTTGTTTGAGCGTATCAGAGATCGGCAAGATGACGATCCTCATTTACTTGTCCTTAGAGATACAGCGTGGAACAGTGGTGCCAAGCAGGTTACTGTTGGAGATGACTGAGTTTTGAGGACGCAAGGTCATATTTGTGTGCCTAATGTGGATGAACTTCGTGAATTGATTCTTGAGGAGGCCCACAGTTCCCGGTATTCTATTCATCTGGGCACCGCCAAGGTATATCAAGACTTGTATCAGCATTATTGGGGGAAGAGGATGAAGAAATATATAGTTGCATATGCAGCACGGTGTCTAAATTGACAGCAAGTTAAGTGCGAGCATCAGAGACCTGATGGTTTGCTTCAGAAGATAGAGATTCCCGAGTGGAAGTGGGAGCGTATCACTATGGATTTTGTTGTTGGACTCCCACGGACTCAAAGGAAGTTTGATGAAATTTGGGTCATTGTGGATAGGCTGACCATGTTAGCGCACTTCATTCATGTGGTTGTTACCTATTCTTTGGAGCGGTTGGCAGAGATTTACATTCGTGGGATCATCCATCTTCACGGTGTGCCCGTGTCTATCATTTCTGATTGGGATACGCAATTCACCTCGCACTTTTAAAGAGCACTACAACGTGGGTTGTGTACGCGAATTGAGTTGAGCATAACATTCCATCCTCAAACGGATGGGCAGTCCGAGCATACTATTCAGATCTTGGAGGATATGCTTCGTGCATGTGTTATAGACTTCGAAGGGTCGTGGGATCAGTTCTTTCCCCTTGCAGAGTTCGCCTACATTAACAGCTACCAGTTGAGCATTCAGATGGCTCCATGTAAGTCATTATACGGTAGGCGGTGTCGGTCGCCAGTTGGGTGGTTCAAGCCGGGAGAGGCTCAGTTATTGGGCACAAACTTAGTACGGATGTCTTGGATAAGGTCAAGATTATTCAGGATCGACTTCGCACAACTCAGTCCATGCAAAATAGTTATGCCGATCGCAGAGTTCGTGATGTTGCATTCATGGTCGTGGAGAGAGTGTTGCTTCGGGTATTACCCATGAAGGGTGTAATGAGGTTAGGATAGAAGGGAAAGTTGAGCCCTAGGTATAACAGACCTTTTGAGATTCTAGAGAGGGTGGGAGAGGTGGCTTACAGGCCTGCGTTGACACCTAGTTTAGCAGTTGTTCATCCGGTATTCCATGTGTCCATGCTTCGAAAGTATCACACCGATCCGTCCCATGTGTTAAATTTCAGCTATGTCCAGTTGGACAAGGATTTGACTTACGAGGAGGAACTAGTGGCTATTCTAGCCCGGCAAGTTTGCCAGTAGAGATCAAAGAGTTACCCTTTAGTTCGAGTGCAGTGGAGAGGTCAGAATGTTGAGGCAGCTACTTGGGAGTCCGAGTACAATTTACGGAGTAGATATACCCACCTTTTCACCAGCTTAGGTACTTTTCTATGTCCGTTCGAGGACGAACGATTATTTTTGAGGTAGCGAATGTGATGATACAAAAGTTCATCTTATATTTTAGAACTCGAATCTATGTTCTTAAACCTTAAAATCTAATTTTTATACTCCTCGATTTGCGTGCACATTCCGATCGTGTTTCCGAAAAACGTTTATGTTGAAAATTGATGAAAATAAGAATTTTTGCCTTAAAAGTTGATTTTAGTTGACTTCGATCAATATTTTTGGTAAACGTGCCATATTTTGACTGTCCCGGAGGGTTCGTATCGAATTATGGGACCTGTGTGTATGCCTAGAATCGAATTCGGAGGTCCCTAACTCGAGTTATGAATTTTTGATGAAAATTAAAGGTCTGAAAATTTAATATTTTTTTAAGAATTGATTGATATTTGACATTATTAGTACCGAGTCTGTACTTTGGTTTCAGTGCCTGGTACAGGTTCATTTTAGTATTTAAGACTTGTCTGTGAAATTTGGTTAGAAACGGAGTTGATTTGACGTGATTCGGACGTCCAGTTGAGAAGATAGGAATTTTAAAGTGTTCTTGAGAATGTCATTTGATTTGGTGCTAAATTCATAGTTCTAAGTGTTATTTTGGCGATTTGATCACGCGAGCAAGTTCGTATGATGTTTTTCGACTTGTGCGCATGTTTTGTTTGGAGCCCCGAGGGCTCTGGTGAGGTTTGAATAGGCCACGGGATGTTTGAACTTTGGAAAAATCTGGTTTCCTGCAGATTCTGGTGTTCTCGCATATCCTTCTTCGAGTTCGCGAAGGTACTCTCGCAAACGCGAAGAATACTCTGGTCAGCTGCAATTTTCTTCTTCGCGAACGCGAAGGCTTGGTCGTGAATGCGAAGCGATGGGGGCGTTACCCTTTGCGAACGCGACCAACCCCTCGCGAACGCATAGTGTTAGGCACACCTGGGGGAGAGTCAGTGATCCTTCGTCACGAATGCGAGCATGGTCTCGCGAACGCGAAGGCCAAGGAGGAGTAACCATCGCGATCAAGGTCTCGCGAACGTGAAGGCTTGGCAGCTCTGCTCTTCGCGATCACAACAGTGGCTTCGCGAACGCGATGCACATTGTCGCCTTGCACTTAACAGAATCCAAACATGGGATTTATCCATAAATTCATTTTTCTCAAAAACCAAACGGACTAGAGGATATTTTCAAGAGTTATTTTCTTCCCCAAAGTGTTGGTAAGTGATTCTAAACTATTTTCTTTCAATTACCCATTTCATTTCATAAAGTTTTAACCGAAAATCTAGAGTTTTCATGGTAGAATTAGGGGTTTGGGTAAAAACTAAAGATTTCGGAAATTTGGGGATTTAGACCTCAATTTGAGATCGGATTCCAAAACCAATTATATATTTGGGTTCAGGGTGAATGGGTTAATGGATTTTGGTCCGAACCTCGGGTTTTGACCAAGTGGCCCCGGGGTCGATTTTTGACTTTTTGGAGACAAATTTGGAGAATTTAATTTTCGCTATACAATTGATTCCTTTAGAAATATTTGATATTATTGAGTTATTTTTTAATAGATACGAGTGGTTTGGAGGTGAATTCTAGAGGAAAAGTTGTGATTGAGAATTAAGTGGCCTACGGAGAAAGGTAAGTGTTGTGTCTAACCCTGACTTGAGGGAATTAGGAACCTCAGATTATTTGCTATGTGAAATTTATGTGAGCGGCGTATATGTGAGGTGACGAGTACTTATGCGCTGCCAATTTACATGTTTTCCATGTTTTCTCCCGTTTTTCTTATATTGTCTCTTTCCTATGCCTAATTATTACGTGTTTAGACTAGTGTTGTTAAATTGATCGTTCTTATCATGACTACGGATTCTCTGGTGATAATTAAGTACTTATTTCAAAGTTGAGATTGATATTGTGGAACCAAATGTTAAAGTAAGGCTTGTACTTGTTATTCTATTTCCCTCTTGTTATTTATGCATTGCATTATGGTAAGGGAGAGTGTTAATGCACGAAGGGTGATGTCGTGCCATATTGTAAATGTAAAAGTACGAAGGGTGATGTCGTGCCATATTGTAAGTGTTAATGCACGAAGGGTGATGTCGTGCCATATTGCGAGTGTAAAAGCACGAAGGGTGATGTCGTGTCGTTTCTATTTATTTTATGGTGAGGTTGAGAGTAAAAGTACGAAGGGTGATGCCGTGCATTTATTTTTCCTTTACTGTATTAGTTGTTTCTGTTGATTCATAGTGTATTGTTTGTTCCAATTATCATTCTGTTGTAGTTCCTCTTCTCGTATTTACCCCAGCATGTTTCCCCTACCGATAATTCATGTCTAGCTCTTCATTACTGTTATTTGCATATACACTGTTAAATTATATATGTTGATTTGTAGGTGTCTTGCCATAGCCTCGTCACTACTTCGTCGAGGTTAGGCTCGACACTTACCAGTACATATGGTCGGTGGTGTTGATACTGCACTCTGCACTTTCTGTGTAGATTTTGGTACCGGCTTGGGTTGATTGAGATTTTGCTATTGGACCGCTATCCGGAGACTCAAGATAGATCTGTCGGCATCCAAGGACCTTGAAGTCCTCGTCTATCTTTTCTGTTCTACTATTTCTTTCATTCAGACAGTTGTATTGCTTTCAGACTATTATTTGTATTAAATTCTAGAATGCTCGTGAAATTGTGACTCTAAATCGGGGTGGTAGAAATTAATGCAGTTTTTATATTATTCCACACTCACTATATTTCATCTTAGCTAATTGTTGTTATTTACTTAATGGAATAAGGATTGGTTTAACGATTCTCTAACATTGGCTTGCCTAGCAAATGAAATGTTAGGCGCTATCACGGTCCCGACGGTGGGAATTCCGGGTCGTGACACTTCTGAACAAGGTTCCATCTTCGGAAAAGGTGAATCGTGTTGCCTTTGTACGCAGGGCCCTCGATTCTTTTGGATCTGATGGAAGTTTTCCTGTTTTCAAATACTCTTATGCATTTATTTCTCCAATCGCAGGTCAAGCTTGTGAAATTTATCTTGGTGTGGCCTTCTTTGACTACTGATCTCATGAGTTGCACGACGGCCCCCAAATCGAGCTCGTTGTCCTCGATTGATGACCCTAAGTTTATGAGGGCATCGACCTCACTATTCTGATCTCGAGGCACATGTTGCAAAGTCTACTCCTTAAATCGGTGCAAAGTTACTTGTAACGTATCTAGGTATCTTTGCATTCGTTCTTCCCTAACTTCGAAGGTTCCGTTAACTTGATTCACTATAAGGATGGAGTCGCATTTGGCTTCGATGACCTCCTCTCCAAAGCCTTTGGCTAGTTCGAGCCCTGCAATCATGGCCTCATATTCGGCCTCATTGTTAGTCAATTTCATAGTTTTAATAGATTGTCTAAACAAGTTGCATGTGGGTGGTTTTAGCACGAAGCCGAGCTCGGACCCTTTTGCATTCGAAGCACCGCCTGTAAAGAGGGTCCAGATTCCTGAGGACGTACCCGAATTTATTAATAGTTCTCTTTCGACCTAGGGTACTAGGGCCGGCGTGAAGTCATCTATGAAGTGTGCCAAAATTTGAGACTTAATTATTGTGTGGGGTCGATTCAATGTCATACCCGCTGGTTTCTATGGACCGTTTGGCCAACCGTCCCGAAAGCTCGGGTTTATGCAAAATAATTCGAAATGGATAAGTTGTTACAACACATATAGGGTGACATTGAAAGTATGGTTTTAGTTTTCTAGAAGCGCTTATCAAAGCGAGCGCCAATTTTTCTAGGTGGGTATATCTAGTTTCGGCCTCACCTAAGGTCCGGCTGACATAATAAATGGGAAAATACGTACCTCGTTCTTCTCGGACTAGGACTCCACTTACCGCTACCTCCGTTACTGCCAAATATAAGTAAAGTTGTTCGTCTGCCCTTGGCGTATGAAGCAGCGGCGGGCTCGATAAGTACTGTTTAAGCTCTTCCAAGGCCTGCTGGCATCCCGAGGTCCATGTGAAATTATTTTTCTTCTTTAGCAACGAGAAACATCGGTGGCCCTTATCGGAGGATCTCGAGATGAATCTACCACTGTGATTCCATCGATATCTTTGATCTTTTCAGGATTAATCTCGATTTCTTGGTTAGATACCATGAACCCGAGAAATTTGCCTAACCCGACCCCGAATGAGCATTTTTTCGGGTTCATCTTCATGTTGTATTTCTTCAATATACTGAGAGTTTCCTGCAAGTTCTTTGAATGGTCCTCTGCTCGCAGGGACTTTACTAGCATGTCACCAATGTAAACTTCCATAGATTTCCCTATTTGTTCTTCGAACATCCGATTTACTAGGCGTTGGTAAGTGGCACCAGCATTTTTTAAACCAAATGGCATTACATTGTAGCAGTAGGTACCATATTTAGTAATGAACGAGGTCTTTTCCTGATAATCCGGGCTCATCTGTATTTGGTTGTACCCAGAATAGGTATCTAGAAAACTAAGGATCTCGTGGCCGGCTGTGGCATCGATCATGCGATCGATATTAGGCAAAGAAAAAGAATCCTTGGGGCGTGCTTTATGTAAGGACCCGAGAAAAAAAATTAAAACCAAAAACTCGGGGTTTCGTGGTGCCAAGATAGATTCCTGCGTTATTATAGTAGAACAGTACCCTACGGACTTAGAGGAAACTTTTTTGCAGAAGAACGTGTTTCTGCGGCCCATTATGCGGCCGCATAATCACTCTGCGGGCCGCATAGTGGTCGCAGAGTGAAGCAGAAAGTTTGGCCAATTTGAGGTTAGTTTTGCGGTCTATTAGGGCGGAATCATCGCTTATGACGGAGGTCAAGGAGAAGAAATACAATGATCCAGTGTTGGTGCAGTTAAAGGAAGGGATTCATAAACATAAGACTACAGCTTTTTCTCTTGGCATGGATGACGGTACATTACGGTACCAAGGGTGGTTATATGTTCCAAACGTAGATGGTCTTCGGGAAAGAATCATTGCAGAAGCACATACTTCTAGATATTCTGTGCACCCAGATTCTACGAAAATGTATCATGACCTCAAGGAAGTTTACTGGAGGAATGACATGAAGAGGGGTGTGGCGGACTTTGTGGCAAAATTTTCAAATTGTCAGAGCATCAAAGGTCTGGTGGGTTAGCACAGAGTATAGAAATTCCAATGTGGAAATGGGAAATGATCAATATGGATTTTGTTGTAGGGTTACCGCGCATTCCGCGTAAGTTTGACTCAATTTGGGTGATCGTGGATCGACTCACAAAATCAGCTCACTTCTTGCCAGTTAAAATCACTGACATTGTGGTACAATATACTCAATTGTATATTAAGGAGATAGTCAGGCTTCACGGCACTCCAGTTTCCATCATTTCTGATCGAGGGGCGCAGTTCACAGTTAATTTCTAGAATAAATTTCAGCAAGGTTTGGGTACACAGGTAAATCTTAGCACGACTTTCCATCCACAGACTGACGGGAAAGCAGAACGGACTATTTAGACGCTTGAGAACATGTTGCGTGCTTGTGTGCTTGACTTGAAGGGTAGCTGGGATGATCATTTGCCGCTCATAGAATTTGCTTATAACAACAGTTTCCATGCCAGTATTCAGATGGCGTCGTTTGAGTCCTTGTATGGTAGAAGATGTAGATCGCAGATTGGGTGGTTCGAGGTTAGAGAAGATGAACTAATAGGACCAGACCTTATGCATCAAGCTTGGGAAAAGGTTAAGATCATAAAAGAGCGGTTGAAAACTGCTTAGAGTCGTCAAAAATCCTACTCGGATGCTCGTCGCAGAGACTTATAGTTAAAAAAAGATGATTGGGTGTTCTTGAAGGTATCTTCCATGAAGGGGATCATGCGGTTTGAAAATAAAGTGAAATTAAGTCCGAGGTATGTCGGGCCGTATAGAATCATTCAAAGGATAGGTCAGGTGGCATACAAGCTTGATCTACCACCTGAGATGTCATTAGTGTACCCGGTATTCCATGTGTCCATGTTGAAGAAGGTAGTTGGAGATCCGTCCTCTATCGTGCCGATTGAGACCATCAAGATTAGTGAAGAACTATCATATGAAGAGATTCTGGTTGTTATTCTTGATAGACAGGTCTGAAAGTTGAGAAACAAAGAAATTGCATCTGTAAAGGTATTATGGCGAAACCAGCAAGTCGAAGAAGTTACTTGGGAAGCCGAGAATGAAATGAAAAAGAAGTACCCTCGTTTATTTGAATATCCATGTAATAGCTCTATAAAGTTGTCCCCCCTAAATTTTGTATCACTTGTTCAGTTAATATAAAGCCACTCATTTCTAGTTATATGTCCCCCATGAGGCTTCGTTTGGTGTTATTTTGCGTTCTGTTGTGTCATTTAATTCTATATATGTTGCTAAAGTGTATTTCAGGGGCTCTCTCGCAGGTGGATAGGCCTAAATACAAAGGAAACTCTGGCGATGGTATGTGGTATAACTGAAGATGTATTAAGTGAACCTTGATCCTCATTCGTGGACGAATGATCTTGAGTGGGGGAGAATGTAAGGACCCCAGAAAAAAAAATTAAAACCAAAAACTCGGGGTTTCGTGGTGCCAAAATAGATTCATGCGTTATTATAGTAGAAATTCTTCGCAGAAGAATGCATTTCTGCGGCCGCATAATCACTATGTGGACCGCATAGTGGCCGCAGAGTAAAGCAGAAAGTTTGGCCAATTTGAGGTCAGTTTTGCGGTCGATTATGCGACCGCATAATCACTATGCGGACCTCATATCGGTCGCATAATTCCTCTTGGGTTTATGCGGAGGAAGATCTGCGGTGAATTATGCGACCGCAGAATAAGTATGCGGACCGCATACTGGTCGCATATCTGGGTCGAAAGTTTAGGCCCCTGAGGGCTATTTCTGCGGTCACTTTGCGGACCGCATAACCATTATGCGGTCGCATATGCGACCGCAGACCTGTGTCGGGGCACCCTTTTTATTAATTTAAAACCCGACCACCATTCCGTTAAAACACCCCTTTAGTCTATTTTAAGCTCATTTTCTGATATTTCTAGAGTGAGAGAGAGAGGGTTCAAGAGGGAGGGCCTAAGTTTTCATCAAATTGATCTTCAATCATCACTTAAAGCTTTGGAAATATTCAAGTAGAGTACCAAATTCTTCATCCAAAAAGGTAAGACTTCATCACCCCAGCTCTTAATTTCAAACATAGCTATAATGGGGTACTAGTGTGATACTTCATGGGTATGAGGGTGGTTATCTTGCATGCATGTTTGATAAAGAGTGTATGGAAAAAATGAGCTAGAACCATGAACATTTTCCTAATTCTAGGTTCAATTTGTATATTGCTAAAATAGATTGAGGTTGCTAAGGGTTCCGGATAATTATAGAGTCCAAAGAAGCGCAATTGAGGTCTGTATGACTAACTCTTTTCTTCTTAGAATCGAACTCCTGGTGTCCGAATAATTGGTGTAAGTTCCAACTTGATCATACTAGAATTGTTTGCCTTAGTGTGTTGGATTGAAAGATTCATGTTCCCTAATTATTTTAGATGGTTACCGTGTCATCATGCTATTTGAGAACGTAATTATGATTTTCCAAGCTCTTTCCCTAATGTGTGTAATGCCTTATGTGATGGTACTTATCGACATGAATGATGATGTTATATGAACGAATAAAAAGGGAAAGACTTGAATTGTAAAATGTTCCCAAGTGCTAAGAACTACTTAATAAATGAGGTTGTTTGTTCCATGTAATAAAAGATGGGAAAGAAATGTGAATTGAGTGAACAATTGAAAGAGGTTATGTCTCAAGTGAGATGGCTTAGCCGATCAAGCCGAGATCGGACGCCATGATGTACACATGGTGGCATTTGTGTTGGAATTATTGATTTACATTATGGATATGGATATGTCTCACTTGAGATGGCTTAGCCGGTCGGGCCGAGACCGGACTCCGTGTATAAACACTGTGGCATTGTGAGTTGTGGCATTTGGCACTAATGATTATTAACCTAAGAAGATGGAAAGATTGAATCGGAAACTATGTGATCCTTACTTGGTGTTTTTTTGTATTTTTGTGAAGCACTTATTGATTATTGTGATTGCCTTCTCTTTTTTTATTGTTCATTCTACTCAGATTGGTGTTTGCCTTACATACTAGTAATATTTGACAGTACTAACGTACCTTTTGCCGGGGGCGCTACATCTTTGAATGGATGTAGGTGGTTCCATCGTAGATAACGCTGATCGCAGATAGTGGTGCTCTCCCCCACACTCATCACAGCAGTCTTGGTGAGCCTTATTTCTTCCCAGGGTCATGTAGTTCTTCTTTTGTATAAGTTTTCACATTTTGAGGTATAGTTGGGGCCTTATTGTCGGCATCGTCATGTTGGTCTTTCGTATCATTAGAGGCTCCGTAGACATTTATGTGTGTCATATATGTATGTTGGGGTGGTCGTTGGATCGAGTTGTATTTTGGAAACTTAACTATGGCATAATGTATATAATGAAAAATGGACTAGCAACATTTATGCATGTATATCTGATCTCTCCCCTATTTAGCAGATGGTAACGCGTCCTCTTTTCGTATCATGAATGAGTCGGGTAGGAAAGGTCTAATAGGCTTACTCGACCGGGTTCACTCGGTTGAGTGCCGGTCGTGCTCCCTGAGGTTGGGGAGTGACACTTTATTTAGATCATTGTAATCTACACACATTCTAAGTTTGTTTCCTTTTTTACGGACTACTACCACGTTTGCTAACCACTCGGGGTATTTTACTTCATGGATGGACCCTATTTTAAGAAGCTTGGTTACCTCGTCTTTGACGAAAGCATGTTTGACCTCGGAGTGTGGTCTTATTTTTGCTTCACCGGATGGAACTTCGGGTCCAAGTTTAGTTTATGGGTGGTGATTTCCGGTGGGATCCTTGTCATGTCAAGATAGGACCAAGCGAAACAAACCATGTTAGCTATAGGAAATTGAATAAGCTTTTTCTTGAGCTCATGATTTAACCCTGTGCCCAGGTATACCTTTTGTTCAGGCAGATGTTCGATTAGTGTGATTTGCTCCGTCTCTTCGATGGTTTATTTGGTAGCGTCGGAATCATCGGGGACTATGAAGGACCGAGGGACCCCATAATCATTATCTTCGTCAGTCCCCTGCTTCTCTAGTTGAGTCGAGGCTGACATTTGTGATTTCTATTTGATGTCATGTTTTTCCTTCGAATTTGACCCATTTGTAGATAAGAGTGATGACATCAGAATCACTTTGTCAACGGCAACCATTTACTTTACGGCGGGTTGCTCCCCGTAGATATTTTTGATTCCCTCTAGCGTTGGGAATTTTAGAACCTGGTGAAAGGTCGAGGGTACTGCTCTCATGTTGTGGATCCATGGTCTCCCGAACATGGCGTTATACCTCATGTCTCCCTCGAACACATGGAACTTCATCTCTTGGATGGTTCCGGCCACGTTTACTGGCAAAGTTATCTCGCCCTTAGTAGTTTCATATACCATGTTGAATCCGTTTAGTACTAGGGTCGCGTGCACAACCTGGTCTTGTAGACCGAGTTTCTCTACGACCCTCGATCGAATGATGTTGGCAAAACTACCTGGATCAATTAACACGCGCTTAACTTGAGTCTTATTCATGAGTAGAGATATTACTAGTTCATCGTTTTGGGGCTGCATGATTCCTTCTGCGTTTTTGTCATTGAAGGACAAAGTTCCCTTCGGTATGTAATCCTGAGCCCGAGATCGTTTCTCCCATATGATTGACACCTTAGTGCATCTTAACACTGCCCCTTGGGCAACATCGATCCCTCCGATAATCATGTGAATAATGTGTTGTGGTTCTTCTTGCTCGTTTTGTCTATTGAACTCTCTGTTTTTGAAGTGATTCTTGTCCCGATCACTTAAAAACTCCCGAAGGTTCCCTTCATTGAATAACCGGGCTACTTCTTCTCTCAAATGCCTGCAATATTCCGTTCAGTGGCCATGGGTGCCATGATACTTGCATACTTGATTGGGATTTCTCTAGGTTGGATCGGTCTACAGAGGTCGAGGCTATTTAGTATCTTTGATACGTCTGATAGCCGATACGACTACGGATGCATAAATATTGAAGTTATACTCTGACAATTGTTGTGCTTCCTTAGGTCTGGTATGTCTGTCGAAACCATTCTTGCTCATGAGCCCTCGAGAGCCCTCGCCTTGATCATTTCTCCTTCCACCTCGTACGGAGTTGTGCCCAGGTCCGTTGCCCCTACGATCTCTATTATATGGCTGGTATCGATCCCTGTTCAACCTTGGTTCTCGATCGACGTCCATTTTGATAACGGATCCTGAAGGAAACCCCAGCTGGTAGTCTTCGACTATAATCTTTGATCGATGGGTATGCAATCAGGTTTTGCTTCAACTGTTGTGAAGCCACTAAGATTCGTTCATTTAGTCCTTGGGTGAAAGCTTGAACGGCCCAATCATCGGTGACCGGTGGTAGATCTATTCGTTCCATTTGGAAACGAGATAAAAACTCTCTGAGCATCTCTTTATCTTTCTGCTTTACCTTGGAAAGGTCTGACTTTCTAGTCTCAACCTTTATGGCTCTGGCGTGTGCTTTTACAAAAGAATCTGCAAGCATGGCAAAAGAATCGATAGAGCTAGGTGGTAAATTATGATACCATATCATTTCTCCCTTTGACAGGGTTTCCCCGAATTTCTTTAGTAACACGGATTCGATCTCGTCGACCTCTAGATCATTCCCTTTAATGGCACATGTGGAAGAGGTGACATGCTCGTTGGGGTCAGTCGTTTCATTATACTTAGGAATCTCGGGCATGCAGAACTTCTTGGGGATTGGTTTGGGAGCCGCGCTCGGGGGAAGGGCTTTTGTACGAACTTTTTGGAATCCAAACCCTTCAATATTGGTGGTGCCCCCGAGATCTGATAAACCGTGGAGTTATAAGTTTACACTTTCTTATCGTTTGCTTTGATCTTCTTTTCCCCTGACTCTATCCGCTTTGTCAGCTCCTCGAGCATTTTTATAATTTTGGGATTAGTCCCCGATTCTTATTCATTTGACCTTACCACAGCTGGACTCGTTCTGTGGGTGACTTCTTGGGGTGGACCTGGATCAGCCATGCTCGGTGCCTAGGTTTGGCTCTGCAACTATGCTATTGCCACTTGTTGAGCTTGCAGCATTTCGAAGATCATTCCTAGGCTCATCCTGTCTTCTCTGATATTTGGGTATTCCGAGTTAAAGATTGGGTTCCACCATGGACGTTGTTTTCGGGACCAGTATGCTGATTAGCGTCGATGGCCACATGAGAATTAACATCAATTGGATCCACGGCTCGAGTCTCAACGGGGTCAGCGGGTGGCTTTACATCACCGGGCATCACGTTGTTATTCTGTCCTTGATGGCCAGATCCGTTGTCGATATGCAGGGGCAATAATTGAGAGTTAGCCATTCTTAGCTTGAAATCAAAGACACTTCTAAGAGCAAGTGTAAAATTGGGTGTTTTATAGAGATTTATATCAAATAACCACTATTAGCCTTATCCTCACGGTGTGCGCCATAATGTTTACCCGAAAAACGGATAATAATTAAATTTACATGCGGCTCTAAGGATACGTGATATAACTTGGTACAAACCGAGAAAATATAAATATATCAGTACTGAGATTAACTATAAAAAAAGATAAAAGCAAACCAAATGAATCAATTGCCCTTGTGTCACGACCCGAAATTTCTACCTTCAGGACCGTGATGGCGCCTAATATTTCACTTGCTGGGGAAGACAACATTAGAACAATTTTAACCATTTTTAAACAAATTAAATAATACAGAAGTTCATTACTGAAATAAAGTGAGGAAAACCATAACAAATGAACCATCCAAATACATCCCCGAATCTGGTGTCACAAGTGCACAAGCTTCTAGAATAATACAAACAATGGTCTGAATAAAATAAAATTATCTAAAAGAAAGCACACAACAAAAAAAAAAGTACAAGGGGACTTCGGAACTGTGGACGATGTGCATTTATACCTCAAGTCTCCTCTAGGTAGCTGAAATTCGAGCAAGTCTATGGTACGCCGCTGGGACCAACTCCAAAATTTGTATAAAAAGTGTAGAGTGTAGTATGAGTACAACCGACCACATGTACTTTGTAAGTGCCGAGCCTAACCTCGACGAAGTAGTGACGATGCTAAGGCAGGTCACTTACATTAACATGTACGCAATAATAATAATAACAACAATAATAGAAATAAAACATGTAACTCATTTCAACAGTTGAAACCAACTCGACAGTCATAACCAATTATTATTTGAATCAATTTTCGTTGCGGCGTGCAACCCGCTCCAACAATATAATTCTTCAATAACTTTCCATTGCAGCGTGCAACTCGCTCCAACAATATAAACTTAAAAATATAATCTGTTGCGGCATGCAACCCGATCTCCCAATATATTCCTTTTCATTTCCGTTGCGACGTGCAACCCGCTCCAACAATAAAATTTAACAACTCTTAAATATAATAAAAATACTCCCATAAATACCACATTCAATAAGAAATTATTTGGCAACAATGCACACAATATTTATAAATTATTTAGGAAACAAGTAATGACAAGTAGCAATTAATTGTGGAAATCAGGAAGAAAATATGTACTTTCACATTTAATATGCTAAATGTCAAATAGCAATTAAGACACATAAATCAAATAAGCATGTAACAATTATTGCATGAATTCAAGGATTAATATTTGACAAAGAATATGAGAGAAACAATTATTATAACAATTAATTCGTGTCTTAAAACAATTTATGATGTTTAAATAATTATGCAAATAATTAATTGACGACGTATAGACACTTGTCACCTCGCCTATATGTCGTTCACATGAATTTCATATAACAAATCATTCAAGGGTTATATTCCCTCAAGTCAAGGTTAATCACAACACTTACCTCGCTTTGCAACGAAATTCAAGATTCCAATAAACCTTTGCCTCGTAAATTTGTGTCTGAAATCCTCAAATCTAGTCATAAACAATTCAGTATACTCAATACAAATCGTAGGAATAGATTCCATATGAATTTACTAATTTTTCGGATTAAAATCCAAAATTCATTTTAAAAGTCGACAGTGGGGTCCAAGTCTGAAATCTTGAAAAAACTTACAAAATTCGAACACCCGTTCCGATACGAGTTCAACCATATAAAAATCATCGATTTCCAACATCGGATTGACCTTCAAATCTTAATTTTATATCTTTGGAAGATTTTATAAAAATCTTATTTTGCTTCCATAAATTCACGGATTTATGATGTAAATGAGTATGGAATTATGAAATATAATCAATATAGGATAAAGAACACTTACCCCAATATTTTTCCGTGAAAAGCGAACAAAAATCGTCTTACCCGAGCTTAAAATCATAAATGGTAGAAAATGGGGCGAAATCCCATTTACAAAACTTAAATTCTGTTTGCCTAGGTTTTTATCATATGTGATCGCGGAAATTCCTTCGCGATCGCATAACATAATTGCACAGTTGCCAAATTTTGCTCTTCGCGAACGCGGAAGATCTTATGCGAACGCGAAGAAACATTTCCCATCCTTACGCGATCACGGACGGCTAAATGCGATCACATAGCACAAATTGCGTGTTATAGCTTCTACCTCGCTCTTTCTTTGCGAACGCGGCTTTGCCCATGCGTTCGCGATTCTTTAGCTTCTCCAAATGTGCGATCACGGACAATACTATGCGATCGCATAGTACAAAGTTTTATCAGTGCTCAATAAGCCTTTGCGATCGCGGATGAAGCCACTCGATCACATAGAAGGAAACTATAACTAGGAAATACTAGATTTCCAGCCATCTGTTCTTGAACAAAAATGGTCTGAAACTCGTTAGAAACTCAGCCGAACCCCTCGGGGTCCCAAACCATATATGCACACCAGTCCAAACACTTCATACGAACTAGCTCGCGCAATCAAAATACCAAAACCTAGAACTACGAATCAGACACCAAATCAAATGATGAACTTTTTAAGAAAACTTTAGAATTTCTATTTTAACAACTGGATGTCCGAATCACGTCAAACCAGCTTCGTTTCTCACCAAATTAGGCAGATAAGTCATAAATATAGTGATGGAGCTATACCGTGTTCCGAAACTAAAATACGGACCCGGTATCAATAAAGTCAAACATTAGTCAATTCTTTAACGTCATTAAGCCTTTAAACTGTAACATTTCGGCAACATGCGATAACTCAAGTTAAGGACCTCCGAATTCAATTCTGGGCATACGCCCAAGTCCCAAATCACGATACGGACCTACCGGAACTGTCAAAATATTGATTCGAGTCTGTTTGCTCAAAATGTTGAACAAAGTCAACCCAATTGAGTTTTAAAACTCTGTTTCACATTTTAATCAATTTTTCACATAAAAACTTTCCGAAAAAAATTACGGAAAGCTGAATGGTGCTATTTGAGGTCTCAAAACACATAAATAATTATTAAAATTAAAGATGACATTTTGGGTCATCACACCTTGGCCCTCAAGTTCGGTCACCTTCGTAACAAATAAGGATTCTGCTAGTGAATGAACAGAGTAAAAAAATAATGAATCTTTAAAAAAGGTAATGTGTTGTTTTTATTGTGTGAGAACCTCCCATTCTACAAATTATCAAACCCCCTTTATATAGTGGGGAAGTAAACTTTGAATATAATTCTAAATATAGAAAGAATCACATGATAGATTAATTAATTGACCTCTCCTTGATACGCGTCGGGATTTCCGTCGAGATTCTCGCCATAATTGCGCATATACCATTTTTTTGTTTTTTTGGATCGATCTCGATCTTGGCCGATCATGATCTTGATTGGCATCTATTTTGCTCGATTTCGATCTTGGCCGATCTCGACCGCTCTCTTTTCTGCTCGGTCTCAATCTTGAGCGATCTCGATCGGTCTCTATTTTGCTTGGTCTTGACCAAGATCGATCTCGACCAGTTTTTATTTTGCTCGATCTTGATCTGGGTCGGTTTCTGGGACACGAGCGCGGCAACTTAACTTTGCATCATAGCTTGATATTATACGAGGTTGAACATTGATCTATCATGTTCCAGTCTTGATTAATCATATGAAGGGCAAGTTCGGTTTTGACCGTATACAACTATAGCGGCCAAAAAATATCAGAACAAACGAAGCTATTATAGAGAGGTTTGACCGTAAAATAATTCTTTAACGTTTGGTAAATTATTCCTACTACTAGTAATATATGCGGTTTTTCATGCAGAGTTTAATACTGAAACTAAAAGCTATATTAGATATTATATTAATAATGTAAAGTTTTACAAAATTTTAATATAGAAAATTAAATATTACTATATAATTCAAGATAAAAGATTAAACATTCTTATCCCTCAAACCGAACAAGTTTGTACACTCTAACGGCTCTTTCTGAGCTTGCTTCTTATTGCGGTTCACTGACACAGACTGACACCTTTGTCAGTTTGTCAGTTTTTTATTCGTTCTGAAATTACTAATAAAAAGAAATAAGAAATTGCTCAATAGTTTCAGGAATAAATCAATTAGCAAACTTTGATCTTTTCTAAAATTCTTCAAGTATTCATGTAGTGTGTTACAAAGAGTAAAACCATGTTTTAGGAAAAAACATTCATTTGTTATTAGCAAACGGTTTAAAACTATCAAGAAAATTTTCACATATTTTTTGTTATATGAGCTAGGCCTCATTGGCCGTACAATATTTTCCTATGATTACTAACACTTAGTATTTACATCAAAATGTGTATATAATATCTTGCATTCGTTGATTTAATATAAACGTTATATTAAAGTAAATTTTTATCAGATGCTTTCTTGGAATCTAAAAATATAATATATTCACTGGCTTTGAAAAATACAACTATAATAAATTGATAGAGACAAATTGAAGACTTAAGTTATTTCTTTTTGGTTTCTTACTTGTTGTCTTCGATATTCGCATCAGAGCTCTAATTATTTTGGACTCTCATCGTACTAGACGTATTAAAGAGGGAAGTCCAATCTTTCTGAGTTTTTTTTCATTATCAAAGCTCTAATCTAAGACTTTTATTAAGATCTAAAAATATATTTTATATATATATATACAACCATTCTTGATAGGAAAACTTAAAGTTGTTAAAAAGTAGCAGCCCATATTGAACTGTATGTAAAGTGGGGGTTTCAGCATGTGCATGTCATGTGCTAAGGATTCAAATGCTTTAAATGAACTATTATATTAAATTAATTAAATATATATAATAAACCAGTTGATTCTTTGCCTAAAAGATAGAGTCTGTTGCCTATGATATTACAATCCCAATATCAAAGTCATATAATTTTTTATTTTTTTATTTTTTCGTACATTTTTACTTGTCCATGTTAGCTAGGCACACCTCTTACAAATAATTAACAAAAATAATAATTTACTATATAACCCCTAATTAATGTTGACTAGACACACCCCTAATTTCTTGAAATAATTATAATAACAATAACATACCCAGTATATTTTTACGGTGTATGCTCTGTAGAAGGTAATGTGTACGCAAACATTACCCCTATCTTGTGGAGGTAGAGAGGTTATTTTCGGTGGACCCTCGGCTTAAGAGAAACAATTTTTAGCAAGTTTGAAAAAGAAAAACAATAGTGACGAAGTTATGTAAAAAATAATGAAGACAATAACAACTCTTGAAAATAATTGTAATATAGTAGTTAATAATGTAAAAATAGGTCTAGAATGATAAATGATCACTTGATCTTTCAAACTGAACAAGCAAAAATAAATATTCTTTTTTAGTATAATGGACAAATAAATATTGACAGAAGAAATTAAAAAAATGTCTTCTAATTGAAGTAAATACCCAATAAGTTTGACCTACTTAATTCTATCTCTTCCTTTAATTCTATTTACTTGATCTTTCACATTATTACTCTATTTATTTTTCCTTTAATAACAAATTTGACCTACCTACTTAATTCTATCTCTTCTTTTAATTCTATTGACTTGATCTTCCCATCATTACCCTATTTTATCTTCCCTTCAATAAATTCCTTGCAATAATGAAAGAATAAGACATTGCTAACTTTTGTTTCGTTAATATGGCAAATTGTGTACTTCATCTTAATATTTTAAAGCATCTCCATGTAACTTGCTTCAACTAATATTTGGACATTATTTTAACTCTAATTATGTAATAGCACCAAAACACTATTGTACCTTGTAATTGAAGTTTTTCGTTGTACTATCAAAACCTATCATGGAGTGATAATTACGATATATATCCTTAATTAAAAATCTCGAGATTGCCTCGTGCGAATGAAGTCGACTTTGTAAAGAGCACTTTACACCTAAAAGTAAACTTTTTCGACACAAATTCAAATTAATTGAGTCCAAAGTGATTATCTAATACCAAGTGGAAAATGAAAAGAAAAAGAGTCTCGTTGGTATCTTTTTTGCTTCTTCAAAGTCTTTTGTTTCCATTTTGGTGAGTGTTGAAAAGCTCTTCTCCTAATTTTTCTGCCTTTCTTGACTTTGGGACATTGAATGTACGTTGAGACTCGGGTGTTATCGATGTTCTAAATGCATATTTGTTTATGAACATATGCTTTTAAAATCCACCCTTCTACTATTTGAAATTATTCAATTTTGCCCTTTTTATTATTTTTAGTTCGTCTGCTTTTGTTGTAACAATCAATCTCTTAGTTGTACTAATAATTGTCAAAAGGACCATGTTTAGATTGAGTGAACTCCATACCTTTAAATTCTTCAATGAGTGGACTAAATCATTGATTTAGGCCTTGAGATTTTGAGTCCCCCAAAAATATTTAATTGTGAATTTTAGGATTTTAATTTAGACAATATTAAAGTGTAACGATCCCAAATTTCCTCCGTAGGATGTCGTGATGGCACCTAGTCTCTAAGACAAGGTAAGCCTATCAATGCGGAATAATAATAAATATCTTAAATAAATAAACTACAATTCAAACAATTTTAACTCCCAAAAATCGGTAGAAATAAGTCACAAGCTTCTAAGAATTTATTCTTTATGTCTCTATACATCAGAGTCTAAAGCAAATAAGGAAGACAACATAGTAAGATAGAAGGGGACTCCGGAGTCTGCGGACGCTGGCAGATATACCTCGAAGTCTCCTCGTATAGCTAGTTTACTGATGCGTGGTCTGATAAGATGTACCTGGATCTGCACAAAAAGATGTACAGAAGCGTAGTATGAGTACACCACAGCGGTACCCAGTAAGTGCCAAGCCTAACCTCGGTAGAGTAGTGACGAGGTCAGGTCAGGCCCTGCTGGAGAATAAATAATGGCATGGTAAAATATTTAAACAATATTATAAGATAAAATGACAATGAAAATGAATCAAGTAGTATGTCACATTTAATTACATCAAATAATGGCAAATAAATACCTCGTTGAAACAAAACAGAATTCTTTTCAACTTTAAGAAAATCACAACAATAATCAAAGGCAACTACGGCCATAAATCAATATCAACAAGGGCACTCCCGAGGTACCGCCTCGTAGTCCCAAATCATAAATAAATTCACAATATTTCATTTCCTTATATCACCGCGGGAGCCTTCACAATTTATTTAAAGAAAATATTTTTTCCCGAAATAGCATCCCGCATTTTAGCCACCCTTATCACACCGCATGACTTCTAGTAGTTCCCCTACTAGCCATGCGTATCAAGCCACCATTATCTCACCGCATGCATTTCAACACCCAGACCTTATACCACCGCATGCGTATCAATATCATAATATATCATAATTTGCCCCTCAAGTGCTCAAATAATTTAACTTGCCGAAATAATTTAACAACAATATTTTTTCACAATAAAGAGCTCACGGCTCATGCCAAAATAAATCATCAATAATAGTTTTCCACAATAAAGAGCTCACGGCTCCCTCACAATGAGTATAAAAATATTCAGGAGTAAATAATTTAGGAAAATAATATTTCAAAATCTTTACTACGTTGCTTCAATATGAAGTTTAAAAATATCAAATACTTCATATTAATAATATTTAATTTAAAGAAAATCAACCTTCAAATAATGCACAGAATAAAAGAAACCAAGTTTCAACTAAACAAGTAAAACAATTAGTAAGAAAAGATCAAACAAATTTGAAGTATATATCTCAGATCAATGATGAAGAATATAACAAGATAAAATAATTTAATAAATGCGCAACAGTGATCTACACAATTTAAAAATATAATCTTTCGCAATTTAGCCCGTGTACACACTCGTCACCTCGTACACATGACTTTTAACACATTTCAATAATCACATCAATACCAATCCTAGGGGAAATTTTCCCCACACAAGGTTAGACAAGTCACTTACCTCGACTTGCTCCAATTTAACCAAGTATTATGCTTTTTCCTCGAATTTCCGACTCCGATCGACTCGTATCTAGTCATAATTAATTCGATATAGTCAACAAAAATTATAGTAATCAATTTCATAAGAAAATATTACATTTTCATTAAAATTCGAAATTAGTTCAAAATTTGCTCGTGGGACCCACATCTCGGAATCCGGCGAAACTTATAAGATCCGACAACTCATTCAATTACGAGTCCACCCATACCAATTTTATCAAAATCCGATAACAACTCGACCTCCAAATCTTAAATTTTCGTTTTTGGAAGATTTTGCAAAATCTTGATTTCTTCCATTTAAATCCGAAATAAATGATGAATATGACCATGGATTTCTGAAATATAATCACATTTGGATATAGGACACATACCCAAGTTGAAGTCTTGAAGAAATCCTCAAAATCGCCCAAGAACCGTGCTCCAAAACTCCAAAACGAAATGAAGGAAATGACCATTTTTGGTCCTTAAGTTTCTGCCCCAAAAACACTATTCCGGTCGCTAAAAGTCCAATCCCGTCGCTAAAAGTGTCACATCTGGTCGCTAAAGGTGCAAACCAGGACTATTTATACCAGCAGTTTTATTTCACTAATAAGGCTCTAACTCCATCATACGAACTCGGAATTCGATGATTCTTGTTCCTATGAGTCACAAATAAAACTACGAACCCATTCATTTAATCGAAACTCAATTCGAAGCTCATTTTCTCAATGTGATACCAATTTCGCTCGTTAAACAATTAACTCATATTTCACGCTTAAAACTCAATCGCGACTTGATGAAATTAGACCAAACATTCCAGATCACTCCTATAATTCATTATCAAAATGTCGAAAGTCTCGAAATCGAATTTCGATCTCTAGAACTAAAAATGGACTTTTGGATCATTACATGCTTATGTTGAAAACATCAAACTCTTCCTTGACAGCCTGTAGTGTATCAATCATAACTTTTTGTACTCAACTCCAACTGCCAAAATGGTTTAAAGTTCTGCAAACTAGATACAAAGTACTACAACTTTTATGTTTTTCTCATCGCCCAACTCCTTATAGATTGCGAGATATAAGCTCCCAAAGTCAGCCCTATGCAGCAAAAGTTTCTGGCGATGCACACTGCTGTAGCCAAAATCTGAAGTACCAGCTTCAGTCAATCGATCATAACATTTTGTATAAATGTCTTAATGATAAATGGTTTATCATTATGGAAACTAGAATCAAAGGGCTACAACTTTCATGTTTTGAAAATATTCAGATTCCTTATAGATTTCGAGATATAAGCTTCCAAAGTCAGCTCTGCGATTGCACCGGTTGCTGTCCAAAAATAGCTTCTGCAGCAGAAATATTCCAGCAGTTCCTTTTTGTCCGAAATCCACCCGAAACCCTCGGGACCTTAACCAAATATACCAACATGTCCCAAAATACAATATGAACTTAGTTGAGGCTTCAAACCATGCCAAACAATGCCGAAATTGCGAATCGCGCATCGAATCGAATTATGAGTTTTCAAATCTTCCAACTTTTATATTTTGCGCCGAAACATATCAAATCAATTCCGATTGACCTCAAATTTTGCACACAAGTCATAAATGACGTAATGGATTTATGAAAATTTTCAGAATCGGATTTCGACCCCGATATCAAAAAGTCAACCCCTCGGTCAAACTTCTCAAAAATTCAACTTTTGGCATTTCAAGCCTAATTCCACTACGGACTTCCAAATAAAATTCCGATCACGCTCCTAAATCCAAAATCACTATACGGAGCTGTTAAAATTATCAAAATTCTATTCCGGGGTCATTTGCACATAATTCAACATCTGGTCACTATTTGAACTTAAACTTTAAAGTTTTTATCAAAATTCCATATCTCGGGCTAGGGACCTCGGAATTTGATTTCGGGCATACGCCTAAGTCCCAAATAACGATACGGACCTACCGGAACTGTCAAAATACTTATCCGAGTCTGTTTGCTCAAAATATTGACCAAAGTCAACTCAGTTGAGTTTTAAAGCTCTAATTCATATTTTAATCCATTTTTCACCTGAAAACTTTTCCGAAAATTTTTTACGGACTGCACATTCAAGTCGAGTAATGGTAAATAGTGCTTAGATCACATAATTAATCATTAAATTTAAAGATGACATTTTGGGTCATCACATTCTCCACCTCTAAAACAAACGTTCGTCCTCGAACGGAGTTAGAAAAAGTACCTGAGCTGGTGAATAAGTGTGGATAACAGCTGCGTAAATCATTCTCGACCTCCCAAGTCGCCTCCTCGACCGGATGACCCCTCCACTAAACCTTTACAGAAGCAATGTTCTTTGACCTCAGCTTTCGAACCTGCCTATCTAAAATAGCCACTGGTTCCTCAACATAAGATAGATCCTTGTCCAACTGAACCGAACTGAAGTCTAACACATGAGACGGATCGCCGTGATATTTCCGAAGCATAGAAACATGGAATACCGGATGAACAGCAAAAAGACTAGGTGGTAGTGCAAGTCTGTAAGCCACCTCTCCAACTCTCTCAAGAATCTCAAAAGGCCAATATACCTAGGGCTCAACTTGCCCTTCTTTCCGAACCTCATCACACCCTTCATAGGCGAAACTCGGAGCAATACCCGCTCACCAACCATGAATGCAACATCACGAACCTTCCGATCCGCATAACTCTTCTGTCTAGATTGGGCTGTACGAAGTCGATCCTGAATCAACTTAACCTTTTTCCAAGGCATCCTGAACCAAGTCTGTACCCAAAAGTCTAGCCTCGCCTGGTTCGAACCAACCCACTGGAGACCGGCACCGCCTACCATACAAGGCCTCATACGGAGCCATCTGGATGCTTGACTGGTAACAATTGTTATAAGCAAACTCCGCAAGTGGTAAGAACTGATCCAAAGAACCCCCAAAAGCTATCACACGCGCACGAAGCATATCCTCCAGTATCTGAATAGTGCGCTCGGACTGCCCGTTCGTCTGAGGGTGAAATGTTGTACTCAACTCTACCCGGGTACCCAACTCACGCTGTACTGCCCTCCAAAACTATGAGGTAAACTGTGTACCCCGGTTAGAGATGATAGATACTGGTACATCGTGAAGTCTGAAAATCTCGTGAATATATACCTGATCCAGCTGCTCTGAAGAGTAAGTAGTAATCACAGGAATGAAATGAGCTGATTTGGTCAGCCTATCCACAATCACCCAAACTGCGTCCAACTTCCGCTGAGTCCGTGGGAGCCCAACAACGAAATCCATAGTGATCCGCTCCCATTTCCATTCTGGAATCTCTAACTTCTGAAGTAATCCACCCGGTTGTTGATGCTCATATTTTACCTGTTGACAATTTAAACACCGAGATACATACCCCACTATGTCCTTCTTCATCCGCCTCCACCAATAGTGTTGTCTCAAGTCTTGATACATCTTCGCAGCACTTGGATGAATGGAGTACCGCGAACTGTGAGCCTCCTGGAGAATCAACTCACGCAAGCCGTCCATATTAGGCACACATAGCCTGCCCTGCATCCGTAATACACCGTCATCTCCAATTGCGACTTCTTTGGCATCACCGTGCTGAACTGTATCCTTAAGGACCAGCAAATAGGGGTCATCATACTGACGCTCCTTGATACGATCATAAAGAGAAGATTGAGAAATCACACAAGCCAAAACTCGACTCGGCTCGAAAATATCCAATCTGACAAACTGGTTGGCCAAGGCCTGAATATCCAAGGCCAAAGGCCTCTTTGCTACCGGTAAATATGCTAAGCTATCCAAACTCTTCGCCTTACGACTCAAGGCATCGGCCACTATATTGGCCTTCCCAGGATGATAGAGAATGGTGATGTCATAATCCTTAAGCAACTCCAACCACCTCTGCTGCCGCAAATTAAGATCATTATGTTTAAATAGATGCTATAGACTTCGGTGATCGGTGTAGACCTCACAATGGACACCGTACTAATAATGCCGCCAAATCTTCAAGGCATGAACAATAGCTGCTAACTCAAGGTCATGGACCGGATAATTCTTCTCATGTACCTTTAACTGTCGGGACGCGTAGGCAATCACCCTACTGTCTTACATCAACATTGTGCCGAGACCAATACACGACATATCACAATACACAGTAGAAGACCCTGAACCTATAGGTAATACCAACATTGGGGCTGTAGTCAAAGCTGTCTTGAGCTTTTGGAAGCTCTCCTCACATTCCTTGGTCCATCTGAACGGAGCACCCTTCTGGGTCAATCTGGTCTTAATAGTTGTTCATACTCAATTACAAAATCGTCAATTAACTTCATGTTAACAAAAATCTCGTTGCAAACCTTCACAATACTGATAACTAGATGCGAGGCATGAAGACCTCATAATTAGTTATCCGAATTAACGAGTCACATTTAACGCCACCTAGGCGGGCACCTACCTCGTAGGTTAAAAATTAATAATTACAACACGAATTTGACAACTATGCATAGAGAATTTCATATAAGAATTTTCAAATAAGCCTAACAGGCATGACTCCCTATTAGTACTATAGTACAAATTTAATTTCACAAGGGAGAACTTAAACACAAGAATTTTTCTCACAAGGATCTCGTCCTTATATAACTTCCACCGTAGCTCGTAGCCTGGTTTAAATATATCAATTTATATAAAAATATGAGGATCTCGTCCTCAGTTCTGAATCACAAGTAATATGCACATCGTGCCAATTGAAAATTTCCATTTTCTCCTTTTAAATAATTTCGGTTACACCAAATCACAACACATAATGAACTCCACACCGCTAGGACATATAATTCATAATTTGTAATTAATTATTCAGAATTTACATCAAAATTTACCGAAATGAGTAACAAAAAGCCACATTTAGACTCGCAACTCTTATTATGACCAACACGAAATAATAGGCGTAGTTATCTCTATAAAATCTCCCAACAGGGGTAAACACATAAGTAGATTATAGAATTATGAAGCTCACTCATAAGTGGAGCACAATAGGAGGACTTATCTCTATACTCAAAACCGAATCAAGTTATGGAAATTATTCCTTTATATAATATCAAGGTCGTACCTGTAAAGACACCAACTGATGCAGCGACCTCCGCCATACCATAAAAGAAATATATCAATGGCTGGGTCTCCACCTCTAGGACCCCTCCTACCCGTCTCTTCTCCACCCCTAACTGGTCGTGTGGGTGGTGTAGTAACTACAATGGGGCACGTAGCCTGAGTGCTTTGATGAAATAAGTCTCTCCCAAGTTTGGGATAATTTTCTCATGACGTGCCTAGTATCACCGTATTCATAACAACCCATTTGCGGGTTAGGCTGCTCATATTGAGTCTATGCCAGATAATTGGAATAACTATTGTAGGAACTCATGTCGGTGGTGTATTAAAAGAACTTACTGGAGCATCCCGAGTAATCCGATGTGCGGACTGGGCTGGACGACTGCCTGAGCCCCCGCCATAATGATTTATACTTGCATAGTAGAATTCACTGAATCCCCCAGAACCTCGAGACGTCTTGGTCTCCTTAGTTTCCTTTTTCCTTACCCCGAACACGTTCTAATATCTTGGCAATTTGTACAACTAGCATAAATGAAGTATCAGCTTGTAGCTCCCGAGTCGTACAAAATTTTACGATTATAATTAAGTCCTTTAATGAGTCTGTGGACTCGCCCTCTAGCTGTAGGAAGCAAAGTAGGAGTATGACGGGCTAACTTAAAACTTGATGGCATATTCTGACATCGTCAATGGTGACATGACCCAACCGTTCAAACCCTATACATCACGCATTATGGAGAGTTCGGGAAACAAACTCTTTCAAAAGCGTTTTTGAGAACTAAGCCAAGTGGGCGGTGTTGCATTGGCTGGTTTGTCCTCTTCCTAGGCTTATCACGAACACCGGTGGTGAATTATCTCTCCCAAGGCAAATTTCTTCTTTTGTTATGCTGACTCAACACTGTTGAGCTGACCCATTTCTTAACATACTCGTCGACTCTTCTTTGGGGTAACCCTTACCCCTATTTATACATAACGATCATAAAAGTAGAGCTCCATACTGACAAATCTTTTCATGAACCACATAGTCCAGACTCTCGTCAACAAGTGTACTTACTCCGAAGCACCCGAAAATCTGCAACAGTGACGTCCACGCTGAGTAGACCTTCTACAAATTTAGAGTTGTTTCTATAACTCTTTTGATATTAAAGTATAGGATTATTAAGGAGGCGTACATACTGCAAGTCCTAACCTTATCCTCCACAAAATCTCAAGTCTTAAATATGTGTAAATTTTAGGGAACCTTTCAGTACCACATATGTACATTTCAGGCCAAAAAAGATATAATACATGACCTCGCAATCCACCCATTGGTAGTGGACTCCCCTCACTCGGCGCGAAGTCATAGGTCACAACGTCCAATGATCCTCAATAATAACCTTCACAGATTGTATAAATCAACCAGACGCCAACGTCCGTTGCACCCCCACATGATTCACTAGGTGATCTCTCAATACGTCTGCATCTTCAGTCGGAACAACACGTTGAGGCAATGTTTGAACATCTCTGACTCCCTCATAGTCCATATACAGCATTACAACCGTCGACGCACAACTGATACCAAGTGCGCAATGTCATACACGAGTGGATACAAAGGAATATAAGATATATGTTTCAAGCTAAATCAATGCCGCACGATAAGGAGTCAAAGAAGTGAATATTTTCTAACATTTCCATAGCCTCTCGAAGATAAGTACAGACGTCTCCGTACCAATTCGCAAGACTCTACTAAACCTGCTTGTGACTCATAACACCTATGAACCTAGTGCTCTGATACCAACTTGTCACGACCCCAAATTTTCTCCGTAGGATGTCGTGATGGCACCTAGTCTCTAAGACTAGGTAAGCCTATCAATGCGGAATAATAATAAATATCTTAAATAAATAAACTACAATTCAAACAATTTTAACTCCCAAAAATTGGTAGAAATAAGTCACAAGCTTCTAAGAATTTATTCTTTATGTCTCTATACATCAGAGTCTAAAGCAAATAAGGAAGACAACATAGTAAGATAGAAGGGGACTCTGGAGTCTGCGGACGTTGGCAGATATACCTCTAAGTCTCCTCGTATAGCTAGTTTACTGATGTGTAGTCTGATAAGATGAACCTGGATCTGCACAAAAAGATATGCAAAAGCGTAGTATGAGTACACCACAGCGGTACCCAGTAAGTGCCAAGCCTAACCTTGGTAGAGTAGTGACGAGGTCAGGTCAGGCCCTGCTGGAGAATAAATAATGGCATGGTAAAATGTTTAAATAATATTATAAGATAAAATGACAATGAAAATGAATTAAGTAGTATGTCACATTTAATTACATCAAATAATGGCAAATAAATACCTCGTTGAAACAAAACAGAATTCTTTTCAACTTTAAGAAAATCACAACAATAATCAAAGGCAACTATGGCCATAAATCAATATCAACAAGGGCACTCCCAAATCATAAATAAATTCACAATATCTCATTTCCTTATATCACCGCGAGAGCCTTCATAATTTATTTAAAGAAAATATTTTTTCTCGAAATAGCATCCCGCATTTTAGCCACCCTTATCACACCGCATGACTTCTAGTAGTTTCCCTACTAGCCACGCGTATCAAGCCACCCTTATCTCACCGCATGCGTTTCAATACCCAGACCTTATACCACCGCATGCGTATCAATATCAATATATATCACAATTTGCACCTCAAGTGCTCAAATAATTTAACTTGCCAAAATAATTCAACAACAATATTTTTCAACAATAAAGAGCTCACGGCTCATGCCAAAATAAATCATCAATAATAGTTTTCCACAATAAAGAGCTCACGGCTCCCTCACAATGAGTATAAAAATATTCATGAGTAAATAATTTAGGAAAATAATATTTCAAAATCTTTACTACGTTGCTTCAATATGAAGTTTAAAAATGTCAAATACTTCATATTAATAATATTTAATTTAAAGAAAATCAACCTTCAAATAATGCACAGAATAAAAGAAACCAAGCTTCAACTAAACAGGTAAAACAATTAGTAAAAAAAGATCAAACAAATTTGAAGTATATATCTCAGATCAATGATGAAAAATATAACAAGATAAAATAATTTAATAAATGCGCAACAGTGATCTACACAATTTAAAAATATAATTTTTCGCAATTTAGCCCGTGTACATACTCGTCACCTCGTGCACATGACTTTCAACACATTTCAATAATCACATCAATACCAATCCTAGGGGAAATTTCCCCCAGACAAGGTTAGACAAGTCACTTACCTCGACTTGCTCCAATTTAACCAAGTATTATATTTTTTCCTTGAATTTCTGACTCCGATCGACTCTTATCTAGTCATAATTAATTCGATACAGTCAACAAAAATTATAGTAATCAATTTCATAAGAAAATATTATATTTTCATTAAAATCCGAAATTAGCTCAAAATTTGCCCGTGGGGCCCACATCTCGGAATCCGGTGAAACTTATAAAATCCGACAACCCATTCAATTACGAGTCCACCCATACCAATTTTACCAAAATCCGATAACAACTCGGCCTCCAAATCTTAAATTTTCATTTTTGAAAGATTTTGCAAAAATCTTGATTTCTTCCATTTAAATCCGAAATAAATGATGAATATGACCATGGATTTATGAAATATAATCACATTTGGATATAGGACACTTACCCAAGTTGAAGTCTTGAAGAAATTCTCAAAATCGCCCAAGAACCGTGCTCCAAAACTCCAAAACGAAATGAAGGAAATGACCATTTTTGGTCCTTAAGTTTCTGCCCCAAAAATACTATTCCGGTCGCTAAAAGTCCAATCTCGTCGCTAAAAGTGTCACATCTGGTCGCTAAAGGTGCACACTAGGACTATTTACACCAGCAGTTTTATTTCACTAAAAAGGCTCTAACTCCATCATACGAACTCGGAATTCGACGATTCTTGTTCCTATGAGTCACAAATAAAACTATGAACCCATTCGTTTAATCAAAACTCAATTCGGAGCTCATTTGATCAATGTGATACCAATTTCGCTCGTTAAACAATTAACTCATATTTCGCGCTTAAAACTCAATCGCGACTTGATGAAATTAGACCAAACTTTCCAGATCATTTATATAATTCATTATCAAAATGTCGAAAGTCTCGAAATCGAATTTCGATCTCTAGAACAAAAAATGAACTTTTGGATCATTACATGCTTATGTTGAAAGCATCAAACTCTTCCTTGACAGCCTGTAGTTTATCAATCATAACTTCTTGTACTCAACTCCAACTGCCAAACGGTTTACAGTTCTGCAAACTAGATACAAAGTACTACAACTTTTATGTTTTTCTCATCGCCCAACTCCTTATAGATTGTGAGATATAAGCTCCCAAAGTCAGCCCTGTGCAGCAGAAATTTCTGGCGATGCACACTGCTGTAGCCAAAATCTGCAGTACCAGCTTCAGTCAATTGATCATAACATTTTGTATAAATGTCTTAATGATAAATGGTTTATCATTATAAAAACTAGAATCAAAGGGCTACAACTTTTATGTTTTGAAAATGTTCAGATTCCTTATAGATTTCGAGATATAAGCTTCCAAAGTCAGCTCTGCGATTGCACCGGTTGCTGTCCAAAAATAGCTTCTGCAGCAGAAATATTCCAGCAGTTCCTTTTTGTCCGAAATCCACCCGAGGCCCTCGGGACCTTAACCAAATATACCAACATGTCCCAAAATACAATATGAACTTAGTTGAGGCTTCAAACCATGCCAAACAATGCCGAAATTACGAATCGCGCATCGAATCGAATTATGAGTTTTCAAATCTTCCAACTTCTATATTTTGCGCCGAAATATATCAAATCAATTCCGATTGACCTCAAATTTTGCACACAAGTCATAAATGACGTAATGGATTTATGAAAATTTTCAGAATCAGATTTGGACCCCGATATTAAAAAGTCAACCCCTCGATCAAACTTCTCAAAAATTCAACTTTTGGCATTTCAAGCCTAATTCCACTACGGACTTCCAAATAAAATTTTGATCACGCTCCTAAGTCCAAAATTACCATACGGAGTTGTTGAAATCATTAAAATTCTATTCCGGGGTCATTTGCACATAATTCGACATCCGGTCACTATTTGAACTTAAACTTTAAATTTTTCATCAAAATTCCATATCTCGGGCTAGGGACCTCAGAATTTGATTTCGGGCATACGCCTAAGTCCCAAATAACGATACGGACCTACCGAAACTATCAAAACACTTATCTGAGTCCGTTTGCTCAAAATATTAATCAAAGTTAACTTAGTTGAGTTTTAAAGCTTTAATTCACATTTTAATCCATTTTTCACCTGAAAACTTTTCCGAAAATTTTTTACGGACTGCACACTCAAGTCGAGTAATGGTAAATAGTGCTTAGATCACATAATTAATTATTAAATTTAAAGATGACATTTTGGGTCATCACATAAAGTTTGCAGAAAAATATAAGAAAATACAAAAAATTGTAAAAAGGAAAGAAAGAGACTATCTACTCTTTAACAATAAAAATATTTTAGAACTTCGAATTAAACTAGGCAAAATACATAAAGACCCCATTAAACTTGTCCAAAAAATAGGTTTGAACACTTAAACTAAACGGGTATTCTTTTACCCCTTATACTTGTTCATATGAATTAATGCCTCTCTATTAGACCTAAACCCAGTCATAAGTTGAGCAGTGTAGTACACTTGCTCCACATCATCTTTCACAAAATCACTAAAAATTTAACAAATTAAATTTTCTTGGCCTAATCTACTTTCTTCCTCACCCCACCCTACCTGTTTCTTCCTCCTCTCCAAAATAATCCACCATTTCCACTTTTCTTCATACAAATCATCACATTTTTACTAAACCGCCAACCCCGTCGCACCATTGTCCCCATCACCTCTCTACCATCGTCCCCATCCATCTTCACCAAAATCACAATTAACGTTCCCCCATATTTATGAGATAAATTCAACCCTAATATTTCACAATAGTACATATAATGAGGCTAATAGTGATTTCTTCCTTGCATCAAGACGACAAGTGCAGTCAAAAATTGATATAAATTAGCCAAGAAATTAAGCTCGAAGAGAAGAAATATAAGTAATACTCAATTTGATTTATACTTCGGTGGTATTGATGGTGAATATAAGAGGAAGAAATGTGCTTTCAGAAGTGAAAAATAGTGGAAGAAAATTTGGGAGTGAGTTTGTAAGATGGTCGACGAAGTGGAGGTTCTGGAGATGGCCATGACAAGGGTGGAAGTAGTTGGGTGTTGCTGGATTTTGTTGGGTGCAACTTATGGAGTCTGTATCTTAAATTTAGGGCAATTTGGTGAAGGATTTGAGTGGTTTCTAGTTGGATTAAAGCTTCAATAGTCTATTGCACTATATGTGAAGAAGAAAGGGACGAGGGGTGAGGAAGAAGGAGACAAAAAGTTTTTTATTTTTTTTATTTTCTGTTATGTACGCGCTTTTAATTTGTTTTCTTTTTATTTTTTTTGCCACATCAGCTGTTAAGGAGGAAAATAATTCACTTCAGATGTGTTTAGGGAGGTAAAAGAACACTTGTTTAGTTTAAGTGTTCAAACCTGTTTTTTGGACAAGTTTGATGGGGTCTTTATGTATTTTGCCAAAACTACTTAAATCTTCATATGGGTAAATACAGTTTTTTACAACAATATCAAAGAAAATATATTGTAATACATGCCTAACATCTTATTAACTTAATTTACCCATTAATAATATAAATAGTAACATTACTATGTGAAGTTAAAGACTTTATGTTATTTTAAAATATTATATTATAAATAACAAGTACGAAAAAAATATCACTAACTTTTTGTATATTTATGTGTATACATATGTGAATTCTGACAAGAGTTTTTTTTTCTCTTTGAGAATGTAACATGTATCAGTATATTAATAAATCTTAAGCACAAAGCTTGTACTGGAAGCCAAGAAATGAAGTTTACAAAAACCTACGAGGCTTATTACAATCCTTGCTCTTCTTACAAGGAGTCTAGGACTTATAAAATTGACTCTAAATTATCAATAAATTCTTATTTACACAAAAAACAAAATAAGTAAGTTTCAAATCATAATTATTATTTCCAAGTATTTTCAACTCTCTCGTAACTCTTCTACATTGAATCAATGGACCTAAAAGTTAGAAACTTTTTACTCATTTTTCTTATTTTAGGGAAATCACTAGTTTAAAATCTCTCCAAATTTTCTCTCTCGGTTCCCTTTTCAAATAAGTACTCTCTTCCCCAAATTGCTGATAAAATTATATTACGGGTGGCTAATTACCCATCTGATTTCCTGGTTAGATAGCCCCCATTAAGCTGGACGAGCCTCAAGTTGGTCGTAACAATTAAATTTATTCAAATTTACGCTTTTTGCTTTCAGTGTTGAGGTACGTCGGCATCTTTTTCTGATAGTATTTGTTGATTTTGCTGCCAGGCCTGTGATGAGCTAATATAAACAATAAAAAAATTAATTAAAAATCAATAATAATCAACACATTAATCATAAAGAAATTAATTAGAAAGCAATAATAATCAACACAGCTCAATTAATCATCAAGCTTAATTATGTACCTAAAGGGTGCATTGGAATTGCACGTTGCCTCAGTTTCAAAAGGTGGTCATCTCCACCACGTGGACTCACAACTGCAGATAAACAATAAAGCTAAGATTTCTTAATAGGAAGAACCAAGAACCAAGAAATTGTTCTAAAAAACACTCACGTCTCTTGAATATATCATTTTAACAACAAAAAAAAAAATCTAGTGAATATGAATTTGACTAGAAAAAAAGAAAGAAAGGAAAACCGAACCAATCAAGAAAATCAAACATACCCACCGTCTCTTGAAAAGATCATTTTTAAGCTCATAAAAAACAATTTCTTTTCTAGTCAATATGAATTTGACTAGAAAAAGCAAGAACCAATCAAAAAAATCAAACACACCCACCTTCTCTTGAAAAGATCATTTTTAAGCACATAAAAACTACTTAAGTTTTTTTCTAGTCAATATGAATTTTAAAATGATGCCTTGTACTTTTTTGTATCAGAATTTATATATGTATACATATAAATATGCAAAAAGTTAGTGCTATTTTTTTCATACTTGTTTTTATAATATAATATTTTTAAATAACATAAACCTTTTAACTTCACATAGTAATTTTACTATTTATATTATCAAGGGGTGATTTAAGTAAATAAGATGTTAGGCATGTATTTACGATATATATTTTTTGATATTGTTGTAAAAAATTGTATTTACTCATATGAAGATTTAAGTAGTTTAATTAGAAGTTCTAAAATATTTTTGTTGTTAAAGAGTAGACAGTCTTCTTTCTTTCCTTTTACAATTTTTTTGTAATTTCTTTATATTTTTTCTGCAAACTTTAATATTGTCTAAATTAAATTAAAATCCTATTCACAATTAAATATTTTTGGGGCCTCAAAATCTCCAGGGTCTAAATCAACGCTTAATATTTGAGTCACCTGTTTATCCATGCTATTCTCAATAAGATTTTATAGAATTCAATTAAGGTAAGATAATAATGACAAGAACATTAAAGGCAATGAATGTGTCATTTCGTTACTAAATGTGAATGAAACTAGTTGAACAGAATAACATGTTTGGGAGCAATGGTCTCAACAGAACTCGTGGCCTAACCAAAATATATTAAAAGCACCTTAAACTTCTTTTGTAAAATTTACTATAATAATGAGACATAAAACAAGAGGACCTTTCAGAAACCACTATTGTTTAGTGGCTATTAACTTCTTATAGCTACCATATACATAATTACTTTCTATAGCTACTATTCAGTTATTACAGTAGTGTATTCGTTGTATTCGCGCTACTGTATTCATGAATACAGCATCAAAAAGCGCCTAAAACTCATGACAGTCCAGGTGTACGCGCATGTATTCACATGTATTTACGCCATGTATTCATGAATAAAACAGCAAAAAGTCCTAAAATCAGGGCAGTCCAGTTGTACGCGCATGTATTCATATGTATTCGCGCCATGTATTCATGAATACATCAGCAAAAAGCGCCTAAAATCAGGGCGGTCCAATTGTACGCGCATGTATTCACATGTATTTGCTCTACTGTATTCATGAATACAACAATAAAAAGCACCTAAAATCATGGCATTCTAGTTGTACGCACATGTATTCACATATATTTGTGCCATGTATTCATGAATACAGTAATGGCAATCACCTTAAAATAGGTATATCCATGTCACGACCCGAAATTCCCACCGTCGGGACCGTGATGGCGCCTAACATTTCACTTGCTAGGCAAGCCAATGTTAGAGAATCATTAAACCAATCCTTATTCCATTCAGTGATTAACAGCAAATTAGCTAAGATAAAATATAGTGAGTGCGGAATAATATCAAAATTTTATTAACTACTACCACCCGGATCTAGAGTCACAATTCACGAGCATTCTAGAATTCACTACAAGTAATAGTCTAAAAGAAATACAACTGTTTGGATGAAAGAAACAGTAAAATAAACAAAAGGTAGGCGGGGACTTCAAGGTCTGTGAACGCCGACAGATCTATCTTGAATCTCCGGATAACGGTCCAACAATAAAAATCTGGATCAACCCGAGCCGGTACCAAAATCTGCACAAAAGGCGCAAAGTGAAGTATCAGTACAACCAACCCCATGTATTGATAAGTGTCGAGCCTAACCTAGACGAAGTAGTGACAAGACTAAGACAAGAAACCTACAAATTAACCTGTATAATTTAACAGTATATATACAAGTAACAGTAATGAAATGCTAGACAGGTAATATCGGGAAGGGGAAAACATGCTGAGGGAAATATGAGATAAAGAACTACGGCAGAATGATAACTGGAACAAACAATATACCATGAATCAATAGGAACAACGAATAAAGTAAAGGAAAAATGCACGGCATCACCCTTCGTACTTTTACTCTCAATCTCACCATAAAATCAATAGAAACAACACGGCATCACCCTTCGTGCATTAACTCTCATATCATGGCACGGCATCACCCTTCATGCATTAACACTCACAATATGGCACGACATCACCCTTCGTGCATTAACACTCACAATATGACACGTAATCACCCTTTGTGCTTTAACACTCTCCCTTACCATAATGCGATGAATAAATAACAACATGGAGATAGAATAACAAGTACAAGCTTTACTTTAATATTTGATTCCACAATATCAATCTCAACTTCGAAATAAATACTCAATTATCACCAGAAGATCCGTAAACATGATAAGAACGATTAATTTAACAACATGAGACTAAACCCATTGCAACTAGGCATGGGAAAGAGACAATATAAGAAAAATGGGAGAAACAGGAAAAACAGGTAAATTGGCGGCGCATAAGTACTCTTCACCTCACATATACGCCGCTTACATGAATTTCACATAGCAAATAATCTGAGGTTCCTAATTCCCTCAAGTCAGGGTTAACCACGACACGTACCTCGCTCTGAAGGCCACTCTATACTCAATCATAGCTTTTCCTCTATAATCCATCTCCAAACCACTCGTATCTATTAAAAAATGACTCAATAATATCAAATATTGCTAAAGGAATCAATTACATTGCATAAATTTAGATTTCCCAAATTTTTCTCCAAAAGTCAAAAATCGACCTCGGGCCCGCTTGGTCAAAACTTGAGGTTCGGACCAAAAATCCATTTACCCATTCACCTCTAAGACCGGATATATAATTGGTTTTGGAATCCGGCCTCAATTTGAGGTCTAAATCACCAAATTTCTAAAATTCCTATTTTCTACCCAAAATTCCTAATTCTACTATGAAAACTCTAGATTTTAGGTTGATAATTCATGAAATGTAATGGGTAATTGAAAGAAAATGGTTTAGAATCACTTACCAACACTTTGGGAAAGAAAATGTAGCTTGCAAATCGCCTCTAGCCCGTTTGGTTTTTGAAAAGTTGAAGAAATGGCTTAAGTTCTATTTTGGGACTGTTTTATGCACTGGGCGACAGTGTTCATCGCGTTCGCGAGGACACTGTCGCATTCGCGAAGAGCATATTTGCCAAGCCTTCGCGTTCGCGAGTCCTCCTTCGCGTTCGTGAAGGCTACTCCCCCTTGTCCTTCCCGTTCGCGAGACCATGCTCGCGTTCACGATGAAGGATTATTGACTCCCTCCCCCAGGTCTCTAACACTACGCGTTCACGATGAGCTGGTCTCGTTCGCGAAGGGTAACCCCTCAATCGCTTCGCGTTCACGACCAAGCTTTCGCGTTCGCGAAGAAAAAAATTTCAGTTTGACCAGCTTACTCTTCGCGAACGCGAAGAAGGATATAGCAGAGCACCTGCTGCAGCAAAATACCAGATTTTCTAAGTCCAATACATCCCGTAGCCTATCTGAAACTCACCCGGGCCCACGGAGCTCCAAACCAAACATGCACACAAGTATAAAAATATTATACGAACTTGCTCGCACGATCAACTCGCCAAAATAACACCTAGATCTATAAATTTAGCACCAAATTCAATGAAATTTCAAGAACACTTTAAAATTTCTATTTTCTCAACTGGACGTCCGAATTATGTCAAACCAAATCCGTTTCTCACCAAATTTCACAGACAAGTCTTAATTATTATAATAAACCTGTACCGAGTTTCGAAATCAAAATATTGACCCGGTACTAACAATGTCAAACATCAATCAATTCTTAAAGACATTAGATTTTCACACTTTTAATTTTCATCAAAAATTCATAACTCGAGCTAGGGACCTCCGAATTCGATTTCGGGCATACGTCCAGGTCCCATATTTCATTACGAACCCACTGAGACTGTCAAAATATGGGTTCATATTCGTTTACTCAAAACATTGACCGAAGTCAACAAAAATCAAATTTTAAGGCAAAAATTCATATTTTCATACATTTTCAACATATAATCTTTTCGAAAACATGCCTAGAATGCGCATGCAAATCGAGGAGGGTGAAGATGAGACTTTTAAGGCTTAAGAGTGTAGAATCGAGTTCTAAAATATAAGATGACCTTTTGAGTCATCACAGTCGAACTGTCTAAGAGAGAGGAAAAACATAGATAGCATATTTCATGGCTTATTTCATACCTCAATGGTAGTATATACCATAAATATTTATTTTTCTATAAAATATAAAAGGTAGCTATAGAAAATAATATTTTAAAATAATTTTGATTTATAATAAATAGGGTGTATACCTTTGCTATATGAGATAAAATTTCCTAAAAAAGACCTACATGGCTTTGATCTAGTAGGGAGCGCATGCACGATGTGTGAGTTAAACGCACATCATGGTATTGAACTCTCTCATGTACAAAAATATGGTATTAAGTGAAAATGATAATGGGATGAGCTCATTATTCATCAAGTTTTGAACCTTGCGATAATTGCCTAGGAAATTTCTTAGTTAAAAAGGATGAGACACAAAAGAACTTGCTTTCTGATGTATGTATTAATCAGATGTGACAAAAAGGAATAGCTAATTTAGAGAAACTGAATTAAAATTAGAAAGTAAAATTGTGAGAAACATGAAAAAAGACTACACATAAATGAAGAAAATAGATTGTGAAGATAGCTAAATTTTACTTAATTTAATGGGAGAAAAACGTTGTCGTATTAACTCATTCAATCTTACTTCTACTAAATTTAAAAATTATTAAAATTTAAAATATTTTAGTAATAAATATATAAGTATAAATTATATATAACCGCCTATTTGCTTAATTAACCACCTAGATGCTATAACGACTTGGATAATATTTTTCTAGTCTCAATTTACATGACGGTGTTTAATTCCATACAAAATTTAACTTTTGAAATATGTAATATAAAATAAATTATAAATATTTTGTATGGCCGTAAATGATTCATCAACATTGTAATACTATTGGAAAAGCTAGATGAAACAAAAGTTTCCCTGAAAAACAGACACCATAATCTAGAACGGTCAAAAGAATGGCAAAACGGTTAGTCAATTCCTACTATAATGTCTCTTATTAAACCACTAGCATTTGGAAGGGATTCGAAAAATAAATGCCCCATTTAATGTTACTTGCTTGACTTGGTTGGCCTCCCAAAAATGTTATGTCTCACTTTCGTTAAAATAGCATGTGCTGGTCAACTATTGAACTGGTAATTAAAAAATAGTTATCATTATTTTGTGAGGAGATAAATTCACATAAAAATATCTTAGTTAAAATATGGAAAGTTCCAATGTAATACGATGGATTATGAAATTTTTGCGTATAAATTTATGTTAGAGCTCCAGCATATTATGTTTTTCAATATATTATGATGAATCTCATATTTAACAAATTCGAACCCCAACATGTTATGTTGTAATCATTTCGTAATTTTAAGGGCGTTTTGTTTAGATATTATTTTTACTTAAAAAATTAAATAAATTTCAATTATTTTTAAAATTATGATTAATTTTTACGTGTAAATATGCACTAAGGCTTCATGTGACTATTGTCGACCAATGGTCCTATTTAGACAAGCGGGACTTTATCGGTTTTTATTATACTCGTACTATTTTATCAAAGACTAAAGTACAAAAGAGAAAATTAAAAAAAAAAAGGAATTTTATTTAAACAAAAACAAATAGAGAAAAAGACTGATAGGTGAAATTGATTGGTTGGGATTTGGGAATTGAGATTTTATGGAATGGATAAGTTGTGAGTGAAATATCTCATTGATATTGTAACCAAACGATTAATTACTGTCCTTGCCCCTTGGTATATTCCCCATTGACAGCTCAGTTTCTGAACTTGTTTAAATTCAGCTTTTTTGACTCCTTGTCAGTAAAAAATAGTACAAACTTTTGAACATATAAAACAAAACTTACTACGTAAGTAGTTTATTTTGAATATTTATTTCAAGCACCGATATATTTCATAAAATATAAACCATTTTTTTGCTTACAAGGAAATAGCAAGTATGCGGCTATTTTCATAAACAAAAAGAGAGTAGATAATCATATTATAAAAAGAGAGTAGATAATCATATTATAAAAAGAGCACTCTAGTGTACTAAGCTCTCGCAATGCGCGGGATCCGGAAAAAAGCCGGACCACAAGAGTTTATTGTAAGCAGTTGTAATGAACCAACCGGTCATTTTAACTTTTAGAACCCCGTTCCCTAAAATAAAACTTTTCGTAGGTGCTTGTACTGATTTATGACTTGCGGGGATGGTTGGTTCGGGATTTGAAAGTGTTTGGGGTGAAACCGGAACACTTGGTTCCTTAAGTTGGCCTTAAAGTGCTAAGTTTGACTTCGGTCAACATTTTGAGAAAACGACCCCGGAATAGAATTTTGATGATTTCAACAACTCCGTATGGTAATTTTGGACTTAGGAGCGCGTTCGGAATTTTATTTGGAAGTCCGTAGTTAAATTAGGCTTGAAATGGCTAAAAACAAGAATTTAAGTTTGAAAGTTTGACCGATGAGTTGACTTTTTGATACCGGAGTCGGAATCCAGTTCCGAAAATTTTTATAGCTCCGTTATGTAATTTATGACTTGTGTGTAAAATTTGAGGTCAATCGGAGTTGATTTGATAGGTTCCGACATCGAATGTAGAAGTTGAAAACTCCTAGTTTCATTAAGCTTGAATTGGGGTATGATTCATGGTTTTAGCGTTGTTTGATGTGATTTAGAGGTTCGACTAAGTTCGTATGATGTTTTAGGACTTGTTGGTATATTTGGTTGAGGTTCCGAGGGCCTCGGGTGAGTTTCGGATGGTTAACGGATCAAAAGTTGGACTTAAAAAGCTGTTGCAATTTTCCCTTCTGCTGTATATTCTGGGTTGTGATCGAGCCCCAGATCGAACCCAGATATCAAGCCCACGATTGAGGCCTGAGTCGAAGCCAGGGACGAGGCTCAGTATCGAAGCCTCGATCGAACGTAAGGCTCGAGGGCCATGATCGAAGGCAAGGCTCGAGGGCCAGGGTCAAGACTCAAGATCGAACTTGATCGAAGCCATGACCATGTCCGTGAGATCGAGCTCCTTGATCGAGCTCCCTGAGATCGAGCTCCCTGAGACCGAGCTCCTTGAGATCGAGCTTCCCTGATCGAGCTCCTTGATCGAACTGGGCAGAGCTGTAAGTTATAAAAACAGAGGACATTCATCCCATTTGCCATTTTTGGCGAACTTGAGCTTGAGCAGATGCGACTTTTGACAGATTTTCAAGGAAAAAACATTGGGGTAAGTGATTCTAACTCGGATTTGGTCTACACATACAAGTATATCATTGTATTCACAATTTAATTAGTATTTTGAGGTTGAGATTTGGAAAAGTTTAGAAATCTCATAGAAATGAAATTTTGAGATTTCGGTATCGATTCGAAGTCGGATTTGAGTGAAACTGGTATGGTTGGACTCGTAATTGAATGGGTTGTCTGATTTCATAACTTTCGCTGGATTTTCGAGATGTGGGCTCCACAGACAAAATTTTAATTAATTTCGGGATTTTTATTAAAAATGTAGTATTTTCTTATCGAATTGATTCCTATAATTTTTAGTGATTGTATCGAATTATTTTGGATAGATTCGAGCCATACAGAGTTGGATAATCGTGGGAAAGGTCTTTTAGTGGATTAATTGGAGCAAGACGAGGTAAGTCTCTTGTCTAATCTTGTGAGGGAGAAATTACCCCATAGGGATTAAATTGAATAATTGTTGCTAATTGCGGGGGCTACGTACGCACGAGGTGACGAGAGTCCGTGCGTAGCTACTATTAATGCTAAAGTCCGGGTAGTTTAAGACTCAAAGCATGAATTACTTGTGTGAATTGTATTCTTTATTAATTGAAATAATTGATGTATATATTGTGAATTGTTATGAAAAGTAGAAAAATATGAAATTTTCATATGCTTAATTTTTGTTTAAATCAATTAATTGTTAAAAAAAATTGTTCTCCTCCCAAATTCATCTTATAATAAATATACTCTCCTTCCGGAGGCACATAAGAAAATATCCACCTTTCTTGTGGAGCGGGCCGAACGCCTTGGCAGGATAGATGCATCTATGGATCGCGCCGCACGTCCCTCGGCAGTGTACACGACACTCTGGATCGGGCCGTACATCCTCGGCAGAAATCGTGCTTAATAATAATAATAATTACACGGTACTTTAATAATTTATCTCAGCTTGTGAAACTAATTAATAAATTGGAAAATCTTTGGAATTTAATGAATTATTATTCTTGCTTGTTAAGGAATTAATTGTTACTCCTGTAAAAGAGATTTAATTGATAAATTGAAAATTATTTGAATTGAAGGAATTTAATTAATATATTGAGAATTGTTACATTTGAAGGAATTTAATTATTTTCGCTGATTAAATAAATTATTGTAAATTCTGTAATTTATGCTGATTTAAAAATTCTAGTTTTATTTCAGTTATTATTGACCCATAGTGAGTGTCAAAGTCGGTCATCTCGTCTCTACCACTTCGAGATTAGGCTTGATACTTACTGGGTACACGTTGTTTACGTACTCATACTATACTTGCTGCACTTTTTGTGTAGGACCTGAGACATGTACTAGTGGAGGACCTATCATTACATACCCACGTCATCCCGAGGCATAGTGGTGAGCTGCCTTTCTGAGCCGTTCTGCAGCTACCAGTGTCTCTTCTTATATTTACATTCTATCTATTTCATTTCAGACAGTATTTGGAGTTTTGTATAATCTACTAGATGCTCATTCACTTGTAACACCGGGTCTTGGCACACACATTGGTAGAGTTTGGGTTATATTTTTTTCTTTCTTTCTTGGTTTTAAACTATATCAAAATATGCTAAATTTATTAGTTGGCTTGCCTAGCTGTAGTGTTAGGCGCCATCACGACCTACATGTAAAATTGGGTCGTGACAATATGGTATCAGAGCACTTGGTTCACGTAGGTCTCACAAGTTATGAGCAGACCTAATAGAGTCTTGCGGATCGGTACAGAGACGTCTGTACTTATCTTCGAGAGGCTATATGGTGTTAGGAAACTACCTTTCTTCATATTCCATCATGCAATTGATGTAGTACTAAATATCCTTCTCTTATTCTCTCACAAATGGTGAGAACACGCTCTAATGAGATTCCAGACCAGGGAAGAGCTACTCCCCCAGTTGCTAGAGGCCGAGGCAGAGGCTGAGGGAGGGATCCAGGCCGTGGTAGAGGGCGAGGACGTCCCAGGACTGTTCCAGTTATGCCGCCAGTGAATCCAGCAGAGAATCCCATTATTGAGGAGCAGGGTGATGTGCCTGTGGTAGAGCCAGCTCCGGTGGACTTCACATCTGCACCAGGATTTTAGGATGTCATGGGTCGTATGCTACGATTCATGGACAAAATGACTCAGGCCGGTTTATTTTCGGCAGACCCAGCCACATCTCAGGCGGGCGGGGGAGCATAGACCCCTACCGCGCAGGCTCATGGATAGGCAGTTGCTGTATATCAGACCCAGGGTGCACTACCCGTGGGTGGAGTTTAGTCAGTGGCAGCAGTTACACCTAAGCCCAGGCCAGCTGTAGCCGCTGATCCTCAGAAAGTATTGGACAGATGGACTAGACTACATCCTCATATCTTCGGGGGTGAGCGACATGAGGATCCACAGGATTTTATTGATCGTTGCAAGGATAGACTGTATAACATGAGGATATTGGAATCCCATGGGGTTGATTTCGCTCCTTTTCAGCTAGAGGGTAGAGCCCGTAGATGGTGGCAGTCTTATGCTCTTGGCAGACCAACAGATTCTCCTTCCATGACTTGGGACAGGTTCACCCGTATCTTCTTGGACAGGTATATTCCACCCTCATAGAGGGAAGAGTTGCGATTTCAGTTTGAGCAGCTCCAGCAGGGTCAGATATCAGTGACTGATTATGAGGCGAGGTTTTCTGAATTATCTCGCCATGCACTAATGATACTCCCTACTGAGGTGGAGAGAGTGTGAAGGTTTGTAGCCGGTTTACATACTGGTATTCAGGCCACTATGGCTCGAGAGGTTGAGATGGGTACTTCTTATGAGCGAGTTGTGGAGATAGCCCGGAGGATTGAAGGTGTACGTTAGCGGAGCTGAGAGCAGATTATGAGAGATAAGCGGTTCAAGTACTCTGGAGAGTTCAGAGGTGCTCCATCTGGGGGAAGAGGTCAGTTCGTGAGGGGGCAGTCCAGCAGACCCCCATATCCAGTACCACCACTTCCTCGAGGTGCTCTAGTGCGACCTTATCTCAGTGCTATCCCAGAGAGTTCTTATCGCCCACCAGCTATTCAGGGTCCTCCCAGTGGGTGTTCACGTCCCCAAGGCCAGACACTTAGTCAGCAGCCCATCACACCGAAGAGTTGTTACGAGTGCGAGGATCCCAGTCACATGCGGAGGTTTTGACCCAGGCTTCGGGGTAGACCAGTACAGCAGGGTCAGCAGCCTATGCTTACCGGACCAGTTGATCCACCAGTAGTCCGACCACGCAGAGATGGAGGACAGGTGGGTAGGGGCCGTCCTAGAGGTGGAGGTCAGCCAGGCAGAGGCCAGCCAGTTGGTGCTATAGCTCGGTTCTATGCTTTTCCGGCTAGACCAGATGCAGAGGCCTCAGATGCCGTGATTACAGGTATTATTTCTGTTTGTGGCAAAGATGCCTCAGTATTATTTGATCCAGGATCTACGTATTCATATGTGTCATCTCTATTTGCTCCATTCCTGGGTGTTTCTCGTGAGTCCTTGAGTACTCCTGTATATGTGTCCACTCCTGTGGGAGATTCTGTTGTTGTGAACCAGTGAGCGTAGGTACCTACTGAGTGCTGAGTGCCGAGTGTCGAGCGATTGGGAGGATTGAGTGACTGTGAGGTTTGAAATTATTCTGGGCATGGACTGGTTGTCTCCATATCATGCTATTCTAGATTGTCATGCCAAGACTGTTACCATGGCTATTCCAGCATTGCCTAAGCTGGAGTGGAAGGGTTCGCCTGTTAGTTCATTTAATCGAGCTATTTCTTTTATAAAGGTTCAACACATAGTTAAGAAGGGTTGTTTGGCTTATCTAGTCTATGTTCGGGATACTACTATAGAGACTCCGGCTATTGATTCAGTGCCTGTAGTTCGGGAGTTCCCCGATGTATTTCCGTCAGATCTTCCAGGTATGCCACCTGATCGTGATATTGATTTTTGTATTGACTTGGCTTCAGATACCCAGCCTATATCTATCCCACCGTATCGCATGGCTCCGAAAGAATTGAAAGAATTGAAAGAACAGCTTGAAGAGTTACTAGCCAAAGGGTTTGTCAGACCGAGTGTATCGCCTTGGGGTACACCAGTATTATTTGTGAAAAAGAAGGATGGAACAATGCAGATGTGTATTGATTATCGCCAATTGAACAAAGTCACTATTAAGAATAAGTACCCGTTGTCGTGTATTAATGATCTATTTGACCAGTTGCAGGGTGCTACGGTATTCTCTAAGATCGACTTGAGGTCGAGGTACCATTAGTTGAAGATTCGGGATTCGGATGTTCCGAAAACTGCTTTCCGTACTAGATATGGTCATTATGAGTTTCTGGTAATGTCTTTTGGTTTAACTAATGCCCCGACAGCGTTTATGGATATGATGAACAGAGTAGTCATGCCATATATTGATTCGTTTGTCATTGTCTTCATTGATGACATCTTAATCTATTCGCGCAGTAAGGAGGAACATGAGCAGCATATGAGAGTAGTGCTTCAGACATTGCGGGAACAAAAGCTATATGCTAAGTTCTCTAAATGTGAGTTTTGGCTAGAGTCTGTAGCATTTTTGGGACATATTGTATCGGGCGAAGGTATTAAAGTTGATCCCAAAAAGATTGAGGCAGTTCAGAATTGGCATCGTCCCACTTCGGCGACTAAGATCAGGAGTTTTCTGGGTTTAGCAGGTTATTATCGTCGGTTCGTGGAAGGTTTTTCATCTATTGTAGCACCTTTGACCAAATTAACCCAGAAGGGTGTTCAGTTCCGATGGTCCGATGATTGTAAGTCAAGCTTTCAGAAGCTCAAGACAGCACTGACTACAACACCCGTGTTAGTGTCACCATCTGGTTTGGGAATAGATACAGTGTATTGCGACGCATCACGCGTTGGCTTGGGTTGTGTATTGATGCAGGAAAGGCGAGTTATTGCATATGCTTCACGTCAATTGAAGCCCCATGAAAAGAATTATCCGGTACATGATTTTGAGTTAGCTGTGATTGTTCACGCTCTTAAGATTTGGAGGCATTATCTTTATGGGGTGTCTTGTGAAGTTTACACTGATCATCGCAGTTTGCAGCATTTGTTCAAGCAGAGGGACCTAAATTTGAGACAGCGCAGATGGCTGGAGTTACTAAAAGACTATGATATTACTATCCTGTATCATCCGGGCAAAGCAAATGTGGTTGTAGATGCCTTGAGCAGAAAGGCGGAGAGTATGGGTAGTTTGGCTTTCATTTCAGCAGAGGAAAGGCCATTAGCCTCAGATATTCAATCCTTGGCTAACAAACTTGTGAGGCTGGATATTTCAGAGCCCAGCCGAGTTCTTGCATGTGTGGTGGCCCAATCTTCACTATTTGAGCAGATCAAGGCTCGCCAGTATGATGACCCATACTTGATGGTTCTTCGTGAAACGGTACTACGAGGTGGTGCCAAGGAAGTTACTATTAGAGCAGATGGTGTTCTGCGACTCCAGGATCGTCTGTGCGTTCCTAATGTGGATGAACTGAGGAAAAAGATCTTGGAAGAGGCACACAGTTCTAGATATTCTATTCATCCAGGTGCTACGAAGATGTATCGTGACTTGAGGCAGCATTATTGGTGGCGACAGATGAAAAAGGACATAGTTGAGTATGTAGCTCGGTATCTAAATTGCCAGCAAGTTAAATATGAGCACCAGAGGCTAGGTGGTCTACTTCAGCAGATGACTATACCAGAGTGGAAATGTGAACGAATTACTATGGATTTTGTAGTTGGGTTGCCGCGGACCTTGCAGAAGTTTGATGCAGTTTGGGTCATTGTTGACAGGTTGACTAAGTCGGCACATTTTGTTCCTGTTGTGACTACGTATACTTCAGAGAGGTTGGCCCAGATTTATATTCAGGAGATAGTTCAGTTGCACGGTGTGCCAATTTCCATCATATCAGATAGAGGCCCTCAATTTACTTCACATTTCTGGAGAGCAGTACAGAGTGAGTTGGGGACCCGTGTAGAGCTCAGCACAGCCTTTCATCCGCAGACCGATGGACAGTCAGAGAGGACAATTCAGATTTTGGAGGATATGCTCAGGGCATGTGTGATCGACTTTGGAGGTCAGTGGGATCGTTTTCTGCCTTTGGCCGAGTTTACTTATAATAACAGTTACCAATCCAGCATTGAGATGGCTCCATTTGAGGCTTTATATGGTCGGCGATGTCGTTCACCTATCGGATGGTTTGAGCCAGGTGAGGCTAAGTTATGATTTGGTAAGTGATGCCGTGGAAAAGGTAAAGTTGATTCAGGAGCGACTTCGTACAGCACAGTCCAGACAAAAGAGTTACGCGGATAAGAAAGCGCGTGATATATCATTTATGGTAGGTGAAAAAGTTCTCTTGAAGGTTTCGCCGATGAAGGGAATTATGAGATTCGGGAAGAAGGGCAAGTTGAGCCCAAGGTTTATAGGCCCATTTGAGGTGTTGAAACGAGTTGGGGAGGTTGCTTATGAGCTTGCATTACCTCCCAGCCTATCGGGAGTTCATCCGATTTTTCACGTATCTATGCTCCGGAAGTATCATGCCGACCTATCACATGTGTTAGACTTCAGCACAGTTCAGCTAGATAATAGCCTGGGTTATGAAGAAGAGCCAATTGCCATTATTGATAAACAGGTTCGCCAGTTGAGGTCCAAGAGGATTTCTGCAGTAAAAGTCTAGTGGAGGGGCCAACCAGTCGAGGAAGCAACTTGGGAGGCTGAGGAAGACATGCGGAGCAGATATCCACACTTATTCAGCACTCCAGGTACAATTCTAAACCCGTTCGAGGACGAACGTTTGTTTAAGAGGTGGAAAATGTAATGAACCAACCGGTCATTTTAACTTTTAGTACCTCGTTCCCTAAAATAAAACTTCCCGTAGGTGCTTGTAATGATTTATGACTTGCGGGGATGGTTGGTTCGGGATTTGGAAGTGTTTGGGGTGAAACCGGAACACTTGGTTCCTTAAGTTGGCCTTAAAGTGCTAAGTTTGACTTCGATCAACATTTTGAGAAAACGACCCCGGAATAGAATTTTAATAATTTCAACAACTCCGTATGGTGATTTTGGACTTAGGAGCATGTTCGGAATTTTATTTGGAAGTCCGTAGTTAAATTAGGCTTGAAATGGCTAAAAACAAGAATTTAAGTTTGAAAGTTTGACCGATGAGTTGACTTTTTGATACCGGAGTCGGAATCCAGTTTCGAAAATTTTTATAGCTCCGTTATGTAATTTATGACTTGTGTGTAAAATTTGAGGTCAATTGGAGTTGATTTGATAGGTTCCGACATCGAATGTAGAAGTTGAAAACTCTTAGTTTCATTAAGCTTGAATTGGGGTATGATTCATGGTTTTAGCGTTGTTTGATGTGATTTAGAGGTTCGACTAAGTTCGTATGATATTTTAGGACTTGTTAGTATATTTGGTTGAGGTTCCGAGGGCTTCGGGTGAGTTTCAGATGGTTAACGGATCAAAAGTTGGACTTAAAAAGCTGTTGCAATTTTCCCTTCTGCTGTATATTCTGGGCTGTGATCGAGCCCCAGATCGAACCCAGATATCGAGCCCACGATCGAGGCCTGAGTCGAAGCCAGGGACGAGGCTCAATATCGAAGCCTCGATCGAAGGCAAGGCTCGAGTGCCATGATCTAAGGCAAGGCTCGAGGGTCAGGGTCAAGACCCAAGATCGAACTTGATCGAAGCCATGACCATGTCCCTGAGATCGAGCTCCTTGATCGAGCTCCCTGAGATCGAGCTCCCTGAAATCGAGCTCCCTGAGATCGAGCTCCCTGAGACCGAGCTCCTTGATCGAGCTCCCTGAGATCGAGCTCCCGAGATCGAGCTCCCCTGATCGAGCTCCTTGATCGAACTGGGCAGAGCTGTAAGTTATAAAAACAGAGGACATTCATCCCATTTGCCATTTTTGGCGAACTTGAGCTTGAGCAGAGGCGACTTTTGACAGATTTTCAAGGGAAAAACATTAGGGTAAGTGATTCTAACTCAGATTTGGTCTACATATACAAGTATATCATTATTTTCACAATTTAATTAGTATTTTGAGGTTGAGATTTGGAAAGGTTTAGAAATCTCATAGAAACGAAATTTTGAGATTTCGGTATCGATTCGGAGTCGTATTTGAGTGAAACTGGTATGGTTGGACTCGTAATTGAATGAGTTGTCTGATTTCATAACTTTCGCCGGATTTCGAGATGTGGGCCCACGGACGAATTTTTAATTAATTTCGGGATTTTTATTAAAAATATAGTATTTTCTTATAGAATTGATTCCTATAATTTTTAGTGATTGTATCGAATTATTTTAGATAGATTCGAGCAAGACAGAGTTGGATAATCGTGGGAAAGGTCTTTTAGTGGATTAATTGGAGCAAGACGAAGTAAGTCTCTTGTCTAATCTTGTGAGGGGAAAATTACCCCATAGGGATTAAATTGAATAATTGTTGCTAATTGCGGGGGCTACGTACGTACGAGGTGAAGAGAGTCCGTGCGTAGCTACTATTAATGCTAAAGTCCGGGTAGTTTAAGACTCAAAGCATAAATTACTTGTATTAATTGAAATAATTGATGTATATATTGTGAATTGTTATGAAAAGTAGAAAAATATGAAATTTTCATCTGCTTAATTTTTGTTTAAATCAATTAATTGTTAAAAGAAATTGTTCTCCTCCCAAATTCATCTTATAATAAATATACTCTCCTTCCGGAGGCACATAAGAAAATATCCACCTTTCTTGTGGAGCGGGCCGAACGCCTCGGCAGGATAGATGCATCTATGGATCGCGCCGCACGTCCCTCGGCAGTGTATACGACACTCTGATCGGGTCGTACGTCCTCGGCAGAAATCGTGCTTAATAATAATAATAATTACACGATGCTTTAATAATTTATTTCAGCTTGTGAAACTAATTAATAAATTGGATAATCTTTGAAATTTAATGAATTATTATTCTTGCTTGTTAAGGAATTAATTGTTACTCCTGTAAAAGAGATTTAATTGATAAATTAGAAATTATTTGAATTGAAGGGATTTAATTAATATATTGAGAATTGTTACATTTGAAGAAATTTGATTATTTCCGCTAATTAAATAAATTATTATAAATTCTGTAATTTATGCTGATTTAAATATCCTAGTTTTATTTCAGTTATTATTGACCCATAGTGAGTGTCAAAGTCGGCCATCTCGTCTCTACCACTTCGAGATTAGGCTTGATACTTACTGGGTACACGTTGTTTACGTACTCATACTACACTTGCTGCACTTTTTGTGTAGGACCTGAGGCAGGTTCTAGTGGAGGACCTATCATCGCATACCCACGTCATCCCGAGGCATAGCGGTGAGCTACCTTTCTGAGCCGCTCTGCAGCTACCAGTGTCTCTTCTTATATTTACATTCTATCTATTTCATTTCAGACAGTATTTAGAGTTTTGTATAATCTACTAGATGCTCATTCACTTGTAACACCGGGTCTTGGCACACACATTGGTAGAGTTTGGGTTATATTTTTTTCTTTCTTTCTTGGTTTTAAACTATATCAAAGTATGCTAAATTTATTAGTTGGCTTGCCTAGCTGTAGTATTAGGCGCCATCACGACCTACAGGTAAAATTGGGTCGTGATAACATGGTATCAGAGCACTTGGTTCACGTAGGTCTCACAAGTTATGAGCAGACCTAATAGAGTCTTGCGGATCGGTACAGAGACGTCTGTACTTATCTTCGAGAGGCTATATGGTGTTAGGAAACTACCTTTCTTCATATTCCATCGTGCAATTGATGTAGTACTAAATATCCTTCTCTTATTCTCTCACAGATGGTGAGAACACGCTCTAATGAGATTCCAGACCAGGGAAGAGCTACTCCCCCAGTTGCTAGAGGCCGAGGCCGAGGGAGGGATCCAGGCCGTGGTAGAGGGCGAGGACGTCCCAGGACTGTTCCAGTTATGCCGCCAGTGAATCCAACAGAGAATCCCATTATTGAGGAACAGGGTGAGGTGCCTGTGGCAGAGCCAGCTCCGGTGGACTTCACATCTGCACAGAGATTTTAGGATGTCATGGGTCGTATGCTGCGATTCATGGACAATATGACTCAGGCCGGTTTATTTCCGGCAGACCCAGCCACATCTCAGACGCTAAGGCTCTCCTGCAAAATACTTTCAAAAGTTTTAGTAAACAACCATGCTAACTAGGGTGGGGTTACAACCCGTGAAAATCGGCCAGTTGAACACGCTTCACCAATGAAATTAACGATATTTAACAATCCGATATGTTTCTCTATATGAGTGGCTTATGGCGGATAATACATATTATTTGATTGTCACGACCCAAAATTCTGCCACAGGCGTCGTGATGATACTTAGTCTCTAAGACTATGTAAGCCGATTATAATAATAATTCAAGTCCTTTTTTTTAAATCGAAAACAACAACGGAAATAATGATACATATAATAACCTCCCAAGACTGGTAATACCGAATCACGAACTCTAACTGAATACATGAAATGATATCAAGGATCGAATACTCTATATTGTTTGATTAATAATTAACAGTACAGTAAAATAAAAAGACTTCAAGGGACTACGACGACCAAGCAGCTCTACCTTGAATCCTTACGATCACACTTTAACTCTATCCGAGTCTGATAGCTCCAATACCTGGCTCTGCACAAAAATGTGCAGAAGTGTAGTATGAGTACACTACGATCGGTACCCAGTAAGTATTAAGACTAACCTTAATGGAGTGGTGACGAGGTACAATCGAGACACTCACTAGTCTAATAATCTATGCAATATAGTATACAAAAATAATAAGAAAAAATAACAATAATGGCAACAATAATCAACCAGTGATATACACACCAGGGCGACAAGAACACCATAAATATTGCATAATAAATAATGAATACAAATACAACCAATAAATCCTTCCAATATAAATCTTTCGCCTATATGTTTTTAAAATAGAAATCTTCAAGATATAATACTTTCAAATAAATCTCTTTCAAATCTCTTTCCTTCAAATAAAATTCTTTCAAATAAATCTCTTTCGAATAAAAGTCATCTCGTGACACAACATTTCAAAATCATAAAATACGGGTCTCGATCCACTTTCATTTTTCCACGACACCTCGTGCCAATTTCTCTATCACAACTGCACGGACAACTCACGTGCCAAATATCATCATCATTTAACCACGGCACCTTGTGCCCACATTTCATATCACAACTGCACGGAAAATTCACGTGCCAATATCATCATTATTTACTCACGATACTTTGTGCCCACATTTTATATCACAACTGCACGGACAGTTCACGTGCCAATATCATCATTATTTACTCACGGCACCTCGTGCCCACATTTTATTTCTTAATCCGAATGGCAATAACCACATGCTTCCAATTTGAACATAGATTAGACTATTATCAATTTACCAACAACAAGATAAATTGTACAATGTATAAAAATAAACACATGAAAAATCACAACATCACATGATAATTACCAACACAATAACCCTACACAATCACATATCATCCCTGACAATAGCCACCCTTATCTCTCTTATAATAGCGTCCATTATCCCTCCGCCATGACAATATCAATAGCCACCCTTATAGCTCTAATAGCCACCCTTATTGCTCTTATAGCCACTCTAATCTCTCTTATAGCCATCCTTATCGCTCCACCCAGACAATATCCCAACACACATAATAATTAACAACAGTGAAATGCCTCTATTATGCCCACATAATATCAACAGTGAAATGCCACCCTTATATCCTCAAAATAATAACTCATTTAATATAATAATTTATACGGAATATTATCACGACAACGTAACAAAATCAATTCATATCAGAATTTGCCCAATGGCCACAACCAATTTCAAGGATATAACAAAATTAATTAATTTCATAACAAATAGCCCAAGGCCCCACACAATGTATATGAAACATCAAAAACAATCAACAAAGATAGGAAATAATCAGTATAGGGCAACGCCTTCATTAATTCAAATTTTGATAATTATATTAACACTTCTTCTTAATCTTGCTTAATTAATTATTTGCATAGGAAAAATCCATAATGAAATTAAATTCCAAGAAATATCAAACCATCAAACTCACGAAAATCACATAAATATACAAGTAATAATTACATTAAATTGTCATATAAAAACAAATTCAATAAATGTGATTTGAAGCATGGCAAATAGATGATTTAATAAATGCCAACAATTGTCCAATTTACTATACAATATGCCCAAGAATGTAACTCAATAAATTTTTACATATAAGCCCGAGTACGTACTCGTCATCTCGCGTACACAGCCTTTCATATTTCACAAATGGCACATAAGACTCGATGCCTAAGGGGTAATTTCTCCACTCAAGGTTAGGCACGATACTTACCTCGACGAAACTAAGTCAATGCTTTATATGATCTTCGCGAGTGAAGCCACCTTCGGACAACTCAAATCTGAAATTCGCCCCTCAATAATACTACGATGGTCCGTCACGCTAAACAAATTTCAATCTACAACAATGCAACACAATTGCACCAATATTAGTAAATAAATTTCTAAATTTTTGGTCATTTAGGCATTTTATCAAATACCTAGAGTACATAGCATATTACTACCTCTAGTAATGGTGTTTTCTTCATCTAACAACCGCTCATTCCTACCAACAAGATATAATACAACATCCTTTGTCCAATAACTACCTTCTTAGCATCGTTATAATCATCAATGAACTCACATCCACCCAATTGTTACTAATTAATTTATTACAAAATCTCTACAACACCCAATAATGTAGTTAAAGTATTTATGGCTTCCAAACAGCATCCAATAAGTGTAAATGCTTATTTCTTGCTCATATATTCAGTAACAGCCCATGATTATAGGTTTTTAAGAGTGAAAGATTACATCTTGAAGACCAAATCTTGAAAGTCAACTTTTGGGGTGTTCTTGAGATTTTGAAGAAATCATATGAAATCCAATACAAAACCTTGTTGTGTAACTAGTGATTGAGAAGTGGAATCATCATAAAAACACACTTAGAAACTCACCTTAAGTGTGTATTGGAAGCCTTGGCCGGATGTGTGATGGAGAGACAAGCCCTAGTCTTGAAATCTTCTTATTCTTCTCTCTCCCCGCTCATGTATTAATAGGTCCAGGTACAGTATTTTTTCACTGGTGTTATCCCTGTGCTATAAGGCTTTAGCTCACTATTTTGCTAAAATCGGATACAGTATTTTTCCACTGATGCTATCCCTGTACTATAAGGGTTTAGCTCACTGTTTTGCTATAATTTTCTGCTTCCCTCATGTGCTATAGTTGTACTATGGGGAGATAACTCACTGTATTTTCTTTAGTCTTATTGCTTTTAAATTAATAGCCAAGGGTTTCCTATTACTACAACACTCAAAGATTAATAAAACAATTATCCCTAAGTATGTGAATAACTTATCTACTCCTGAAATTCTCATGTGGTTCGGGTCTAAATTAAATTGTATACCTAACCTCCAAATTGCTCGAATTAGAATTAGAAATTCACGGGGCCTTACACATTAGCCTACCTCGGTACCACAAATCGAACTCATAAAATTTCAAATCTTCCAACTTCCAAACTCTATTGCACACGCAAGTCATAATACATGTTAGGAAATTGCTCGGGACCTTAAGTCGTTGAACGTAGTGTAAACTCTTAAAACGACAAGCGAGGTCGTTACATTGATCCGTATATGGAGGCAATATACATACATGATATGCATCTTACACATAAAGTTTATTATGGTTAATTGATTGTGTTCTTACCTCAATTTGCACCTTTATTGATTCAAGTAAAACTCCATTGCGCATAAATCTAATTTTGTGGACTTATGTAGTAAATAAATACATTTATAAAGAAAATATGAAGACAAATTGCAGATTTAGTATAGATTTAAAAGAAGTATACTAAAATATGAAAATTAATATTTGTTTATATGGAACCTTAATTTTTTTTTTGTTCAAGTGTTTACTCTAAATCTATATAAACTTACTAAAGTTAAATGAAGTACAAGTACAAATACATATAAAATATTTATTAATTCAATGAATAGTTGATGGGGGTAAGTTTTTACTTATATAAAATAGGAAAAATGACGATGTACAGCCGTTGTAAAAATAATAGTCAAAAAAATGTATAAATTTATATATTTTTATATACATTATGTTTGTTATATACAAAAATTATACAAGTTTTATATATTTTTTCGGCTACTAAATATAAACAGTTTCTAGCGCGGGCTAAAAACGATAATACCCATATAAAATATTATCTAAAGTGGGGTTTCAGTCCCCCAAACAGCTCGTGAATGTCATGTGGTGAGATACTTTAAATGAACTCCTTTAAATAAATAAATTAAAGTCTGTTGATTCTTTAATCTAGTTATAGAATCTGCTGACTATGATCTATCACTTTCCCCATTATACCTTTTAAAAAGTTTTTATTTCTTAAGTTGCATTTTAAATTGAAGAAATGCCCAACAAAACTCTCACACAATTCCATTCACCTAATCTTCCTATTATCACTTCATTTAGGCTCCGTTTGTCCATAAAAATAAAAAAAAAATTAACAAATAATTTTTAAAATGTGTTTGTCCATAATTTTTTTTTATTTTTGGAAAATTTTTGAAAACGAGTTTTTCAAAATCAAAATTTTTAGAAATTATTTTTTCTCCACTCACAAAACTGCAATATTTTTTCAACTGAAATATTTGTCCAAATATTATTTTCAGCTTAACTCAAAATACTATTTTTTAAAATTATAATTTCTATGTCCAAATGCCTATTTAATCACCTTAATACAAGAAAATTCTTTCTTTACAATTTATCATACTTTTCTTTTATATTGGCTAAGAAGCAAGAAAATACTATTGAAAAAACAAAGGTATAAATGTACTGTTAATTATGCAATGTATGGATTATCATTGGATGTTGTCACACTATTGTGATAGATACATATTGACTAATGATTTATTTATTTATTTTACATTCGGTCCACTAGGTTACGATTAATTCGAATTTGCATCAGGTAATGGCTGTTAAAAGAGGAAGCACTTTCTTTCGGAATTGTGACTCAAATCAAAAACTCTAAAAAAAGTGTAAAACAATTATATTCATCCTATCACAACTGTCGACGGTAACTAATATATTGACAGAGAACAACTAAAATAAAGGAAAAATTGAAATAGAATAATTAGATGTACCTTGTCTTTAAAAATAATAAAACAAAGAAAGAAGTATAAAATCGTTTAAGTATAATGTGGGAAAAGGTGAAAAGGCCATGCTTACCTTTTCGAGGCCTTGATTAGTGCACTATATTTATTTAGATATTTATTTATTTATTTAAAGACACTCTTTTTGAGTCGATAAAGTATGACCACCATTTTTTTTTCCTGAGTTGGAATTTTCCCTTCTCCTTTTTCTTTTTAGCATATCTGGTTTCTTTCTCGATATTCATTAATTCACATACTTTAGTTCCCTTTATATAATTTTATTACAGAATAACAAAAAGTAGGTCTTTTCCAATTAATAAAAATCCTCGGAACCACAAGAAAATACTTGGCAATTGGTGGCCTTTTGGTATTATTGCTATAGAGCTATTAAAAAATAATTTAAAAAGAACCTTAATTTTTTTCTTTCGTTATGTTGAAATTTTCCTTTATTTTAGCACCTTTCTTTTCTTTCTAAGCACATAATTGCAAACTTTACTAGTTCCACCATATGTTTTTACTTTACTTAATGGAAATAATTTAATTTTAGGATAAAATGTAATGAAAGTATGTTTTAGCGGGTTTCATTGTCATGTTATTTGTTCATATACTTAATTATATATCGTTGACGTATAATTCAGAAAATTTATTCTCTTCTTTTAAAATTCTGTTTTCAGAAATGTCATAGTATGAATGATGGTATATAATATAGAAAAGAAAAAAAGCGATAACTGAAATTACACGAAACAGGAAAAATATAATGCAGCATACATTGATATTATTATTACTGGTAAGATGCCATACGAGGTTTTTAATATTTAACAAAATCTTTTGAAACCACAAAAAAAATATAACACTTATAGAAAAGCTCAAAATTATTAAAGCGTCCTCAATAGTAAGAACTCAGAAATCGTTGAAATGTGATTAATATACACAAAAAACTTATTTCTGATGAAAGCAAAATCAATTTTAATTATTAATAATAAGCAACATTTTCCTGGTGAAACAAGCAAAAGATTTCATCCCCTTTTTTCATTTTTGCCAATGTCAAACATAACTTTTTTTTATGTTTTTATTACTCAAACTACACTCTTCATTCGTCATACAAAAGAGTTTGACTAAATAAATTCATAAAGTAATTTGTAGACTACTTTTAATTATATTGAATGGATACATAAACGTTTGCAAAAAAATTATTCGCGTATATTGCTTTTGAAATGTATTATTGAGTGTTAACGAAAATATTTGCATTTTGAAATATTTTATTGTCTTTATATTATTATATATATCTTTTTTAGAGACTCAACGTCCTTGCTCAAATTTACCGCATAATTTTCTCAAAGACTTGGCATTTGCCTGAACCTAATAGAGATTTTATCGAGATTAGCTCGGGACTAAGAAAATCAAGCTCATGCAAGACATCCAATGGAGGTTCTAGAGACTTCTGAGAAAATAGAGATAGAGAGAGAAAGAAAGAGTAAAAGATGGAACATGAAAAATGATTTTCTATTTTCTCTTCTTTCTTGCTGCAAAATATAAAGTGTGTATATATGTACATGTACACGTATATATGACAATTAAGACAATGTGTATGACTAATTGTGTAACTAACTACTAACTGTACAGTTGTGCAATACAATACCAATACAAGTACATGTAATACAATAATTTAAGGCTATTCTCAATACCCCCTCTGAAGTTGGATAGGAGGATCTCACAGCCAACTTGCCAAGTACAGCAGCATGTGTTAACCCCTGTGAGAGCCTTAGTGAGGATATCTGCCAATTAGTCATTAGTTGCTACATGATGAAGAGAAATAAGACCTTCGTGGAGCTAAGTTCTGACAAAATGGCAATCCATCTCAATGTATTTGGTCCGTTCATGGAACACATGGTTGTGAGCAATGTGAATGGTTGATTGGCTATCACAAAATACAATAATATGATTGTGTGATATTGAGCTCTTCAAACAACCTATTCAGCCATACTAGTTCTCCAACAACCTTTCTAAGGGACCTATATTCAGCTTCAACTGATGACAAGGAGATGGTCTCTTGTTTCTTGGACTTCCAGCTAATAAGGTTGTCTCCTACTAGCACAATGTAGCCAGTAACAGATCTTTTGGAATCAGGGCATGCTGCCCAATCAGAATCACAGTATGCAGATATTGAGCAATCAACATTATTTGAGAAAAATATCCCTAGTGTGGGATCCTTCATGAGATATCTGAAGAGGTGGAAGGCTGCAGTCAAGTGTGTATCTCTAGGTGCTTGCATAAACTGACTGAGAAGCTTCATACTGTATGCTATGTCAAGTCTTGTGTTAGTTAGCAAGTTCAGCTTTCCTACTAGTTTTCTGTAGTATGTGAGATCTCGGCAATAGAGTTCCTTCATTGGCTTTTAGTTTCAGGATAGGATCAAGGGGAGAAGATAAACTGTTGTATGCAAAGCAGTCATATTCATTGAGCGGGTCTAAAGCAAACTTTCTTTGAGAGATGAGAACTCTATTTGATTTGTAAAAGACTTCTAAGCCCAAGAAGTAGTGAAGTCTCCCTAAGTCTTTGATTCTGAATTATTTGTCAAGAAAAGCCTTCAGGTTAGCTATCTATATTGAATCAGTACCAATGATTATCACATTATCAACATACACTACTACAAAAATGGTGGAGGATGAGGTCCTTTTGGAGAATAGTGAATAGTCATTCTCAGAATGCATGTATCCCATTGATGATACAGCTTCAGTTAGTTTGGCATACCACTGCCTCCTAACTTGCTTCAATCCATATAGGGACTTGTTTAGTTTGCAAACCATCTTGTGTAAACTGGGCTGATCAATCAAGAGGCCTGGTGGTATCTCAATATATACTTCCTCATACAAATCACCATGGAGGAAAGTATTGTTCATATCAAGTTGGAATATATCCTAGCCTTTCTTCACTGCTACAGTAATTAAGACTCTAACTATTGTCATTTTGACAACAGGAGAGAATGTTTTTGTGTAATCAATCCATGCTTGTTGAGTGTAGCCTTTTACCACTAGTCTAGCCTTAAATCTTTAAATACTTCCATCTGCCTCATGATTAACATTGTAAACCCACTTACAACCTATAGCTTGCTTTCCAGCAGGTAGGGGAACTAAATCCCAAGTATGACTGGCATGAAGGGCTTCAAATTCTTATGTCATGGTTGCCTGCCATGCAGGACTAAGTGCAGCCTCTTCATATGAAGATGGCTCGCTATCATGGCAAACACTTGTCACTAGGTGCTGACTTTCAGAACATAAAGCATCAGTGTTGATATGATTGTGATTTGAGAATAATGCACTCAAAGAAGGTGAGCATTGAGAAGTGGTAGATTGGGTTCTGTTAGGAAGGGTGTAGACATAATCTTTGAGGTGGCTATGAGTTTTGTGTGTTCTGGTGGACTTTCTGATTGTAGTTATTTCTAATTGAGGAAACATGGATGAATTAAGGTCAGCAGCCCCATTAGAGGATGCAAAAACACAGTCATGAGATGATGAATTATTAGGTGGTGTTGAAGTGTCATTTACAGGAGAGAATTTAAGGTGTTGGTGTAAACCTGGAGATGTGATAGCTACAACATCTTGACTATCAGGAAGAGGATCTTCACTCTCAACATATGAAGGAAATGTAACTGATTTAAAAATACTGTATGGGGAAACATTCTTAGAACTCAAAGTAAAAGGAAAAATATTTTCATGAAATATGGCATTTCTAGATATGTGAATTTTCTTAGTGGCTAGGCTTGGTACTTTATACCCATTTGTCCCAAAAGGATATCCTATGAATACATGGGGAGTTGTTTCTAGGCTCAAATTTGTTCCTACGCACCTTAGGTGTAGTACGATAACAAAAACAACCAAAACTTCTTAAATGAGAGTAGTTGGGTTTCTTATTGTACAAAGGTTCAAAAGGATATTTGTTATTTAGGTAGGTAGTAGGCAATATATTAATTAGGCAAATGGTTATCAAAATGCATTCTCTCAAATATTTGGTTGGTAATTTGGATTGAAACATAAGTGCCCTAGCAGTTTCTAGGAGGTACTTGTGTTTCCTTACTACTACCCCATTTTGTTGTGGTGTGTAGGGGTAAGTTTTGTGATGAATGATGCCTTTGGATTGGTAGAATGTGATAGTTTCATGACTGGTGAACTCCAACCTATTAACTGATCTGATGGTCTTAACATATGTGTTAAATTGATTTTCAATCATGGTTATAAAGACCTTGAGGGTTTGGAGAGCATTGCTCTTGCAACTTAGCAAATGTGTTAAAGTGGACCTACTAAAATCATCCACTAGTGTGAGGAAATACTTGTAATTATCACAAGTGTTGACATAGTAGGGACCCCATATGTCAACATGTATCAACTCAAATGTTTTGGTAGAGATACTAGTTCTTTGTGGGAAAGGAAGTCTAGGTTGTCTAACCATGGGGCAAATTGAACAAATAAATGGTTGTCTACGTGAGAAAGGTACATGTATGGAAGATATTCCCTTTATTTTGACAAAAGGAACATGACCAAGCCTATTGTGCCACAAGAGATTTATATCATACTTATCAAACACAACTGAGGAATCATTCTTATTATTGTGAGTGAATGTATTTACATTTGATGAAAGATGATATGAATGAGTAGGACTTCTGAAGCCTTCACTATTTACACTAGTAGTGGAAAAACAGTTGCAACAAGAACCAAATACATCAAAATTTGAGAAAGTATTTTTACCCTTTAGACATCTGGAACACAGATAGTACAGTCCCTCCATGCTACTACCAATCACCTGAGGCCTCTTCACTAAACGGGCCTACAACGGACACAGTGCATTAGTGAAGAGCACAATACATTTAAGATGTACTCAAAAGAGTGGACAGATATTAGGTTATACTTGAAATAAGGGACATAAAGAACTTTGTGTAGGATAATATCAGGACAAAGTATCACATCTCCAAATTCAAGTAAATTCACCTTATATATATTTGGTAGGCTAATCAATAAGGGATATGGTAGAGTAGTGATGTTGCTGAGTGCAGTCCTATTAAAAGTCATGTGGTTAGATGCTCCCGAGTCTATGATCCAAAGGTCAGACTTTGATTCAAAACATTTACATGATGGTTTGTCAAAATCAATAGAGGAGGTGTAGACCACAATACCTGCGAAGTTGACAGCAACATTAGTGATGTTGGCATTGTTAGATGATCCTCCTATATTGCCTGTCTTAAAGTGCTGCAGAAGACTCATTATCTGCCCATACTGCTCCCTTGTTAGGTTGACATTTTGATCTCATCATGTGCTACTAAATTATCTTCCCTCTCATGAAGCAAATCAGTTGGAACTCCATGTACATTTGCCACAACTTCTTTTCCTTTGTTGAACTTGTGACCCTGAGTCTGGTTTGAGTTGTTATTCTGATTGAACTGCTGAGTATTGGTCCGATTGAAATTCTGATTGTTGTATGTAGGGGTGTACAAATCGAACCGAAAAATCACACAAAACCGAAAAGTCAAACCAAACCGATTAAAAAGCCCGACTAGGTTTGGTTTGATTTGGTTTGGTATTAAGTAAAAAAATCCGAACCAAACCGACATATAAATATATAATTTTTTATATATAATTTTAAGACTTTGTATAGAATTTTATTTAAAAGATGTCTAGAAATATTTGAGATCCTCTCATGGGATATAATATTTAATAGAACTATAAAGTGCATTAATTTTTATTTACTTTAAAAAATAGATTGTATCACTTTCTTATTATGTGTTATTGAAATGCGTCAATCATCTCTTTGTTCTTTCATATTCATATGTCAAGATTTATTATATGTTTTTCGAATTTGAAGTGGTATTTTAATAATCTAAAATTACATAGAACATATCATTATTTAGGTATCATATTGATTTTTATGTTTAATTATTAAATTTGGTTAACCCTGAAAGCGTACATCAACCAAAATTTATTGGTAGACGACTAAGAAAATAAACTATTATGTGTTACTAAAAAGAATTCTCCCATAAGATCATAAAAAATTTATTATGATATGTTTGTTTGTTTTTTTTAAAATTTTTAGTAAATATATATTCACTTATCAAAATTTTATCTATAACTTTAATAATGCAAGATTGAAATAATATTCATGTAATAAAAAAAACCTGAAAATCCGAAAAATCCGACAAAATCGAACCAATCCAAACCGATATAATTGGTTTGATTTGGTTTTGATAAAATCTGAACCAACCCGGTCCATGTGCACCCCTAATTGTATGATTTGCCTTGGGGATACCCATGTAACTTGTAACATTTTTCCTTTGTGTGACCGGGTCTCCTGCAATAGTCATAGAATGGGCGAACTCTGTTGTTCGCAGTGTAATGTGTCTTGAAATTACTAGCTTCAAATGTACTTTGGTGTTGTATAGGTGTGGAATTCACATGTAATGAAGTAGACTCGAGGTTTAGTTGATTACTTGGCCTGAACTCCCTTTGTTTCTCTTCCTGTATCAGGAGGGAAAAAGCTTATGCTAAAGATGGCAGGGGTTTCATCATCAAGATGCTTCCTCACACTATTGTATAGACCTCATTTAGGCCCATCAAAAACTGGATGAGACGTCGATCGTGTTCTGCTTTGTGCATCGTCTCTTTTGATCCACATGTGCAAATGCAGCTGCACTGAGAATTGGCACTCAGTGTGTTTAGTTCTTCCCACAGTCTCTTCATTCGTGTGTAGTAGGCAGTGATATCCAATGATCCCTGAACAAGGTCGTTGATCTCTTTTTGGATCTGATATAACTTCGCTCTATTTGTTTGATCATATCGGTCTTCCAGCCCCCTCTATAACTCAACAAAGTCATTTACATACTCAACGCTATCATAAATCTCCTTTGCGAGGGAATTGAGAATCCAGGGGGGCACCATATCGTCACATCTTTCCCATTGGCAAAGTTGAGCTGAATTAGGGCTAGGTTTCCTACATTCCCCATTTATGAACCCTACCTTGTTCTTCACTGACAGAGCTCGTAATACACTTCTTCTCCAAGATCTATACCCAATTCAATCAAATGGAACCGGTACTAACATTGCTCCAGGACTGTCCGATGGATGAATATACAGAGGACTACTCGCATCGATGACCGGCCAGTCATTTCCGGTCGCATCAGGTGTTGTTTCTTCGCTTTGGTTTATGGCCATTAGAAAGGTTCTAATAGATGAAATTAACCAGCGTATCAACCGATTTTGCGAGTAGATAGATCGATTTCACTGAAAAACTCCGATTCGTGTGAAAATCTCAGCATGAATCAAGGAATCGAAAAACCCTAGAATTCGGAAAAAAGAGAAGAGGATTTTGAGATATTGAAAGAGGAATTCCGGTAGACCTCGAGTAGATACGTTCAATCGGGCTCTGATACCATATCGAGATTAGTTTGGGACTGAGAAAATCAAGCTCATGCAAGACCTCCAATGGAGGTTCTAGAGACTCGTGAGAAAACAGAGATAGAGAGAGAAAGAAAGAGTAAAAGATGGAACATGAAAAATGATTTTCTATTTTTTCTTCTTTCTTGCTGTAAAATGTAAAGTGTGTATATATGTACATGTACACGTATATACGACAGCTAAGACAATGTGTATGACTAACTGTGTAACTAACTACTAACTAGTAAATGTACAGTTGTGCAATACAATACCAATATACAATACCAATACAAGTACATGTAATATAATAATTTAAGACTATTCTCAATATATTTTCCCCTTACCTATCTTAATGAGCGAGATTAATCTAACTCAATTGGATTTTAAAGTTGTTTTATAATCATTCAAGGTTACATATGTAGGAATTTTGATATTGTCCCCTTTAAACCTAGACCTACACGACTTTTATACACATGGTACTAGAATCACAAACTTGCTAGATTATTATTATTCAATATCTCTTTCATATTTTGCCGATATAAAATTTACATCCTTGGTGTTACATTTTCGTTCGTGGTTTTATTTCATATGTATATGTCGCTCCCGTTTGGTCATATATTTTAATACTTTTTTTTCAAAAAATAATTGTAAATATTATTGCTCATGGAATATGATTAGTTTTTAAATTTTTTTTCAAATTTTCAAAAACTAGTTTAGGGCAGTTTTTTGGTGAAATATTTACTTCCACTCACAAAATTTTAACTTTTTTTTTTATAAATAAAATACATGTTCAAACATTCAACACGACTTTAAAAAACACTGTTTATAAGTTTCAACTAAATTTATGTCCAAAATCTAGTTTCTTATTTATAACTCAATTAGTTTATGTAATTATTTATTTTATTCTGAAAATTGTTGCTCCACCGTTCCCTAAGTAGTAAAAGTCATTGGTGGCATTGGACTGCTAATTAGTGCTCCACTTTTTACAGCATTACACCATTTCTCCATTCATCCCTTTTTAGACTTGTTTAGTTTAATGATGTTTAGAATCGAGATTCTCGTCATCTGACGATATTATCGTAACTAAAATATGTTTAATTTTTTTATTTGGATAATTTTTCTCATATTAGTAAGATCTCGTCTTTTTAATACCATTATTTCAACTTCAAGTTTGGCTTTGCTCACGGAGGCATCTCCATCATCCAATTTCATTTGGACTTTTTGCCTCAGAAACAAATTATTTCAAGATTAATTATATCGAGATTAATTATTCTAAACTATTATCTCACCCTCCTATAAGAATAAAAATAATACTATAATCTCGGAATAACTAATCTTAGAATTAGTTATACCGCGACTTTATCCCAACTAAATGTAGGATAAACTCATCTCAAATTTAATTTTGGGATTAATTATCTCTTATCTCTCGTACCAAACGAGCCCTTATTGTATTGCGAGCGCGTGCATTTTTTTTTCTATTTCTAAAAATAGACCGAGATTGCAAGATATGGGCATATATGATGCACTCTCTATGCCAAGGAGAGGCAAGCCTATGTTTGGAAAAGAGGGGTCATTAGACTCGTTTACTTCGTCAAAAATTGTGAACATATATATATGATTATATATGTTTAAAATGATCATATATTTTATTTAGAACTTTTAGAATCAAAAGTCATATATAAATATTGGTTGAGCAATTTGCTCATATGTCCGCGACACCTTTAAATCATGGGTCCGCCTATGATGCCAAGGGGAGATTTTTACATAGAGAAATTTTATTACATAAGACCATCTTTGATTGAAAGTGAAATTTAAGACAAAAAGAGAACGACTTTTAGCACATACCAAAAGTATATTATAATTTGTGATTTAACATATAATAATATTTAAGAGTGAAATAAAAATTTAAAATTAAATACTTCTAAAATATAAAAATATTTATATATTGTTAAGAATGGATTACAAAGAAAAGAGCCACATGAAATTAAACAACAGTATTAAAAATTGCCTATCAATGAATATTAACTTTATTTTTTTTGCTTCAAGCACTAGTATTCAAAAATTACTGATTTAATTAATTTAAATTTGTATCATAATTCACAAACACGACTTATAAATCGCAATTACTGTTATAAATCTATTTATAAGTCCATTCAACTATTGCGATGCATTCAGTTTGATTTATAATTACGACTTATAAACTTATAAGTCGCAATCAATAATTGCAACTGATAACTGCCAATTACAGTTTGCAATTCTTATGCAATAAGATAAGAATTTAATTCATGTACTCAAACTTTCTACTTTGGCCACTAAAATACAGCTGACTTGGCTTCCTTCAATTGACAACTCTAAACGATGATTCCTTATTCTTCACGAACCCCCCACCCCCCCCCCCACCCCCCACCCCCAAACCCCCACTTTCCAAAATCCACCACCCTCACTACCCTTCTTTTAAGAATCTCTTTTTCAAGCCTTCAACCCCAGAAAAACCTTCCCATAAGCAAACTATAAACACTATATACTGCTTTAAAAAAAAAACACTATATACACAAAAAGTTCTCTTCTTTGAAACACATATTTACATATATAAAAATTTCTTTTCTTTGTTCTCTTCATTCTTGAAAAAATAAAAAAGCTTTCATCTTTCTTCTCCCTCCTTCTTCTTTAACCCCATAAAAACCTTCTCTTAAGCAAACTATAAACACCCTTTTGTTTTTTCAACTCATATATACAAATAAAGTTGTCTTCTTTGGTATCTTCATTCTGCAAAAAAAAAAAAAAAAAAAAAATCCTGAAAAAACCTTCTTTTAAGCAAACCACAAAATCCCTTTTGTTCCTTCAACATATAAACACATAAAGTTCACTTCTTTGGTATTTTCATTCTGAACAAAAAAGCTCTTTTTTTTGTTCAATATGTGCAAGAAAATGATGCATTATAAGAGATATCAGCACTGGAGTAAAAAAGAAGATGTGTTTGTGGTTTGTGTAGATGAAGAACTAAACTCTGGTTATAATTGCAAGAGAGCTAAACCAAAACTTTTTTACCTTCTTTTCCTTTCTTTAATCTCTTTCAGCTTTATTTTCTTGTGTAAGTTGCTCTCTTCTTTTCTTTGTTTTTTGTTTTTTTGGGTTTTTTTTCTTCCTGATTTTGTTTTGTTTTGCATGTGTGCAGATTCATTTAGTTCTGAAGAAGGTGGACTTGTTCCTAAAACAGATATAAATTCTTGTTCCTCCGTCTCTAACGGTTAGTTTCTCAATATTTTTCTATGTTCTGTTTTTTTTTCTGTTTTTTTTTTCTCATAAAAAATGGTCCTATATCCTTCTATGTTACTATATTGTTGAAAAAATAAGTTCTTTTTTGGGGGGTAATGAGCTCTATTTTTGGTTTTGAAGGAACTAGAGCTATTTTTGGCTTCTGAGAAGCAAAAGTCTTTGTTGATTTTTGTAAAAAATATGCAAGTGATTTAGATTCTAATTTCCTTTTTTGAAGGTTCTTTGGGATAGTAATGAAATATTGTGTACAAAGAGGTGAAAAAGCTGCTACTTTTTTATTGCTTAATTGTAATCCTTTTATGGGAGTGATTTAAATCAGGTTGGAAAAGGGTATAATTGCTCAATGTTTATTTCTTGATTATTTAATAGTCTTTTGTTGACGAAGGAAACAAAAATGAAATGTTTATATGTGCTGAATGAGTTTCTTGTTCGTGTTAGAATCTTTTGTTTGTTAAGGTTGTTGGTTTTAATGTAACAGTAAGAGAAGTAATATCAACATTTTTTTTTGCTTAGCGATTTTTGACAGATCATTTGTTTGATTGAACTGCAGGGACAATTTGTTGTGAAAGAAGCAGTATTCGCTCCGATGTATGTGTAATGAAAGGTGATGTTAGGACTGGTTCTGCTTCCTCTAGAATTACCCTCTACAGAAATAATGGTCATAGCGATTATGTGTTGCGCGATCCTGATGAGAATGACGAGGTACTTCAGCATGAAAAGATTAGGCCGTATACTCGGAAATGGGAAAAGAATGTGATGGATACCATTGATGAGTTAGACCTTGTTGTGAAAGGGAAGTATTATGGCGTTCGCCAAAAGTGTGATGTCGAACATGATGTTCCTGCTATATTTTTCTCTACTGGAGGTTATACCGGTAATCTTTACCACGAGTTCAACGATGGACTCTTGCCCCTTTACATCACTTCTCAGCACTTCAACAAGAAGGTTGTGTTTGTAATCCTTGAGTACCATAATTGGTGGATAATGAAGTACGAGAATGTTCTTTCTCACCTCACCGAATATCCTATTATAGACTTTAGCGGAGATAAGAGGACTCATTGCTTCCCTGAAGCTATAGTTGGTTCAAGAATCCACGATGAGCTAACTGTTGATCCTTCATTGATGGGAAACAATAAGACGATTAGAGATTTCAGAGACCTTCTAGATCGAGCTTATTGGCCTCGAATTAGAGGTTTGATCCAAGATGAGGAACGTGAAGCTCGGATGAATAAAGAAAAACTTGTTTCGTCACCCTCATCTGAGTCAAAGATGGTGGCGACGGAAGAAAAGAAGGATTTGAAGAAGCCTAAAGTGGTCATAATAGCGAGAAATGATTCTAGAGCTATAATGAACGAAGATTCTTTGGTTAAAATGATCGAAGATATTGGGTTTCATGTAGAAGTTTTGAGGCCACAACGAACGACAGAGCTTGCAAGGATCTATCGAGTCCTTAATTCGAGTGATGTTATGATAGGAGTTCACGGTGCTGCTATGACTCATTTCCTCTTCATGAGGCCTGGTTCTGTTTTCATCCAAATCATTCCGCTCGGAACAGATTGGGCAGCAGGCACTTATTATGGAGAACCAGCAGTGAAACTAGGTCTCAAGTACATCGGATACAAAATTCTTCCGAAAGAGAGCTCTTTGTATGATGAATACGACAAGAATGATCCCGTCCTGATGGACCCTAACAGCGTGAATGACAGAGGATGGGAATTCACAAAAAAGATCTACCTTGATCGTCAAAATGTGAGGTTGAATCTTGGAAGGTTTCGTAAAAGATTGCTTCGCGCCTACTATCATTCTGTTGCTAATGAAAATGAGCGTCTTCGTCGTCAAAGTCAGTAACTTTTTACCTTTTTATGGTTTACCAAACATACTTAGTGTCAATTGTTAAAGCTCTTAGAGTTGTATATCATAATTCTGAATAAAAGAAATAAGCATTGCTGTAGATCTAGATTAGTGGCAATGCCTTTTGTGTACATCAAGTAGGGAAATGTTAAGTTGTTCTTTGGTTTCTAAGATAAAGAAATGCTTTGCTTTCTGAGATTTTGCCTATACTTGTGGTTCTCATGCAGTGCATAGTGGTTTTAATTCACTGTGTACACTTACCATTTTTTTTATTTATTTTTTAATTCCGGAATTTTTCACTATGTAGATAATATATCTATATGTTCACAAAAATATACCCAGTGCGATCCCACAAGTGTGGTATGTGGAGGTGAGATATACACAGACCTTACCCCTACCTTTGTGGGGGTAGATAGACTGTTTTGGATATACGCTCAGGTCAATATATCTATATGTACATATTATAAATGGCATTTATGTCCTTGAACATGTCCATTGCATTTTTTGGTTTAACCATCGGGTATCCGAAACTTGTTGGCCAACTAATCCGAATTCTCGATGCACAAGGCACTTATCCGGATTCTCGGCGGATAAGGCTCAATAAAAGGGTAAGTACCCTATCAAGAGTTTCTCCATTCGTAAGGTTCGACTCTAAAATTTCTTGTTAACGGTGGAGGAATCATATCCATCTGTTCACACTTCTTGATGGTGAACATCAAGATGATAGAAATTCAAAGAGTTTCTCCATTCGTAGGTTAGACTTTAAAACTTCTGGTTAATGGTGGAGGGATCATATCCATCTGATCACACTTGATGGTAAATATCAAGATGATAAAAATTCATAGAGTTTCTCCATTCGTAAAGTTCAACGGTGGAGGAAACCAAGTATTTTTTGAAAAATTTAAAACACATGTATGTCTAATATATCACAGCCATATCCCACTCCCACATATCTTGGATCTGTCCATCTGATGATTTTCCCATATGCCTATGAAGTTTGTTTCTAACATGACTTTTGGTGCTAACATGATTGTATTTCTGTTCTCATCAGATCATCTTCTGCAACATTTTAATAATTTATCAATTATTATATCTGCAAAATATTAGTCCTAGGTTTTATATTATTGCAATCATACACTTGCATCTATTTACTTTGCTGGCACTCACAGAACACTAACTTACTTTTATTTAACTATACTGTCTACACATGATACATTTTCTTAATTAATGATACTTATATATTCAGCTTCAATCTTATTAGATACTATGACCGTTGATACATGTGATTTAGATTGCTTTGCTAGTCAACACTACAATTTTCTGCAGTTATTAAAATGTTCCACCTTATTTGTGTTTCCCAATGGTGATGTTTCCGTTACAAACTGATAAATCTTTTTGTATTGTACATTCGTTTTGAATCCACTAACTCTGTGGTTTGGTTCTAATGTCTGATTGGATTTCAAGTTAATTCGTATGTTTATGAAGTTTGTGTTTCTAACATGTACTTCTTTCCATGATTATATCATTTCTACCTAAGCTTCGGTCGATAGGGTTATTCGATACATGTATTAGTAGAAAGTAACAGGTATTCAGTAGAATAGTTGAGGTGTGGCCGGCCAGTTCGAACATCACCATTATAAGAAAAAAAGTTTGTTCTCTAATGGCCATCTTTTTCAGCATTGTAATAACTTGGCAATTCGTCGTAAGAGACGAAAAAATGCTACGCGACTTTTTTTTCCACTTGTTTAAGTTTTTGGTGAACAGAATTAAGCTTTTCTTTTTTTAAGAATTCGTCCACTTCTCTTTACTTCATAGGGCCTTCTCTTATAGGGAAAAACCTTCTATTTCTGTCAAATGACATGGCCTTCCCGAATCATCCACCATCCGAGTTTCCTTTCCTTCCTAAGGTATGCTCTCTGGCGCAGGCCTACCATGGTGCAGGTAGCTAGAAGGCGATAGGTATCTAGTGAAACAGTCTAAATGCGTGTGGAACAACCTAAGTGTGCGCAAGCTGATCCAAAAATTACCGTTACTTTATTGTAAAATAAGAGGACCCTAACAATTTTCCATGTACAACTTGCTAGTCTTACTTAAGTTGTTGTACATTAATGCACATGTAGAGTCAGGGTCTTGCTATGTCTGCACGATTTCTTCCAAGTAAAATGGTACGTATCTAGTTTCTTTATTGGCACTCAAAGACCACTAAACTTACTTTTCTTAACTACACATTCAATACATAATACATTAATTAATCACTAATATACTTATTCAGCTCCCTTGTTATTAAATGATGTGGCCGTTGATGCATGTGATTTCGATTGCTTTGCTAGTGATCAACCCAGCATATTCTGCTGCAAGTTTTTGAGATGTTCCACTTTTTATGTGTTTCCCAATGGTAATGTTAGCCAACACTATCTACGTCACACCCCTTGGGATGCGGTCTTTTTCCGGACTCTGCGTAAATACGGGATGCTTCGTGCATCGGACTGCCTTTTTTTTAAAAAAATAATAATCTTGTTGTACTCTCCATTTAAATACCAATCACGTGTTGCGTTCTTACTACTAGAGCAAAAGCTCCAGTGGCGATGCCCATCCTGATCCTCTAACTTTATATTAAAATTTTGATTTTCAAGTAAAATCCATATGCCTGAAGTTTGTGTTTCCAACCGGGACTTTTTCTGCTCCACGATTGTATATATGTTCTCTGATCAAAGGCGACACGACATCCCATTTTAGTTATGGATTTAACTGAATTTATTGCTTTGACTCAAATTATACATGTATGTGCACTTTTTTTTTTATAAATGTGTGCATGTAATAATATACATTCTGAATCTACTGACATTTACCCGTTAGATGACGGTTGAAAAATAACTCTTCGATCATAATTTCCCCTATGAATATTGTATCGAACATGAAATTTGTGATTGGTAGTAAAACATTGATTCGCTCGTTGAGACCTAATTTGATCTTCATGGAGTTCTCGAGATATTTTCTTACGAAGTTTTGTTAAAGCATCTATAACCGCTTCCGGTGTAGGTGGGTAACATGACAAATATATATATCAACTTCGTAATTCGATCTCCACGTAAAATTGCCAGTCTTAAATTTTTGTGATGGTAGAAAGCAACAGATGAAAATAACGCCAATATTATAAAAAAGGGAAATATTTGCTAGATCTAAGTTGTTTAATGCACATGTAAAGTCAGGGATCTTGCTGTATTTCAAAGTGAAATGGTACGTATCTAGTTTCTTTATTGGCACCCAAAGACCAATAATCTACTTTCTTACACTACACAATTCTCAATACTAGCATTATCTTAATCACTGATACTTTTCCAGCTTATTGAATAAGTCAAATTAGTAACTTGGTTAATAAGACATGAAAATATACGATAACATATTAATATTTTTAAAATATTAACAATGATATCTGTGTTAACTTGTTCGTATTTTGATTATTTCATTGAATATCTGCTATCTTCTGCCGGCACAAATATTAGATAATTTTATCCACCAATCTTAGACGATTGAATCACCTATGCCCAATGCTTCATGATATATAAGTATGCTATAACATTTCTTTGCTGGCACTCAAACCACTAATATACTTTGTTAACTACACCGTGTATACATAATATATACATTTTCTTAATTAATGATATTTATCCAGCTTCATTCTTATTAAATACTATGACCAATATTGATGCATGTTATTTCGATTCCTTTGCTAGTCAACACTATACAATTCTGCAGCTTGTCTTAAAAAATTTATTGAATATATTGAAATTATTAATGTAGATTCAGTAATTTAAAAGGATTAGGCTCATTGAACCAAGGGTCTATCAGAAACATCCTGTCTACTTGCGCAAGGTAGAGGTAAGCTCTATGTACATACTACCTTCCACAAAATCCATTTGTGGGATTACACTGGGTATGTTGTCGTTATTATTGTTATAACTTAAAATAATAAGAACCTCGGACCCTAAGATAATTTAATTTGAACTGGAATCACATATATGTATAGGAGCAAAGTTTTTAGAGAAGAAAAAAGTCTAATTAAATGTAGTCTCAATACTTATACAAGGTAGGAGTAAGGTTTGCGTAAATACTACCTTCTCCAAACCTCATTTGTGAGATTACACTAAGCATGTTGTCGTTGTTGTTGTTATAACTTAAAATGACAAGAACTCCGAACCATAAAATGGTACCATTTGAATTGGAATCACATATATGCATAAGAGCAAAGCTTTTAGAGAAAAAAAGTCTAATTATATGTAGTCGAAGGGGTTCAAAATGAGCATTATCTCATTACATATATAGATTCTAATTTTTTCTTCTTTTGATACATATATACACAATTCGAGCCGAAAGCAATATGTTCAGTTGAACTTACAGAACCTGCTCTAAATCCCTTCCGCGCTTGTAGTAGCTTGATAGGTCATGCTACCAATTTAGATATTTGCCATCAAATTTTCAATCTAGGAAGCTTGTGAGGCTCAACACGGTTTCAAGTTCTATAGTTGAACTATGAGAAGAACAAAGGTATATATACTCAATAAGTTATTTTTAAGCATTTAACCAAAAGAAAAAGACAGGGGGCTAAATTTTAAATACTACATTTCGGCTATTTTTTAAATAGCATCCTAAAAGCTGCAGAAAGACAGAAAACACACAAAACCAATACTTGGGGATTTCAGCTCAGAAAAAATGGCGGCGAAACCAAGGCAGAAACAGGCGGAGATGGCGGCGGCGACGATTGATATGATCGGAGAAGACCTTCTACACAACATTTTGTCTAAACTACCAGCAGTAGAATGTGCAGCAGCAGCATGCGTTAGCCGTTCGTGGAACCTTATCATCACTCGCCTCCTCTCTCTTCCAAATCTCTCCTCTTCTCTTTCCCGAAACCATAATCTTCAGGTTTCTCTTAATTTAACTAGTACAACAATTAGTCCCTCTATTCAAATTTATGTGATTAAAAAAAAAATCTTTCTTAGACTCTGATACGAATTAGAAATTTTTTCGATTCTGTAACAGACTCACTTTTGAAACTTGTGCTCTAAGAAAAATGAGAAGTTAAAAATTGAATTGGTTTTATATATAGAAAGGTGTCATTCTTTCTAGCATTGACTAAAAAGTAAAGTGTGCTATATAAATGGAGACGGAGGGAGTATGATCTGGAGTATCTTTTACAGAATTTTTGAATATGTTAATTATTTGGAAAATTTGAAGAAATGGGAGTCTAAATGCACACAAAAAGCAAAAAATTGACCCTTTTACTCCAAGCCTCGCCTTTCTTTTTGGGCAGAAGGAGTAATTTATGTTTAGAAATTTGAATTTTGATATTATTATATGAAACACAAGATGAGAACTGATGAAAGAATACACTTAAGTTTGATCGATAAACAGTTTGTTAGACTTCAGGGAATGAAATGGAGTATTTTGTTTAGTTCATTACAAGAATTTATTGGGTTGAAGTTGAATTTTTGGTGCAGGGTGCTGTGAATGAGGTTGTTGAAAAGGTTTTAGCGAGGCCGATTAGACCCCAGTTTGTCATTGCTTCCATTGGTCCTTCTTTTGACTTGCAAGAAGCTCACCGGCTGGTGTGTGATCTCTCTCTATATTTATAAATATTTTGCATTTACGTGTACCTAGAAATTGTGGCATGATCAGTGAACCTGTTTGTTAAATGGTCTTTATCGAAATGAATGTTAGCTAAATATTCAAATTGAAATAGAATTAACTATCTTACTTTTTTATTTTAAGTTTGCAAAATAAGTCATCGAAAGGAAACTTTTTCTATTGATTCTAAATACTTTTCTACTCAGAGTTTAAGATAGGCAGAATAGCCTGGTATACACTTGTACTTATACCGCTTTGACATCCCGGTCCCTCTACTTTGTGAAGTTTCATCTAAGCACTTGTACGTGTCCAAACAGAGTATTTTAAACACCTCCTTGTAATGACTATGATACGTGTTTCTCACTTGCTTGACAAGAATGACACATCAAATCCACATCACTTGCCATGTCATTTTTTATCTTTGTCAATTAAAAATTCCATTTGAAAAACTAAAATTAAAACCCCTGGTTTCACGTTCTCTCCCCCATTTTTGGGTCCTTTAAACCATGTTCCAGTCAACCCACCGGAAACAATGGCTCATCTGCACATTTTCTCCAAATCCAAACAGACAGAACTTACAAAATTTTAATTGATACTCACATACAAATTCACAATCACTCCACCGCTCACCGGCAACTTTCACCAGTCTTACCCATTTTTAGAACCACTAGTGACCATCACGACACCACTCCTTCCACCAGCGACAAGAAAATAGGAGCCATAGAATATAACCATCAAGCCCAAAATTTTGAAATGCTTCACTCACCAGAAAAGATACCCAACAAGCTTAGTATTAAGAAGTATTGAAACTCAAACAAAATTTATTTATTTATTTATTTAAATATATTTTTGTTTTGGAGAATATTGGTAGAAGAAAAGTTTTGATTTAGAAGCTTTAACCACCGGAAAAAATGATGGAACCATAGAAAAAGGGGAAAGGAGAAGAAGATGGTTGGAGACGAATTGATGGAAAAAGGGGAAGGGGAAGGTTTTGGTTTCTTCTCGGTACAATAATGCTGGCGTGTGTCGTTCTAGAAACGCTGTTGAGGCTAAAGAAATTGGACGAGCCAAATCTTCCTCCAACCTATCCCATAAATTCAATTTAGAAGAATATTACAAATTGTTTAATTGTTGATCAAATGCCTTTGCTAGTGTTTCTCTTTCTGAACATGTTAAAAATTGAACTTCCCTTTTTGTATATTACAAATTGTTTTGGTGTTCTTGAAGGGTTAAATGTATTGGCAATTTTGTTGGAGTACATATTGGTTTGTAGAGATTGAATGCAAAGTTGTATGCACAAAGAAGAAAATCTTATGGAAGAAAGGAATAAAGAAAGATTAAGAGAAAGGGGAAGGGGATATGATGGATCTGATGAAGAAAAGAGCAATGGATCTAGGGGGAGAACCAGAGAAGGAGGATAAGGGAGGGGATTATATTTTTCCTTTTTTCTTTTGTTTATTTTTTGGTTTTGTCTTTTTCTTATTTCCATTGAAGTAAAATCACCAATTCAGTGAATTCACGTACCATATGTGCGTATAAATCACGCGCTTTGTCCAACTCAGTCATATAAATGCCACATAAGCTCGGTCAATGGTCAAAGGTAACATAAGCTCGGTCAATGGTCAAAGGTATTTAAAATACTCTGTTTGGATAAGTACAAGTGCTTAGATGAAACTTCATAAAATAAAGGGACCGGGATGTCAAAGCAGTGTTGTGAAGAGCGTGAAGCGAGGAAAAGCGACAACCCCCATTTCACGAGAAGCGAGAAGCGAAGCGCTCGCTTTTTTGAAGTGAAGCGGAATTTAAAAAAAAATTTAAAATAAATACTGTTTTGAAGGAATGCTTTCAATTCTTCCTTCACATGCGACAGAACTTTAGGACAAGATGCGACATTTGGATCACCACCGATTAGATGTGCTTTTTGACGATAGATTCCCCCATTTGAAATCTTATCACAAAAAAGACATCTAATGGCCATCTTGTTGGTCTCGCTAACTCTTTCAGAGTAAGCCCAAGCCGGGTCTTTCCTATCTTCTTTTGGCGCCATTAAAAGAACAACTACATAACACATAAGAAAGGCAATAAGAACTAAGAATAAAGGATATAAAAAATTAGAGGAATTCTCTGTTAAAAACTGAAAAAATTGGGCAGTAATTTTCTGAAAAAAATTTGCTAGCATTTCGCCGCTTTTTGGAAGTTCAGAAAGAAAAGGAAAAAGAAAAAGAAAAAGAAGAAGAAGAAGAACAAGGAAAATCAGAAGTTCATAACATACCTGTTGAAGTCTTGAACTTGAAGTTGAAGAAGAAGAAGAAGAAGAACAACAACCCTAGTTGATGCTTTGAGATTCTTTTAGAAAAAGAAGAAGTAGCTGTTGTTGGAAGTTGAAGAACCCTAGTCGCTGCTGTTGAAGAAGTCCAGACCAGTGTTTAATCCAAAAAACTCGTTTTTAATAAAATAGGGTTGAGTATTTTAAAACAAAGAAGCGGACGCTTCTTCACTTAGCTTTCCCCGCTTCTCGCTTTTTACCGAGAAGCGGTCGCTTTTACTGACCTGAGTCGCTTCACCTTGCTGAAGCGCTGCCCTTCACGCTTCGCCTCGCTTCTCGCTTAAAGCGAGGAAGTGGGCGCTTTTTTAAACATTGCGTCAAAGTGGTATAAGTACAAGTGTCTACGAGACTATTCTGCCTTTAAGATATCAATTTCACTTTTTTTGTTATATTAGTAGTAATACGAGAAAATATTAAAGTAATAGTTGAAATGTTAGTTTGATAGAAAAAACTTTACATTGAAATCTGAATTTGGATCTCTAAATAAACTTGAACTCTTAGAAGTTGTGAAAGTTGTATAGGATTATGTTATTAACAGAATGGTGGCACACATTTGGGAACGTCACCAAATTAATTAGAGTTGGAATAATATTGGCATGATATGAGTTTAAATGGAGTAACGTGGTCAGTGAGATTCATATAGCCGACCCGACTTGTTTGGGACTGGGGCATAGTAGTAGCAATTAGAGGTATTCATAAAGACCCGAAAAACCGAACGAAACCGTAAATCGAACCAAACCGACCAAAAAATTCGATATTTTTTTATTTGGTTTGGTTTTGGTTTTGAATTATAAAAACCGATCAAATTTGATTTGGTTTTGGTTTTGATAAAAAAATAACCGAAAAAACCGAACCAAACCGACTATAGATGTTAGGGTTGTTCATTTGGACCGGATATCCGAACCGATCCGCTCAATTTTGGATTTCGGATTTCAGATATTTGGATCGGATTTCGGATTGTGTTTATTAAAATTTCGGATATTCGGATCGGATTCGGATTGGTATATTGTAACCCGATCCGATCCGAAATCTGAAATTATTAGGGCATGTATAAATATTAAACTTTAATTTCGGATAGTCAGTAGTTCCTTTACATCTTCCTCCAAGTTATTACCTTTACAATTGTTGGATTTAGCTATATTGGCGCCATAGTACTCTCATAATTGCAGAAACATATATTTTTCTTACTGTATTGCCTCTTTTACAAAGAAAATATACATATGAGTTTGCAACTTTGAGGCATAATAATCCGATCCGAAATCCGAAAATCCGATCCGATCCGATATTAATTCGGATCGGATTCAGATTGCATTTTGTAGAACCCGAAATCCGAAATCCGAATCTAAAATGTGCTAAATCCGATCCGATCCATGCACAACCCTAATAGAAGTAATTATTTAAAATTTATTATTACACCTATATATGTATATTTTTATACAAAGTTATGGTACATGCTAATCATTTGCACTTTTAATCTAGTTCTTTGCTATTATAATAATCTAGTTTCTTGCCTTTACATTCTAGTTTAATTGGTAATTTTCTTTTGCTAAGTACAAGAATCTACTTCGTGTTGAAAATAATCTATGTTTAATTGAGTCCTTAAATTGTTCATCACTATTTTTGATTCAATTATCATCAATATATCTTGGTAAATGATAGATTTTTTAAAGAACAATTGGTTTGATAGTGTTACATTAAAAATGTAATCGTCGGAATATGTGTTTGGTAGTGTATGTCTCATATAAAAACGACTTAATTGGTTTAGTTCGGTTCCAATATTTGAAAAACCGACTTACTTGGTTTGGTTTCTTTGTAGGGAAAAACCGATCCAACCCGAACAATGACCACCCCTGGTAGTAATAGTAGTAGTAGTTTTTGTTGTTGTACCAAATTAAAAAGTGTCATAATTTGAGATAGGGAGAGTATTGGGCAGCCGGTGCACAAAGCATCCTGCGTTCACGCAAGGACCGGGGAAGGGCTGCACCCCAAGGGGTGAGATGTAGGCAACCTACCCTGATGCAAGCATCAGTGGCTGATTCCACGGCTCGACCTATAGGTCACACGGAGACAACTTGATCGTTGGTCCAAGGCTCCCCTTTGATAGAGAGAGTATTATTCTATTATATAAAAGAACATTTTAGGACCCCAGTTTTGTTCTAAACAATATTCAAATTGTTCAAAAATCAACTTGGATCCACTTTCAGTTTAGTATAATAATAACTTGAAATTTTATCTTAATAGTTGCATCCGAACCAAATAAGATACCTAATGGATTAAGTTTGGGCTAATGTGCAAAAGATTAGGAGAGTGAAGTGTAGTTAAACATCAGTTAAGTCCTGTAATTGTTGAAGTTAGTTGTAGGATTGTTGGTTCAATTTGTTGACCTTTAGGAGTTATCAAGTAGTTACATAGAGACTGACATAGTTATAAGAATTTGTTAAAGTATCTGTAGTGAATAACCTACAAAAAAATCTCCTAGTTTCTTAGCATAGTTATTGAGTGATTCATACACAACATCTCTTTCCTTTATCAAGGGTTCGGTTCGACCTATGTGAACTACTCGATATCTTGGAATCACTACTTAGACTAGAATATACAAGAAAAATCAGAATGAAAGCGTCCTTTTTTTGTTGTTTTAATTGAAATGCTATACTTTGTTACACTAGTGATCTTAATGAAACCATTCATTCAACTTATGAATTGTCGTCACTGGAATAAGCTGTATGTGCTGCTTATGATGGTTTTTTCCTCTGCAGATTACTTGTAGATTTGGCTCCCGAATTCCAGTAATTACTTCAATATCCCAAGGAATATTTGGGAAATATGCTAACATTAATGAGTTTGAAGAGGTGAATCTAGTAGCTATAGACTAGAATTTGCTTGGGATTGCATTCTGACTTCTTTTTAACAAAAATTGAAGTGGAGAAATGATGTTTTCCCAGGTTCAGTGGGACACATTTGAAGATGACGAGGCACATGAGGATCTTGGTATTGAGAACCAGGGCGTTCTACTAACTGTTGGTTTCTTGCCAGGATTGACAGTTGATTTAATCCCATTGTCAAAAACTCAGGTAATTCTGTACTCCAGTACAATCCAAACATTCTTTTACAAACATCTCTGCCTTATTGGGAGAAATGTGAACTTCCATTTTTTAGTTTGATTCTCATTTCAAATATATGAAGTGCCTACTTGGAATCTTGAAGGGGATGAATAGTTTATATATACTAGAGAATTTGTGCTAACTTGATTTAAAATGGGCTACACTAACTTTGGGAGAACAAATTTCAGGGAAATCAAGTACTCATGATTGATGATCTCGTGCTTAGTATCAGGGAGCACTCATCCTCTCATTCTGGATCAGCATCACCAATGGGGATTTTATTATTTTCTGTAAGTCGTAAGTCTGTTTAGACCTATTATTTTGTTATTTCTTGCAAAGCAGTATATCCTCTCCTTGTCAAAGTGATGATGTCTAATATTCCTTAAATTGTGGATGAAGGGGATAAAGTTAGTTCTCATGAAATTCAGATTCTGTATGAGTGCCCAGACTAATCAATTTAGACTTTAGAGTGAGTGGGATTAAAAAACAGGAACACGAACTTTGAGGGACACTTGGGGCTTTTGCTTTTCTATCTATGATCAACCTTCTTTCTTTTTACAATAACTGTGATAAGAATCATTTGAATGTTGTTCTAGGACGAGGACACTGACATCAAACCTGTCCTTGAAAAGTTGGGTGAGTAAGCTTCATAATTTTCATTTATGCAATACTTTATTTGTTCATATATACCTTTATGTTGATTCTGTGAGAAACAAGTTATATTTTCAGTGCGCCATTTTGTGTTTGTAGATTATGCTTTTTCCACTGAGACTGTCATTGTGGGTGACGGAGGTTCTCAGTTTTTATACCGAGGTGATACAGCAATTAACCGTTCTAATAACAAAGCGTCCAGTTCAGCTGCTGTTGCTCTTCTATTTTCAATGGATAGAGGCAAGCCTCCTGGTATGCAATTATATCTTAACTGAAACTTTGCGGTTTCAAATTATGATCCTGTTTGTTCATTAACAAGAGCACTGTTTTATAAGGCATTCGGGTCAGAGAGAACCGGGCCACCTATGCTAGTCTGATATAGAGAGTGAAAGAGAAAGAGAGATTGGGCATGTGTATTATTTGGTTTCTCAGTTGTGTTAATAGATAACTGTTTAATCATCAGATGATGAATATACAGGCTTAACTAACCCGAGTTGTTGAGTTTGTATGAAATTTTATGATTATTTATAGCTTGAGCACTGTATAGTTGCTGATGTTATTAGTACATATCCTTAGTATTTTTGAAATTATCATAAATTCTTAAAGTTGTGCTGATGTTTCTTTTGCAGTTATATGAGTAAATATAGTTAAATATATTAGACTCTTATCTAGTTAAAAGTATTAGATTCCTTGTCTTCTGCTTATACTGTCATCTCTTTAGGTAATTTAGTATATTATATTTCCAGGGAGTTTATTGTGGCAATCATTTTCTGGGAACCTGTAAACAGGTGTTGGGGAAACTCAGTTTCATGTGATGTTATCCACTGGCATTTCACCAATTGGACCTGCGTACAAAGCTGTTTCTGTTAGGGAGAGACCTAAAGATTATTCCACTTGGCTCACCGCGAAAAGAGAAGCAGTGCGCGAGAGTCTGGATGGTCAGACTATTTTAGATCAGATTTATGATGAGGTAAGGTAGTACATCTTGTGAAGTAAATTTAAACCAGTTCTGAACGAAGTAATTCACAATAAAGGAAATTATCAAATACTTCCACGATTTGTGGTGTGTGGAACTCGTGAAGTGAAGCGAAATGTAAAAAAAAAGTAAAAAAATATTGCATAGACAACACATGTAATTGTAAGCAAATGTTCAATACTTCTCTGTTAATAACTGGAATTCTCTGTTAATAACTGGAAAAATTGGGCAGTAAAATTCTGGAAAAATTGGGCAGTAAAATTCTGGAAAGAATTCGCCAGCATTTCGCTGCTTTTTGGACGTTTAGAAAGAAAAAGAATAAGAATAAGAAGAAGAAGAAGAAGAAGAA